>NC_073303.1:204176546-204776546 GCF_027595985.1 Sorex araneus
AACAAGTCAGAGAGACAGAAAATCTATTGGGCAGCTCAGTGGCGGAATAAAGAGCAGCACTCCTACATTAAAAAAAAATGAAAATTTATCGGGTTACTCCTGGCTGCCTCACGTGGAGCAGGCAGAGAGCAACGCGTGCGGTGCTGAGTCCAACAGCATGCCTCCTGCCCACACCTGAGGCCGCCCAGCCACTGCAGAGGTCATCGGAAGGAGTGGCGTTCTGTGACGATAGCCAGACCGGAGACAACCTGGTACTCAAGATCTAAAGGGTCATTATTTAGCCCCGACATCTAACTTTTAATTGGCAAAACCAAGTTATTTTCTGTACTAGATATTAGAATTATGTAATTATTTTAGTTTGCATTTGGTAAGTTACTTTATTAAGGTTTATAAACTATATTTTGTTAAAGTTTGTGAGAGGTTGCTATGAAACACAGTAATTTGGAAAAAAAATAGAGAACTGTGGCCATGGATGGATGACTGACAATGGATGAGATCACTAATAGGCAATTATAACATCGAGCATTCCAATACAATTTAATAATTTGTTTTGAAGAAACATAGCTTCCAAAAGAACAAAAAGGCAAACTAAACATGTATTTGTCTGGCTGCATGCATAAATAAGCTATAGAAGATAAAGAAATCCATCTCCTCTCGAAGTCCCCCAACCTGGAAGGCAGCTCAAAGGGTGAGAAGACACATCTGGCACACACAGACAGGAGATCCCCCGAAACGCACACCCCTCCCCCAGCACTTGTGAGTGGAGTCTGGTGACCCCAGCAGCACCACTGGGACCAGCACTGGGCTGAGTATTGGACTGACTGGCCCACAGAGAACAAAGGAGATCCAGAAGTGTCCTCTCCCACCTCCTGAGCACTGCCTGGGAGCCCTACCACCCATAAAGAGAAAAGAAAAATAATTAGTTTCAACCTACAAAAGAATCAAATATGCAACCACCAGTTTAACGCCAGCTTGACAGTGGATGAGTTCCAAGAGTCCTGCCATGAAAGGACAAGCCGGCCAGAAAACAAATTTCTGCCATGGAAAGACAGTTTCCTATGGCACCATAATGGATAGCAATTTGGATTCGGGTTTAGTCAACTCAAGTTAGGCTCCTGCTACACATACAATATGAATGTTCTGGATCCCAGGCCTGGTCCTCTCATCACAGGCAGATGCCCCAGGGCCGGGGAAACAGCACGAGGGTTTCCCTGCACACAGCGGACCAGGACCCTGCCAGCAGTACGCAGGGGGAGCCTGCCCGGCTCCCACCTTGCGCAGGTGTGAAGCTTTTCGTGCAGAGTTCCGTCAAGCCAACCTCCTCCTATGTGACACTGAAGGGGAGACGCACTCAGGAGCAACAGCACTGGCTGGCGCTTGTGGCTTCAAAACTGAGTAGGGAAAGACGGTTGGTATCTAATATGGAGAAGGCGTACAGGACCTGGTTAAGTTGTGTGTGCCTGGGCCAAGGTGGTGGTACAATGGGGGGGCCTGCCTTGCACCTGGCTGACTCTGGCTCCATCCCTGACACCCCACGCAGCCCACTGAGCCCACCGGGACTGATCTTGAGAACAGAGCGGAGTAAGCCCTGAGCACAGCCAGCTATGGCCCCACACTGAAAAACAAAACCAAAAGCTTTGCGCATGCCTGGATATGTTTTACAAATATATGGATACCCCCAAATCGATTAAGACAATTAGATTTATAATATACCCATCCTTTCAGCTACAAAGCAAACATTTCTAAACCTCAGGGAAGATGCAACCATGAAATCGCCGTCTCCCGGGAAAAGCGGCAGGCAGAGAGGATACTCGCTGGCAGGGAAGCAGACGAGATGGCAGCAGAGATGCCTCCCAAAGGCAAAGGCTGGCAACGCGCAGCTCTGGAGCAACCACAGCTAGGCCAGAACAGTCAGGAAACCCAGTGGGTGACGCTTCAAGGACCTGGGGCGTGGCTCGGTTATTCGCATGCGTGAGTATTAGAGTCAAAACCCCTAATACTGTAAAACAAACAAACCAACAAAAACCTCGCACCCCAGTCAGAACAGCGAGGGACTAACTGCTGAAGGAGAGCAGCGGCCAGTGGCCCGGCATCCACAGCACCAGGCCTCCACGCGAGTCTGGGAGAGATGCAAGCCGAGCTACCGAACTCACACGTCTGAGTGACAGCTCCACTGTGAGGGCAGGGGTGCCGGGACACTGCACGGCTGGAACCCAGTCATGAGCACTTCATGTGCTCCGCAGTGATCCCATTTGAAACATCACATGGTGCCGCTTAGAGAGCAGGCCTGGGGGTGGGTGAGAGTGAGAGACACTGGGCCAGGGTTTGGGGCGCACGATCTATGCTGAGCACTGAGTGCCCAGACAATTCCATTATGAACAATCTTGTAAACCACAGTGTTTAGATAAGGAAGAGGAAAGTAAGAGAGTAATTTGTGAAATTTATCTCCCTCAGAGACTGCTGCAGACTCAGACTTTATTACAAAGAAAGCATGAACGTCCGGAGCGCTGGGAGAGCCACTATCCGGAGGGCCCCTGTGCGACTAGACCCCCGATGAACCCATACCAACCGTCTGTGCAGTGAGACAGTGCCACTGAGAGTGTCTCCTCTTCCCACTAACTCTGAGATGAAGATGATAACCGGAGGCCTAACAGACATACTCGATATCAGATCTAGATACCATTCTATGTTGACATAAAACAATATTGGATGAGGTGCCATGAAATGTGACAGATAACATTCATTAAAAATATGTTCATGAAACCTTCATTAACATATCAAAGCTTTTTTACTATGGAAGCCAATTTTAGAATTCTGTTTAAATCTTAGAAAATGCCTTTTCACTAAATCATATTTTTATTTACGTAAGATGATTCAAGGGAAATTGCCTTATTCTTATGGCTAGGAAAACACAGAAAATAAACCTTTAGAATTAAAAATGTGCACACATGATACTTTGTATATTTAAAAATTATGAGACACCAAGCCCGTATAATTATCTTGCTGTTAATTCATTTTCTCCCTGAGGTACTCTACGGGCGTCACTCAATCTCTGACCGTGTTTTATAGATAAACTCTAGGGTCCTAGCATGTATTCTGAAAATTGGAAATGAGACTAATAAAAGAACCAGCCATGATTTCTGTTAGGTAGCAAACGATGCTGCCACAAAGTGCCCTTACCTTTCTCTGGTGGCCTTCTGTAGGACCCTCACTCCTGTCAGCTTACAGCACTTCCCTTCCAACTGTCGGTCATTCAAGTGGGGACCCTCTGCGTACACTTCACTGAACATTCCGCATGCATCTTGTACAAGAAGGCAAACTCTGCAAAAAAGCATTCAGGTTTATTCTTTTGTAAGATAGTTTGCAACTACACAATTAAATAATGATAAAAAAATCAAAGAACAAAATTCCTTCTTGTTCACTATAGCACCACTGTAGTCTTCTTCCTGAGTGGGTGAATCGGGGCATCGAGGCTGTACTGTTGAGCTGTCGACCGGGTGTCAGGGCCACTGCTCAGAACGCAGGAGAAGATGGTTCTTCCCTGGCAACTCTAAGCCACACGCGGTGTACTTTTTACTCTCCCTCCCCCTTCTGCCTGCGCCTGCTGTGGCTGCTGGGTGGTTCCTGCCGGCGACATGTAGTCAGCACCACTTGTAGCACGGAGGCACGGCAGCAGGGCCCAAAGATCCCACTGGGAGTAAGTCGGGGGTCCGGGACGGGAACGGGACAGGCACTCTGCACCAAGCACTGCTGTCCTGGCCCCGCACAGGGGGTTAACAGAAGAGAGGCGATTCTTCCAATGCAAGAGCAGTGCTCACTGCCTCCTTCCCCGCCATCTTTAGCCTGCCCCCTATCGTGAAAAACATGCAGTTAAGGAGTAGCTTTGGTGACAAGAACAATCATAAAGGCCTTTCTGGACAAGCTACATGCTTAAAGACCTGTATTTCACAGTGGAATAAAGTAGGATCTACTGTGTAGCCGGTGGCATGCCATTTTTTAAGTTCAAAAGATAATGATCTAGGGCCGGAGCAATAGCACAGTGGGTAGGGCATTTGCCTTGCATGCGGCCAGCCCGGGTTCGATTCCCGGCATCCCAGATGGTCCCCCAAGCACCACCAGGAGTAATTCCTGAGTGCAAAGCCAGGAGTAACCCCTGAGCATCGCTGGGTGTGACCCCCCCAAAAAAAAAGATGATGATCTATACTTATTGCTTAAAAATTCAAATAGTCTTATTTATCATGAAAATACATTCCCTAAAACATTTTCTGGGGCCTGAAAAAATTAGTCAGTAAGCCCCCAAATACATAGTGAGATGCAAAATGATTTTAATTTTTTAAATTTTTTTTATTTATTTCATTGAATCACCATGTGGAAAGTTACAAAGTTCTCAGGCCTATGTCTCAGTTATACAATGCTCAAACACCCATCCCTTCACCAGTGCCCATATTCCACCACAAAAAACCCCAGTATACCTCCCACCCTCCAACTCCCACCCCTGCCTGCGTAACTAATAAACTTCACTTCATTTTCTCTTTACCTTGATTACATTCCATATTTCAACACAAAACTCACTATTGTTGTTGGAGTTTCCTCCCCCAAAAAACAGCCCAACTGACAAGGAAGCAGCAAAATGATTTTAAAGATGAGACTATAAAGGAAAGTGTAACTCAGAAAGGACAGGTGACAAAAACACAGAAAGAAAAGCTCAGTGTGAAGTATTAACCTTAAACAGTAAGTTTGCTAAAACTGAATGTAAGTCTAGATCTGTTCAAGTCTCCCTGGTATACAGGCTTTCCTGGTTTGCAAGAGAAATTAAGTTCTCTTTCAAAGAAAATACCATTGATTAGTCTTGTCATGGGGTAAATTCAATTGACGATATGCTGAAATAAAAATCCCCAACTACAGGGGCTGAAGAGATAGTGCAGCAGGTAGTGTGCCTGCCTGCCTGTGGATAACCCAGGCTTGGTCCCTGAGCAGAGAGCCCTGCCGGGCGTGTCCTCTCCAAAAGAAAAAGGGAAAAGAATGGAAAAATATTCCATCCCACTAATAGAACTGACTTGTGACACTATAATTAAAAGTATAAAATGTAACGGCTAATTAAAAAAGAACAAACAACCCAAAAATGAAATAAGCGATACAGAAAACTTGGCAGATTTGAAGAATGAATCTTTGGAGGGCGGGGGGCTCCAAGAGGAGCTCGGGAGGTCTGGGGTCCCCTCCCAGCAGCTCTCCGCTCACCAGCCAGTAGAGCAGCGTGGCCCTCGGACGCCGTGTTGCTCAGCTCTGTGCTGATGCTATGGGGTCTACCTGGGACGAAACCAGTGTTAACCCGGAGACCCTAGTTTTGAAGAATGAAATGGAACATTCAAAAAGGAAAGTTGTACATATTACAATAAAGGATTCAGGGGCTAGAAAGCGAGTGCAGTGGATAGGGTGTTTGCCGTGCACACACCCCGCACAAGTGTGATTCCCCCTCGCCGAGCCCTGCTGGGAGTGATCCCTGAGTGCAGCGCCAGGTGCCATGGACATGAGCCTCACCACTGTGGTCTGCCCTGCCTCAGGATGACATAAGCCAACTTTACAGGACATCTACAACATGCAGAACCTCTTTCCAGATGGAAATTCATTAGATGGAAATTCTTTTTAAAAGTCTAATCTTGAAAATGAAATTACCTCTGAGAACTGGGGGCCTATTTTAGATTCCACAGCACTGCTAACACTTTTGGAGAAAATTTGCTTTTTCCTTTTTTTTTTTTGGGGGGGTGGGAGTGGGGAGGCACATTCGGCAATGCTCAGGGGTTATTCCTGGCTCTACATCCAGGAATTACTCCTGGCTGTGCCTGGTGGACGACAGGAGATGCCCAGGATGGAACCTGGTGTGCCAGGTACGAGCAAGCACCCTCCTGCTGCTCATCACTTGTACTCTGGAGATGCTACTCTGCTCTAGGGGAGTAGTAACTGGGCTGCTGCTTTCACAGATGAAATTCTTTTCACCCCTGAATCATTTCATCATTATTTTCTGCCCTTCATTTTTCTTCTTTGTTCATTCTGGTCATTGAATATCCTAGATCACTTCTTTGCATTTTTTTAATTTTCCTCCTACTTCACAAGTATGAAATGTTTCATGAATTTGCATGTTGAATTTTTACCCAGGGGCCATCCACATCTCTGTATTATTCCAATTTTAGTATCTGTGCTCCTAAGGGAAGCATGCCTTTGATTTTCTTTTCTTTCATATTTTCCATCTCCTTCTGGAAGTTTAATCAACTTTATCTTCCAATACTTATAATTAGATTTGTTATAATTCCAAGTCTTCATATATTTAGCTTTCAAGACTTTTCCTTTAAATTCTCTTCCAGGTACTATGCAGTGCAAGGAATGATAAAGCCATTCAATTTGCTGGGACCTGACTGGAACTGGAAGATACCATGTTAGGCGAAGTGAGTTAGAAAAAGGAAGATAAACAAAGGATGATCTGACTTATCTAACTAGAGTAACTGGACAAGGAAATGTTCTACAGTAAAAGGGGACTGCCTAGATAGACCTTGGCCCCGGGGAATAGGGAGGAGAAGGGCACAGAAGGGAAAGAACTGAGGGGAAAGTAAGAAGAGGAGAAAGGGAGGTAATGACAGGTGCAGGGCCAGGGGCCGTGGGTAGCCCGGTGATGTGGGACAGTGATGTAGCTGTACACCCAAAGCACAGGGACCTAATCTAAGTCACCAAACTCTGAACGTGCCTGTCAGGGTGGCAGGAGGGGGACGGAAGGAGACGGGAGGGGCAGGACGGGAGGGGGCATGGAAACTCTGGAGGAGGGACTGGTGTTGGGATACTGTATGCTTGTATCAGTAACTGTATAAATCATGGTTCTTTAATTTTTTTAAAATAAATAAAAAGGAGGGGGGAAAACCTCTTTCAAGAACGGAGAGGTAGTGCAGAGGGTATGATGCTTGCCTTGAACACCAGGCTTGATGGCTGCACTGTGTATGCACTGACCCCACCCCTGAGCCCCTCCCCAAGGGATCCCCAAGGACAGTCGAAGTGAGTTGTGAGCACAGCTGATGGAGACCCCACATTAAAACAAAATCTCTTAAAGAACTATAAAAGGGGGAAAATTTTATAAAAATTATGGAGGAAAAAGAGGGGGAAAATATTAGTAAGTTTGAGATAAGTATTTCTGTTTTGACACAAAAGCACACACACACACAAAGGACTAAGACATATTAAAATTTAAACTTCTGGAAAGGGATAGACACAGAAGGATCTCTCTCATATGTGGGACTTAAAGTTATATAGCAAGACAGCAATAATGGTCCAAAGGCAAAACAATGGGAGAACTGATTCAACTGAGTTGGGGGAGAGGGAGGGGCTTGGGGGTCATTGCGAGAGGGAGGGGACACTGGTGGTGGGAGTGGTGTTGGAATATGTGCACGAAAAGCCATGATCATAGCTTTCTAAGCCATAGAATTTCAATTTAAAAAAATATGAACTTCTGATCTTTGAAAGATATCACTATAAAACAAGTAGGAAAACCATAGCTATGAGACTATTTTTCTATGTCATGTATATACTGTGCAGAGTCTCCTGCCCCTGTGCCTGGCTGTCTTCACCGGGGCCCCTCGGAGAGGGGCGGGTTGAGTTTCCCTTCCCTCCCCGAGCAGAGCCCCGGCAGCCGAAGACCTCCAGACCCAGCCACAGGCAAGCTCAAGGCCCCTCTCCACATGTTCAGACGAGCCTCATGCGTGAAGGAACTGGCAGAAGAACCCATATGTGCGGGACCCAGGACTGAGATGTCCAAGCCTGCTCGGATCAGGACTGGGTCTTCTCCATCCAGATCCCCCATTTTCTAGTAGCTAGGCAGCCACACCCACAAACTGCTCCCGGCACCATGTAACCCCATCAACAGCCAAGATCCAGAGACTATAAAACAAAGCTCTTGGAAGCATGCTGCGTGTGACCTCTTATAGCCTAGTTCTCCCTCTCGGAGAACCTGGCAAGGTACCAAGAGCATCCTGCCCACATGGCAGAGCCTGGCAAGCTCTCCGTGGCATATTCGATATGCCAAATACAGTAACAGTGATGGGTCTCATTCCCCTTACCCTGAAGAGCCCCTAATGCAGCACCACTGGAAGAATGAGTAAAGAGAGTCTGCTAAAATCTCAGGGCTAGGATGAATAGAGACATTACTGGCGCCCACTCGAGCAACTCAAGGATCAACGGGATGATAGTGATGACAGTGACACAGTGACATATACTATATATATACATGAATGACTAAGGTCTTCACAGGTACCTCACATCTACAGTACATAAATTACTCTTGAAATAAAAATCACAATCCAATACAATGGATTAAAAAGATACAATGTATCACTAATTATGTAATTTCATTTTTATGAAATAGAAAAGTTAAATCCATACAGACAGAGCATAGAATTACGGTCACCAGGGAGCAGGGAAAGAATAAAATAGGGATGACTGTTTCCTCTTTAACGTGGAATGAGTGTATTCTGGAACTAGATGAAGGAGGTGCACAACTGAACACAGACAGACTGCAGCACTGCCAGGGCAATCGTGAAGAATGGCATGCACAAAACACCAGAATTCGGTGATGTTGGCCCAGCTCTCAATGGACACTACGCCATTTTTGTTCACATTAAAATGGGTTCATATTTTTAAATGTGAATTTCACATTTCATATTCTCATATCATTCTCATATCAAAAATAAGAGCTGGAGCGATAGCACAGCAGGTAGGGCATTTGCCTTGCACATGGCCATCCTGGGTTCGATTCCTCCATCCCTATCGGAGAGTCCAGCAAGCTACCGAGATTATCTTGCCCGCACGACAGAGCCTGGCAAGCTACCTGTGGTGTATTTGATATGCCAAAAACAGTAACAACAAGTCTCACAATGGAGACATTACTGGTGGTGCCTGCTCGAGCAAATTGATGGGCAATGGGATGACAGATCAAAAATAAAAGGAAAATTAAGACCTGAACAAAACACTTCATCATCAAAGAAGATATACATGCCACATCATAACAAGGCATTAGCCACTTAGAAAAGCAAGTTAACATTTTTTTTCTGAGGTACCACGTAAGCTTTTCACTAGAAAGCTAAAATACAAAAGATAGGTAATACCAAGTTTTGTTAAGAAAATGAAAAAATTGGAAATCCCATACATCTTAGGAATGTATGTTATAGTCATGGCATAAAGCATTATGGCATCTCATAAAATTAAACATACATTTATTACATAGCTTGTAATTCAAACTAGGCATTTTCCTAAATAAATAAAATCATATGTCCACACAAAGACTTATAAACATTCATAATGGCTTTGTTAAATAATAGCACCAAATTGAAAGCAAATGTTCAAAAATAGTTGAATGATTAAATTGTGGTATATTCCTACAAGAGAGTACTACTTCACAACAATAAGAAATGAATCTACAAAAAAAATCCTCATTCATTGTTTTCAGTGGGAAAAGTTTCACAAAAGTAGTCTAAATTCTATTGAATTCAGAAATGGAAAAATGATTTTACAAATACAACGAGCAGACCTATAATTATCTGGAACAGGAATGAGTAAGGAATGACAGCAGAGGACAGAGAGAACATTTTGGGATGGTAGAAATAGATCAGTTAGTCCCTGTGGTGGGTAATACATAAACAAATACATTACAGACACTCAATTTAACAAAACTTAAAACATCACCTTAACCGTGAATTCCCTATTATATGGAAACTTTATGCAACAGTAACCTCATACAAACTACTAATCTACCTTAAAACATCAGCCTACACTGCTCCATGCTCTTTACATGAGTGACAGAGGTGCTCCCATCAACCCCTTCCAGGCACGAGAGCCTACTTGACTGGGTGAATATACATGCAGCAAACTCACATAATGACTAATTATGCAGAGTGTCACAGAAAACTGCACGTGCTACTCAAACTTGTTAATGGGTGCATTTGAAGTTTACTGGGGCTCACATACTGTAGGGTATGTAGGAAGAGTGGGTCAAAACAATGTAAGAACCCAATAAAAGCAGAGCACACTCACAGTAAAGTTAGTGTAATGTATCATGGCTAATTATACTAATGAGAATGAAGCTCAGATTTGGGGGGAGGAGCAAAGGAGCACCCAGGCAGTGCTCGGGGATCACTGCTGGCTCTGTGCTCAGGAATCACTCCTGGCGGTGCTCAGGGGACCACATGTGGTGGTGAGGCTTGACCTTGGGTTCGCTGCATGCAAAGTCAGTGCTTAACTTTGTACTCTCTCTCTCTGACCCTTAGATTGTTTCTGAAAACTGAGACAGAAAGGAGGTAGCTAAATTCAAAGACAATAGAACATCTATTATCTATTTGACCATGTGGGATGCTGGGAATCGAACTCAGGTCAGCCATGTGCAAGGCAAATGCCCTACCCGCTGTGCTATGACTCCAGCCCCTCTATTTTAATTTTTAAAATATTTCCATACAATGTTGTTTGTGACAATTCCCAAATTTTTTTTTAATTTTTATTGAATCACCATGTGGAAAGTTACAAAGTTCTCAGGTTTATGTCTCAGTTATACATATTCAAACACCCATCCCTTCACCAGTGCCCATATTCCACTACCAAAAACCCCAGTGTACCCCCCGCCCCCGCCCTCCCACCCCCAACTGTACAACTGATGAATTTCACTTCATTTTCTCTTTACCTTGATTATGTTCCATATTTCAACACAAAACTCACTATTGTTGTTGGAGTTTCCCCCCAAGAAAGACAGCCTTACCACCAAGGAAGCATTTGATAATTAGTTTTCCATTGCTGAGAATGAAGAGATATGTAGCCCCCCTACTCCAAGTACATAACTCTTCTTTTTTTTTCTTTTCCCTTTTCCTTTTTTTCCCCCCCTCATTCCCCTTTCCGTGCCTCATAGTATGGTGGACGCCATGCCGTGTTTCTCCCTGAAAATGGGAAACAACTGGGAAAGAGGGATATTTCCTCTTCTCGGCCGGTGTGGGGTTGCTGCTTAGTTCACAGTCCAGAGAGGTGGCTGCTACATTAATAACCTCCAATATTTCAACAAAAACTCACTGTTATTATTTGGAGTTTCCCCCCCCAAGTCAGACCTGCTCAAAAGGAACCATTTCACATTGTTGACAATTATAGATGTTAAGTCGCGTGGACGCAACTGCATCCGCATGGTTTTGGATTTCTGTATAAAGTCCAGGGAAAATTCTGCCTGAAATTGCATAGCCCAGCTCACAGTCCCAGTGCATTGCTGTAAGAAGTCTCTGGAATCAAAATCTTTAGGTGCAGAGGGTCCGTTTCACTCTCAGCAGCTCCAAATTTATCTGGACTGAGGGCGTGCCGGTTACACCCACTTCCCATGATTCCCTAGGAGCCCCAAGCATAAAAATCATATACCTCTGGGTTAGGGGTCTTAGACGATGGCTCCTGCCATGTGGACGTTGCCGCCGCCATTTTCCGTGCAGGAAGACAGGGTGGGGAGGAAAGATCTACCCCTGGGCAGCACAGAGTTGCAGCCCAGTTCACAGTCCCAGTGCATTGCTATAAGAAGCTGCGCTGGATGCCCGAATGTGTTAGGTCTCTGGAATCAAAGTCTTTAGGCACAGAGGGTCCCCAAAATTATTTTTGTTTGCATTAATATATATATTTTATTACTTAAAACTTTTTTGCCTTACAATTCATAACGATTTCTTACAAATGTCATTCCCTCTCCACCCCATGCGTCACCAGTGTGTCCCCCCAGCTGAGGTGTCAGTCCCCGTTCTCTAGCCTTGAGTCTCTGTTGCTCCCTCACTGGGAATCTGCAAGTCCCACACACGAGGAATTTAATTAATTTATTTTTATTTTTTATTTTTTTTGCTTTTTGGGTTACACCTGGCAATGCACAGGGGTTATTCCTGGCTCTGCACTCAGGACTTACTCCTGGCGGTGCTCAGGGGACCATATGGGATGCTGGGAATCGAACCCGGGTCGGCCGCATGCAAGGCAAACACCCTACCTGCTGTACTATCATTCCAGTCCCGGGGATTCATTTTTTTAATTAATGATCTCATCAGTAAGAACAATGACTTGGGAGCGCAGGAGAGTGATTAGGACAAATAGAAATGTGGCTGATGGTTGCAGGTCGGCAGAAGAGTGGCCGGCCGTCCCTGAGGCCCCAGGTGGGGTGGCGACCGATTGAAATGTCAAAGGCACTTTCCCTTCCAGCTCATTGGTCTCCTCCTCTCGCCCTCAGTGAGAAAGCGGTTACTGGGATCGTTTGTCCAGGTTTTAGAGGGAGAGAAAAAAGCAGGAGCCACCCCTCCGTGACTGTGAGAGGTGATGGTCCTGAGCCAGCAGTGTTTCCCTTGAGACAAGTTAGTCTAATTCAGGTGTAACTTAGCCCGGGAGATCTCAGCCCCGGGTCCCGCACACCTGGGTTCTTCTGCAAGTTCCTTCATGCATGAGGCTCGTCCAAGCATTTGGAGAGTGGCCTTGAGCATGGCTGAGGCTGGGTTCCGCAGGTCTTCGGCTGCCTGGGCTCTGCTCTGGGCGCAGAGGGAGACTCAACCTACCCCCTCGGAGGGGCCCTGGTGAAGACAGCCAGGCACCGGGGCAAGACTCTGCTGAGATCTCCAAGCCTGCTTGGATCAGGACTGGGCCTCTTCCGCCCAGATCCCCCATTTTCCAGTAGCTAGGCAGTCACACCCACAAACTGTCCCCAGCGCCGTGTAAACCCAGCAACGGCCAACATCCAGAGAGTATAAAACCAAACTCCTGGAAGTGCTTTGCGGCTGCGAGACATCTTATAGCCTGGTTCTCCTTCTCAAAGAACCTGGCAAGCTACCGAGAGCTTCCTGCCCACAATGGGAGAGCCTGGCTAGCTCCCCATGGCCTATTTATATGCCAAATATAGTAACAATGATGGGTCTCATTCTCCTGACCCTGAAAGAGCCTCCAATGTGGCAGGACGAGTAAAGAGAGGCTGCTAAAATCTCAGGGGTAGGAAAAATGGAGACGTTACTGGGCCTGCTTAAACAAATCGACGGTCAACGGGATGATATGATAGTGATAGTGATTATCTATTTGGGGGTGAAGAGTTTTGCTACATCCTGTGGTGTTCAGGCCCCCAAATCCAATAAAATAATAACAGTACTAAGGCCACAATGTAATTTAGCACAGAGGGTAAGTCATTTATGTTGCACACGGCCAACCCGGGGACCCGGGTTTGATGCCTCTGTCACTCTCAGAGAGCCTTGCAAGCTTCTGAGAGTATCCTGCCTGCACAGCAAAGCCTGGCAAGCTACCTGTGGCATATTTGATAGGCCAAAAACAGTAACAAAAAGTCTCACAATGGAGACGTTACTGGTACCCACTTGAGCAAATTGATGAGCAACTGGATGACAGTGATACACTGATCTAAAAAACAGGATGCTTCTCTACTGTAATGAAGAAGACATATTCTTAAGTCACTTGAAAATTATTCTAATGGTTTTACATTTACAGCTTACATTTAATTTTTGTTTTGGGTCACACTCAGCTGTGCTCAGGGACTATTCCCGGCACTCAGATATCACTCCTGGCAGTACTTGGGGACCATATGGGATGCAGGACATTGAATCCAGGTCAGTCGCGTGCAAGGCAAATGCCCTCTCCACTGCACTATTGCTCCGGCCCACATCTTATGTTTTATATACAACAAAAAGGGCTATAAGATTTAAAATAGAAAACTAGGTGGAAAGAGCAAATGTCACTCTTTCATAATCTTGCTGGCCTAGAAAACATGTTAAATCAAAACAGGGATGAAATGATACACTTTTGGTTGAATTTGCAATGTTTAAAAAAAAAAGATCTATAGATGATTCCAGATCATAAGCCCTTGGACAAAAGCTAAAGTCTGTTTTTTCCCAAAGGCTCCTTCACCCATCAGATACCTCTGCACCTGACACCTTTCCTTGCCTAATGGCGGAAGCTGGCCCGGCCCTGGAGGGTGTGCCCCACTTCCTACGGAGAAGCTCCAAGATTTTCTTTCAAAGCTGCTGACGACTGATGTAGCCAACAGTGTTATAAATATTCACGTTTGTCAGTAAGTAAAAGAATCAAGATGAATATGAAAATCCACAGAGATCTGCTTTAAAATACTATAAAGAGGCTTTTATTGCTTTATTTTTTGTTGTTTTGGAAGAAAGAAAGGCAGGAGATTGCTAGCACCTTGCCTTCAGTTTGCTCTGACACTTGCCTTTATCACCAGTAAGAAAGAAGGTTCGTTCATCGATCCTCTCGCTCTGGAGGAACTCGTACTTGCCCCTTCTCGTCTTGTCCCTGCCCGGCCACCCTCACGTCCCCTGAAGCCCAGCAGCATTCTGGGACAGGCTGAGGTGGAGCCACTGTTCCACCAGCTCAACCGGACTGGAACCAGGACATTCAGCCAGCAGTCCAAAGCACGGTGGCCTCACAGGAACACGCAGAGAATCCCACCCCCTTGTCACTGCTTCCTGCTGGGCTGGTGCCAGCTCCCGTAGTCAGTGGTGGCTCGACAGGTCTGAGCAGAAAAAGGCCCGAGAACTTGTTTTTCCTGCATCACCAGAGACACGTCCCATGACCGACCTACTCCAGGGAACACAATTGGCTTCTCCAGGCCACATCCGATCAGCAGCACTGGGACCTTGAGAGAGAACTTTAACCCCACGAACCACGATTTATTCACCTTGCCCTGGAAGCAAGAGAACCGAACTTAGACGTCTGACTTTCACAAGCATGAAAGGGGACAGAGGCAACAGGCACACACAGACGAATCTTCCTTCTGAGGTGCTTAGGCTAACCAGCTACCCACTTTCCTCTCTGCTGCTGTGGTAATGACCAGGGCTCACATTCGCTTCCTGGCCTGGTGCCTGGGACCACTCCTGGTGTTGTTTGGGGGGGCCAGGTGGTGGCAAGGTCAAACTGAGTACTCCTGGGTGCAACGGAGGTGCTCCAGCCTCCCTGGGCCTTCTCTCTGGCCCTTGCACATCGTGTCTGGTTTCTGGGTTGGCACAAGCGAGCTGCCTGACAGCTGGAAGCACTGTGGTGGGGACAGAGATCACAGACAACAGAGCAGTCACTCAAACAGCTGAGCTGCCGGGATTTAGACCCATTTCTGTTTGGCTGTATTTTGTGGCTACATCAGGGGGTGCTGGGGCTACTCCCAGCCCAGCGCCTAGGGGTTACTCCTGCTTGGTGCCCAGGGGACATTCATAGTGTTGGAAATTTAACCCAGGCCCCTAAAAAGCACAGGATCTGAACGTTGAGCTACCCCTCCAGTCCAGACCAATTATTTTTAATAGTGAAAAAAAATTTCCATTTAAGGCTTTTGTTAATCTATGCCAGAGTGTTTATGGCTTTGTTTCTTACTTTGAATAGTATTTTAGTTTCTACCCAAAGACAACGGAAACAAAGAAGATGGAAACTGGTACTCAGTAGGAAACAGACAGTTGCTGAGTGAGGCAGTGGGAGCAGCCGGGGATAAGATGGGGAGGGAACAACACCGATGGCGTAGGGAAGCATTCAGCCAGGAGGAGGAGGGGTGCTGAACGGTGGTCAGGTGTGATGTATGAAACCCTCTCAGTAACACGACTGTAAGCTACAGTGCAGAAACACTGTGTGTGTGTGTGTGTGTGTGTGGACACTGGTGAAGAGGTTGGAGTTGAAACATTGTATACCTGAAATCCAACAGTGAATAACTATAATTTCTGTGACTAAATAAAAAAAGAACTACACTTAGCTTTCATTTACCTAAGTTTTGTAATTCATCAATCTAACTAAATTCCGTCTTTCTTTTTTAGTAATACATGCATTTTGAGTTTAGACACTGGTTTACAATACTGTCAGTGGCAGGGCTTCAGACCTAAAGCATTCCGTCACCAGCATGTCCTCTTCCTTCCACCACTGTCCCAGGGTCCCCCATCTCATGCTAACCCCCTTCTCGTCCCTCCACTGAGGTAAGCGCGCTCTATATGCCAGTTTTCTCAGATTCGGTTGCCTCAAGGCACTTGTTATTTCCTTTTGTGATTCTTCAGATCCCACTCAGGAGAGCTCATTCCGTGTCTGCCCACCCTACACGGCATCCCCCAGAGCTGCTCAGCAAGGCCCAAGTCTAATCCCTGGCACTGCACCGACCCCTCCAGAAGAATGCAGCACTGCTGGGTCCGGGCGTGGTGGTCCAGGAGCACGGGCAGGTGGCCCTGGGGCCCCCACACTGCTGGGCCAAGCAGCACACACTGCTGTGAGCACTGAACTATCCAAACAGTTGCCTGGAGGGGCCTGGGCCCCACCGCACTGCTCAGGAGGTGCTTCTGCAAAGAACTTTAGGAAAGATGCTGGATATTTCTGTTCCTGAAGGATATCCTTCCTGCTCTTAGTCTGCTCCGAGATTTTAAAATCATCAATGGGTATTCTATGTATCAAATGTATTTTCCTGTTAACTGGAAGGACAAAAAAATTCTTTTGCTAATGATATACTTGACAATTATCGCTTTTAAAGTGTTAAAACAAATTTTACTCTTGAAATAAAGCCAAGATTATATTTGCTATTTAAAAAAATTTTTTTTGTATTTATATCCATTGCCAATACTGACTTTTGATTTTATATCTCACATCTGATTGCGTATCAAAGTTATTTATATCAATTTCATACAACTGGCTTTCCTTTTTCACTCTGAAACACTTGTAGAATATTTGAATGATTTTTCTTTACAGTCTGAAGTAGTTCAGTAATAAAGTAATTTGGCTTTAGTGCTATTTTTTCCTCTCTGAAAATATTTTTAACTATCAGCTCAATTTCTCTAATGATTGCATTACTTGAGCTTTCTTTTTTACTGAATTACTGCAAATGACAAAGTTATAAAGTTATTCACAGTTGAGATTCACGTGTGCACTGTTCAACACCAATCCCTTCGCCAGTGCCCATTTTCCCCACCTAAGACTTCTGATAAGTTATTTCTCTAGGAATTTCTCCATGTTGTCTGTCAGATGTATTAGTTTAAGATGGTGGAGTTCTCTGACTGTGTTTCTGTTTCCTGAGGTCAGTACTCCCACTTTCACTGGCAAACACCACTCTTACATCTCCTATTACATGCATAGTGCTTTAGGGGCCCCCCAGAGCCACTCCTGGTGGTGCCAAGATGGAGATGCAGCACCAGTGTGAGAGGCTGAACTCAGAGCCTGGTATGTGGGGGACATTTGCTCCACCACTTATTTCCAGGGCTACACATATTTTATTGTATAAGAAAAATATCTCAGCTATATGTTTACATTGTCTCTACTCACGTTTATAATTATCTTTTAAATTTCCCATTTATCTATTATTTTAAAATTGTCTTTATATATATTTGCAGTTTCTTACAATAAAAATCAGATAAATCAAAATATAAGAAATCCAACTAAAAAGAACAAGCAACCGCTGCCACAGGAAAAACAAGTGGGCACAGGGATGCCTGGGCTGAGCCCTGGGTCTGGAGCGGAGCAGGGGCTGGAGAGCACCCTGGAGTGAGCCACGTCCCTCTCTTTTTTATTTTATAAAGTAGTTCCCAATATTAGGTTCCATTTAATAGCCAAACACCAATCCCACCACCATATTTCAGATGTTCCCTCCAAACCCCAACCAGAGGGACAGGTCTGGGAACTGCCAGAAGCAGGTGCTTCCATGGCTAGCATGCGAGGGGCAACGCCTGCAGGAGGGAGGACCTAGCCTTCTGGAGGCCTTGGTGGGGGTGCAGGGGTGGGGCTGGGCGAGGCTGGTCTGCAGAGGGACGTTAATAAGAGGGGAGGGGCACCCTTGACCCACTGCAGACTCGGCCAGCGCTACTCAGTCAGCTCTGATGCTGGTTGCTGCTCAACTCACTAAGAGCTGTTCCTTTCAACATGAGCTGCTCGGGTTTATAAAATTTCTTCTACATGTCAGATTAATGAGATGACAATTTTTTTTAAATTTTTATTTATTTATTTATTTATTTTGCTTTTGGGGTCACACCCAGCGATGCTCAGGGGTTACTCCTGGCTTTGCACTCAGGAATTGCTCCTGGCAGTGCTTGGGGGACCATATGGGATGCCGGGGACCGAACCCGGGTCGGCCGCGAGCAAGGCAAACGCCCTACCCACTGTGCTATCGCTCCGGCCCCGAGATGACAATTTTTGATGCTTCATGTTTTATCACTTACTAGCTCGAGACACTTAGGTTAAAAAAAATTCCATTATTTGTCCTTTGATTCATTTATTATTTGGAACTATTTTTCAAAAAACCTCTACAAGGATTTAAAATGCGTATCTTGGTTGCTCAGCCTAACTGCACTACGGTGAGAGTATGTTTCTGTTGGGGGACACACCCAGTGGTGCTCGGGAATCGTGCAGCGCCAGGACCCCGCAGGCTTCTGCAGCAAAGCTCACAGTCCAGCCCCATGGTTAGCTCTCGGACCAGCGGGAGGACGTGTTCTCCAATAAGGTTTCTGTTAAACCCACACACACTTCCCATATGACTAGGAGCATGATTTATATGCATGAAAATTCCATTCTAATGGTTTTGGTTTGGGGCCACAACTGGTGGTGCTCAGGGATCATTTGTCACACGGCTCCGAGACCCATATGCAGAAACAGGGGTCAAACGTATTGGCCTCATTCAAGGCAAGTGTCCTGGCCACTGTACTACCTCTCAGGCAACGTGTTGGCCTCATGCAAGGCAAGTGTCCTGGCCACTGTACTACCTCTCAGGCAACGTGTTGGCCTCATGCAAGGCAAGTGTCCTGGCCACTGTACTACCTCAGGCCTCTATATTTGTGAAAAATTTAAAAGAAGAACGCCCTTGCTCGATGCTGACACAAACCAGGGAACTGTGGTTCAGATCTGTGCTGTTGCCGGTCTGCTTCCTGGCCTTCACCGCCCAGTGCCGCAAAACACAACCTCACAAGCAGGAACGTACCATAACAAACATGGTTTTGAATAGGGATTGTATAGACATCATCTGTATCATGTTCGGATCATACCAGGTGGTGCATTACTCTACTCTGGGAAGATCTCAGAGAGCTAGACTAGTATAATTCTCAGCATGAAGAAGCGTGAGACAGAAAGGGTTAGTACTTTGCCCGAGACCAAACAAAACACAGCTCTAAAGAAGTGAAATGAATGTACGAACTTTTAGCACAATTATCTCTTTAACTGTACAAAAGTGGGAGTTACTAACCCAACTTCTAGAACTTAATAATTATTATTAGCTTTCAAGTGGAGGTTTAACTGACCTCCACACTTTTATAACTTGCAAAGAATTAGACCTTCAGTCTAAAGCAGTATATGAGCTAATAAAGCTATTTCCAAACTGCCAATTCCACCTGAACCTAGGGGTGGGGTAGCAGGGAGTGGAGTGAGCTGACCCCCAGTGCAACTGGGGGTGCTTTCTGTTTGTCTACTTAAAGAAGGCATTTTTCCAGGGGGAACGGAGTCTCTGGTCAAGGGAAACCCTGTGCTGACGGAGTGTTCTTTTCTTCTGTGCGAGGGGGTGTCTGGTCCTCTAGCAGCAGTTCTCGGGGGCCACTCTTGCCTGGCCTGAGGAGCGACTCCTGGGGTGTCAATGAGCCCTGTGCAGGTGACACCTCGCCTCCTGGACTGTCCCTCTGGCCCGACTGAAACAGTCTGTGTTGGTGGTCTGGTGTGGTAAGTGCTAAGCATGCAGCGCTAATAAATGCTCCAAATGTGGCTAGGAAGAGCAAGGACTACAATGTTCAATTCTACTTAATTTACTGTAGGTAATCACTGTGCCGAATTGACCCACTGTATAGGACAGCACAGTCAAAGGCATTGAATTAGATGAATAAAAAACATGCAAATACTTAATCATCTGTTAAAATCATATCTCAAACCTCAGTAAATTAAGAGGCAACAGCTAAGTGAACAAAAGGAAAATTCTATTTAAAATATTTCCGAATTGTGTTTCATCAAACACTAATATTCAGAGGTGTTAATATGTTTTGTATGAAATTCAGCACTATGACCAGATATTCCTAGCACTATTTTCTTCTAAAATAAGCTTTGTCAAGGGCTGGAGAGACAGTACAGGGTTGTTTAAGCACTTGCATATGGCTGGCCCTGGTATGATCCCTGGCACTACACACAGTCCCCGGAGCACTTTTTTTTTAAATGCAATTTATCGGCTCTATGGAGAAAAAGCTATCAAAACCACATAAAATTATCATTACATTTAATCCTCCTGGCAAATGTATTTATAACCAGAAACTGAAATAAACCCCAGACTAATCACTACACATACAATTTAGGTCTGGACATTATACATAAGCAATTAATGTGCATTATATGACACATAATACATAAAATTATTTAATATGAAGCATCTATAAGACATTAACCTAGTACAGTCTTGTATCTCATGTTTCTGCAATTAAAGTAAATTTCATAGAAGATCCCAGTTCCTGTGGCCAGGGGAGCAGTGCAATGGCTTGGAATGTCTGCTCGACTGCTCTGGTCAGGAGCTTGATGTGCAATGTCCCACAAGCACTGGGTGCCGTCTGGGGGTGAGAGGTTAAACCTGGCATCTCTGCCATCTGTAGTCGCTGTCATGACTTCTAATCACACAGTAGCCAGGGGTGTACATACCTCACGAGAATCAGTATAAGCCCTGGCCTACACCACAGCTAAAAAGGCGTATGACAGAACCTGCTACCTCCCCCCCGCCAGGTCAGGACCCTGTGAAGTACGAGGGAAGCCCGCGAGGCCCCAGCTCTGCAGCCCGGCAGGTCCTGCCTCCGCCCGAAGAACTCAAAGTGTCTAGGAAGCAGTGGGAAGCTGCAGTTAGACTTTGCCATCTCCCCCAGGTCAGGACCCTGTAAAGCGGGTGGCCACGAATGCGGCCCTGAATTTCATCATCTCTTCACATCTGACACCCTAACTCCAGTCACTTATCAACACAACAACACACAAACAACACCTCCAGATAGCCAAAGTCACAATGGGAAAGCAATGAAGAACCATCTACTATCATCTTAGTGAACAAAGGCCTTGGCCCTGAAGACTGAACCAGTAATAACCAGCTAAATAAGCTCTCAGACAAAGACTTCAGAGAGGAAATGTTGAGGATGTTCAAGGAACTGAAAAAAGAAAAAAAATACAATAGAAAGGGCAGCCAATAAAACACAAGTGCACAGGAGAGCAGAAATGAGAAAAGTACAAGCAGAAATGACAGAAGTAAAAGATCAGGTAGGTGCTACAAAAAACTCACTGGAAGACCCCTGCTGCAGAGTTACGGTAGCTGAGGGCAAAATCAGTGGGCTCCAAGATTCAGAAAACCTTCAAAATAAATGAACATCTGACAAGAGAACAGTGGGATGAATTCAAGAGGAACAACATAAAAATCCCTGGGTATCCCAGAGGGTCAGGAAAGCAACTCCAATGAAGAGGTAACAGTCAAAGACAGCAAAGCTAATAAGCCCCCAGAGCTGAAGAGTGCAAGCCCCCAGATGTAGGTGGCCTGAAGGGTACCAGCTAAAAGAGATGAAAATAAAAAATTCTAAGAAACATCCTAATCAGAGTGATGAAAATCATAGACAGAGATAGAACATTGAAAGAAGCAAGATCTAAGAAGAAAACTACCTACAAAGGAGTGTTCTTAAGATTTACAGCAGACCTATCAAATGGGACATTCCGGGCCCTAGAATATGGTGGTCTATAGTAAAAAATTCAATAAGATCAATGCCTCACTAAGAACACTCTACCCAACCAACTCTCATTCAGGTTTGAAGGAAGGATACACCAGCTTCATGGATAAACAAGGCTCAGGAACTTCATAGACTCAAAACCAGCTTTAAAAGAAGAACTGAGGGATTACTTTAAGATAAACTCACAAACACACCAAACTTGTACAGAAAGATGGCACAAAACTCTAGGACAATTCTTTCTCAATGCCAATGGTCTAAATGCACCAATTAGAGACACAGAATGGCAAAATGGATTAGGAAGTTGAATCTAGTATTCTGCTGCCTGCAGGAAACATACTAAATAATCAGAGCAAAAACACACTCAAAGATATATACATCAGAATTCACAATCCTTAACATACATGCACCTAATGAGGGACCAGCAACAAGCAGTTACTTAAAACAGCTGCTAACAGATTTCAAGGAATACATTGATAGCAACATAATAGTAGTTGGAGACTTCCACATTGCTCTGCCACCACTTGATCAAGCAGACTACAACTCATCAAGGGAATACTGGTTTCTTAGGAAGGAAATGTAAGAGAGGAGGTAAGTAAATGTACTTAAGGTTTTTGAAAAAAGCCTTATCATCCCCCAAAAGCTAAGTACACAACCTTCTCCAGAGCACATGGGACATTCTCCAAGACAGACCACATTCTGGGTCACAAAACATACCTCCATAAAGTCAATAGGATAGAAAGTGTTAACTTTTTTCTCAGACCATGATGCACTGGAAGTTATTCATAAACAGGAATAGAAAAATAACTCAAACACCTAAAAATTAAGCAACCCACTGTTGGACAAGCAGTGGGTCAGAGAAGACATTAAAAGATTCCTGAAACAACTTCTATTCAACACAGTATTAGAAGTCCTGACTACAATAATCAGGCAAGAAAAACAAATCAAAAGGATTCAAATTGAAAAAGAATAATTCAAATTATGACTGTTGGCATGTGACATAAGAAGACACATAGAAGACCCTAAAGAGTCCACAAAAAAACTCCTGGAAACAATAAACCAATATAGCAAAGTGGCCAAAGTCAACACACAAAAATTGGGCACATTCTTAGATACAAAGAATGAATCAGAGAAGGCGATCACGGAGTCTATGTCATTTAAAATATCCAAAACCATTAAGTATCTAGGAATCAGCTTAACAAAAGATGTGGGAGATTTATACCATGAGAACTTTAAATCACTTAAGGGGCCGGAGTCATAGCATAGCGGGTAGGGTATTTGCCTTGCACACTGCTCACCTGGGTTCAATCCCTGGGATCCCACATGGTCTCCCAACCACAGCCAGGAATAATTCTTGAGTAAAGAGCCAAGAGTAACCCCTGAGCATTGGTGGGGATGACCCAAAAAGAAAAAAAAATCACTTAAGAAAAAAGACAGCAGTCCTTAGGAAATGCAAAAATATCCTATGCTCATGGATAGGCAGAATCAATATTATTAAAATGACTATTTTACATAAGCTATTATATAGACTCAATGCAATCCCCATCCAAATTCAGACAAGATTCACCCAGAATCTAGGAAAGTCAATAATAAAATTTGTATGGAATAAGAAAAGACCACAAACAGAACCAAAATGAAAAATAAGAAATTGGGAGGTATCTGGGACTGTAATATAAAGCTACAATCATCTAAGCTGCATGGAATAAAGATGGACACTCTGATCAGAATCAAATACCCAACAAAAAAAACCATATATGTGAACAGTTAATTTTCAATAAGTGAGCTGAGAACATAAAATGCAGTGAAAATAGCTTCTTCAACAAATGGTGCTAAGGAAAACTGGATACCGATGCGTAAGAAATTAAAGTAGGATCCCTATCTTACAACTCATCACTTGTATCACTTTATCACTTATATCACTTGTTATCCCGTTGATCTTCAATTTGCTCAAGAGGGCACCAGTAACGTCTCCATTTGTCCCTGTCACATGCTAGTGTAGCCCAACGTTTTCTGCTCGCTCCAGGAATAGCAAGAGCCTTAAACCATTCGTTTAGGGTTTTGAGGAAGAAGTCTGACCACCTCGAGTTGGTGGGCGGCCACACCGTCTTTTGAACGTCCTGTGGAATCCAGTCGGTAACAGCTCTAGTCCAGCAGTTGTCTCTGAATCGCATTATATGTCCGGCCCATCTGATTTTTGATATCTTGGCAAACGACACAGCGTCCCTGATTCTTGACCGTCGACGGAGGTCGGAACTCCGGATTCCTTCTCTCACTTGAGTGAAACGTGATACTCCAAGCATGGCTCTTTTGATTCCTCTTTGGGATACCCAAATAGCATTCTCATCCTGTTTGCATAGGCCCAGGTCTCTGAGGCATATGTTAGTGCAGGAAGAACGGTGGAGTCGAAAAGATGTGCCTGGAGCTGGAGGTTCTTCGTCCTCTTAACCACTTCTTCGACACTCTTGAAGGCATCCACACAGCTCTCGTCCTCCTGCGCAGTTCTAGCACCAAATCATTCCTTATGTTGAGTTCTTGACCCAGGTCACATAGCTGCTGCATTTGGAGATGTTCGTTCCATTGAGAGCAAATGGAAAATCAGGGACTAGTTTGTTTTTCATGAGCATTGTTTTGCTGAGATTCAGCTGCAGTCATACAACTCATACAAAAATCAATTCAAAGTGGATCAAAGACCTAGAGATCTGACCAGAAACTATAGAGTACGTTGAGGAAAATATACACAGACTGCTTCAAGATTTGCACCTCAAAGTTGCCTGCAATGATCTGATACCACTGGCTGAGGTAACAGAAGCAAAAATAAACCAATGGGACTACACAAAGATCAAGAGCTTTTGCAAGGAAAAAGAAATACAGTCTGAAACTAAAAGACAGCTAACTGAATGGGAAAAGTATTTGCATTCAACACACCAGATAAAGGTTTAATGCCCAGATATATGAAGTTCTCACAAAGATGAACAACAACAAACCTTATCAAAAAATGGGGAGAGGAAGTGAACAGACACTTCCTCAGAGGAAGACAGGTGGATGGCCAGCAGGTGCCAGGCTGGGTGGAGGAGTGGCAGCTCTCGGAACTCTGAGCCGTGAGGCACTCCGGCCCAGAAACTCTTCATGATTTCTCAGGGATGAATGCAAATGTCATTTTTTTTTAAAGGCACTCTCAAGGCCAGCCAAAGCATGGAGCTGCTGTGTGCCCCGGGTCTCCACACGGAGCGAGTCCCAGGCGGCTGGGTGGCTCCAGATACTTGCTGCCAACCGGGCCCAGGACCTGAGCCAAGACTAAAAGTGCCTAGTCCCTCTCAGAGAGTCTCTCTCAGCACCGACTGGACGGGGCGTGTGCCCCTGGGCCAGGTTCTGCTAGGCTGGGGGTCCCCAGAGCTGCATACAGTGGTCGTCCTGGTCCCCCAAAGACGCTGCTGCCACCACCGCTGGGGCGCAGCAGGCGCCGCACTGCCATGGGGTCCCTCTGGACCCAATCAATGAGAGCATCAGCAGCCTACGGGGCCCTTGGGCTCCCAGACACCCCCGAGTAACTTCTATGCCTCCAGAGGGTCTCCAACAACTCAGAACCAAGGTTTTCAATAAATTAAGCCACCAAAATTTATGAACACGGGAGCAATACCCACAAACCACCTCCAGCTCCACCTTATACGCTCGTTTATGGGCCTTGCTCCAGAGACTCATAAATAAATCTTGAAATGGATTTAAAAGATGTGGTACATCTTTTCGGACCCACACGCGGCTGAATAATCCAGGGCACATCGAAGGGAGTGGGTGGGTTTGCCCAGTGCCTGCCCAAACAGAGCCCCTGGCAGCCACTGGCTCCCACAATTCAAAGTCACTATCATGCCCCTGGCTGGAACAAACCACTTGAGACAGACCTGAGCAAGAAATCAACCTGCTGAAAATTTGGGTATGTGGGTTTTGTGACTGAAATCTCCACGATTTCTTGGAGTCAGGATGGGCTACCTCCCCCCACTTTCCTATACCCCCAGGAGCCCTCACAGTCACCCCGAAGAACCAACTGTGGTGCTTCCGTATACTCTCTTACACCAGCCTTGCTCCAGAGACCCATCAATAAACCTCAAAAGAGATCAAAAGCCACAGTAAATCTTGGATGTATGCATGGCTAATAATCCAGGGCACATGGGAGGGAGGCAGGTTATCCCAGTACTGGCCTGCCCAAACAGAGCCCCGGCAGCTGCTTACTCCCACAATCCAAAACGTCATCATGTCCCCAGCCAGACTACACCCTGAGACAGATTGCACTGAGAAGTCAACCTGCTGAAAACTCGGGTATGCGGATTTTGTGACAGAGATCTCCAGGCTTTCTTGGGGTCGGGATGGGCTTCCTCCTCCCACCGCCCTGTACTTCTGGAAGCCCCAGCAGTCATGTGCACACCCCAAAGCTGTTACCAGTTAAGAAAGCTACTCCTTTCCTATAAAAATACTGAACTCCCTGGACAAACACAATGACTTTTTGGTACCTGTATTACAAACCATGATTTAGAGAGAGAGACAGAGACAGAGACAGAGACAGAGACAGAGACAGAGACAGAGATGGAGAAGAAAGGTTCCTGCCACAGAGGCAGGCTGTGGGGAGAGGGGAGGCTGGGAGATGGGGAGAAGGAAACTGGGAAATTGGTGGTGGGAAATGTATACTGGTGGAGGGATGGGTGTTGGATCATAATGGTCTATCTCACAGTGATTCAATAAAAAAAATTTTAAAGAAAGAAAAAAAGCTCAGCATCAAACTTTATCATCAGAGAAATCAATTTCAAGATAATGAGATAGCATCTCACGCCAGTAAGAATGGCACATATCAAAAAATAGTAGGGAGAATCCTCTTGTGGGAGGTTCTGCATCCCGCTCACTAGGAGAGTAGCTCTCCCTTCCCCGCTCCCCTCCCTCAGAGACTAGAGTCAACATATCAGTGGAGGAAGTCACAGTCTTAAAGGCCAATTCTTGAAATCGACCCAGAATGGAATCCTGACAATGATACAGTAATGCAGTGGGTGATTCATTCCTGTTGCAGCAATCCACAAACCCAGCACCACGAGATGTGGCAGGGATGATGCAGGGAGGAACCATGAGAACATTTCCCTGATGGAGGGAAGCTGATATCTGTGTCGGGATTCGCGTTGAAATAGTATACGCCTAAAACTCAAATACCAATAACTTTGTAAATCACAGTTTTTAATTAAAAAAGAAACTGAGAAAATAAAGATTATTGAAAACAAGCGAGGATGACATGAGCTACCAGAACTTTGTGGAACACAAAGTGGTGTTAAAAGGGAAGGTTGTAGCTGTGCAAACATTCATAACAAAGGAATAAAGAAACAAATCAAGTTTAAGGAATTAGAAAATGACCAACAATAGAAGCCCAAAGGAGACAGGCAAAAGAAACAATAAAACTTAGAGCATAGTCAATGAATCAAAATTTATAAACTCCAAAAGGTTAATGAAAGCAAGAGCTGATTCTTTGAAACAATAAGCAAGATTGATAAACGACTAACAAGACTCACAGAGAAAAAGAGAAAGTGAATGGAAATAAGCTGAATAAGAAATGAAAGAGAAGACATCAGTACAGATGCCATAGAAATCCAAAGGATCATCAGAGATTACTTTGGAAATCTATATGCCACAAAACAAGGGAAACCTGAAAAAAAAAAAAAGAACAAATTCTTTCATTCTTATAAACTCCTAAGGTGGAATCAAGAAGATAGGGGACGCCTAAACAGACCAATTACTGTAGAAGATTTGAAATGGTAATCAACAGTCTAACTAAAAATAAAAGCACAGGCCCAGATGAGTTCACCAGTGAGTTCCTTCAAACCTTTACAAAACACATATTGGCAATCTTTTTCAGGCTCTTGCAGGAAATCAAAGAAACAGAAACACTCCCAGTTTCTATGAAGCAAACATTACCCTGATACCAAACAGCATACACCTCCCCACACACACACACACAAAGAATTACAGACCGATATCCCTGATGAGCATAGACACAAAGATCCTCAATAAATTACTAGCAAATGGAATCCAACAATTCACCAAAAATACCATACACCATGACCAAGTGAGATTCATTCCTGGGATGCAAGAATGGTTTAACAAACATAAATCAATTAACTTATCAATGCGAGAAAAATCATATGAATATATCAATTGATGTTGAGAAAGCATTTGACAAGATCCAGCATTCATTTATGATGAAAACTCTCAAAAGTGTGGGAATTGAAGGGACTTTCCTCAACATAGTCAAAGTCATTTACCACAAGTGCAAAGCAAACATTATACTCAACTGGGGAAAACTAAAAGCGTTCCCTCTAAGACTAGGCACAAGACAAGTCTGACCACTCTCGCCACTCCCAGTCAATATGGAATTGGAAGAACTTGCCGTAACAGGCAGAAAATGATATTAAGGGCATCCAGATAGGAAAGGAAGAAGTCGAGCTCACTATTTGTGGATGACATGATACTACACTTGAAAATCCTCAACGCTGTACAAGAAGCTCCCAGGAAGAACAGACTGGTATAATAGAGTGACAGGCTACAAGACTAACACCAAAAAGCCCATGGCTTGCATCTGTGCCATTCATAAATGTGTCTCAGAAAATGAAGTACCTAGGAACGACTTAACCGAGGTGGTAAAAGACCTACATAAAGAGAACTACAAAACACTACATAGAGAAATAAAAGAGGACATGGGGAAATGGAAACACATCGCCTGCTCAAATACTGGACAGATTAGCACCATCAGAATGGCAATACTCCCCCAAAGCATCATACAGATTCAGTGCAGCCACTATGAGGATACCCAAGACATCTTTCAAAGAAACAGACCGAACAATCATGAAATTCCTATGGGACAGTCATGCCCCATTCCCCACCCATCCCGCCCCCAAACAGCCAAAGCAGTAGCAATTAAAGGAGCATGGCACGGCAGCAGGGGTGGGGACTAGAGAGAGCACAGCAGGCAGGGCGTCTGCCTTGCACACGGCTAGCTCAGGGTCAATCCCCGGCCTCCCACATGGCCCCTCAGCATTGTCAGGAGGAAGCCCTGAAAACTGTTGTTCATGGACCCAAAAACAAAACAATTCACAAGGTCAAAGCAACAGTACTGTGAGTGGGTACAGCGTGGCTGATGCAGGTTTCACCCCGGCACCCATGTGTCCCCAAGGCCCTCCCAGAGTGAACCCTGACCACAGAGACACAGAGACAGGAGCAAAGCCTGAGCACTGCTAGTGTGGCTCCAAAATGGAAAAAAAATTTAAGCAATGGGGCCAGAGTGTCAGTACAGTAAGAGTAAGGCATATATGTAATATATGTGCATGTATATATATATACACACATATATACACACACATACTAACATACACACATATATACACTATATAATACAGCACAGTATATAAAAATGTATATATATACATATATAGTACAACAAGGCTTACACACACACACACACACACACACACAGAGTCTTTCTGGCTTATATTATGGTGCTTTCTTTTTTTTTTTTTATTGAATCACCATGAGATAGTTACAAGCTTTCATGTTTGGGTTACAATCACACAATGATCCAACGCCCATCCCTCCACCAGTGCACATTCCCCACCACCAATATCCCGGGTTTACCCCCCCCCTTTCCCACCCTCCCCCTGCCTCCATGTTAGACAATATTCCCCATACTCTGTCTCTACTTTTGGGCATCATGGCTTGCAACACAGACACTGAGAGGTCATCATGTTTGGTCCATTATCTACTTTCAACATGCATCTTCCATCCCAACTGGTTCCTCCAGCCATCATTTTCTTAGTGATCTCTTCTCTATTCCATCTGCCTTCTCCCACCTGCTCATGAAGCAGTCTTCCAGCTATAGGGCAATCCCCCTGGCCCTTGTATCTACTGTCCTTGGATGTCAGCCTCATGTTGTGTTATTCTATACTCCACAAATGAGTGCAGTCCTTCTATGTCTGTCCCTCTCTTCCTGACTCATCTTACGTAGCATGATACTCTCCACGTCTATCCATTTATAAGCAAATTTCATGACTTCATCTCTCCTAACAGCTGCATAGTATTCCATTGGTTAGATGTACCAAAGTTTCTTTAACCAGTCATCTGTTCTAGGGCACTTGGGTTGTTTCCAGATTTTGGCTATTGTGAACAATGCTGCAATGAACATACAGGTACAGATGTCATTTCTACTGTGCTTTTTTGCATCCTCAGGATATATTTCCAGAAGTCGTATTGCAGGGTCACATGGAAGCTCAATTTCTAGTTTTTGAAGGACTGTCCAAATTGTTTTCCAGAAAGGCTGGACCAGTCGGCATTCCCACCAACAGTGAAACAGCGTCCTTTTTTCCCCACATCCATAGCAGCACTGGTTGCTTTTGTTCTTTTGAATGTGTGCCAGTCTCTGTGGTGTGAGATGATATCTCATTGTTGCTTTTATTTGCATCTCCCTGATGACTAGCAATGTGTAGCATTTTTTCATATGCCTTTTGGCCATTTGTATTTCTTTTTTAAGGAAACTTCTGTTCATTTCTTCTCCCCATTTTTTGATGGGGTTGGAGGTTTTTTCCTTGTACAATTCTACTAGTGTCTTGCACATCCTGAATATTAATCCCTTATCAGATGGGTATTGGGTAAATATTCTTTCCCATTCTGTGGGCTCTTTGTGTATTTTTTTATGGTGCTTTAATTCTTCATGAAGACTGAGTTATTAAAAGCCTTAACAAGTATTTTAATCTTAAAAATACTACAGCAATAAATTTGAGATTTTAATTTAATTTAAAAAGTTAATATCTTATTGAAATAATACTTTTGAAATAAACTTCAAATCAGAAAAATATGCAGTGTCTGTTACAATTTTAGTATATGTGATGCCAATGCAAGCTGTATCATTTTTCCCCCTCTGTAAAACGGCATAATGTCAGTGATTTTATAGTAAGTTCACACCTCTTTCTTCTGCCTGTTCAAATTCACTGTAGTATCTACCTCATCAACTTTTTAATTTTGGCTCCTGTGCTTTCTGACTCTAGAATTTCTATTTGGTTCTTTCATAAAATTTGTTTATTTAATGATATGCGCCACTTGATTAGAAACTACCACCATATTACCCTTTATTTGGAGGCAGTTTCCTTTAGTTCTGTGGCATATTAATAATGGCTTAAGTCGAATACCTGGTCTCTTCCAAATCAGTGATGCTCTCCTGTCTTTTCGCCATGTATGGGTAATGCCTTCTTATGAATATCTGGAAACTCTTGACACTCTACTGTAGCAACTCTAGATACTAACCCTTTCCCTACCCAGGACTGACACTAGTTCCCGTACAGCAGCCTTTTCATTCCTGTTTGCTTTTACTGATTTACATGAAGTCGTCGATGAAGCCCATTTCCCCTGCAGGTTCTGTAGCCCAGCTCTTTGTACCAATCCAGGGATGTCCTTGGGTTGGCACAAGATACTTTTTAAAGAAAGGTTGTGCATAGGCTTCCTTAAAATTTCACTCTCTCCCTTTGTGTCCGCTCTTGTTTGGGGAGGGAGGGCACACCCTACAGTGGTAGTGATTACCTCTGGGATCAGGGACCACGGGGATGTTGGCGACCGCCACGAGGCCAGCCGCATGCAAGGCTAACTCCCTACCCATCCAGACCCTTTACTCTGTCTGCCTTTGAATGTGATGGCTCCTAGGTTGCTATTACTAGTTATGGGGTGTAACTTTTGCCCTCGGCCTTTCTGCCAGTGCTGCATTTCCCCTCTCTGATGACTCCTAGAAGGGTCTGGCTTTGAGTGTGCTAGATTGCCAGGGGCAGTATGTGATTTGGCAGTAAAGACTGGCTTCTTGGGAGCTGGCTCTGGGTCAGGCAGCTGCCACTGTCCTCGGGAGGATGGAGGTGGTGCTGACCCTGCAGCGCCGTGAGGCTTGCTCTCTCGGGGTCCACCTGTGGGCACACCCTTCTTGCTTTGACAGAGACCCACGAGATCTCTCCTTGGTACTCTCCTCCCTGACAGTCTGTGAAAGTTCTAATAGCGCTGCCATTTGCTATTGAAAAAATATCACGAGCTGCTCACTGAACTGCTCTCCACCAATATCCTCAAGTTTCCCCCCAGCAATGCGCCTGAAAGTCTTCTGCTCTGCCACACATAAAGCCAGCCCTCCCAGGGCTCATCTTCCTCATGACCTGTCTCCACTTGGGGAGAACCTCTGTGCCACCTCATAGAATTGATCCTAGGACAACTCCTCCTTTCCCTGGAGCAACGTTTCTGCTCGAGAAGAGGTGCGGAGGGGGGTAGTGGTGGCAACAGTCTGCTGGATTTTCCCTGAGTCAGAATTCTCCATCACCCAAAAGTGCTAGAGCTTCCGCAACACGGGCTAAGGCACGGGTGATGCTGGTGCATGGACTCCGAGAGTAAACCTATGCCCCAGCCAAGGGGACAGGGGGCATGTCCTCTAGTCCCTTCTAGAGCAGTTCTAGTTTAGTCTGTCTGACTTACTAAACATGAGTTTTATTGCTGGGAGAGTGGGTCATGGCTCAAATATCACAGACTCATTATTTTGGTTTTTTTTTTTCTTTTTGGGTCATACTCGGCGATGCTCAGGGGACCATATGGGATGCTGGGAATCAAACCCGGGTCGGCCACGTGCAAGGCAAATGCCCTACCCACTGTGCTATCACTCCAGTCCCTCAACTGTTCTTACTATGAAGGATTTTCTTGATTACACGACGGAATGCTTCTCCATTTGTCATATAACCTTAAAACAGTCTTTAGAAGCTCTAAAACATCTTTTTAAAAAAAAACATTTTTCCCTCTCGGGGCTAGAGAAATAGTGCAGGGGTCAAGGTGCACGTCTTGCACACAGTTGACCAAGGTTCCACCCCCAGCATCACACGGGCCCCGAGCACTGAACACTCAAAGTGTGGCCCTGAAGTCCCTGAGGTGGCCAGGGTTCTGCACTGCAGGGAAGATCAACACCCTCGGTCCCTCACCCTGAACTGCAGGCCCAGTTGGCCAAGAACTGCCAGGAGTTCTCCCCCACCACCCCACCCTCCTCTGAGCACTGCTTGGGTGGCCGCCTTCCCCACCAAAAACAAACATCCTTCCTAGTTAACATGTTTCCTCATTAGGGAGGAGTCCACTGTGTCCTTACCCTGCTACTCCATGGATCACTCTTCTAGTTCCCTTCCTTCCCTCCCTCCTTTCCTTCCTTCCTTCCTCTCTCTCCTCTGTCTCTCGTTTTCATTATGGTGCTGGAGATCAAACCCAGGGCCTCACACACACAAGGCAAATGCTCAGTCACTGATGTACATCCTTGTCCCCTCGTTTTTTAACCTTGTTCTCATTGAAAATAATCATCCTGTAGCATACTTCTGATTTTTCAGTAATGTAAATCAATAAAATCGGTGTAAAGATTTTTGTATATTTAGCATGCATTGTGTAAGAGAAAACACAACAGTTACTTAAACTGTTACTTATAAATTTTGGAAGTATTTGGAAACTTTCCATTCAAAATTTGTACATGGAATTGTCCTTCCCCCCAAGACTTTTTTATTTACTTGAAAACAATATGTGACGCAAAGGAAAACAGACCAAGTCAGATAAGAGAAATGCAAGAGAGGGAGTAAAGCACAGAGGTCTGCAGAAAGCAGTGTCGCAAGACCCAGTAACAATGAGATATGGGGGTTTCACTGGATTGTGAAAGGTGCCTTGGTCTCCTAAGAGTGTCCAGTAAGTCTATGTTCCATCTGCTTTACGTGTTAAACAGAAGGACTGATCGCCATCCTGTGAGCTAAGGCGCTAGGTATCAGGTACAGAGCTCTGTCTCTCTAGGGGAAAACCTCCACAGTCACAAGTGTGGAAGTCCTCAGAAGGAAACAGGAAATAAGCCAAAGTCTAAGAGACTACACTGACCTTGAGTCAGGAGGGGAACGTGCTTCAAGGGGTGAGGCCTGGGTTCAGTAGAGAAGACACAAAATATTTCTCTACCATATACAGCAGACCCATACGCTTTCTTTGGTTTAACAGAATTAAAAATAAAAGCACACAGAGCCAAGGAACATAATTAAGAGCTCCATATATACGAACAGTTTGCGTAGGACACAGGAGCCAGCAGCACAGACGGTGCTGACAGAAAACGGACAGTCACACGGAGTAAATGGAATCTCTCCCCAACCTTGTTGCTCCTGGAGCTCGGCCCTTCCCTGACCCTGGGAGCAGGGAAACCCTGCCTCCCTGCAGACCCACCCGGACCTCTGACCTCAGCTATGCACATGAGAGGCTCTGACCTCCACACCCTGTGGCGATTCCAGGACTGGTCACCTCTTCCCATGTCCTGCAGACCAAGGAACCCTGCTATCCTCCCACCCAAACCTGCAGAACAACTTGACTCTTTCAACGTCACTAACCAAGGGCTTATAGGTAATGAATTCTGTCCTCCAACACCTCCATAATAACCCTGGTATGTACAAGGGGATAATTAGATACTCACTGCATAACCACAAATAGCATTTCAAGGGCACAGAAAATGTTGGAATATCAGATTATAAGTAGTAACCCCTTACTGAAAAATAATGCAGCAGATGAGAGCTCTGATAATTGGGAATCTAAAGCTCAACTCTCAGCACCCACAAATCTGTAAGGGCAATGGAGAAACAAAGGGATTCATCTGCTCTGGGAGACAGGGACAGAAGTTCCTGAAAATCGTCCAGCTCGGGGGCTGGAGCGCTAGCACGGCGGGGAGGGTGTCTGCCTTGCAAGCAGCCTACCTGGGTTCGATTCCCAGCATCCCCGATGGTCTCCCGAGCACTGCCAGGAGTAATTCCTGAGTGCAGAGCCAGGAGTAACCCCTGAGCATCACTGGGTGTGACCCCCCCCAAAAAAAAGCCAAAAAAAAATCATCCAGTTCAAATAAAGCCTCAGCCCTCAAATCAACAATCCACGCAATAGAAATGGCAATAAAGCAATCACTGGAAGAGAAATTCTGATCCAAGGTATCAAAGAGTCTATACGATGGAATTGAAGGAGTTAAAGGATACAACTGCAAGGCACAGCAACAAAATTCAACATGAGGATAACTGTTATCAGCAACACTTAAAACAAAATGCTAGGCATCAACAGTACTGAAGAGGCAAAAGAGTAATAACAGAATTTCCCAGGTCTCTGGAGAGGCTTCTGCACAGATACAAGAGGCCCAAGCAGAAACAAACAAAACAGACTCAAAAACAAAACCAGTAATCAAAATGGTGAAAAAACAAAGATATACTATATAAAGCAGCGGGAGTTGAAAAATTTAAATAGAGATCTCAAATCTCTAATACAACTAAGAATCACAACAGGCCTTCAATATGACATCTCATGAGCAAGAAAAGTATGGAATGACATATTAAAGTACTGAATGAAAAAACTTCCAGCCTAGAGTCCACTTACCCTGCAAAGCTATCACTTAGGCTTGAAGGAGGGGGATAAGAACCTTTCAGACAAACAAGAGTTGGTAGCACTTGCAACAACTAAAGCAATCCTGCAAGAATTACTGAAAGGCCGCCTATACAAAACAAACAGACACATGGGAAAGCAACTTGGTTCCACATCCACGTACACGAAAATGGTGACACAGCCTTTTTTTTTTTTAAATCAATAACCTCTCTCAATATCAATGGACTAAATTTTATAAAAAGGAATAGAGAGGCTGGAGCAATAGCACAGCAGCTAGGGCATTAGCATACGGCTGACCCGGGTTTGATTCCCAGTATCCCATATGGTCCCCTGAGCACTGCCAGGGGTAATTTCTGAATGCAGAGCCAGAAGTAATCCCTGAGCATCACTGGAGTAACCCAAAAAGAAAAAAGAAAAAAAAAAGGAATAGAGAAGCTGAATGGATTAGAAAAGAAATTCCATCTATTTTCTGCCTACAGAAAACACACCTAAACTCACAGAATATAGATAGATTCAGGGTGAAAGGATGGAAAAGAATCACACATTCCAATGGCAGACAAAAAAGCCATACTTATTTAAGACCTAATTGTATTCAACATAAAGAAAGTAAATAGAGACAGTGATGAACATTCCCTACAGTTTAAGGGAACAAAAGATAAAGAAGTGAAAACTGTGGTTACTTATGCACCAAGAGAAAGGTCTAGGAAGTTTATAAGCTCACAAACCTGAAGACACACACTGATGGAAACACAATGGTAGTGGGAGACTTCACTACTACACTTTTGCCACTAGACAGATGAGACGGAGTATCAGTAAAGAGACAAGAATCCTAAATGAGGGACTAGGATTGGGCTTACTGTACATATAAAGTGTCCTCTATCCCCTAAAAGCTGAATCCACATTCTTCTCTAGTGCATATGGAACACTACCGGAAAGGCCACAGACTAGGGAGTAACTCATACATAAATTCACAGATATAGAAATGGTACAAAGTACCCTCTCAGACACAATGCAATGAAAGAAGTTTGCCAGAAAGAAAAGGTGGGAAAACTTCTAATACTTGGAAGCTGAACAAAACACCCCTAAATAACTAAAGAGAAAAATCAATGAAGAAATAAGAAGATTCCTTGAAGTTAATGTGAATGAAGATATAAGCTATCAGAATCTATGGGATACCTAAAACTATACAAAGGGTATAATAGCAATAAAATTCATAGCAACACAGGCCGACATTATAAAGAAAAAAAGCCTAAATCAACAACTTAAATACACATCTCAAAAACCTGGAGAAGGAACAGCAAACAAACCAAAAAGAAGTAGAAGAGGGGAATTAGTTTAAAAAAACAAAAAAGCAGATATCAACAATATAGAAATAAAGAAAGCAATTCAAAGAATCAATGAAGCCAGGAGCTGGTTCTCTGAAAGAATAAACAAGACGGACAAACACAGGATGATATCACTTCTCTGCAGTATACAGAATAACTGGATCTGCAACCCTCCAGACCCGTTCAATGTAGAGGCAGAAGCACTTGGTCATGGCTGGCGGCTGAGGGACAAGAAACCCATACAAGTGAAACAAGTCCAGGGAGGCAAGAAGTAGTGGAGAAAAAAATTTAGGAATAGCAGAGAATAAAATGAGGGATCCCAATGTAGTATAGGGGAGATACCCAGATCACCCTTGACTCCCAAGTACAGGAAGGAGAAAGAAGAGAAGGAAAGAAATTGAGGAGGGAAGGAAGAAGATGAGAAAGGGAAGCAACAGAGAGTGCCAGGGGCCTCAGGTCTGCTGGTGAAATGGGGGAGTGGCAGAGTTATATATCCAAAGCACAAACTCAACCACACGGAAAAGATGAGATCCAAATTACAACCATCAAACTTTAAAATGTGCCTGTCACGGTGGCAGGCTGGTGGGAGGGTGGGGGAGGGAACTTGGGGACACTGTTGGAGGGCCGCCTGCAGTGGTGTGGGACTGGTGCGAGAACACTGTGTCTGTCACTAACGTTGTAGATCATGGCTCTTTAAATAGCTTTTAACAGATAGTTTAAACAAAAGTTTAAGTGATCAGATATTAAATGATCAGATATCCAAAATTGTGATTCTAAATAAAATTAAAATTGCTCACTGCCTTGAGAAACCCGAGGCTCTGGCAGAACCAGATCAGCACCCGAAGACAGGTGCAAAAGTGTCAGTTCATGCACCAGTCCGGCTGCCTCCTGATCTGCAACCCTCCACACCTGTATCTGCCTGCCTCTGCAGCCCTGCAGCACTAGAGAAACAGCTCCAGGCAGAGACAGAAGCACTTGGTCACGGCTGATGGCTGGTGGACATTAAGTCCATAAAAGTGAAACATGTCCAAGGAGGTAAGGAACAGTGGAGAGTAAATTTAGAGCAGCCTCAAGACAAGCAGGTCAGATGTGGATTTCATTTCCAAGAACAGAGAAGCTACGGAATCCAAAGGCTGGTCTCAGCCAGGAAGCAGAGAGAGACAGGGCTGATTAATACAAAATACCAAAGACCAAACTGTTCAGTGGAGGATGTGACTCAAATTAGGGTGGCAAAGACATGTTCTTGCCACTGTTCCAGAATGTATCTAAGTCCACTACCTTTCAAAATAGAGGGCCCTTACCACCAGGGCCCAGCGCAGTGAAGAGGACGGAAGGCAGGCTCAGCCTCAACCCCGCTGGCCCACCATGAGAGCAAACAATGCAGCCCACTGAGTGTGCCCCTCTGCCTGACCAAGCGCATTCCGTGAGACAAGAACGTGCTTCTCCGCACAGGGACGTTCAAGTTTTACGAGCTCATAGCCTAAGGGTGCTGGGGACTGAACCTGGGTGGGCCGCACTCGAGGCAAGCACCTTGCTTGCTCTACTATCTCTCTGGCTCCCTAAATTCACAATTCTTTGGAAGATAATTGAGGAAAGTATGTGTCCAATGGGATGCCCTTCTGAATGTGGCCACACACCTTGACAGAAACTTTTTGGGGTCTCTGGCCCTAGAGTAGGAGCTACAGCCCTACTGCTTTCCAGTCTGTATTTATCCAACCTTTCTTAGACTGAGAGAAATGAAGAGGCTGCTGGGCAATAACCCCCTTCTCCAGGAGAGGAACCATCAGCCAGAGAGTGCCCAGACTGTCAGGGGGAGCAAAGTGAGGCGCTCAGCACTCCACACCCATGCTGTCCCTGCCAGCCTGTTCGGGTCCGCCCCCTCCACGGAGTGGCCCCCAACACTGTGAACTTCAGCCCTCCCGTCTAGAGCATCACGATTACTTGAAACTGCTTCACACCCAGCTAAAAGACTACCCAGTACCCAAGATCAGTTTCCTCACCCGTCAGGTACCTTCGCGGTGCTACACATGAAGATGACTGGCAAGATGCTGCCCTCTCGACACCCGACAGCTCTCCTGAATCTTCTAGCAACTATGTCCCCAGGTGAGGGTCTCAGAGAACACTGAGAGCAGTAAAAGGGTACCCTAGGCTGTACAGAAATTTTAAGGATGTGATACAGAAATGAAACCAGCCACTGACTGGCCAGGCAGCGTTGCCCTGCTCATCCACCACTACATAACTGTTTGTACGCTAGGTGTGAAGCAAGACTCCGTGTTCTGCTGGCCTCTGGCCCCAGCTGGCCACCGTTCCCTACTCTCAGCAGTGGAAATGCAATTGTAGTAGAAGTCCCCGTGTCTAAGCCATGAGGAGCTAGTGAGCGAGTCTCTCGTCTGTGCATTTCTGAGCCATGAGGGTGAGGCTTATACCATGTTGGGAGAACTAAAATTGGTGCCAAATGAAACCACATTCCACCACACATTCCCAGCAACAAAACAATACAGATAAGAGTCTGCTGCTCAATCACAGTTGGATCATGTTGAACGTATTAAAGTCCATTATAGAGTTAATATTTGTCTTAAAGAATTTTCCCTTCACTGACAGCTTTTTGTCAAGTCATGCCAGCTAAGGTATGCTTAAGTTCTGAAAGTGCCTGAATTAACCTGTAAAAATAAAAAAAACAAGCAGAGGGAATAAGGGAAACAACACTTCGTTTGTAGAGTTTTCGTGAGAATATAACTCAGTTCCTCTCAAACTTTTAAATAATTCCTTCTCATATTTTCAAAAACATTAATTTCTCCTTCCTTTCATTCACTGGCTCAATTTCACAGATACGCAAGTGGAAAGACAGAGAGCATCTGTGTGCGCATGTGTGCTAGAGAGGAGATTAAGAGAACATGTGGGATGTTTACATGAGTTATGGGAGCAGTTCTTAGCAGTCGACCAAGAATTCCCGGAATCAGAGTCAGTCCCGGCTGTCTTATTCTAGGTCAGTGTCAACTTAAGCAGCGTCTAAAGATCAACAAGATTCTTTCTTTCCAAATTTGAATTTCGTACAGAGTCTCAAGTAAGGAAAGAAATAGAAGCCCTTAGAGGATGAAATAAGAGGATCAAAGGGCAAGGGCCAAAACAGGAACAGGGGAACACAGAGAAGTTTCAGCGGGAACCCTGGGGAGGAAATTTTCACTGAGAAGAGGAAAGAAAGAGGAAGAAGAGGAGGCGAGCGAGCAGAGAAGTGAGTGGGTGGGTGGAGGGCGCTTCCAGCTCACCAGCCCTCACGCAGACGGGAAACCAAAGACAGCAGGACATTGTGTTCTTCGGAAAAACACCCAGACTGCACTCCTAAAGTAAACAGTTAATCCTGCTGTTTATCTTTTTAACATGATGAGATGTTAACAAGATGATTTCTACGGCACAGAAATGTAGGGTTTTAGGCATTTTAAAAGTGATGTTTTTTCTTTGCTATAAAATACAAGTGTGACATGTAAACTATCACCAATGAACAGGGAGGAATAATTTTATATTTTGGTTACAAAAGTGACTTAACTGAAAAATGCCAAGAAATCTGAGAAGGCACTTTCTACGCTTAGACACCCTCTTTTATTTTTTAAAATACTGCATTGCTTAAACTAACCAACCCAAACTCCCAAATCTGCTCGAGTGGGTTTCTAAGGAAGCCACAAATAAAATAAAATAAAATAAAAGATAAAATCTGCTGACATTACTGGTACAATCCTGGACTTTGATTCTAGTTGGGGCTTATGAAGATAAGACCATGACTGTGCTAAGCAAGAATAAGAAAAGTGACGTGGTGTCTTACTAGACGTTTACTTAGAGCTCAAGTTTTAAAAGATAGTATTTTTATACATTCGTTATTGTTTTTATTTTACCTGGTATGAGGTGGGGGATATATCCAGTGATGCTGCGATCAGACCCAGGGCACATGTCCTACCACTACAGCCCCACACATTGCTATGAATTAAAATTCCTACTGCCATCACTATAGTCCAGACACACTGAGGAAACACAGTGCACCTTTGACACAGTAGTCCACTACTAACGAGCAAAAGGACAGCCAACAATGCAGCCCACTGTACGCAGATTCACCAATTTCACTTGTACTTCTGTGTGTGCTTAGTGCTATAAGATTTTATCACCTGAATAGGATCAAGTCACTGACCGTCAAGATACTAAACATTCTACTGCCAAAGAGATCCCTGCCACGGCCCAGCCTTATCTCACCCAGACTGAAGCGTCTAGTGTGTCCTCTACCTCTGAAGCGGGGTCATTTCAAACCCGTTATAAAGATGGGTTCATCCAGGAGACATATTTAGGGACTGGATTCCTCCCCCAGCCCCCCTACCCACCACACAATTTTCTGGTGATACTTCTACTCGTTATGTAATATATCCCCCACCCTGCTTTTGGGGTCCCTGTGTTAGAGTACTTTTATTTCCCTTTTTAAACATGCAGTTGCCACAGCTTGTCCCTCACACATCTGTCTTTTTCCTGCTTATTATCTTTGTTGTCTGTTACATGGATTAAGCATATGCTTCTCAGCTAGTTTCCCAGCCTCATTCTTTCTTTTACCCTTGCCTACAAATTGTTGCTAAAGTTATTTTTCTAAAACGAAAGATTTAACCATGTCAACTGACTTTTACCTTCGGAGGTATCCCAATGGCTCCTACAAATCTTGTGTGTATGTGTGTGTGTGTGTGTGTGTGTGTGAACTTCAGAAGACTATGCTCTCACAACCACTTCCTTCTCTGAGTTCAGTCAGGCCCCGTATGCCCTCCAAAACCCCAATGCCCTCAGTATGCACATTTTTCAAAATCAAACTCAAATTCTATCCTTTAAAAAAGACTTTTCTAAACAGTTCTTCATTTTTTTCTGTGTACCTGAAGTGACTGACTTTTGGTTTTTATTTTAATTCTTATAACATTCTGCCATTTCATAATAGCTTGAGCGGATCTCTTTCCCTTCCCCCTCTGCCCTTTTTTTCCTAGAAGTTTCTTGAATGTGGCAATCCTGTTTCATTTCCCTATGTATCCAGAAAAGGCCTTAATTCATAAAATGCTAAGCATTATAGTTAATCAACATATCTATGAGGCACTAACAGGTATTCAAGTTTTAAGGGACTAGAAGGTAAAAACAAAGTTCCTATCCTCAGGAATAATAACAGGCATTAATATCTTTTACGTAGGCAAATCACAAAGCAAGACTTCTGTACTGCTACACAGAATGAAAGTGATAAGGGAAGTGTTAGTAACCTGGTGAAGTTCTAAAACAATACAAAATAAGAAGAGGAAAGGACAAAGGGAGGGGAGGAGGGAATCCACACTAAGAAATTTTACCCAAGATGCATAAAACAAACCCATGAGTCCTTGGACTACTGTATTATTTTCCTCTCAGGGAGTCGCGCTCCGTCTCCCTTTTCTACACTGCTCACTGAACCTGAAGAGACAAGGGTGAGGAGTGGAGTCTTCAGCTCTCTGTCTCCCTTTTCTATGCCTACACATTGAACCTGAAGAGACAAGGGTCAGGAGGGAGTGCAGAGTGAGGAAGAGAACCAACCCGGGACACAGGTCTCAGGGATGCCACAGGTTAAGCTTCAGGGCAGCACTACTTCCTCTGGATGCTCAGAGAGCATGCTGGCCACACGGAGAGTCACCACAGCCTTTCTAACCAGGACTCCATGAGCGGCTGCACAGCAGGGAATGAAATCGCTCCCATGTATCTAGAACACCAGTTATGTGCAATACTTGGAAGAAAGAGGACACAGTCACTGGAATTACCTTCAGAGTTCCGATGTTCACTTGTATTATTTATCATCCCGTTGATCTTCGATTTGCTAGAGCAGGTGCTAGTAATGTCTCCATTCGTCCCTGTTGTGTGCTAGTGTAGCCCAATGGTTTCTGCTCACTGTAAGAACACGAAGAGCCTCAAACCGTTCATTCAGGGGTTTTGACAAAGAAGTCTGACCATCTCGTAGGTGGGTGGCCACACGGTCTTTTGACATCCCATGGAATCCAGTCGGTAACAGCTCTAGTCCAGCAGTCATCTCTAAATCGCATTACATGCATTACATGTCAGGCCCATCTGATTTTTGACGCATTGGCAAACAAGACAACATCCCTGATCTTGATCGTCGACGGAGGTCAGAACTCCGGATTCCTTCTCTCACTTGAGTGAAAGGTGATACTCCTAGCATGGCTCTTTCCATTCCTCTTTGGGATAACCGAATAGCGTTCTCGTCCTGTTTGCGTAGGGCCCAGGTCTCTGAGGCTTATGTTAGTGCAGGAAGAACGGTGGAGTTGAAAAGATGTGCCCGGAGCTGGAGGTTCTTTGTCCTCTTAACTTCTTTGACGCTCTTGAAGGCATTCTGCGCTGCTCTCTTCCTCCTGCGCAGTTCTTGCACCAAGTTGTTCCTCATGTTGAGTTCTCGACCCAGATACACATAGCTGCTGCATTCAGAGGTGTTCATTCCGTTGAGAGCAAATGGAACATCAGGGACTAGTTCATTTTTCATGAACACTGTCTTGGTGGGATTCAGCTGTAGTCCAACCTTTTCACACTCACGGTCGAAGTCGGCCAGCATTTGTACTGCTTGGCTAATGCTCGGTATTATGACAACGATGTCATTAGCGAAGTAGAGGTGGTATAGTTGCCGATCGTCTATCTTCACTCCCATTCCTTCCCATTCCAGTCGTCTCATCATAAGACACATCATAAGACACTAAATATCCATTTTCTATAATTACCACACCATATGTGATGAGGTTCAAATATGGTGTGAACCATGGGGACACCTGTAAGGGCAATTAGAGGCCGCCCTAAAAGCCTCCATCCCTCCCGGAGAGCCCGGCATGCTACCAAGAGTATCCCACCCGCACAGCAAAGCCTGGCAAGCTACCCGTGGTGCATTCAATATGCCAAAAACAGTAACAACAATGGGCCTCATTCCCCTGACACTGAAAGAGCCCCCAATATAGCAGCATTAAGAAAGGATGAGCAAGGAGAGGCTGATAAAATTTCAGGACAAACTAGACTGGCAAAACGAAGAAGGACTAAAATGATTGTACTTTCAACGCACTAAAATGATTGTCTGTACTTTCAATGCACGTATGCTGGCATCTGAAGCATCCATCCAATGAGCATCCATCGAGGCTTTGATTTTCAAATGAGAAAATTAGTATAAATGAATCTAGGGATAAAGTAGACTACAGTATTGAACCTACTGACACAACAGAGAAAAGAGTTGAATCAGGACTTGCTTCTGAATCACAGTTTCACACTCTAGGCTGACAAACTCGCCTAGAAACCAGTTCTGCTTAATGCAATGGCTCATAAATCATCTGTGTTTGTGAAATACAGGTACATGTTCTACTTACTGACCTTACCAAATGAAACACAAAGTACCTGAGTGAAAGATATACATACAGGGTTCTTTTCTTTTTCAGATACCACTAGCAACTTTGTAAATTCTTCTGCACTCATTAGAACACCTGGTTGAGAATGGTATTCAATTGTGTTTAGGATATTTTACACAGAAGAATTTCCATTTCAAAGACTAAGACATATTCAGTTTACAGTATTCAAGTGAGCAAATAGGAAATTTTCAGTAAATGAGTCCCTTAAAGAGAAGATTCTCAGGTATAAACCTACTCAGGCATTATCCTCCCTTTTATTAACATGATAATCTGAAATCATGTCTCATTTTTACTAAAATGTTGTAAACATTCTTCAACAAATTTTAATATAAAACTTATCTCCTCCTGGCCCAAATTATTTAAATGTTGAGTTCCTACAAACAGACTTTATTCTACATACCAACTATACAATTATCAAGAAGCAGCCATTCATAGTTCTCTCCAATCTTTCTCATACCTCATTTGTGCATCACCCATTGCTCTAGTCAAGTCCTTTATATAAAGCAAAAGAATATAATTTAGAATCATTATTTTTCCCCAGCTAGGTGGGGGGAAGGGTGCTGTAACAGTCAAATCTGGTGGAGATTGGGAACTATGCCATGCCAGTGATTCAACCCAGGTCTCTTACATGCAAAGCAAGCATCAGCCCAATGAGTTATATCTTTTGGCCCTGTAGTGGACATGTCTTGCATGTTTCTTTTGTTTTTGTAATCTGGATGGATTCTTGGTTTTTTTTTTTTACTTTCATGACCTTGACATTTTTGAAGGGTGCAGAAGAATAATTTTTATAGTTTACGAACCCTCAGTTTGGGTGTGTCTACTATTTTCTCACGAAGAGCTCCAGCTAACTTGCCAATGAAGCAAAAATGGTGCTTCATTCTTCTAACTGGGTTGGAACACTATTTCAATTTGCCATGTGAAGAGCAATGCATGTGCGTATGGATATTTGTTGCTTCTCATGAATTAAATTTCTGCAAACTGTTGGGTGAATAAGTGCATCTTAAATAGCTTTAATTTTAAAATTCCCAAAGCAATAGCTGTATAAAATTGATATATATTTTTATGACAAATAATTTAAAATTTTAAAGTATTAAAAGTTTCCCACACATTCCTCTCTCTTATTTCTCAATGTTCCTTAAAGATAATCAGTTTTATTTTAAAACACCGTTCCAAAATGTCACTGTTGTGTATGTCTGTTTATAAGCAATACAGCACTTTTAAAGCACTGCTCAGTTCTTTGCTTTTAAATTTAGCCAATGTCATGACTTTTTCTCTATTGGTTCATAAATTTTTTCCTCAGTTTTTTTTAATAACTGCATATACAGTTTTTGGAATTTCATTACAATAAGTTATTTTGTTAAAAAATAGAAAATAGGGGTTAGAGCGATAGTACAGTCGGCAGGGTGTTTGCCTTGCACGAGGCCGCCCTGGGTTCAATTCCCAGCATCCCATATGGTGCCCTGAGCACCGCCATGGGCAATTCCTGAGTGCAGAGCCAGGAATAACCCCTGTGCATCTCCAGGTGTCACCCAAAAGGCCAAAAAAAAATAGTATGAAAAATACCACCAGAAAATAGTATGAATGCTTTTTAGGTTATTTCTACACTTGCTATGACATACCAGTGGAACAAAGAATAAACGCATACTTCACAGGTTACATAGGTATATCTATAGGATAAATGCCAAGAAGTAGAAATTCTGGGTCAGAGCCAATGATTTTAAAATATACACATATGCCTACTAACCATCTGTATGTCTTCTTTGAGGAAGCAGTGGTGATCTCTACCCATTATTGGATGGAATTTGTTGTTCTGCTTTGTATGCTTAATAAATCTTGGATATCAGTCCTTTATCTGATGTACTCTGTGCAAATACTTTATCCCTTTCAACAGGGTGTTGTCTTATATTAGCACAAGTTTCTTTTTCCATGCAAAGCATTTTAAGTTGATGCAGTCTCGACTGTTTTTGGTTTTTATTGACTTGTTTCTGGAGTCAAATCACTGAGACCCTTTTATGATCTACTTTCTGGTTCTATCTGTATCACTGTATCACTGCCATCCTATTGCTCACTGATTTGCTCAAGTGGGCACCAGTAACATCTCCATTGTGAGACTTGTTGTTACTGTTTTTGGCATATCGAAGACGCCACGGGGAGCTTGCCAGGCTCTGCCGTGTGAGCGAGATACTCCTGGTAGCTTGCTGGGCGCTCCGAGAGGGGTGGAGAAATCGAACTGGGTCAGCTGCATGCAAGGCAAACGCCCTACCCGCTGTGCTATCTACTGACCCTAAACTCAAGGTATTTAGGGATTCTGGTCCAACATCAAGGCATTTTTGTTTAAGGTTTAAGTAGCATTTACAATATTTTATTTATTTTTGAGCCTTGGGCCACACCTGGTGGTGCTCAGGGGACAGAATAGGGTCAGCTTCGGCAAGGCAAGCACCTTAAGCTGAAGAAACGGTCCTTACTACTTTTCATGTGGCCCCTTTGTTACAGATGCAAATTGTGAATGTTGTTTCTTTAAATATCACTTTCTCCTCTTTCATCATTTGCATTTAGAAAAGCCATGGACTTTTTGGGTATTGATTTTTGGGAGATCAAAAAACACACAGCAGAAACACCATCTGCACTTCTATGTTCACTGTAGCATAACAGCCAGAATCTGGAAACAACCTGACTGTCTGAGAACAGACAATGGATAAAGAAACTATGGTACAGCCACACAATGGAATACGACGCAGCTGTCAGGAAAAATGAAGTCATGAAATTTGCTTATCAATGGATGGATGGAAAGTATCACACTTAGTGAAATGAGTCAGAAGGAGAGGGACAGAGATAGAATGATTGCATTCATTTGTGGGGTGGGGGGAAGTATAAGACTAATAACCAAGGCCAGGGAAAACAGTGGCCTGGAGGACTGGTCAATGATTGGAAGCAACCGTAAGTCTGTAGGTGGGGGAGGTCAGTTAGGATAGAGAAGAGACCGTATGACAATAATAGCTAGAAATGATCACTCTGGACAAGAACTGAGTATTGAAAGTAGGTAAAGGGATATACATGATAACTCTCCAGTATCTGCACTGCAAACCACAATGCCCCCAAAGAAAGAGAATGAAAGGGGGGGGGGGCTCTTAAATCTACCCAGCTGCTTCCCGCCAGAATGTGGGGAAGTTCTCAGTTATTATTCCTCACCACTAGTTCTTTCGCTCTCCCTTTTTCCTCACCTTCCAGTATTCCTACAATTTGGAGATTATTCTTCTTATTTTTGTTCCTTAAATACCTTACACTTTCTTTCAATCTTTTGCTTTTTCTACTTCTTTATCAATGCAGGTTTGTACTTTTGTCTTCATGTTGTTTTTTTTCCTTTTTGGGTCACACCTGGCAATGCATAGGGGTTACTCCTGGCTCATGCATTCAGGAATTACTACTGGCGGTGCTCAGGGGACCATATGGGATGCTGGGAATCGAACCAGGGTCAGCCGCATGCAAGGCAAATGCTCTACCCACTGTGCTACTGCTCTAGCTTCTTTTTATTGTTATGATTTTTTTCTTTGTCTTCATGCTTGTCGATAAAGTTCTCCCCCTGTGAAATTTTGCTTTCATGGCTGGCAAGTGTGTTCTTTACTTCCTTCAGTTTCATTTGTATGGAATCTCTCATCCTCTGAAAAATTTCTTTTTTGAATTGCTGAATTTCTTGTCTAGAAACTGCTTACTTTCTCTTGACAGAGCTTGCTTAATTTCTGTTGCCTGTGCAGTGAGTGTTGATTTTAGGTCCCCATTGACCAGACTCAAGAGTTTTGATGGTCTTGGGCACTTGTCTGGTTTTCTGTCCCAATCTGCAACTGCAGCTAAGTTCCGTAGCTGCTCATTGTTCTTTAAATTTTATGGGTGTTAATGGTGGAGGTTTAGGTTCCCAATTTCTTGAGAACTGATCTGTCCAATTCTAGTATCAGAAGACTACTAATAGCACATGGGCTGTTCAAATTATTTTCCTTACTCTGCAGTGTTATTTGAGTATTATTTGTTATTTGAACCTGGGTCGGCCTCGTGCAAGGCAAACACCCTACCTGCTGTGCTATCACTCCAGCCCTATGAGATGTATGCAGGGATAATTTCCCGCAGACACTACGGCATCCAAGTGGTTTTCGGTTTGAAGCACAGAAATCAAATTTCTATACTTCTATGTTTAGTGGATATTTAATAATTTCAGATTTAATGATCTCAGTGATGACATATTCAAACTCTCAGTTGACTTCGACTCCTAAACCTCCCCGTGGCCTTGCTGACAGACACCAGCAAAGCAACAACCTCACTGTCAACCTCGAGTCCCCCTGTCACCTCATATCCAGTCATCAATAAGGAACGTGAACTCTATCTTTAAGTCAGAGCCTGGGAGGACAAGAAGATGGCTCAGTGGGGTGAGTCCTTGAGCTCCACTCACGGGCCCCTCCGTGTTGGACAATTACAACAGCACTGCTGTGAGGGATCCTCAGTAAGAAAGGGCCTGGAAGACGGTTCGAAGCATGGAGAGCACACAAGTACAGAGTGACAGCCTGAGCACAATCCTTGGGCTGCACGGTCACAGAAGCAATCAAGCCCCCTCAGCCTGGAAGCCCCAGTTAGAGAAGAAAAATAAATGAACATGTAAACTAAAACAGATCCTGAATGTTACTACTTTCCACAGCTTCCTCACTAGCACTCTGGTCTAGGTCACCTGCCTAAATAGCTGCTCGTTTTTATTCCTTGGTCCTGCTCCTGGATCTCCACATTCCTTTCACCTAGAGCAGCCAGAGTTCAAGGGACACACCAGATCTCCCCCATCCTGTGCTTGAAACCATAAAGGCTTTTCATCAGTGAAGCTGCCAACTTCTCCTCAATACTGTCTTTCATGATGGTCCCTGGGTACTCCAAGACCTGGGCATACTTCCTCTATGGTCCTTGGACATCTTTTTTTTTTATTTTAATTTTTTATTATTAGTGGATCACCGTGAGGTACAATTACAGAGTTATAAACGTTTGTGCTTGCGTTCCAGTCACATAATGATTGAGTTCCCATCCCTCCATCAGTGCCCATTTTCCACCATCAATAATCCCAGGATCCCTCCCAACCATCCCCACCCTATCCTTCCACCCCTCCCCACCACCCCACCCCACCTCTGTGGAAGGGCATTCCGTTTTGTTCTCTCTCTCCTTTTGGGTATTGTGGTCTGCAATAGAGGTACTGAGTGGCTATCATGTTGGTCTATAGTCTACCTTCAGCACATATCTCCCATCCCGAGCGGGTCCTCAGAACACCCATTACCTGGTGTTCCCTTCTCTATCTGAGCTGCCCTCTCCCCCAGCATGTGAGGCCAGCTTCCAAACCGTGGAGCTAACCTCCTGGTCCTTATCTCTACTATTCTTAGGTATTAGTCTCCCATTCTGTTACTTTATATTCCACAGATGAGTGTGATCTCTCTATGTCTGTCCCTCTCTTTCTGAATCATTTCACTTAACATGATATCTTTTTATTTGCAATAGTTATCTTTCACCTGCAAAGAGTCTCCCAGAGTACTTACGACTGATTCTAACTCTACACAGAAGTCATAACCCCTCAATAGGCTTCTTTCCAGACACTCCCTTCCTAATAATTTCAAGATAATCTTGACACTCCCACCTATGTGGTTCTGTATCACAGCACAATACCATTTTCCATAAGAAGAGCAATCTTCACTTCAAAGTCTGTTTGAATTTGTATTGTGATTGGCTGTCACACCTTCCTTGCCAGGTGTTCAGATGAATGGAGGAGCCAGAAAAATGATCAGGAGTGGACACCATAGTCCCCAGGTTTCTGCCTCACTGGTGACCCCGCAAAGTGGTGACCTGGCCCGTGGCTCAGCTTCTGTCTGAGCAGACCATTGCTGAGGGCCAGCCCTGCCCTCCTTCCTCCTCCTACCAAGAGAGACTCAGGGAGGAAGCTACAGAAATGTGAAAACCACACCCTAAGCCTCTGTCGACACAGTGCTTTGAGTTTAAATAGTGTGATTAAAAAGTAAACATATGCCACAAACTATGATGAATGAACCCTAAGAGTTTAGATACTTAAAGCATCATTTAAAAAAAGCCTAACCTCTAAAAAATTGAAAGGATATGTTAAGTACAGCTCTAAAAGGTCATGATAGCATATGGTTGAATTATTATTTCATTCTAAACAGGAAGTTTTTCTGTTGGTAGAAATTTTGAATAACAGTATTCCTACCAATTCTTTAGAATCACTGTCACTGTCATCCTGTTGCTCATCAATTTGCTCGAGCGGGCACCAGTAACATCTCCATGTGAGACTTGTTATTATTGGCTTTTGGCATATCGAATACACCATGGGTAGCTTGCCAGGCTCTGCCGTGCGGCTGAGTTACTCTCGGTAGCTTGCCAAGCTCTTCGAGAGGTGCGAAGGAATCGAACCCGGGTTGGCTGCGTGCAAGGCAAACGCCCTACCTGCTGTGCTATCACTCCAGCCCATTCTTTACAATATACGATGTAAAGCGTATTTTATGGTCAATACCATTTTTGCTATGTACTATGTAGGAAACATTTTACCAATATTGAATTACAGCTTTCTCAAAAATATATCAGAGAAATATATAATGCATACTGGAGAAAATAAAAACATTTACTATCTGAGTATTAGAAATTTCCATGAAAAATAAGAATATATGGGTCAATATTTATTTAAAACATATTCCTTTTAATATAAGAGAGAAGGAAAGGCACAGATACAGAAAGATCTTTTTCATACGTGGGTATTAAAAGATATACAGCAAGGCAGCAACTAAGGTTCAAAAACATAATAGGAGAATGAAATCACACAACTGAAGAGGGCCTGGGAGACAGGAGTCTTGGGGTTTCCCAGGGTGGGAGAGGTTGTTGGTTGGGGCCTCAGCAGAGTGAAGGGGTACACTGGTTTAAGTGTGTTGTTGGAATATGTACATGAGAAACCATGATGACTAGCATTGTAGACTACAGAATCTTAATTTAAAACTTATAGAAAGAGAAGAGTGTATACTCATCTACTAAGGCTTTTATAAGTCAGAAGAGCCATCTATAATATGTTGTCTTGACAAGTGAATGCTGAGTCGGTAGCAGAGAAAGCATTTTTTTCACCACACAGAAAAACTACAAGACATGTTCTAGAGCAACTACCTAGGCTGGAGAAAGGACAGCAGGTAGGATGCTTGCCTTTCATGTGGCTGATCCAGGTTTGATTCCTGACACAAGACAAGTGTTCCCTGAGTACAAAGTCAGTAGTAAGGCCTGAGCACTGCTGGGTGTGGCTGCCAAACAAAGACAAAATAAATAAAATTAACAACTACCTAAGGAACAATTTTAGGAGAAGAGGCTTTTCCCTTTCTATGGTCAGAGCTACACATGCCAGAACAGGACATCTCTGCATCTAAAGACCCTGCCTAGTCATGTTCACTGAAGCTGATACAAATCCTGTAATTCACTTATCTGTAGCACTGTCATCCCATTGTTCATCAATTTTTGCTCGAGCGGGTACCAGTAACGTCTCTATTGTGAGACTTGTTGTTCCTGTTTTTGGCATATCGAATACGTCACGGGTAGCTTGCCAGGCAACAAAAAATTCAATACAAAGATCATCCTGTATAGGGTATGATTTCAATCTATGCAAATAATGATAGATATCTATGTTAATTTGCAAAGCCTGGTCCCAAACCTGAATTTCCTTATAGATTTTGTAATCGGTATTACAAAATCTTGAAAGAAGTACTATTCCTTTTCATTTCTTACAATGCCACTGAGATATAAAAGACTTAACAGCACCACCAAGTTTAAAGTATATAGCATAATAGGATAAAATTTATTAACTATTTCACTGTTTTGTCCTTAGATGTTTTAAAATTGGTAGAATTTTACATAATCTTAGTTCTTAATATAATAACCAACAGCTGCTTAGAATGCCTTTTTGAAAAATTTTTCCTACATACAGGGAAATGATTTCTTTTATGGATGAGTTGTCTTATCCAAAGATACAAAGAAAGCCAACAAGTATGTCTGTCCAATTTTCACATGCTTTCCAGTGGGTGAAGTCCTTCCCAAGACCAAAGCCACCTGCAACCCAAAAGCCTTCTCTCAGGTCACATGGTTCTCACATGCTTGATGCCTGCTCAGAGCTCTCCCATGTTTCATTCAATTGATAACAGAGCAAACTTTAGGGCCTTTCTCTTAAGAATGATGCATATATTTTGCTGGGTCAAGTTGTTTAGCCCTTAGGATGTGATTTTTTTCTCTAATTCTTTATCATTCCATTATTTCATTTTTGTTGGGCTAACCAGTTACAGAGCACAAAACAGAGGCACTGTTCTTGTTGACTAACAGCTTATGAAAGATAAGCAAGCAAGGCCCCACAGAGCCCACAGCTAAGTAGCAGAACGCACCAATAAGTACCCCCATCTGCAAATGCACCCGGCAGTGACCTGCCTCCCTATAGGACTGTGCCCACCCGTCACTCATCTGCCCCTCTGGGGCTCTCCGGTAGACCCACTGCTGTCTTGGCTCTCCTACATTCAGAATGACTAGACTATCCACAGCACTGTAGATTCAATGCAATCCCTGTAAAAATTCTGATGACATTCTTCATCGGACTTAGAAATGATACAAATTCACTGCAAATTTCTGTTGATGCTACTGAACTTTCTATGGAACCAAAAAACTTCTCAAATAGTCAAATTTGTTCTGAGGAAAAAGAAGTTGCTAAGGATGCAACTGAGTGCTGGAGATGTGGTTGAGAGAAAGAGCGCATGCCTTGCATGTTCATAATCTAGGTTCAACCCTCCAGTATCACAAAAATAAACAGGGCTGGAATGATATCTCAGTGGGCTGAGCTCATGCTATATATGCAAAAGGCCCAGATTCAGTATTTGGTACCGCATAGTCACCAGAGAACCAGGAGGAGCAACTCCAAAGCTCAGGCGTGAGGATAGTCTGTGAGTATTACACAGTGGGGTCTCAAAACCAAGCAAACAACAAACAACATATGAGTTATTCTACATAAAGAGTTTTAAGCATTTTGGCTTTTTCGTTCTTTTTTTTTTTCTTTTTAGCCTTTTCAATATTTGATTGTATCTTCAGTGAATGTCCACAGCAAAAATGTCTGTTTTTGGACAATACCCGCTTGGTTCATGAATTTCTTCCACCTCTTTCTCAGGAATCATGCCTGGTGGGGCTTGATCAAACCTAGGGGTAGTGGGCGTAGAACCTGGGTCGATGGAACCTGGCATGTATCCTAGCTGTGGCCCATAAATTTATTTTCTTTTTCTGGATTTTGGCCACACCCAGCAGTGCTCAGGGCTTACTTGTGGCTCTGCCTTAGGAATGACTCCTGGTAATGATGGGGCTCAGGGGAGCACACGAGATACTAGAGATAGAACCAGGTTCAGTCACGTGCAAGGCTGCACTATCTCTCCAGCCCTAGCCACATCAATTTCTTGACTATTAAAAATACGTTTAAAGAAACAAGTAAGTTTGGAGGCAATGTATTTCTTGGCTTTAAATTATGTAATGGGGCTGGAGAAATAGGACAGTGGGTAGAGCACTTGCCTTGCACGCAGCTGACCTGAGTTCAATCCCTCGAATCCCATTTGGTCCCCTGAGCACTGTCAAGAGTAATTCCCAAGTGAAGAGCCAGGAATAATCCCTGAGGGTTGCCAAGTATGGCTCAAAACAAACCAAAAAACCCAAAATTACATAATAAGCTATAGCAATCAAAATGGTACAGTAGTAGGGTAATGACAGACTCTCAGACCAATGGAAGAGAACCCAGAACCCAGAAACAAGTCTTCAGATTCATGGACAGTTAATCTGTGACAAAGAAGTTTGGTGCATGAAATGAAGGAAGGAAACAATGCTGGTGAACCATTTTTTTTAATTAGTTTATTTTTAATTAGAGAGTCATCGTGAGGGTACAGTTACAGATCCATACATCTTTGTGCTCATGCTTCCCCCATACAAAGTTCAATAACCCATCCCTTCACCAGTGCCCATTCTCCACCACCCGTAAACCCAACATCCCTCCCCCCCTCCCCAGACCCGTCTCCCCCCACCCCACCCTGCCACTATGGCAGGGAATTCCCTTTTGTTCTCTCTCTCTGATTAGGTGTTGTGGTTTGCAATAGAGGTGTTGAGTGGCCATTGTGTTCAGTCTCTAGTCTGTATTCAGCCCGCATCACCCTTCCCCCACATGACCTCCAACCACATTTTACTTGGTGGTCCCTTCCCTGAGTTACCCAGAATGAGAGACCAGCCTGGTGAACCATTTTTTAAATTATTTGTTGCTCTTCAACATAAAGCCATATATAAAATATAAAATTGAATCCTATCCCATATCTTATACCTCACTCTACAAGTAAGTTCAAAGTGGATAAAAGAACACAAGATTAGATTAAAATTCATAAACTACACTGAGGAAGTATAGATAAAACACTTCAGAATACTGACTTTGCAGTGTTTTCAATTACTTATTCCGTTGACAAGGATAACAAAAGCAAATAAGTAAATATATCAAATGTAAAAGTATTCCATGGGAAAAGAAATCCAGGTTATAATAAAGATACCCTATTGAATGGAAAAAATTATTTGCACAATTGTGTTTTGGTGGTAGTGACATAACTGTAAACACAGAAACTGGAAGTGTAAATATGCAAACTATTGTAAACATGTGACCTACATTATGATAAACAGGCTTTTAAAAGGCAAATAGGCGAACAGTGCCTGGGTGGAAGCTGGACCACAGAGCTGGCACAACTCCTGGCCGGGCTGACAGTGATTCCAAGCTCACAGGCCTGACAAGGCCCACAGGCCATCTGAGGCCGGGCACGACGCTCAAACAAAAACAGCAACTGAAAGAACTCCTCTGATGATTTCAGGGTGTAGACAGGTTTTCCCTGAAGGAATAGAGTGAGTTAAAATAAGAGTTTTCCTTCATTCTTTGTTGAAGGAAACTTCTTTGTTTTCCAAACCCAGGAGTCAGCTCAGAGTCTGGAGTGAGCGTGGAGGCCCCAAGTGCAGCCGCAGGCACCACAGGCTTCCCCGGACGTTCCCGGCACCACGGCTCCCAGGCACTGGCCATGGACACAGGAAGACCCTGCCACCAAAGAAAAAGGGTCACACCTCGGATCTCACCAAGAATGGAGACCAGGCTTGCAGTTATTTTTATTTTTGTTTTAATGATGGAAAGAAGGAAGGCTTTTAAATCTGTGGCATCTGATCACCTAACCAGTAACGCAGGATGGGTGAGAGCTGAGTTCCTATTCTGAAACACTAATTACTCAGTACCTAATGCTATCACATCCCACAGTCTGGATAAAAAGAAAGCATCAGAAAGAATCAAGAGCAATTTTTTCTGAAGTGACCTACCTAGGCTAGGGTGTCTCACAAGACAGCTTTATCACTGCAAAAAAATTCTATGACCATTAAAGGAAGACCAGTCCTTACATTTTTTAACAACTTAATCATTTAGCATTCTTCAGAGATCTAATCTTACTTCTGCAAATAAGATTAAAAGAGGAATTTATGTTCTAAATTCTCTAATTTTTGAGATTGATACGGGAAATAACTCAGCTCTACAGACTCTTTTGCTGCCTCAGAATACTGGCTAAACTGATTTATCCTATAATCCCCAAACAAGCCAAGGAAGAATTCAATAATCATTCCCATTTACATGGTTTTCATTTCCCATTTCCATCTCTCTCTGTATATGTGTGTGAGGTATATACACACATATACATATGTGTGTATACACACATATATATTTATAAAACTTCATAAATTATAAATATATGTATTTATAAAGTAAAATATTGACTCAGGAAAATTTACTACAATATGAATATTTCTGCTTCACTTACCCAAAAATGATTGAGTAAACTATAATTTACTCCTTGTAAAATGATAATGATTCCACCCTGGCATAGAGAAAAAAGCAAACCTCCTCTACCTGATTTCAAAAACACTGATACAAAAAACTCCTTCAGTGGAGGCAACAACATAGTATAGCAGGTAGGGTACTTGCCTTACCCAAAGCTGACCTAGGTTTGATCCCCAGCACCCCATATGGTCCACTGAATCCTGCCCAAATGATTTCTGAGCACAATGTCAGGAGTAAGCCCTGAGCACAGCCAGGTGTGGCCCCAAACCAAAATAAAATAAAATAAAAACATTGATGAAAAGTACCTTAGATCTCTTTAAAGGCAACATCCAAGAAAGTACAATTTGTGAAGAATGGCCTGTTTCATTTAATAAGGGAAAATCATCTATACTTTCGAGTTCCTGGTTTGTTTTCAAGGATGGATCTGATGAGCATTCAAGGGCTCTGTATTCTGAAAGAAGTCTGCCAGGGGTCAAAGAGATGGCTCAAAGTGCTAGAGCACATCCTTTGCACGTGGAAGGTCCAGGTTTGATCCCAAAACAGGCCAGAAGTAGTTCCTGAGCCTGGCTGGGTGTGGTCCCACCCAGAAGAGAAGCCTAAATCATGTCCCATGACAGACTGAGTTCAAATAAACAAAGTCAGTGGTATCATGAGTAAGGAGCTCTGTTTCCATCAGAAACCCTTTCTTCTGCGTAAGAGCCCCGTACACGAACCGGCGGTGCAGGCTGACGCTAACCAGCCACAGCTGGTCCCATGCTATAAAAAGAACGAATAAAAACACACGCTGCGGACGCCCCAGTCCGCTAGGGCCAGTGCGTCAGGGCTGCAAAAGTCGGCCCCTTCCAAACTGTGAATGAACCAGCAGCGCCGCTCTCTCGAGTTGTTTACTGAACAGTGTGTGCAGGACTCCCTGCACGGGGAAGGCGGTCACGTGAGCCACCAATGCCCAGAGCCAATTTTCCACACTATCTGGAATTCTGCTCTGGAACAAATAGGGGAAAGAGAAACAGTTCAAAAGCGGAGCAAGTCTCTTAAGCACACAGTTTGCGTATGGAGGTTTTGTCATGAAAACGTATTATTAAATTTGAGATAAACCGATGTGTGGTTCTATATTCTGAAACTGAGAAACTGCCAGTAATTTCTTATCATAGAAATTATGCTCTAAGATGAGGCATTATTCTGACAATCTTAGTGAAGTGAGAGGTTTTGTTTTTTTAATTGAATAAAACTTGCTTCGAAAGATGTGAGAGAAGAGGAAATACGTGTTCAAGAGAGAGCACGGCTCCCCCAGAGCAGAAGCAAGCACAGACATCCGAGACATGGATGCAGGACGGGGCTAGAGGACAGCGCAGGCTGAAGGCAGGCTGTGTCCGCAGGGCTGGCCCTCAGCTCAACAGATACCCCCCATTCCTGCTTCACACAGGGCTCCTTTCTGTTGTTTTGTTTGGGGGACCATGCCTGGGGTGCTCTGGAAGAGCCCTGGCTCTGTCCTCGGATCACTGCACCCCTGGCGGGCTGGGGGACTGTATGCGGTTCCAGAGAATGAACCTGGGTTGGCACTGAGATAGTACAACACTTAGGGTGCATGCGCCCAACCTGGGTTTAAGCACCCTACCCGCACACTACTGCTCTGGCCCCTTCACATTCTTAAATGATCCAGGCACTCCGTTTATTTCAGTCTTGGCCATTTTCATATAGCCACATCTAGGACAAAACAGAGTAGAATATAGCTGTGGGTGACAGAACACTCAGGTTCTTGATGTCACCAAGCAGTTCTGTCTTAAGGCTGGCGGGATAACACAGTGAGTAGGGCACTGACTGGTGTGGATTTGACCCCCATCACCTATGGTTCCCAAGGTTGCCAGGTGGACCACAGAGCCAGGAGTCAGCCCTGAGCACCACCAGGTGTCAGCTCCCAAAACTGAGCAAAGAAAACAGAGGATAAAATCTAGACAGTCTTAGGCATGGTGACAGCTTTTCAGGTATAACATCAAAAACTTCATCGCTATTATTAAAAAAAAAAAGACAAAATAAGTAACACACCTTAAAACACACCAACACAAATAATCTGATCTGGAAGTGGGCTGGACTGTCACTGACAGGGTGTGGTGCAGTCAGCAGGTCAGCTTGTACCTGCAGGGTAAATTGGAAGGGAGGGGGCAGGTTACCTTCGTGCCCACCCAAGCAGAGCCCCTGTCAGCCACTTGCTTCCACAATCCAAAATTACCACATGCCCCCAGCCAGACCCCACAATCTCAGGACAGACCTCAACAAGACATAATCTACTGAAAAATCAGGTATGTGAGTTTTGTGACTGAAATCTCCAGGCTTTCTTGGGGTAGGAGTGGGCTACCTCCTCCCACCTCCCTGTACTTCCTGAAGCCTCAGCAGTCATATCCACAACCCAAGCTGCCACCGTATTTAAAAAGCTACTTCAGCCTTACCTTCTTGATAAAAATACTAAATGCCCTGAACAAACACAATGACTCTTAGTAACTGTATTGCAAACCATAATGCACAAAAGGAGAGAGAAACGGGAAAAGTGCCTGCCGTAGAGGCAGGATGGGGGCAGGTTGGAGAACGGTGGGAGGGAAACTAGGAAAATGGTGGTGGAAATGTACACTAGTGGAGGAGTGGGTGCTGGATCCTGAGCAGCTCTGTAATGGTATATCTCATGGATATTGGATTAAAAATTTTTAAAAGATTTCAAATATATGTTTATGAATGGTGACTGGGATACTGATGACCAAATGCCCAAAGGAAATACTTTAGGAGATTGTCCTGAAGATGTGACAATAATTTTTAATAACATAACTGTAGCATCCCTGCCCACCACAGTGCATACCTTGCTATCACACCTCAACAACTAAGCAGCATGTTCAACCAAGCATATGCACACATAAACTCCCAAAGAGAAATGACTCATTATAACTTAGTATTTCCTACCCCCAAAAAGCATTAAAAAAAATCCAAAGATGGGCTGTTGAGATAGTTCAGTAAGCAAGGCACTTGCCTTGCATACAGCAGAGCTAGGTTCAAATTCCCAGTATTGCATGTGGTAACAAAAGCCCCAGAAAGAGTGAACCCTGAGTACAGAGTCAGAAGTAAGTCCTAAGCACAGCCGATGTGACTGCCACTCCCCTCCCTCAAAAGCCCAACTAAAATCAGTATATAATAAATAAAATTGTTATGGATGTTCCCATTAAGATTGTGAAGTAGAACTGTTGAAAAGTAGAACTTGAAACTGTCTACTGTTTCAAGGGTTAGAAAGCATAACAAGTAAGAGGTATTGTCTAGTTATCAAACCCTTATCTAACCCTGATAATTTTGCAATGCCGAAATGGCACTTGTAAAGGAGAAAAAAACAGAACTCTATCTTATTCACCTCTAGACCATGGACAAATAGTCAACTCTGGAACAAGAATTGCCCTGTACAATAAACTGACTTCAGATGTTTTATGCTAAAATGGTGGTGATGCTTTTTTTTTTTTTAAACGAAACAATGCCCTCCCTGACATGCAATTTTAGTTGGGGACTAAGAAATTCCCCGACCCATACTTCCAATATAGAAAGAGGTCTGAATAATAAGTAACTTCAAAAGCTACTTAGAAATTTAACTTGCACATTACTCTCTAGTGATTATGTTAAAGTCACAAGTGATTTTGTTTCGGATTTCCTGAAGGTCTAGTGAAGACCTCGAAACTTTTTTCCAACAGCTTCCCTTGAATGACACAGTTCTGCATTTTGTTAAATTTAAATCATGGTTTCCTTCCTTTTCAGACAATTAGCTTCATGGGGCTGGAGAGAGAGGACAGCAGGAAGGGCATTTGCCTTGCATGCAGCCACCTGGGGTCAGTTCTGGGCTTCCCACATGGTCCCCTGAACACGGCCAGGAGTGATTCCTGTGTGAAGAGCCTGGAAGAGCTCCTGAGCAAAGCCAGGTGCCTACACCCCACATAAAAAGACTTTTGGCTTCATTAATGTTAAACATTATTCCGTACCCTTTCAACATCTACCTGTTACTTCATTTTTCATTGTCTGTTTTTTTAGTTCTGCCTGCATTAATTGTAACAAATAGTTTTAAGCTCTTGACTCATTTTCTCCAGGATCCTCTTTTCTTCCTTTATAAACACCCTCTATCAAAACTGTCCTTATTCCTCTCTGCCACCCCTTCAGGCCCTTCCTCCTATCTCTCTCTCTCCCTATGTGCACTCTTCAGGAGTGTCCAGCTTCCCGTCTTCTACAAAATTCGTGTGAATCGGACTTCACCTCTGAATGAAAACAGTTGTCCTTGCACTCTCCTCCTCCGTGACTGCACTGCCGATCTCCTCAGAGCAACCTCCGCACTGTAGCCACTGCTGTGAAGTTGTTAGCTGCTGGGCCTAGCAGCATCACACCACCTCTTCAGCTACTTCCTCCACCACTGCCTTTCCCCCCAGTTACACTGAAGTGTCCTCTATGTTCAGCGTCCTGTAACAGGACCAGGTCAGAGCTGTAGTCACAATCCTTGGCCATAGTGGGCTAAAAAAGGAAAACTCAATTTTTGATTTTGTACTTTTATGTATTTATGTATTTATTTATGCTTTTTGGGTCACGCCTGGCGATGCACAGGGGCTACTCCTGGCTTTGCACTCAGGAATTACCCCTGGCGGTGCTCAGGGGACCATATGGGATGCTGGGATTCAAACCCGGGTCAGCCGCGTACAAGGCAAACGCCCTACCCGCTGTGCTATTGCTCCAGCCCGGTTTTGTTACTTTTAAAATAGAGTCCTTTTGAAGGCACTGACAAGTACCAGTGAAATGTATAATAACTGACCATTAATTTCAGTATATACTCAAACAGCTGTCTAATGCCCTTGTACATCACGGTCTTTAATAATTATCACATATTACATATATATGTGTGTTTATACACAAAGGCCCAGACGTTTACTAGATCGCTGTTAGGTCAACGGGTCCTGAAAACACAATGGTACTACACGTACAAATCTCTGTCTTTGTCGAGGAGGACACTCTTCCAAAGAACTGCTCTGGAGGTTCTGTTCCAGTTTTATGAAGAGCATGGGACTGATTTGGCTTAAACTAATTAGAACTGGGGGCCAAGAAATGAGCATAACAAGGGTGAGCCGACCAGGACTGCCAGCTGGCTGTCCCAAGCACTCGGGTCTCACAGCAGCTGCCAAGACAGGGCAGAACAGGTCACTTGTCTGAGGGAAAGAGGGAGGAAGGGGACAGAATGGTCGAAACCCCACTGCTAGAGAAAGTCAGGTCAGGTTTCAACTTGACTCCCACACCTGTGCTCCCCTGGCATGGGGCTGTCCCTCGGGCTGCCTGATTCCCATTATCTTCTCTGTGCTGTCGCCTCTGAAAAGCTCCTTCCAGAGCTGCAATGTGACGTCGAGGAAGGCATGAGTGCAACTGCAGTATTGCTGCACAGGGAGGCTAGAGGGTCAGGAGGGCAGGGGAGAAGATCCTGAGCACCTTGGGAGACTCTCAGGAGCAGGAGTTTCAAAGGGGTTAAGAACAGGGAGAAAATTCTGTGCCTTCTATATGGGGCTCCCTGAAATTGTCTTTTCTTTTCTTTCTTCTTCTTCTTCTTCTTCCACTTCTTCTTCTTCTTTTTTGGTTACACCTAGCAATGTACAGAGTTTACTTCCAGCTCTGCACTAAGGAAATATTCCTGGTGGTGCTCGGGGGTCCATATGAGATGCCAGGGATCAAACCAGGGTTTGGCCGTGTGCAAAGCAAACACCCTACCCGCTATGCTACCCACTCGGGTCCATGAAATTGTTTTCCATCTTGATGGATAACAGGTGATGGAAAATCGTCAAGGTCAGAAAATGTAAATTTAGAATTGTGGATGAAAATAACAAGTCTGGCTACAAATCTGCAAAATTACTCTTGCTATTTTCATTTGGTTATGAAATTTTATTTTCATAATTGCCTGTACTCACGTCATTTAGCTGTTGGCTTTTTTTTTTAGATTTTTTTACATTCAAGAATATTACTCTTGGAACTGGGAATATGGCTCAGTGCCTTGCATTTGAAGGACCTGAGTCAATCTCTAGCCCAACACACACACATACACACACACACACACCCCAAAAATGGTATGTTTGAGTGTATTGTTTAATACGTTGAGGAAAAAAAGTGAACATTATCTTATTTTGTTATATTATCAATAATATCGGTAAGAATACATATAAAATATATGGTAAATTTAAGCATGAAAGGGATCAGATATATGGGTTGGAATTATGAGGTTTAAAGAACATTTATACTGTTTTCAAATGATCTAAGCTCTGAGTATACTCTGAAAACATTAAAATTTCAATAAGTAGATAAAATGGAACCAATTAAATGATAACCACTTAAAACATTGAGTGATAAAAATATATACCCATTTCATCCACCTAGAGGAGAGAAATTATAGCCACAAAGACATGATACGGTGGGGCCGGAGACGCAGTACAGCAGGGAAAGTTGACTTGCTTATAGTCAACTCAGGTTGATGTGGGCAACCCATATGGTCTTCTGAGTCCCACCAGGAGTGATTCCTGAGCACAGAACCAGGAGTAAGCACTAAGCAGTGGTGTGCTCACGCCCCCCCCCCAAATGATCCCAAAACAAAGATACAACACAGTAATAGAAGTAATAAAAGCCTGAAAATATGCCACTTGTCACTGTCACTGTCATCCCGTTGTTCATAGATTTGCTCGAGTGGGCACCAGTAACATCTCCATTATAAGACTTGTTGTTACTGTTTTTAGCATGTTGAATACACCATGGGTAGATTGCCAGGCTCTGCTGTGCGGGCGGGATACTCTCGGTAACTTGCTGGGCTCTCTGAGAGGGACAGAGAAATAGAACCCGGATCGGTCCACTTCTTAGGAAAAAATATGTACTTAAAAAAATATATTTAGGGGCATATTTAGTAGGTACTGACAATATCTCACATAATCTGCAATTAAACTATTACTCCTACAAGTATAGCATACATAATTCATACATCTGATATAAGTCTGATATATTTATAACTACGGAACCAAGAAACTACCCATTACTAGCTACAAACTAAGAAAATAATAGCTAGTAGGTGGCGGAGCTTACATTGAGACTCACTCAGGCTTGAAATTGTGCCAGACTTCCGGTTTCCTGTCCATGCCCAGCTGTGGTGGGGGTGAGTCCTGGAGCAGAGCTCGGGCACTGCTGGCCATGGGTCCTGGGGGCCCCGTGGTGTTGTAATGGACGGAGGGTCTCACTGTATGAAACAAATTCTTGTCCACTAAGCCACAGGCCTTTCCCAAATTAGTATTTTTCATGCCACCACAGTGACAGAGAAGCCTGTTCCACGGGAGAAAACAGGACAGAGCTCACAGGGAAATGACATCACAGCAGGTAGTGAGGGATGTGCAAGAGGAGACCGTGAGGAAGAGCAAGGAAAATGACATTGTGAAGGACATCATTCAATAATTATTCCTCATTTTCTGCCTTAAGATCTTTAAGAGAAAAGTACTGAGTCAGAAATGTACTAAATGTGTACTGAAAAATCACTTGTTTATACATACAAAAACAATAAACAAAAAGAAATGATTATAGAACCAATTCTATAATATACAACAGTAAAAGATCTGTAGATTGAAAACTATATAGCTTCTCTGAAAAAATTTAAAATGAAAAACATCCAATGTTTATAAATTCAAATTCTAAATATTACTAGGATGACAAAACTTCAACTTGAGCTACAGATTCTACACATTCCACATCAAAAACCAACTGGTTCATTGCAAAACTCAAAAAGCTGTTTCATTTGTAAATGTAGAGAATTAAGAGTTGCCAAAACAATTTTGAGAAACAGAGGACTTAAACTCCCTGATTTCCAAATACACTCTAGAGTTAAAGTAACTAAGATCATTGTGTTACTCACATAAAAGCTAATTGATCAGTAAAAATGAACTAAGAATTTATTATAGATTTTATGTATATGGTGTATTAATTTAAATTCCATACCAAAAATAATAGTCATAAGCTGCGCTGGGACAACTGGAGATACACGTATCACTTGTATCATCACTTCATTTGTCGTCCCGTTGATCTTCGATTTGCTCGAGCAGGCGCCAGAAACGTCCCCATTTGTCCCTGTCGCGTGCTAGTGCAGGCCAATGATATCTGCTTGCTTCAGGAACAGGAAGAGCCTCAAATCGTTCATTCAGGGATTTGACGAAGAAGTCTGACCATCTAGTTGGTGGGCATCCAGCCCATCTGATTTTTGATGCCTTGGCAAACGAGACAGCGTCCCTGATTCTTGAGTGTCGACGGAGGTCAAAACTCCGGATTCCTTCTCTTACCTGAGTGAGATGTGATTCTCCTAGCATAGCTCTTTCGATTCCTCTTTGGGATACCCGAATAGCGTTCTCATCCTGTTTGTGTAGGGCCCAGGTCTCTGAGGCATATGTTAGTGCAGGAAGAATGGTGGAGTCGAGAAGATGTGCCCAGAGTCGGAGGTTCTTTGTCCTCTTAACCACTTCTTCAATGCTCTTGAAGGTGTTCCACGCTGCTCTCTTCCTCCTGCGCAGTTCTGGCGCCAAGTCGTTCCTCATGTTGAACCTTGCATTCAGACAGGTAGCGTGTAAAGAGCCGAGCCAGTGTATTGAGATACATGTATAGAAGAGTGAAACAGGTTCCAGGGGACAGGGTCTGTGGAACTGAGATGGGGTGTTGAGTTCTAGGCACCATCCCACATACCACAGTGCCAAGTCGTTGTCTCTCACCAGGGGGACATCAAGGATTTGTCTGAGGGTCCTGGAGTCTGTTGCTGCAAGTCAAGCCTTCTGTGCTAATGATTTTGTTAGTCGAGACTGGCTAGCTTCTACGTACACCCCTCCCAATCTGGTGTGTTACCGCTGGTCAGTGTAGTGGAGCTGGAGAAATTCCTCCAGAAAACTCATTAAACTGAACAGTCCAGAGGCACGAGGGCGGCTTTGGGGGAGCAGCTACCAGGGCCTTAGTAGGGCAGGCCCATCCCGAAAGACCCATCCCAGGTCTCAGCTGGGATCTGGTGTCCAAGAAACTTTAGTGGCTAGTTGGTCACTTTCGAGATTTATCTCTGAATTCTGGAATAAGGCCAGTAGATAGGCTACACGGGGCACTGGGTCATGGGTCCCCTCTACTTTACCAATGATGACATGTGCCCATCTTTATGGTCACTAATCTGAGTTCCAGCTTCTGATGTCCCGTTACACTACTGTAATTTTAGCTCAGATACTACTCATTACTTCTTTTATTTCTGTTTGGAAAAGTTTTTCTACTTGTACGGGGATAAGGGGATACCCAAAGTGTTTGGGAGCTATTCCTGGCTTATTTACTGGGAATAAGCATTACTGACAGTGCTCAGGGGACTGCATGGTGCTGAAACTGAACCTGGGCCTTCAGCATGCAAAGTATGCACAGTAGATCTCTTAGCTGCTTCTCCGACCTTGAATGTTTTACTTTCTTCTAACAATATTTCTTCAACCTCACGGAAGGGCTCTTCCAATGATTTCTCAGTTCTTTGTGTAGTTGACAGCATCGTTCCTAAAGTCTTCCGTGTACTTTAGGAAGCTTCTGAAAGTGTTTGCAGACCTTCTTGTTTGTCCCCATCCATCAATGCTGCTGAGTTCCTACGTATTTTTTCCACCCCACTTGGTGTTATTTGGGGCTAAGAGTCGGCCTGAGCAATGATCAGGGACAAGCAATGTCAATCTGATGCTTATGGCTTTGAATTGTAGGACACTGGACGAGAGCTAGGAACTTTGGGCTGCCAATGCTCTGTGGCTGCTAGAGCACCAAGGTCTGGCTGGCCTGCCCGCAGGCCAAGGGTCACAGTTGCTGGGGTCTGGCAAGTGATGGAGAGTCAGTGTCTATCCATTTCTGGCAGCAACTAGAGATTGTGAGCATGTGTATCCCAAAATATCTGCTAAAAAATTGATCTCTACAGATAAGAGGGACTTTTGCATTTGTCAGTACCAGTTTGGAAGTGGCTACTCCCAGTTAAAGCCTGAAGCAACCAAACATTGGACTAGATCTGACCAGCTCTGACCTCTTTCCAACTCAGTGAATTGGGTGCAAAAACAACTTTTTCAAGAGCCTATGTGCTCAATGCCTCACCCACTTAGGTTGAAGAGAAAGCATGGTGGCCCCAACTTGGGAAACATGTTTTAGCTCTGAGTAAACTAAGGCTCCACCTGTGGGGTGGAGCTCATCTCTGAGATAGGTAATCCTAGCTGCAGCCTGGGGCAACCACAAAAATGCCTGGGCTTCATCAGACCAGTTCTTAACCTCTCTGACTTAGGGGGTACAAGCACAAATCTGAGCTTCTGTAAAATCTTTGTACTTGGTACCCACCCCAACTCAACAGTAGGGTGGCATTTTTAGTCTGGTACTGGCTTGCAGATCCCTTTGTTTTGGAGCCACAACTCAGGGCTTATTTCTGGTTCTGTGCTGAGTACACCTGGTGTGCTCGGGGAACCACATGTGGTTCCAGGTATCAAAACCTGTTTGTCTGCAGGCAATGAGTGCGTCCTGCCTGCTGTACCATCTCTCAAGGTCCCAAATTTGTTTTTTTGTTTCGCTTTGGGGGGGCCACACCCAGCGGTACTGAGCTTGCTCCTGGCTCTGTGCTTAGGGATCTCTCCTGGCAGGACTCAGGGTTAGGGTTAGACAGGGATCGAACCTAAGATCGAACGTAGGTTGGCTCCATACAAGAATAGCATACTGCCACGGTCCTGTATCTCTGGTCCCTGCAGACCCCTCTGTTCCTTCGATGTCTGCTCTACCTCTACCTGACCACAGACACCGAAAAGTGATCCTGAGTTCTGATCATGTCTCCAGACCTGAGCTCCTGAGCAGACCTCCCTGTCAGAACGCTGTGCACCCGAGTGTGCTATCTCCCTGAGAGTCCTCACAGGACACTGTGCTCTGAGCCTATTATCTCTGCAAGACTCACAGAATGCTATGTTTAGTCCAGTTATTAAGTGTTCCTTGCACTGACATCACAGGAACACACTTGAAACTTTCCCATTTCAACCACCTTGGCCCTCCACTACTTCAGAAGAAAATTAAAAAAAAAAAACCACTAATAACAAAATGAACTCAAACATCATAAACCAACATGTAAAACAATAAAACTCCTAGAAGAAGATAAAGGAGAAAAGCTTCCTAATTTTGAATTACACACAACAAAAGAGATTACATAAAAAATAAACATAATATAAAGGTAAATTTAACGTAATCAAAATTACCTTTGTCCTTGAAAAGACATCAAGGACATGCCATAGAGGCAGGTTGTAGTGGGGTGGCAGGAGGGATATGGGGGATATTGGTGGTGGGAAAGTACATTGGGAGGGACGGGTGTTGGAACACGGTATGACTGAAACCCAATCACGAAAGCTTTTTAACTGTATCTCAAGGTGATTCAATAAAAATAAATAAATATATGGAAACTAAAATCCTGTCCACTAAAATTAAAAAAAAATTATTAGCCCTGAAGTCTAAGCCGATATATATATAATCAGATATATATAAATTCTCAGATAAGGACTTCAAAGCAGAAATGTGTTAATGAATGAACTAAAAAATAAAAAACAACAATGGAATGAAAAGCCAATAAAATACAAGAGGATATGAGAGAACACACAAGAGCAGAAATGAGAGAACTATAAGCAGAAATTATAAAACTAAAGAATTTTGAAGGAGAAACAAAAAAACTCACTGGAAGGCCTCAGAAGCAGAGTAACAGTAGCTGAGTACAAAATCTGTGAACTCCAAAGTGAGCTGCAGAAAACCTTTGGACAGCAGCAGAAGAGGGGAAAAAGAGCCTCACGGCAAATGACTTCAAAAGGAATGATATAAGAGCCACAGAAATTCTAGAGATAACAAGAGCAATTTCTATGAAGAAGCATTGGTCAAAGAAATCACTGATAAATCTGTTGAGGTGAAGAGTGCTTGCACCCAGAGCAAGAGGCTGGAGAGTGCCAGTTCACAGAGACCCAAATAAAGACTCCAAGACAAATCCTGATCAAAATTCCAGAAGCCATAGATAGAAAATAGAATATAGAAAGCAGATCAAAATCAACAAAGGAAATTACAAAGGAGCATGCTTACTATTTACAGCAAATCGGGCCCCAAAGACAATGGTGAAATATACTTAAAAACCTCAATGAAATAAACACTCATTGAGAATACTTTACCCAGTCAGATTCTCATTCAGATCTGAAGGATATATAATTCACAGATAAACAAAAGCTCAGGAACTTCAGAGATATATAACCATCTTTGCAAGAAGAACTAAAGGAGCTACTATAAGACAGTACTGGTACAGATGCGGGGAGAACGGGACTCTCATTTATTGCTGGTGGGAATGCCGACTAGTCCAGCCTTTTTGGAAAACAATAATGACACTACACAAAGAACTAGAAATTGAGCTCCTATTTGACCCAGCAATACGACTTCTGGGAATATATCCTGGAGGCCCAAAACTACACAGCAGAAACACCATCTGCACTCCTATGTTCACTGCAGAACTATTCACAATAGTCAGAATCTGGAAACAACCTGAGTGCGCAAGAACAGACAAATGGATAAAGAAATCATAGCACATGCACACAATGGAACACCATGCAGCTGTTACGGAAAAGGAAGTCAGAAAATTTACCTATAAATGGATGGACATGGAGAGTATCATGCTAAGTGAAATAAGCCAGAAGAAGAGGGACATATATTGAATAAGTGTATTCATTTGTGGTATATCACATATATATATACATATATATATACATATATATATATACATATCACTTGTATCACTTGTCTTCCCGTTGATCTTCGATTTGCTTGAGCAGGCGCCAGTAACATCTCCATTTGTCCCTGTCACATGCTAGTGCAGCTCAATGATATCTGCTCGCTCCAGGAACAGGAAGAGCCTCAAACTGTTCATTCAGGGTCTTGACAAAGAAGTCTGACCATGTTGTTGGTGGGCGGCAACACGGTCTTTTGACGTCCCATGGAATCCAGTCGGTAATAGCTCTAGTCCAGAGGTTGTCTCTGAATCACATTACATGTCCAACCAATCTGATTTTAGATGCCTTGGCAAACAAGACAGCGTCCCTGATTCTTGACCGTAGACAGAGGTCAGAACTCTGGGTTCCTTCTTTCAGTTGAGTGAGACGTGATATTCCTAGCATAGCTCTTTCGATTCCTCTTTGGGATACCCGAATAGCGTTCTCATCCTGTTTACGTAGGGCCCAGGTCTCTGAGGCGTACATCAGTGCAGGAAGAATGGTGGAATCGAAAAGATGTGCCCGGAGTCAGAGGTCCTTTGTCTTCTTCACCACTTCTTTGATGCTACTGAAGGCATTCCATGCTGCTCTCTTTCTCCTGCGAAGTTCTGGTGCCAAGTCATTCCTCATGTTGAGTTCTCAACCCATGTACACATAGCTGCTGCATTCGGAGATGTTCGTTCCATTGAGAGGAAATGGAGCATCAGGGACTAGTTCGTTTTTCATGAGCATTGTCTTGTTGAGGTTCAGCTACAGTCTGACCTTTCCACACTGGAGGTCAAAGTCGGCCAGCATTTGTGCTGCTTGGCTAATGTTTGGCGTTATGAGAACAATGTCACCAGCGAAGCGGAGGTGGTGTAGTTGCCAACCATCTATCTTCACTCCCATTCCTTCCCATTCCAGTCGTTCTCGAGGGTGGCACTGACGATTTCCGGTGAAATGGTATCGCCCTGCCAAACCCCTCTCTTTACATCAATGATCACTTCCTTGTAGAATGGTGAGATCCTGGTGGTGAATCTGCAATACAGCTAGCGGAGGATCTTGATGTACTGAGTTTGAACGCCCTGTTTGGCTAGGGCTTCAAAGACCACTTCATTCTCAACAGAATCGAAGGCCTTCTTTAAGTCAATGAACGTTAGACAGAGCGGCATCTTGAACTCTCACGAAACTTCAATGAGTTTGGTCACTGTGTGGATATGGTCCGATCGTGCTGAATCCTTTTTGAAACCCGGCCTGCTTGCATGGTTGTCCTTCATCTAATGTTCTGCCCATTCTATTCAGGATGACTTGAATGAACAACTTGTAGACGATGGACAACAGGCAGATTGGGCAATAGTTGCCGATGTTGTGGATGTCTCCCTTCTTGTATAACAGAATGGTCCTGCTGGTTTTCCACTGGGATGGAATCTTGCATTCAGACAGGTAGCGTGTGAAGAGCTGAGCTAGTGTATTGACAAGTACTGGTGGCAGATTCTTCAGGTGTTCAGGTATGACCTTGTCTGGATCAGGTGCTGTACGCATCTTTACCAATGAATGGCGTGTTGGATTTCAGAAAGGAGAACGTTGGGAACAACATATCCATCCTGTAGAATTTGGTATGTGGGCAGGTAGACATGGCTGTTAAAGAGATCCGAGTAGAAGTCGTGAATAATCCTCTCCATTGCCTTTCTGGAAGATGTGATAGATCCATCAGGACATCGGAGGGCAGTCATCTTAGTCTTGTAGTTGGAGAAGGACAGGTGGGCGTTGCGAATACTTTCCCCAGCTTCTGCCACATTGGCCAACATTGCTGCTCTTTTCTCTTTGAGATCTTCCTTTATCGCTTCTCTGCACAGCTTTGTGAGTTTGGACGTTAACTTGTGGTTGCCTGAGGCTTGTGCCAAACCATGTTGACGAATGAGCTCGATAGTTACCGAAGACAGGCATTTGTTTGTGGCTTTCTCACTCTCGCATTTTTCGTGCAGTCATGGAGGTACTAAACAAGTCGATCATATCTTTTGTCGATGTTGTCAAGGACGGCATCTTCCCACGTTGCCACAATAGTGCCAAAGAGCTCCCAGTTGGTGGTCATTCTGGGAGTTCCCTTCTTACACTTAAACTTTGCAGACCTTTTTCCCCACTTTGTGAAGTAGAATTTTGCGTGAAGGAGACGGTGGTCTGATCCCGTTTGGGATTCTGGGACAACAGAGACATCGGTCAGGCAAAACCTTCGATTAAATATGATGTTGTCAATTTCATCGTGGAACTGTCCACTGGGAGACTCCCATGTCCAGCGTTTAGATTCAGCCTTCTGGAACTGTGAGTTACCATGGGTGGTCTTGGTCAACATAATGAACTCAGACAGTCTCTCATCCTCTTAGTTCCATTCTAGGCAATGGGTCCCAATGTGGAGTTCTTCGGGCGACCTTCTCAGTCCTATCCTGGCATTAAAATCACCAACAATCATCTTGTAGAAGGTGTGGTCTTCTTTATAGAACCTCTCCAGTTGCACGTAGAACTTCCCAATTTCTTGATCGTAGTTGGATGTTGGTGCATAGACGACAAAGATAGAAACTGCCGACAGTGAGCCACATCTATTCAAGCGTAATCATCTGATTCAGGTTGTTAGGCATTTGAATGAATCAATGCTCATGGCCAAGTTCATTTTGACAAGGACACCAATGCCACCGACACCTCTGTTGTCGCATGTTCCGAGGAACAATTCTTCTCCAGTGTCGAAAATGGCATGATGTGATCGATGTCTTCTTGTTTCGGTCAGACCAATGATGTCATACTTGATCTTCTGCCCTTGCACCATCAGGTCCTTGATAGATGCTTCCTATGCCAGCGTACGTGCATTGAAAGTACAGACAGTCATTTTATTTTTTTTAATTTATTTTATTGAATCACCATGTGCATGGGCAGAGAGTCTCTTGCCCACACGCCTGGCTGTCTTCCACGGGGCGCCTCGGAGGGGATGGGCTCCAGCTTCCCTCCCCACCCCGAGCAGAGCTCCCGGCGGCCAAAGACCACTGGAACCTAGCTACAGCCATGCTGGAGACTCCTCTCTACACGTTCAAACAGGCCTCATGCATGAAGGTACTGGCACAGGAACCCAGGTGTGTGTAATCCCATCAACGGCCAACATCCAGAGAGAGACTTAAAAGCAAGCTCTCAGAAGAGAGTGATGCAGAGAGTCTCTTGTCCACATGCCTGGCTGTCTTCCCCGGGGCCCCTCAGAGGGGATGGGCTCCAGCTTCCCTCCCCACCCCGAGCAGAGCTTCCGGTGGCCGAAGACCACCGGAATCTAGCTACAGCCATGCTGAATGCTCCTCTCTACACGTTCGGACAGGCCTCACGCATGAAGGTACCGGCAGAGGAACCCAGGAGTGTGTAATTCCATCAACGGTCAGCACCCAGACTTAAAAGCAAGCTCCCAGAAGCGATATCTCTAGCCTTCTTCTCCCTCTGGGAGAAACTGGCAAGCTTCTGAGAGTTTCCTGCTCACATGGGACAGCCTTGCAAGCTTCCCATGGTGTATCCATACGCAAAATTCAGTAACAAGCTGGATATCATTCCCCTGACCCTGAAGAGCCCCCAGTGCAACATCCTTAGGAGGGCCAAGTCGAGATAGACTTCTAAGATCTCAGGAAAGGACAAAATGAGATGTTACTGAGCCCGCCCGAGAAATCGGTGATTAACGGGATACTGTTGTGTGATACTGTGATATCATGTGGAAAGTTACAAAGTTCTCAGGCTTATGTCTCAGTTATACAATGCTCAAACACCCGTCCTTTCACCAGTGCCCATATTCCACCACCAAAAAACCCCAGTATGCCTCCCACCCCCCACCCCCCACCCCCGCCTGCATAACTGATAAATTTCACTTCATTTTCTCTTTACCTTGATTACATTCCATATTTCAACACAAAACTCACTATTGTTGCTGGAGTTTACCCCCCAAAAATACGGCCCTACTGACAAGGAAGCATTTGATAATTAGTCTTCCATTGATGAGAATGAAAAGATAAGAAGGTGCATGGCCGAGGATTTCTGTATTTTGGTAGTTAAGTCCAGGGAGATTTATGTTGGAAATTGCATCATTTCCCTTCCTGGGGCAGCATGGGGCAAAGGCTTAGTTCACAGTCTGGAGACATGGCTGCAAGCACTTGCTGGGACCAGAAGTAGTGTAGCTGGCGTCTGGATATTGGTCGTTCAGCAGCAAAGCGGCCGTACAAAAGCATGGCCACCTGGGTCGAATCTCGGCGGAGCACGAGCCGGTATCGGCCCTGGCCCGAGACTGTCCAAGCATATAGACAGTCATTTCTGTCTGTACAGAAGTCTTTCTTCGTTTTGGCAGTCTAGTTCATCCCTGAGATTTTTTTCAGCCTCTCCTTGCTCATCTTTCTTAATGCTGCCGTACTGGGGGGCTCTTTTAGTGTCAGGTGAATGAGGCCCATTGTTGTTACTGTTTTTGGCATATCGAATACGCAACAGGTAGCTTGCCAGGCTCTGCCGTGCGGGCGGGGTAATCTCAGTAGCTTGCCAGACTCTCCAACAGGGATGGAGGGTTTTAGGGTGGCCTCCAATCTCAATCAGAGGTGTTCCCATGGTTCACACCATATTTGAACCCTATCAAATACAATGTGGGATTTATGAAAAATGGGTATTAAGTGTCTTATGGTGTGTGTAGGATATCATTGTTTTGTCCTTTCTCCCTTGCCACAGAGGTTGGGTTTATCTGGTAATAATTTCTAAACAATTCTAGACTACATTGGTATGTCCTGCTCCCCTTGCCACTAGGAGCTTAGGTATAGCAGTCACACCCATCAAAGAGCTCCTGAGTCACTTCCATTCCTTTGTTTATCTGTAACCACTTCTACTAGTTAATCAGCTCTTCCCCTAATCAGACTCTGTACATTTGTAAGGTCAGACCTTGCTAGGACAGTGAACTTGTATTATAAGTTAATATTGCCTTTCTCCTCTCCTTATGTCTCTTGAATAGTTTACTTTAAAGCAATGTCCTTTTTGTATGGACAAAGAAACACAGTTGTTAATATGCTTTGGTAACATGAGATTTAATTGGCTTCGAATATTATTCACTTTTGGGCATCTGCTTTCTCGACTTAAGCCTCAGCTGCCCTTACTTCCTAGCACCCCCAAAAGCAAGGTCCCAACGAGGGACGGGATGGAACCAGGGCAAGCGATGAGTTATGTGCCACCCTGGCATCGAGATGGGCCTGGCCAAAGTGCCTAATGCTTAACTATATGTTAAGAGCTTGGTCATGGACATGTCATGTCATGATCCAAAAGCAACAACGAGACTAGGACCCTGCTAGGGATAGGAAATACTAATCTGGCCTGAGCACTGTAGTCTGAGATCGAGATGACCCCAGGAGAGCAATTCTATAAGCTTAATGCATCTTTTGCTGTGTCCATACAAAATGATTAATATTATGAATGCTTATATGTTAGTTGGACAAGGAGAGGAGAAACACACCCATGGGATTCTGCTCTTGGGTGGGTGTCCTGCTGAAAGAGAATCTGTCCTAGAAGAAGCATCCCCTGAGGAAAAGAACTTTAACCCTACTGATTGTGACCACACCTATGTGTAAGCCCCAACCCCTCATGCTGGGGGATTTAACTAGGCTGAAAGAGTGGGCTGGGGGGGCCAATGCCAGTGTCAGTCCCAGTGCGAGATCTGGAGAAGCTAGATCCACATCCAGATGCAGAGGAGAAAGAGAATGAAGTAGGATGGGGGAGGAAGAAGCAGAGAGAGAGACGGGAGTGTATAGAGAGGAGATTGGAATAAAATGCAATTGAGCCAAGCAGCCTGGCTCCGTTCCTTCCTTCGCCTGCCCCATCATCACCATCCACCTCCCTGGGGTGGGGAAGCAGCTGGAGACTACCGAATGCGGGCGGTGGGAGAGATAGAGCACAGCTGCCCTGCGCCCTGTGCCCGAAGTGTGGTGCCCCGCGTGGCCCCCTCTGCTCTCCTTTCTTTTTTGTGTTTTTACACAGTGTTGCGCAGCCGCTTTGTAGCCGCGTGGTCTGGAGAGTGGCCTGGAGCGTGGCGGTGGCTGGGTAGTGGAGGTAGTGGGGGTTGGCCAGTGAGGTATTTATCTGTCTTGGGTAGGGTGGGGCATTTGGGTTTGACCCCCCCCCCTAAGGTGCCAGAGATTGGAGGAGGCAGACAGAGGATCTTGTTTCCTGGTCTCGTTGAGCTGGAGTCCAAGGTCGCAAAGTTCTGCTTGCCTGGTTTTGTGGGGCTTCACTCATGCGTGAGGTTCGGCCCAAGTGTCCGGAGAGCGGCCTGGAGCGTGGATATTAGACTTCTAATATACTAGAATATCCACAGCCAGGGAAAACATGGGCTAGAGGGACTGGTCAATGGTTAGAATCGACCCCAAGTCTGTGTGGCAGACGGTAGGTAAGACAGAGAAGGGACCAGTATGACAACAATAGCTGGAAACGATCATGCTGGACCAGAACTGAGTGTTACAAGCAGGTAGAAGGACACACACGATAACCGTTCAGGATCTGTATTTACAAACCACAATGCCCAGAGGAGGAGGAAGAGAAAGAGAGACAGAGACAGAGAGAGATACAGAAAGACAAGAAAAGTGACTGCCACAGAGGCAGGCTGGTGTGGGGTGTGGGTGGGGGTGAGAGTGATGGGAGGGAAACTGGTGGTGGGATGGGTGCTGGAAGACTGTATAACTGAAATTCAATCATGAACAGTTCTGTTGACTTGTAAATACTGTTTTTCTCTTTTCCTTGAGTCCTTTGCATAGTTCATTCAGAGCAATGTCCTTTTTGTATGGACACAGGAAGACTTAGCAAATGCTATGCTTTTGTAACCTGGGAGTCATTTGACTCTACATGATATTTTCCTCCTGGGCATCTGTTCTTTTGACCTAAGCCTCAGCTGCCCTTACTTCCTAGCACCCCCAAAAGCAGGGTCCCAACGAGGGACGAGACGGATCCAGGGCAAGCGGTGAGATGTGAGCTACCCTGGCATTGACATGGGCCTGGCCAAAGTACCTAATGCTTAACTATAAATTAAGAGCTCGGTCATGGACAAATGCTGTCATGATCCAAATAGTGATAACTAGATTCGGACCCTACAAGGGTTAGGAATGATTAATCTGGCCTGAGTGCTGTGATCTGAATCTGTAGCAAGATGTTGCCAGGAGAGCTGCCTTGCAAGCCTCAGTGTATCTCTTGCTATGTCCATACAAAAATAACTAGTGTTCAGATGAGAATAAGTTCTTGGACAAAGGAAAGGAGAAAAACCTTAAGAGGTATTTTACCTGCTGGCAGTCAGGAAGGGTTTTGGAATGCCTGGCCCTCAGGAAGGGCTTTCTTATGTTGATTTTGCTATCTGGCTGTGGGTAGCCTAGGGGCAAGGAGGAGAGAGAGGGAGGAGAGAGACAAGAGAATCCAGAGGCTGCAGTAGATCCAGAGAAAGGACAGAGCTAGAAGTGCGGGAGATGGGAAAGATGGAAGATTGAATAAACGGTAACTAATCAGCAACCAGCTTGGTCCTCATTCTTCCTTCGCCTGTCCTTGGCCAACGGCCGTCCCAATCCAACCCATACACAGCGGTTCCAGAGCACCGAACACGGGCGGTGAGACAGAGCTGCCCGGAGAGCCCGCCAGTGCTCACGCCCCTTGGCGTGCCTTAGTTTTTTACAATCAGGAACAAGGCAAGGATGCCCACTCTCAAAACTCCTGTTCAATATAGTACTGAAAGTACTTGCAATAGTGATTAGGCAAAAAAAAAAAAAAATTAAGGGCATCCAGATAGGAAAGGAAGAAATCAAGCTCTGACTATTCACAGATGATATGATACTATATTTAGAGAACCCTAAAGCCTCTACCAAGAAACTCATAGAAACAGTAGACCTGTATAGTAAAGTCACAGGATATAAAATCAATACCCAAAAGTCCATGGCTTTCCTATACACAAATAATGAGAGAGAAGAAAGTGACATGAAAAAAGCAATCCTGTTCACAATTATGCCTCAGAAAATCAAGTACCTTGGAATCAGCTTAACTAAGAAGGTAAAGGACCTGTACAAAAAAAAAAAAAAACTACAAAATGCAACTTCAAGATATAATAGAAGACATAAGGAAATGGAAACATATCCCCTGCTCATGGATTGGGAGAATTAACTTTGTCAAAATGGCAATACTCCCCAAAGCATTATACAGATTCAATGTGATCCCTATAAAGATACTCATGAAATTTTTCAAAGAAATGGATCAAATACTTCTGAAACTCATATGGAACAACAAATCCCAATGAATAGCTAAAGCAATTCTGGGGAAAAACAAGATGGGAGGCATCACCTTCCCCAACCTCAACGTCTACTACAAAGTGGTAATAATTAAAACAGCATGGCACTAGAACAAAGGCAGAGCTGCAGACCAATGGAACAGGGTGGAATATCCTTACACACACCCTCAACTATATGATCATGAAATCTTTGATAAAGGAGCAAGAAATGTGAAGTGGAGCAAGGAAAGTCTCTTTAACAAATGGTGCTGGCAAAACTGGACAATTACATGCAAAAAAATGGGTTCAGACCTCTACCTAATACCATGCACAAAAGTCAGGTCAAAATGGATTAAAGACTTCAACATCACACCAGAATCCATCAGGTACATTGAAGACAAGGTCAGCAAAACCCTCTGAGACATTGAAGGTAAAGGTATCTTTAAAAATGACACTCCATTGGCCAAGCAAGTGGAAACAGATAAACAGAGATAAATGGAAAAGTTTAAACTGAAAAGTTTCTGCACCTCAAAAGATACAATGACCAGAATACAAAGACAGTCTACATAATGGGAAAGAATATTCATCCAATACCCATCTGATAAGGGATTGATATCAAGGATTTACAAGGCACTGGTTGACTTCTACAAAATGAAAATGTCCAACCCCATCGGAAAGTGGGGTGATGAAATGAACAGAAATTTTCTCAAAGAAGAAATCCAAATGGCCAAAAGACACATAAAAAACCCTCCTCATCACTAATCATCAGGGAGATGCAAATCAAAACAACAATGAGATACCATCTCACACCACAGAGACTGGCCCACATTCCAAAGAACAAAAGCGACTGGTGTTGGTGTGAATATGGAGAGAAAGGGACTCTCCTTCACTGCTGGTGGGAATGCTGACTGGTTCAGCACTTTGGGAAAAGAGTATGGAGGATTCTCAAAAAATTAGAAACTGAGCTCTCATTTGACCCAGGATACCACTCCTGGGAATATATCTCAGAGATGCAAAACAGTATAGTCAAAATGACATCTGCACTTGTATGTTCATTGCAGCACTGATTACAATAGCCAGAATCTGAAAAAAACCGGAGTGCCCAAAAACAGATGAATAGTTAAAGAAACTTTGGTACATCTACACAATGGAATACTATGCAGCTGTCAGAAAAGATGAAGTCATGAAATTTGCATATAGGTGGATCAACATGGAAAGTATCATGTTAAGTGAAATGAGTCAGAAAGAGAGGGACAGACATAGAGAGATTGCACTCATCTGTGGAATATAAAATAAGAGAGTGGGAGACTAATACCCAAGAGTAGTAGAGATAAGGACCAGGAGTTCTGCCCTACAGCTTGAAAGCTTGCCTCACATGCTGGGGGGAAAAAGGCAGCTCAGATAGAGAAGGAAACATTAAGTAGAGGATGTTGGGAGGACCCATTCAGGTTGGAAGATGTGAGCTGAAAGTAGACTATAGACCAAACATGATGGCCACTCAATACCTCTATTGCAAACTACAACACCCAAAAGGAGAGAGAACAAAAGGGAATGTCCTGCCACAGAGGCAGTGTGGGGTGGTAGGGGATGGGGTGGGGGTGGTGAGAGGGATACTGGGATCATTGGTGGAGGAGAATGGGGACTGGTGGAGGGATGGGCAAAAATGATCACTGTATGAGTGAAATGCAAACACAAAAGTTCGTAAGTTTGTAACTGTACATTATAATGATTCTCTAATAAATTTTTTAATGTTATTTAAAAAAAATGGTGAATTGGAATCTACCCTCTTAATTTTTATTCCACACAAGTAAACTCATCTCATTGCTTTCAGGGCAATTTGACATAGAAGGAAAGATAATCTTAGAAGGTTATGCCAAAACTCTGACATAAATGAGACACTTCAATGACGTGTCTCTGGCTATTTGAAAAAACATAAAACCATCAATAGTCTAAATCTGACTCACTTTCGGTTTGTATAAGCAAAGCGCTTTGAATCACAGGTTTGGCTGGTGCTCATGTGATCATTCATCCTCACCACCTCCAACACAGCATGGCAAAGTGAAAATACTGACAGCAAATTTCAATGCAATTTCACTGAAATCTTAGTTCCACAGTGTCATTAGTCATATTCTAAGGACTCAGCAACTATATGTGGTCAGTGACAGAATTTACATCACTGCAGAAATCTGAGCAGGTCGTACTGGTGTACACTGAAATAGTTTTCCTTGAAGGACACAGATTTATTCACTTATTTATACACCTAGGATTTTTCTTTTTTTTTTAAGGCATATAAAACTTTGTAAATATTATAAGTTTTTTAGGTGCAGTAAACATATGTCTTGGTTTTTCTAGAATACCAGTATTTCCAATATTTATATTACTCTGAATAAGTGCAAAAAATTGAATCCTTTTAGTATGAATTTTATGTCAGTAGACAAAATCCTTTGTTATAGCAGAGGCTGTGAAATCCAAACAACTCATGCTTATAATAAATATGACCATGATATTTCTGCATGAGGAGACTCCACTTGGGCTAATTGTCTCTATGCACACATGCTTGAGACTTGGCACTCACCGAAGCCGAGATGAGTCTGAGCTGGGTGGAGCTGCTGAGCTGCCTCCCTGTTGACACTTGAAGGGGAGACAGTACACTCTCTGAACCACCACACGGACCCCAACTCGATGCCAGGGTGCAGCCCCTTGGTTCTCTACTGCGTCCAGCAGAGAATCCGTTAGGGGAGCTGGTGCTGGGTACGGCTGCCTTGCTGCATGGTGCTGACGGGGCCTGTCTGTCCCCTCTGTCCCCACAGTGTTGACATCGCTGCACACAGCCTGACAAGACATGCGAAGGGCACAGTTTCAGACTGACTCCTTGTGGACCCACGCACGCCTAACAGTGGCTAGGGATACGCTCCCACGGGAGAGCCAGCGCAGCACAGGAGCCCCGGGGCCTCATGGGCCCACCATACTGCACTCAGGCACACGCCAATGGGAGTGCCCACTTCATACAACCTCTGGCTCTGCCCACAACTTTTTTTTTTTTGCTTTTTGGGTCACACCCGACGATGCACAGGGGTCACTCCTGGCTTTTGCACTTAGGAATTACTCCTAGCAGTGCTCAGGGGACCATATGGGATGCTGGGGATCGAACCCGGATGGCCGCGTGCAAGGCAAAGGCCCTACCTACCCACTGTGCTATCGCTCCAGCCCCCCCTACTTTCCTTTTGTTTGGTTGGTTTCTTTATTGATTTCAGGGTCACACCTTTAGGTGCTCAGGGCTTACTCCTGACAAAGCTTGGTGGACTACCTGTGGTGCCAAGGATGGCTTTATGTAAGACCAGAGACCTACCCGCTGTACATCACTCCTGTCCAAGAACGATGTTCTTGGGCAATCCTGATAGGTACCTGCAGAACTACACAGGTATAAAAGAGCAAAAGCAAACACTCGGACCTACAAGTGGGGGCTCTGCAGAAGAGGGACCAAGTAACGAGAGGCTACAAAGCACTTTCTACCAATGAAAGTAGAAGCCATTTGGGGCTTTAAATAATGTAGCTAATCTTGTTATTAAAACAACTCCTGGTAGTTTAGAATTTCTTTTCTTTTATGAGGTAGCACTCTAAAGAGGACAATCTAAAACATAAAATAAGATATGACTAAGATTTAATAAAATGAGTAACAATACTGAGTTCATGTTATGTGCAGCCTAATTTGGCTGCTCATGCAGTCTCGCAACAATATTGCACAATAATATAAAACTCACAATAAGATAACCCTCTAGGGCCAGAGAGGCAGTGCAAAGAGCTGAGTGCAGTATACAGAAGCTAGGGATTAGACTCCTGGCACCACGTGGTCCTCATGCACCACTGCCTATGATGCTCAAAATTAAAGGCTACACTTCTAGAATTCTTCCTATCCTCCTTGTTCTTTTGCTTATACACTGTTTACATAATGATCATAACCTCCCAATCAGTCAATAGTGTTGATTCCATTATTAATACCATTTAACGAATAAGAATACTAAGACCAAGGAATTGAATAGCTTGCCCAAGGTTACAAGGTAGGATCCAACAGGGCAGGACTTGAATCAGGGTACCACAAAGCCCCTTATTCTTTTTTTCTCTTTGAGTGGGGGAGAAGGGGAGAAGCTTGGGCCCACACTGGCTGTGCTCAGGAGTATACTTCTATATCTGCACTCAAAAGTCACTCCATATTTGGTGCTGATTGAACCAGGGTGGACTGATGCAAGGCAAGTGCCTTAATTGCTACAGTACTCTCTGGCCCCAAAGTCCATATTTGTAGCCACTATACTATACTACAGCTTCACTGTCATATGGGAGATGATACACACACACACACACACACACACACACACACACGCACACATATGTATCTTCATTGATTTAGTATCATATAGTAAAGAAGCACTACACTTTGAGTCATTTTAATTTAAAATTATATTATTTATATTGATTTTATTACTTTATCTAGCAGGTAGGGCATTTGTCTTGCATGTGGTCAACCTAGATTTGATCCTCCACTCCATACCGTCCCCTGATCACCACCAGAAGTAATTCCCAAGTGCAGAGCCAAAAGTAACCCCTGAGCATCACTGGGTGTGACCCAAAAACAAACAAAAGAAATCTGTTACAATTAAATTGATTAGAAAGTCCCTCTTTTCAAAAATTCCCTCTAGATGCTTCTTATAATAGTCAAAGAGAGTCTTCTTGTTTATACTTCTACTAAACTGGAAAAACTCCATCCCTCCTGCCCTCCACCCTCATTCCTCCCAGAGGCACTTGGGGAAACACGTGTGGTGCCAGGGCTCAAATCCAGGTAGGACATATGCAAAGCAAATGCCCTGCCCACTGCTCTGTCACTCCAGTTCCCCACTGTCCTGTCTTTCTTACACTCGCTTACATTCTTTCAGTCTTAGTTTTCCACTCCAAGCGACCAAGTCACAGAACTCTGTGACTGACACCAGAGCCTGAGCAGTGCCAAGACCCTTCATGCCCCCTGGGAGTCACAGTTAATGGTTCCTAAAGTCATCCTCACAGATAATTCATGATACATGAACAAATGAAGAAAAAAATCTTGAATTTAAGCAGATTATCTTATCCCCAAACACACATTAAGAAAAAGAAAAACATGATCTCCTATATAAAAGGACTTAACTCCTAGACAACTGTGAGACCAAAGATAAATAAACTATACATTTTACCCGGGTTCAATTACTCTGTCCCTCTCAGAGAGCCCGGCAAGCTACAGGGAGTTTCCCGCCTGCACCGCAGAGCCTGGCAAGCTACCCGTGGCATATTTGATATGCCAAAAACAGTAACAAGTCTCACAATGGAGACTTTACTGGTGCCCTCTCAAGCAAATCAATGAACAACAGGATGACAGTGCTACAGTGATACATTTTATTCATTTATTTTGTTTTTTGGGACCACACCCACTGCTGCTCAGGGTTTACTCGTGGCTCAGCACATAGGAATGACTCCTGGTCAAGCTTAGGAGATGATATGGGATGCCAGGAATTGAACCAGGTCAGCTACGTGCAAGGCAAGTGACCTACCTGTTATACTATCTCTAAGGTCCTCAATCATGTACTGTAATGAATTGGAATAAAGACTAAAGTATATCATTAGAAATTCGGAAAGGCCATAACCAAAAACCAAACAGGTGTTAATTCATAACAATAATACGATGATGCTAGCACACATGCTCACTTTGTATTTTGAAAGGAAACCAAAGATAAACATCTTTATTTATATGAAACTTTCAAATACTGTATTACTACAAATCTTAAAAGCTCTAATACAATAAGAGTTTACCTGGTTTTCAGATGAATTAACCCTAAACATCCGAGCCAAAGTGATGGTTCTTCTGGGAAGGGGTATATCCCAACAGTGGACTTCCTGTGTTTTTGAACGTTCTTTGGCAACGAATTTCTTACAGAAATAAGTATTCAGAATAACCGGGTAGCTTTCATTTGGTATAATAAGCTTTTGCCTAAAAAAAAAAAAGAAATATAGCATTTTACAATGCAATATTCAGAAAAGATGACATCTTGCCTTTTGCTGGGATACATACTGAACTAGGTTGGTTCTAATACTTAAATAAGTAAAAAGAAGATAATAATGGAAATTTCACCCATATGTGGTATATAAAGAAACAAAGCAAAGGAATGGGCAATGTTCAATAAAATAAAGTCTTAGATTCTGACTGATGGAGTGGCGGAGGTTGGTGCCCAGTGACTTATGATAAAGGGATTTTTAGCATCTTTGCAGTAGGCATGTTTTACCCCTAAAACATAAACATGGGTAGCCTTGCAGACCAATGCTATTTAGATTTTTTTAAGAAACAACAAATAGATAACTTTTTCAATATTTACCTTTGAATTTTGAAAGCTTGGGAAAAGCTATCCAAACAAAAAGATCTAAGTTTAGGTCTTTTGGATCAGAGAGATAGTCCAGAGGGAAGGGTGCTTGCCCGGCCGGCAGCTGATCCCCAAAACCCAATACCAAGCACCACCAGGAGTTCTCCCTGAGCACAGAACCAGGAGTAAATCTTGAGCACACCAGGGTGTGCCCCAAAACACAAAAAGTAAAATGAACAACAATAAAAAGGTTTAGGACTTTCACTTCTGGGAAGATGGGTCAGACACACTTCCTATTTCTCCCTCTGCATGTAAGAATGGGGCTGGCAGCATATCTAAACTATACAGAAGAAGGCAGTTAGAGGCAGAAAGAAGCAGATCAGCTGGGACCTGGAGACAGGGAGCATAAAGAACAGACGGCTGTGAGTTGGGTTCTCTTTACTGCCTTTGTAATTCCAGACTTGGAAGAGAGAAGTTGGCAATTTGGACACCGCAATAGGGAGAAGGAAAAACAAGAAATGAAATGAAAAGAAATCAAAGCTTATTCTTTCCAACCAAAGAATCAAGAAAGAAGCGACTCAGTGAGAGAGAAAACTTGTAGAAAATTACTGCTCTACAATAGTAAAACATCACAGAAAAGTTGTGACTCATTCATTTCAAAACAAACACAAAGCAAATGGGGAGCCTAGACTGGCACTCAACCATGCTGTGAGGAGTCTGCCGCTTTGGCCTGCGGAGGGTAAGCGAAGGGGGCTGTGGTGTGGGAACTTCACCCCTGCAGGATTGTATGAAGTGCTGTGCCCTACACAGACCATGAAGCTGGAGACAGACTGGGGGCTTTGCTCCCATGCCCACATGACACTCATGACTAGATACCTGGCCTGCTTCTGCGCTCTGGTAAAGCTCTAACCGAGTCAAGGGCTTCACTGCTCCTGTGTGAAAGTCATCTTCCCAAGGCGCTGTGAGCAGAAGCCACATGGAGAGCATGAAGGGAACAGCCCTCGCCCTCCAGTCAGAGCGACAGTCAGCCCTGTGAGAAGCTCAGCTCCCACCATACGCTCAGGAGCAGTGAGGGGCCTCCCTCTAAGGAGGTCAGGTGGAAATATGATCCTCTATCTTTATCTGGCAATAACAAGACCCCACTTCCCTTCGTCATTTCTGCTCTCTGAGCTGTGTCAAAGCCACCTAGAACAGGTTCAAAGATGTAGAGTCTCATATCACAACACCCAAAATATAATTCGTTATAAAAATTATCAGTATTGTCCTACCATCCATCTGACAGTTAATTTTCAAGATATATAAAGTATTGTAAAACTTAACAAGAAAAAAAACACATCAAAAATAGGGAGATGAACAAAAATTTCCTCAAAGAATGCATATAGGTGGCCAACAGGTAAGTAAAAAAAAAAATCTCTATTACTATTATCAGAGAAATGCAAATCAAAATGACAATGAGATAACATCCACACCACTGAGACTGGCACACATCACAAAGGAATGCTGATTCATTCGACCCTACTGGAAAAAAAATAGGAACACTTCTCAAATTTAAAAAAAAAAAAAAAAGAGTTTCCACATGCTTGGCAATTGTGCTTTTTGGTATCTATCCCCAAGGATCAAAAACTCTATTCAAAAAAGACATCTGGCTCCTATGTTCACTGCAGCACTATTCACAATAGCCAAAATCTGGAAACAATCCAAATGTCCAAGAACAGATGACTGGAAAAAACTGTTATGTATATGCACAGTGGAATGGTACCTGGCTAACCCGGTTGTAAGAAAAGACCAAGTTATGCAATTTGCTGCTACAGTGATAGAAATGGAGGGTATCTTACTGACCCGAGTCAGCCACAGAAGACAGGTTCAGAGTGGTATCTCTCATATGCCAGATATAAAAACCCATAGTAAGAGAACAACAAAAGACCAAAAGCAACAGAGTCAAAGAACAGTGTGAAGAATGGTACTGACCAGGGCACTGAGAGGTGGGAAACGGCACGGGGATGCTGAGGGGGGACAGAGGAGGGAAGACTGAAATGGAATGGTGGAGAGAAAAAGGGTGCTCTGGCGGTGGGTGAGGTGCTGGATTACTCTATGCATGAAACTACAATTTAAAATCATGGTAACTAAAATAAAATTTTTAATCAATTATATTAAAAACTAGATAAATCTCATCTTGAATTCAATGCTGAGATAAGAAAGATATTAGAATTATCTGATCTAGTTTCTTCCTGTATTTTCTTGGTGGTCCGTTCCTAGGCTGTGTTCATATCCTCCCTTAGTTTATTGGTTGTTCGTTCCATGGTTGTGTTCATATCCTCCCTTCGTTTATTGGTTGTACGTTCCATGGTTGTTTTGAGTTCCTCGACCATCTTCACAATTTCTTCTCTGAATTCTTTATCTGAGAGGAGGTTGTATTTGTGGGTGACCTCTATTGAGGCTTCTGGAATCTCTTCATTTTCTCTTTGTGGTGGGTTTTTTCAATGTTTCTTCATGTTGTTATGAAACAATAGAGGTGAAACCTTTCGGTTCTCTATCACTATTCCCTCTTGCTACAGGAGGGGATTCTAGGTGAGCTAAATCGATGATGGTATTCTTTCCCTCCTTCTAGAATAGTTCCTTACATTACTGAGCCCTTCCTAGTTTATGTAGGGCTTCTAGTCGAGGCTTGAGGCTATGATTTCTTTATGAGGGCTTTGTGTACCTTTTTGTATTCCTGACACTTTTTCTAGAATTTGGATGCGTTAATGGCTTATTGGCATATAATGGTTGAGATGGCTGGTTGTTCTTCGTATAAAAGGTCACACAGATTGTGATCTAAGTGCGCAGTGCAGGAAAGGGGGAAAAATAACTGCGGCCCAGCCTCTGCTCCGGAAGAAGGCCACGCCCCCTTTTGAGGCCACACTCCCTGACGTAGGGGACACTCCCCCACCAGCCAGCCTGGAGGTCCCCAGGATTACCTGGGTTAGGGGAGTTACCTGGGGGAGGGGAATGGTTGGTTAGAATGGCACGTGGAGAGGCAGGCAGCAGGAGGAAGGGCCCCCAAGTTGAGGCAGTCCCCCAGGCTGCGAGGAGCTGGCGTGAGAATTCTTTCAGAGGGGTGGGAAGAGGAGAGGGCGATCTGGGTCCAAGTTACCTGGGAGAGGGGAGTGGTTGGTTAGAACAGCGTGTGGAGAGGCAGGCGGCCGGAGGAGGGGGTTCCCCGAGCCCAGTAAGGAAGTAAAGGATCACTACAAGGAAAACTACAAAACACTACTCAACGAAATAAAAGATGACACAAGGAAATGGAAACATTCCCTGCTCATGGATAGGAAGACTTAACAGTGTCAAAATGGCAATACTCCCCAAAGCACTAAACAGATTCAATGCGATCCCTATAAGGATAACCATGAAATTCTTCAAAGAAATTGATCAAACACTCCTGAAATTCATATGGAACAATAAACGCTCACGAATAGCTAAAGCAATTCTTGGGAAAAAGACGATGGGAGGCATCACCCTCCCCAACTTCAAACTTTACTACAAAGCGATAACAATTAAAACAGCATGGTACTGGAACAAAGGCAGAGACGCCAATCAATGGAACAGGGTGGAATATCCCTACATGCAACCCCAAATACATGATCATCTGATCTTTGATAAGGGAGCAAGAAATGTGAAATGGAGCAAGGAAAGCCTCTGTAACAAATGGTTACGTCTCTTTATTTGACCAAGTGTGAGAAAAGGAATGCTTAAGACTACCTTAGTGCAACAGCTAGGGAATAACAAATGCCCAAGGGCAAAAGAAAGTGGTGGGGTCAAGTAGGGTGGGAGGTAGGGGGGACGACCGGGACATCGGGGGACAGTGTTGGAGCACTGTAAGCATGAAACCTGACCAGTAATGGTGTCATCGTAATGCCTAAAATGAAATGTACAGAGAGAAACTGACTCTAATGGAGTCAGCAGCAAGAGTGTAGCCCAAGCAGCGGAGATGACCACCTCCAACTCAGTGACCTGACCTGTCTGACTCACTACAGCCCTCCCTCCACCCAACGCAAGTGAGGGGCTGTAGGACCCTCAGTGAGCTCATGCTCATACATGTGAGAGAAAGGACTGTGGGATGCCTAGTAAGGCCTCATACGCAAATGCAAATGAGGAGCCAGAGGAGTCAGAGCTCTAGATTCTTCCCTCTTTTAAGTGATTTTCTGTCATATGACACTGTCTGGTAGGTCTCTCAATGCATGCAGATAGTCAGGGGAGATAGTCCAGGGATTAAGACGTGCTCTGCACAAGGCAGATCCTGGTTCATTCCTCAGTATCGCATCTGGTCACCAGGTTGACCCTTAAGCACAGAGCCAGACGTATAAGCCCTGAGCACCGCTGGCAGAGAGCTACTAAAACCAACCACATTATAAATGAGCACAGTAAAGAGGACAAGTGCTTTATCTCTGTATAGCACTTATGCAAACTGGAAAATGCTGACCCCGGAGACCAGGGCAAGTAGTGCATATAACATAATACCTAGGAAAAAATTAACTGTATAAATAAATATGGGACTGGAGCAATAGATAGCACAGCGGGTAGGGTGTTTGCCTTGCATGTGGCCAACCCGGGTTCGATTCCTACATCCCTCTCGTAGAGCCCGGCAAGCACTGAGAGTATTCTGCCCGCACGGCAGAGCCTGGCAAACTACCCGTGGTGTATTTGATATGCCAAAAACAGTAACAACAAGTCTCACAATGGGGACATTACTGATGCCCGCTCAAGCAATCGATGAACAACTGGACGACAGTGCTATAAATAAGTGTGAACAATTGATCAAAATTGTTTTTTTAAAAAAGGTTAAGTAACCCATATAAAATCAGAAGAAAGAAAATAAAATGATAAATGGGTAGATTTAAGTCCTAACCTATCAATAATAATACGTGTAAATGGTAAAAGTGAAACAACTAAAAGAAACTCGTAAAACAGATTTCAAAATGATTCATCTCCAGGGGCATTGGTGATGTTAGGGAAGGATAGAGCTAATTATCCAAATCACAAAGTCAGCAATACTGAAACGGCGAGGTCCAAATTTTATTAACCAAATTTAAAAGGTGCCTGTCAAGAGGGCAGGCTGGGGTTGGGGTGAGAGGTAGGAGAGGGAACCTGGGGGCCCTGGTGGAGGAAAGCTGACAGTGGTGGGACTGGTTGGTGATGGTACACTGTATGCCAAGAGCCCAACAATGAATAACTCTGTAATTAATAGAGCTTTAACAAAGTTCTGAAAAAGAAAATAAATGACTCATATACAATCTACAAGAATCCACTTCAAGGCACAGCCCTGATAGCCCCCAAGTACCACCAGGGCAAAGTGGGCCAAATTCTGCCGGTAGTACATCCATTCCTTCCATTCTTAGTGTTGTGAGAAAATAAAGTAGCACTGGAGTGTACAGAAGGAAAACGGAAACATCATCCACTGTTCATGGGAGTGTCGCTGGGCCAGAATCTGCACAATAGCATGGACACATCTCAAAAGCAGGAATGATGCCTCCAGATGATCCAACAACCCCATTTCTCAGCCTATCCCAAGTACCCCAAAGTCTATTTAGGAGAGACATCTGTGCTCCTATGTTTATTGCAGCACTAGTCACAATAGCCAAAATCTAGAAATAATTCAAGTATTCAAAGAAAGATGACTGGATAAAGAAACTAATATACAATTGAGTGCTTCTTGGCTATAGGGGAAAAACCATCATGTCACTTGCCTCCTTGTGGATGGAACTGGAGGGCGTCATGCTGAGCAGTCAGTCAGAAGGACAATGACAGAGACAATGCTCTTACTCATATGTGGAATAAAAGAAACCAAAAACACACAGCAAGGGAACAACAAATGACCAAAGGAACTGAATTAAGTGGGCAAGGGGAACGAAGGGTGGCAGAAGGAATCCCTGGGACAACGGTGGACGGAAGCAGGCATGCTGGCAGAGGGTGTGGAGCTGGGACAACGCACGCACAAAACCCTGTCACTAATAATATTGTAAGTCATAATGATTCAAATTAAAAAATATTTTTTAAAGGAGGAGATAAAGGGAGGGGCCAGGTAAGAAGGAAATGAGGAGGGAAGGGCTGGAAAGTCAAAACTCTGATTAATTCTTCATACATGATCCATTTTTGTCAGTCCCACAAACCAACAGGACATGATCCAATTGATCAGTCCTACAAACCAATCGAGAGCAGAAACAATTAAGGCAGTTATAAAAATATATTACTTATAAGTAATATATAGGAGACACTGCATTTGGGAATGAAGATTAATCTATCACACACACATTATGCAGTCTGACTGGTCATAGGACACATGTGGACTGAGTAGAAACAGCTTAGGGACAGGAACTGAAAAGTCATATAAACCCAGGTCATTGGACAGCAGTGGGGGAAGAAGCAAGAGAGGGAGAGAGAGAGGCGGTGGTCGAGGGCGCTGCCTTGGGTGGCGAGGCTGCTGGTGAGAGCACATTAGAGCCAGTCACAGCGATGTCCCTATAGGAGTCAGTCAACAGGGAGTAACACTGAGTCAAGACAGGGGGTCAGCGGCGTAATCTTACACACTGCTGGGAGAACCCAGAGTCAGATCTGCTATCAGTGTGGCCTCCCAAAAAACAATTGCTTCAAGTACAGAGTTAGGATGAAAGTGAAAAAATAGGGGAAATGTGTCATGCTAACATTAAGGGAAGGTATTAATACCAACGACATAGGTAACATTATTACATAATGTTAGAACAATAAGAGGCTCACTCCACCAAGAAGACATGGTAATCAGGAGTGTGTATGCTCCAAACAACATAGCTTCATAATAACATATGGAGCTGAAGGCTACAGGAGAGCACAACACCGGCAAACTGGCTACACCTGACGCTCTGCAACATTGCACACCGCGTGCACAGACTTCCTCTTAAGAGCCCAGGGAACATTCTTACAGACCATATTATGGGTCACATAAACAAACATAATGAGCAAATGAATGTCATAAAGAAATAAAGAGAAATAATTCAGAGCACAATAAAATTAAACGAAAAATCAACATGAAGATAACAGAAAAATCTGAACACTCAGAAACAGAGCATGCCCTTCCTCCCATTCCCTCTGTTCTTTTCCTTGCAACGCCTGGGGCTAACACACACTCCACTGTGATGCCCAGCAGGAGACACACACTTGGTGGAGGTGCTCACACAATTAGCAACAGGACACACTTTTAACTTACACATGTTCAAAGAGGAAGTACCAAGCAGAATTTTAAAAAGAGAGAACACTAAAATAAGAACGCAAAATATTACAAATTTTATAAAATAATTAAAGCAATACTTAGAGGGAATTACAAGGGACTTTAAAGTTATATAGAAAAAGAACAAATGCCTTAGATCATTAAGGTAGACCTCTACCTCCAAAACCTACAGGAGCAAAACAAACCAAGAACAAATATTAAAAAATAAGGAGAAATCAATAAGATTGCAAGCATTATATTCTCCATGTTCATCCCCATATAAGCAAATTTCATGACTTCATTTTTTCCTGGCAGCTGCGCAGTATTCCATAGCATACCATAGTTTCTTTATGGTGCCACAGTTTCTTTAGCCAGTCATCTACCTCAGGCATTCCAGTTGTTTCCAGATTCTGGCTACTGTGAACAGTGCTGCAATAAACATAGTTGTGTTTGGGGTCGCCTAGGGTATATGTTACTCTATGTTCTAGTATTTGTTTATTAAGGTATAGGTCCCAGTGGCTTACTCTCGGCTCTGTGCTCAGGGGTCACTCCTGGCAGAGCTCAGGGGACCACACAGACAGGTGTGGATCCGCAGATGTTAAAAGGTTGGAGAACATCATTCTAATTCCTAGACAAACAAATCTAATTTGGTCATCTCATTTTTGAAGCACATGTTACTAGAAATTCCAATTTAGAGTAATCCATTATTTCTAGAACTCATTGTAAACTTAATTTTCAAGCCCCAAATCCTGTACTTTTAATGCAGTAAATAAAAGCACTGTTAGAAGTTAACAGACAATATGGAGGAGAAAGCAGGAGGGAAAGCAGGAGCTGCAGCAAGACTGACCTGAGTGGAAGCTGCGGCTCTGACTTTCACTGACAATTTCGTCCTTATAAAACTCTTTCAGTTTTTTTTTTTTTTTTTTGCTTTTTGGATCACACCCGGCGATGCACAAGGATTACTCCTGGCTCTGCACTCAGGAATTACCCCTGGCGGTGCTCAGGGGACCATATGGGATGCTGGGAATCGAACCCGGGTCGGCCGCGTGCAAGGCAAACGCCCTCCCCGCTGTGCTATTGCTCCAGCCCCAACTCTTTCAATTTTAAGAACTTCAACTTTCTCATATACAAAATGGAGATCATAACTACCTACTGGTGTTACAGTGGGTATGTACACACGTTGCTATGTATATGCCACACACTTAGATACAAATACTACCATGGCACCAGTTATTATTTATGTTTTTCTATAGAAAACATGGCAACAAAAGGCCTTAAAAATATGGGGCTGGAATGATAGCACAACGGGGAGGGCATTTGCCTTGCACGCGGCCAACCCGGGTTCGATTCCCAGCATCCCATATGGTCCCCTGAGCACCGCCAGGAGTAATTCCTGAGTGCAGAGCCAGGAGTAACCCCTGTGCATTGCCGGGTGTAACCCAAAAAGAAAAAAAAGAAATTCTGCACTTATACAGTGAGCTAATGTTAGGAATCTATATTTGTGAAATAATCAGCGATGTAAGAAATATATAAATATGCAAAATAACCTGAATTTCTAAAATCCAGAGAAATAAATCATGAAACAGCAATATGAAAGGATTAAAATCCTAGTTAAAAATTGTCATAAATGAACGTCTAACTAAACTATTGAACGAGAACATCAGACTCTAAAGGGGGCACTGTGGAGGAAAGGAGTTGGTGAGGGACTGGTGCCGGGCCGCTGTATGCCTGACACTGAGTCATGAATAACTTCGTGATAAAAATAATAAGAATAAAATCACTTGGGGCCGGAGCGATAGCACAGCGGGTAGGGCGTTTGCCTTGCACGCGGCCGACCCGGGTTCGATCCCCGGCATCCCATATGGTCCCCCAAGCACCGCCAGGAGTAATTCCTGAGTGCAAAGCCAGGAGTAACCCCTGAGCATCGCTGGGTGTGACCCAAAAAGCAAAAAAAAAAAAAAAAAAAAGAATAAAATCACTCATGTCTGTATGAACTATGCGAACCTAAGATGCTAAGATTATGTATTACTATAATTTTTTACTGAGCATAACAAGATATAATATTATAAAGAGAAAAGTCTGGAATCACATATAAAAATTATAAGCAATCTATCTCTAGATAAAAGGATGTATACAGATGACTTTATATGTAGCTTATTTTTATGTATCATGTCCCTTCCCCCTTCTGATATGTACTCTCCAGGGCCTGGAAGTATGGCTCAGAGCACATATGCTGCAGGATGAGGCCATGAGCTCCATCCCCGGGACACCCCATGTCACTGACCATGACCCACTGTCTCCGTGTCCATTCACGTACCACGAGCAAGTGAACGACACCTCACAAAAATGACAACAATAAAGGCAATAGGGATATTCTCAAATACGTATAAACAATATCACCAACCTATTCTTTAATAATAGACTACCCATTATTGAATAAAAGAGTAATAATCAATTCCTATGCATAATTTTAAACTATGCCCATATAAAAGAGTGAATATTTTCCTCCTTATCTCCTTTTCCACAGCATTACAACTCTATCTTCCTACCGAAATCTTTACAGTTCTAAATTTAGGCTTATTCTTTGATATCTGCATTTCTTTATAGAGTTTGGTTTGTGAGTCTATTATTGAACAAAGCTGATCATCTTTCATCTACTTCACTTCATTAAAATGTGTCCCATAGAGCATTACAGCATAATGCTATTATTAACTTTCCTACAGGTATGATTTCTAAATAAAGAATCAAACATAGTGGGGAAGGAAAAGAACAACACTCAGCCCAGTCCCTCAGAATTCCGGTGGGACAAACTACAAAGATGCATTTACCCTCAGAGCACAGCAAACACAACGTGGGTGCCACAGAGAAGAGACTACCAAGCTCAGTGAGTGGAAAAAAATGTTCAGAAAACTCTCCCAGTACCAACCAGCTTTGTAACTTCTTGGATAACAACTACAGAAATACCATGTTTAGGATGTAAAACGAATTCAAAGAAATGATGGCACAGGTAGTCAGTAAGGCACAAGAAAGGATGATAGCAGAAATGAGAAAATTACATCAGAAGTGACAGAAGTGAAGAGTATGGTAGGCAAAATTTAAAAAACTCAACAGAAAGGCTGAGCAGCTGAAGAACAGCCGCTGAGAAAAAGACCAATGAGCTCCAAGATGAGATGCAGGAAATCTCTAGAAAACAGAAGATGAGAAAAGGTCTAAAAAGAGATGAGGTAAAGAGGAACACTATAGGAATCACGGCAGTCTCTGAGGAACTTAAAGACGAATTCTGTGAGAGTCACTCATCAAAGAAATCATAGACAGAATTTCTCAGATCTGAGGAGAACATGCACCCAGGTGCAAGATCCAAGAGGCACAAAGGATCCTGGCAAAAGCAGGCCCAAATAAAGCTGGGGTCCATAACCAGCTCATGTCGCCAGGAACTGCAACTACCCTGGCCAATCTCAGCCAATCTCAGGTGTGCCTTGGGAAGCTAGGGTCCATACCCTGCTCCAGTCGGATGAGAGGAGCTTCTTCCTCTGTTCCACATGGATGCGCTGTCACCAGGAACTGCCCACCAGCCACTCCGCCTCTAGGGCCCTGGCCAGACTGACAATCTCAGGTACACCTTGAGAAACTGGAATACGCTCCCACCAAATACTGCCATTGGTAACAGCTGTGACAACAGCCACCACACACACTTGAAGGGTTGCTGGGAATTCACAGGGCCAGAATCACTGTCACTGTCATCCCGTTGCTCATTGATTTGCTCGAGCGGGCACCAGTAATGTCTCTCATTGAGACTTATTGTTACTGCTTTTGGCATATCCAATACACCGCGGGTAGCTTGCCAGGCTCCGCCGTGCGAGCGGGATACTCTCGGTAGCTTGCCGGGCTCTCCGAGAGGGGCGGAGGAATCGAACAGGGTCGGCCGTGTGAAAGGCGAACACCCTACTGCTGTGCTATCGCTCCAGCCCAGGCCAGCACAGGGCCAGAATATCCCAATAAAAGCGCTTGCAATTAAAACCAGGATCAGTTCCTCCTCTACCTATCCTGCCAACATAGCTTTACAAGTCGGTAGAGTAACAGAACAATAGAGGAAAGCAGCAATAGAGTGAAACAAAGAATTGGGTCAGCACTCAAACTCAGGAATCTGAAGCTCCACTGTCTGAGCTCACAAAACTCCTAAGAACAATGATTATTGCTCCAAGCAGACAAACAGAATTACAGATAAGTCCTCAAGTTCAACAACATCCTTGATCCTGGCTGAGGAGGACTTCTTATCTTACACTATATATATATAAAAAAAAAAAAAAAAAGACCCAAACGGAACATCAGGACACACTGTGATGAGAAAGGTAAAAACCAAACACAGAAATACTGAAAGCAGCAAGATCAAAGAAAGAACATGCAAGGAACTCCCATAAGATTCACAGATCGATCAAATGAAATTTCACACTGTTGCAGAAACAAAAATAAAAATTGAGATGATACCAATATGAAGAATGAACTCTAGTGTTTGAAAAGTGTTTTGAAAATAAAAGGGAGGAAAACAAATAAATGGGTTTTAAATGTTTTCTAAAATGTTTAGAATGTCCAAAATTGGATAATTTCAGTTGAAAATTTATAGGATTTAAGACAAGAGAATTCACACTGAAATAAAAGGATTCTGAGAAGACACTGATGACAAACTCACCCAAAGTTAACTTCACAAAAAAGAAAATCAGTAAATTAAACCAAGAAATACTGTCCTCAAAAAAACACAAAATCTAGGTTTAATTAATACCACATACAAGCTTCATCTAGTTTCAAACAGTAGAAACCTCAGTTAAACTAGATAAATGTACAAGAATGGTTAAAAACTCTGCTTCAAATTACAAAAGGAAATAAAAATGTTCAGGGATCAAAGATATTTTACAGAGGAAACAAAACTTCTCTTGAATAGCACAGTTATTTTCACAAAGAAATTAGGGCAAGTGAGGACAGCACAACCTCATTGTCACAAAGCAAGCAGAGCATGGCAAACCATGGCAGGGTGAGTCACGGGCTAAAGTCAAAACATCCCAAGGTGAAGTCCAAGTGCCCATAACTGAGTTAGAAACACCTATGTAATTTTCCTACCCTTAGAAACTGAGACTGGCCCTGAAAGAAAGTCTCTTGAGACTGGTCAGGATAACCCTGGGGAGAGGCCCGCACTTCCCAGGCTGTGTTTCTCTGACTTCCAGGCTTACCCTCTACTGGAAACTAGTCCTTCCTGAGCAAGGCCTGCGCTGACTGACCACCATCCTCCACCATCCTCCACCCCAACTGTGACTACAGAGTAGGGGAGAGTTCGTTTCATACTTTAGGCTAACCAGTGTTCAGCTTACCCAGGAAGAATGGTTGGAAACGACGTTCTATTTAAATACTTAAATACTTTGCTAACATAAAGACAAGCACAGAGGGTTGCTTTCACCCAGGATGAAGTCACAGTGTATCATATGTAACACTTGTTCTTGACTCTGTAAGTGGGCTTCCTAGATAGCATGAAATGGCCAAGTTCAAGATCCATCATCACCTAATATTGTATGAGACACTAATATCGTATGAGAGGGAAACAGACCCATTTAAGAGGAAACATGTTGATATTTTGGTTTTGTTTATAGTGTTTATTTTTTATCTGGGGGCCTTGCCCAGCAGTGCTCAGGGAGACTCCCAGATCTGTTCGCAGCAATCAAACTGGGGCCTCTGACATGCAAAACTAGCCTACTGAAGTATCTCTCCAGTTTCATATTTTGTTTTTTAAAACATTTCTCATTTTCAGAACATTTATTTCCGGGTAACAACCTGACAAACAATCACACAAGTGTTTAATATGTTTAATAGCATTTTTATTAGCCTGTCTGTGGTAATATCTACTAACTACATTATTGTCACTCTAAAATTTATAATTAAAGATATTCTCATGTTTGAGCCAAATTCTTGGCTCAAACATGAGAATATCTCATGGTCCAGTGTAGAGTGCATGCTTAGCATGTATCATGTATGAGACCGTGGGTTCAAGATCTGGAGCCACACACACATAAATATATATGTATATATACATGTATGTATTATGTTGTAGTCGTAAATGATCATGACAATAAATCCACCAACATATGATTTATATTGTAAATAATTATATTGGGAAAAATAGCCTTTCTCAAATTAACCAAATCAATACTTATATGGGTTCTACATTGTCTTAACACCTCTTTTTGGTAAACAAAATAACATTGAATAATTATACAGTATTTCTTTTTAAAATTTTGGAAATTGAGAGTCTACAGTTTACAATGCTATTAATGATGGTTTCTCATGCACAACACCACATCCATCACCGTGTACCTCCTCCCTCTCCCAAGGACCCCAGTCCCCACTCTCAAGCACCCTCCAACTCAACTGTGTGGGCCAATTTTCCAATAATGGTTTACATAATAATAAAAACTAGAAATGGAGCCATAGCCTGGGACTCCTAATCTCAGAGTAATGGTAACGTGCTATGACTAAGTTGTTATGGTAACTCAGGCCAATCACAGCTAATAATTCTTCACATTTCCTATATGCCTGATTTTTTTCAACTCCTTGATAGAAAGGCAGTATTTCCTTCCATTTTGTCTCTTTTTTGGTTTTGGGGTGACCTTCCTGGTGCTCAGGAAGTACTTGGGGAAACCTACTGGATGTGGGGGTTTGGACCCCCATTGGCCACCTGCAGAGCACCTTATCCTCTGTACTGTCTGTTCGGAAGAGCGGTGATTTCTAAAGAGTACACAGCTAGTACTTGATAAATCAGCATTTTAGCATCAGCAGTTTCACTTGTGAACTCATGCTTCTACTCATTCCCCTCACAGGCACTGGAATTCTTCTTTGGAGAAGTACCTCTATAGGCTCTTAGTCTATTTTGAAAAACTGTTTTTTCTTTTAATTATTGTAATGTAAGTTCTTTACATAGTCCATATGTTATTCACAAGATATATGATTTGCAAATGTATGTATTTTCATTCTGTGGATTTCCTTTATTAAGGTATTTGACAACAAAATTTATATTTAAGGCAGTACTTAGATTTATATTTGCTTTTTTTTTTTTTTGCTTTTTTTGGGTCACACCTGGCTATGCACAGGGGTTACTCCTGGCTCTGACCTCAGGAAACACCCCTGGCAGTGCTCAGGGGACCATATGGGATGCTGGGAATTGAACCCGGGTCGGCTGCATGCAAGGCAAACACCCTACCTGCTGTGCTATTCCTCCAGCCCCTATATTTGTATTTTGTTGGTTTTGTTTCTTGGTTTTGGAGCTGTATCTGTGGTACCCAGGGGCTATTCCCAGAGCTAGCTGGATGCTTGAAGTTCCCAGTTACTGCTCAGGGGACCAGGGGATGAAACAGGCCTCAGGATGTAAAGTACATGCTCTGGCCTGTCAGTATCTCTCTAGTCCCTAGTTATTTATGTTTTGATATAAATATCAGCCCAAGTATTATCAGAACTACACTAATTAATGTTGATGTCATCAAACATAAAAGTAGCATTTAGGGTTTTTCTTGGTGGTGAGAATGCACAATATATTTTTTATTGTAAATATATTTTTATTCTGATAATTGTAAATTATCAGAATTTATAATAATCACGTATACAACACAATGTTAAATAACTCACTAAGTCACCATGTGAACTATAGCTAAAAAAGGTCTCTAAGAGTATCACTTCACTTGTATCACTTGTCATCCCGTTATTCATCGATTTGCTCGAGCGGGTGCCAATAACGTCTCCATTCGTCCCTGTCACGTGCTAGTGTAGCCCAATGGCGTCTGCTCGCCCCAGGAACATGAAGAGCCTCAAACCATCCATTCAGGGTCTTTTTTAAAAAAATTATTTATTCTCTAATTAGTGAATCACTGTGAGGGTACAGTTACAGATTTATACATTTTCGTGCTCGTGTTTCCCTCATACAATGTTCGAGAACCCATCCCTTCACCAGTGCCCATTCTCCACCACCAATAAACCCAGCATCCCTCCCATCCCCCAATCCCATCTCCCCCCACCCCACCCTGCCTCTGTGGCAGGGTATTCCCTTTTGTTCTCTCTCTCCACTTGGGTGTTGTGGTTTGCAATAGGGGTGCTGAGTGGCCATCATGTTAAGTCTCTAGTCTACTTTCAGCACGCATCACCCTTCCCCCGTGTGGCCTCCAACCACATTGTACTTGGTGTTCCCTTCTCTATCTGAGCTGCCTTCTCCCCAGCATGTGAGGCCAGCTTCCAAGCCATGGAGTCAACCGTCTGGTACTTATTTCTACTATTCTTGGGTGTTAGTCTCCTACTCTGTTGTTTTATATACCACAGATGAGTGCAATCTTTCTGTCTGTCTCTCTCTCTCTGACTCATCTCACTTAGCATGATACTTTCCATGTTGATGCACTTATATGCAAAGTTCATGACTTCATTTTTTTCTAACAGCTGCATAGTATTCCATTGTTCATTCAGGGTCTTGATAAAGAAGTCTGACCATCTCGTAGGTGGGTGGCCACGTGGTCTTTTGACGTCCCGTGGAATCTAGTCAGTAACAGCTCTAGTCCAGCGGTTGTCTCTAAATCACAATACATGCCTGGCCCATCTGATTTTCAACACCTTGGCAAACGAGACAGCGTCCCTGATTCCTGATCATTGACAGAGGTCAGAACTCCAGATTTCTTCTCTCACTTGAGTGAAACATGATATTCCAAGCATAGCTCTTTCAATTCCTCTTTGGGATACCCGAATAACGTTCTCATCCTGTTTGCGTAGGGCCCAGGTCTCTGAGGCGTATGTTAGTGCAGGAAGAACGGTGGAGTCAAAAAGATGTGCCCGGAGCTGAAGGTTCTTCGTCCTCGTAAGCACTTCTTCGATGCTCTTGAAGGCGTTCCGCGCCACTCTCTTCCTCCTGCACAGTTCATACTCTAAGAGTATGGGGGAAATTATCTGCCATGGAGGCAGCAGGAGGGGTGAGATGGAGTGGGGATGCTGGGGACATTGGTGGTGGAAAATGTGCACTGGTGGAGAGATGAGTGTTTGATCATTGTATGACTGGAACTCAAACATGAAAGCTCTGTAAGTACATCTCATGGTGACTCAATTAAAAAAAAAGTATATAACCTACAACTTAATACCTTATAACGCTCTATGACAATATCCCTAATAATTAATATCCTCTCGATATTTGCCCATTTCCCCTCCAGCCTAGCCCTCCCTGGTATTCATGTCCTTCTGAGTTGTTGCTATCACTGTTGCTACCGTCGTTGCTTTGGGGGCTCAGGGGCCATCTGCAAACTGCTGCTTGGGAGCTGCTCCTGGCAGTGCTCAGGCACATCCGGAACCAAGAATGGAATCTTGGCACTTCCCAACCCATGCAGAGTATGGCCAGCCTCTGAACTGTCTCCCCAGCCCTCTCCTACAATTTTTTCAGATGGGTGAAACTCTTTAAGACTCCACATATAAGTGATATCATAAAGCATTTGTCTTTTTCTTCCCAGCTTCTTACACTATTTCTTGAGTTCAAAAGTTATAACTTTAGGAAAGTATTTTATTAAATCGCATTGTACATAGTGCTGCTCTCAGAACTTTTCACTGTAATATCAAGCCACTGAAGGAGTGTATAGTGAAGAGTTCCCATTTTACAGATGAGAAAACAGACAGTAATAAACCCAATATGAGAGATGTGAAACGGATGACCCGCAACCAAGGCAATTTTCTTTCAGATTCTTGCTCTCAACCTTTTCTGACCCTGCTCCTCTTGTAGCCTGTTTCCTTTCTGTGGTCCCCTCTGTTTGTATGCCCCATTGATACAATTTTCACATGTGGTACCTTAGAATATCTGAGGGCCTCCACAAGACATTTGAAGTTTCCCGATGAAAGATAATGCTCTAAACTACTCCAAACAAACACCTATATGATAAGAGTATGTCAATAGAAAACGTTTAAATTAATCATTTAACTTCAAAAATTTAACTTTAAAAATGGGCATATGATAAAACTATGTACTAGAAAATGCCTTAAAAATTATGCCAAAGGGCTGGAGCGATAGCACATCAGGTATGGCATTTGCCTTGCACACGGCTGACCTGGGTTCGATTCCCAGCATCCCATAGGATCTCTTGAGCACCGCCAGTAATAATTCAGAATGTATGAGCCAGGAGTAACCCCTGTGCATCACCGGGTGTGACCCAAAAAAGAAAAAAAAAATCATGCCAACTTTACTTAAACAGTCCATTTGGGAGAAATGATAACATTCCTCTGAAAATTAAAATATACTGAGGTTACTTAGAATCATGTAATTTTCTGAAACTGAATTAGAAAGAAGCTCAAAGCCTAAACAAGCAATCACAAACAAAGAAACAGAAACAGTAATTAAGAGTAATTAAGAATCTCTCCAGAGGGATAGTGAAATACTGAATGTTACATATGGAATCTGGTGATCATGCATCTAATCAAATAATCATATTGGGGCTAGAGTGATAATACAGTGGGTAGGTGCTTGCCTTGTCCCTGACTGACCTGGGTTCCATCCCAGGCACCCCATATGGTACCTTGAGTCCCTCATGAGTGATCTCTGGTGTAGAGTCAGGAATAAGTTCTGGCATTGCCAGGTGTGGCCCAAAAGCCAAACAGTGAAACAGAGTCAATATAATCTCCACCTAACTCCAGAAGACATTCTTCAAGGACTTAAAACAGTCATTCTCACTAATAATAAAGAATGTATGGAATAAGAAGAGACCGCAAATACTCAAAACCATACCCAAAAACTAAGAAAGTGGGAGGTATCATTATACAACTTGAAACTATAGTGATAATGGTTCTGGGATGAAAACAGGCTCTCTACAAATTTCCATACCAACAGACAGCTAATTTCCCAAAAAGGATCTGAGAACATGAAATGAAGTAAAGATCACCCCTACAACAAATGGTGCTGGGAAAAACTGGATAATTACAAGTAAAAAAATAAAGATGGATCCATATATCACACCTTACTAAAAGTAAATACAATGTGGATGAAAGAACTTGATATCAAGACCAAAATCTATAAAGCACGGCAAAGAAAAAAAAACATAGGCATAACTTCCAAGATCTGTACCTCAAAGGTGTCTTCGATGAAATGATGCCATTGGTAAAAGGCAAGACAATAAAAAAATAAATGGGACTATGTGAACATAAAGAGTTCCAGCGTAACTAATGGACATCTAACTGAATGAGAGAAAATATCTGAACTCAACATATCACATAAAAAAAAATCATGCCTTCCCAGCCTGCTCCGCGGCCCTGAGCACCCCGCGCTTCCCTCCCCTGCGGACTGCCGGCCAAGTGGCCGGCACGCAGACCCCAAGCGCCGCCGCCATTCTGTCTTCCAGCAAAGGTCTGTGATGCTCCCTCGACCCGCCCTTCCGGACCCAGCCTGCTCCTCGGCCCTGAGCACCCTGCGCTTCCCTCCCCTGAGGACTGCCGGCCAAGTGGCTGGCATGCTGACCCCAGCCCGTTGACCGCTGCCGGGTTGTGGGAAAGGGGCGTGGCCTAATCGTCAGAGGCGTGGCCTAAGAAAAGTGGGCGTGGCCTCATTGCCAGGGGCCAAAGCTCACGCGGAGGCAGATAGTTCCCTCAACGTCCTATCCAAGACTAACATCCTAGCTATTCACAAGCAGTAGGACAATAAAACACAAGACTTCACATAAGAATTGAAGGAAACATCTCAGTAGGAGACCAGGTTCTACAAACAGCAAGTAAAAAGCCAACCACTATTAACTGAGCCTATCCACAATCCTTTTTCGCAACAAAAGGAAACAGGGACACTCATCTTCAAGGGCCTTCTTTCATACCACAACAACAACATGAAGAAACAGCGAAAATCCCCACTGCAAGGAGAGGACGATCAAAGGAGTCCGGAAACCTCAATGGGCGCTTCCTACAAACTTGACCTCTCTGAGAAAGAATTCAGAGTTGAAATCCTCAACATGTTCAATGAACTCAATGCAAAGATGGACAACTTCAAGGAGGACCTGGCGGAAACAATACAACAGACAGCCGACAAAATATGGAAAGAAATGAGAGCAGAAATAAAAAACCTTCAAAAAGAAATGAAGGATTCGGTACATGAAATCAAAAACTCTCTGACTGCCCTCAACAATAGGATGACTGCAGCCGAAGACAGAATCAGTATGCTTGAAGATGAGCTGCAAGAGGCCTACAGGCAACAACAAACCATGGCAAGAGATCTCAAAATAGCTCTAGCCAGAATCAGAGTCCTAGGGGATGATTTCAAGAGGAACAACATTAGAATCATTGGACTACCAGAACCACAGGGAACCAACCCCCAACGAAAAAGACACAGTCAAACAAATCATTGCGGAAAACTTCCCACAGCTGGACAATGCAGGCATCCAGATTCAAGGCGCCCGAAGAGTGCCAGCTAAAAGAGATCCTAACAGAAAAACCCCAAGACATATCATAGTTACAATGATGGACATCGTTCAGAGAGACACAATACTGCAAGCAGCAAGGTCCAAGAAGGAAATCGCATACAAAGGAGCACCTCTTAGACTCACAGCAGACCTATCAGAGGAAACCCTCCAAGCTCGAAGACAATGGTGCGATATAGTGAAAAAACTCAATGAAATCAACGCTTCACCAAGAATACTTTATCCGGCTAAACTCTCATTCAAACTAGAAGGAATCATACACTACTTTGGGGATAAACAACAGCTCAGGAACTTCACAGACTCAAAACCAAACCTAAAAGAAGCACTAAAGGGGCTATTGTAAGACAAGAACAACCCCTACAAGCACAACAAACCCTTGCACAAAGATGGCACAAAATCCCATAACAATAATCTCCCTTAATGTCAATGGTCTGAATTCACCAATTAAGAGACACAGACTGGCAAAATGGATTCAGAGACTCAACCCAAAATTCTGCTGCCTGCAAGAAACACATCTGAATAGCCAGAACAAACACAGACTCAAAGTCAAAGGATGGAAAACAATCCTGCAAGCAAACAACTCCCTCAAGAAAGCTGGGGTGGCGTTACTAGTATGGGACAACATAGACTTCAGGTTGAAAAGATTAGAAGGGATAGTGAAGGCCACTTTTTATTAATCACGGGATGTGTACATCAGGAAGAAATCACACTCCTAAATGTCTACGCACCCAATGAGGGACCAGCTAAATACCTACAACAGCTGCTAAGAGACCTTAAGAAGGACATCTCGAGGGGGCCGGAGTGATAGCACAGCGGGTAGGGCGTTTGCCTTGCACGCGACCGACCCGGGTTCAATCCCCGGCATCCCATATGGTCCCCCAAGCACGCCAGGAGTAATTCCTGAGTGCAAAGCCAGGAGTAACCCCTGAGCATCGCTGGGTGTGACCCAAAAAGCAAAAAAAAAAAAAAAAAAGAAGGACATCTCGAGCAACACAATAGTAGTTGGAGACTTCAACACTGCACTGTCTCCTCTGGACAGATCAAGCAGATTAAAACTAACTAAGGAAATACTGGCTTTGAAGGAAGAAATAGAAGAGAGAGGGCTAATAGATCTATACAGGGCTTTATATCCCAAAAAAAAGGAATACACATTCTTTTCCAGTGCACATGAAACATTTTCCAGAATAGACCATGCGCTAGGCCACACAGCATACCTCAACAGAATCAAAAAGATAGACATTGTACCAGCTATCTTTTCAGACCATGATGCACTGAAGATAAAACTTAATCGTGGACAGATGCAGAAAACCAAATCAAACACCTGGAAATTAAATAGCTCGATATTGAACAATGAGTGGGTCAGGAAGGAAATCAAGGAAGAAATTAAGAGGTACCTGGAAACAAATGAGAATGAAGACACGAGCTACCAGAACCTGTGGGACGCAGCTAAAGCCGTTTTAAGAGGAAAATTTATAGCTCTGCAAGCATATCTCAGGAAGGAAGAAAGGGCCCACATAAATAACTTGACTTCACAGCTCAAGACCTTAGAAAAGGACCAACAAAAGGTGCCCAAACCAAGCAGAAGGAAAGAGATAATAAAACTTAGAGCAGAAATTAACGACATGGAAACCCAAAAGACAATCCGAAAGATCAATGAAACCAAGAGCTGGTTCTTCGAGAAAATAAACAAGATTGATAAACCACTAGCAAGACTCACAAAGAAAGAGAGAGAGAGAACCCTTATAAGCCGAATCAGAAATGAAAAGGGGGACATCACAACAGAAACAAATGAAATTCAAAAGATCATCAGAGACTACTTTGAAAATCTCTATGCCACGAAACAAGAGAACCTAGAAGAAATGGATAAATTCCTTGACTCCTATAATCTCCCAAGGCTGAACCAAGAAGACCTGGAGTACCTGAATAGTCCAATTAACATCAAGGAAATTGAAATGGTAATCAAAAGTCTCCCCAAAAACAAAAGCCCAGGTCCAGACGGATTCACTAGCGAGTTCTTCCAAACATTTAAAGAGGACCTTTTGCCAGTCCTTCGCAAGCTTTTCCAGGAAACTGAAGAAACAGAAACCCTCCCAAACAGTTTCTATGAGGCTCATATCCCCCAATACCAAAAGCAAACAAAGACACCACAAAAAAAGAAAACTACAGGCCAATATCCCTGATGAACACAGATGCGAAGATCCTCAACAAAATATTAGCAAATAGAATTCAACAACTCATCAAAAAGATCATACACCACGACGAAGTGGGATTCATCCCGGGGATGCAGGGATGGTTTAACATCCGGAAATCAATCAACATAATCCAGCATATCAACAAAAGAAAAGATAAAAATCATATATCAATAGATGCAGAGAAAGCATTTGACAAAATCCAGCATCTGTTTATGATGAAAACACTCGCCAAAATGGGTGTAGAAGGGACCTTCCTCAATATAGTCAAAGCCATTTATCACAAGCCAATGGCAAGCATTGTTCTCAATGGGGAAAAACTAAGAGCCTTCCCTCTGAGAACAGGGACGAGACAAGGATGCCCACTCTCTCCACTTCTGTTCAATATAGTATTGGAAGTACTGGCAACAGATTAGGCAAGAAAAAGATATTAAGGGCATTCAGGTAGGAAAGGAAGAAATCAAGCTCTCACTATTCGCAGATGATATGATACTATACCTAGAGAACCCTAAAACCTCTACCAAGAAAATCCTAGAAACAATAGACTCGTACAGTAAAGTTGCAGGCTATAGAATCAATACTCAAAAGTCCATGGCTTTCCTATATGCAAATAATGAGAGAGAAGAAAGTGACCTGAGAAAAGCAATCCCATTCACAATTGCGCCTCAAAAAATCAAGTACCTCGGAATCAGCTTAACAAAGGAGGTAAAGGACTTGTATAATGAAAACTATAAAACACTACTTCAGGAAATAAAAGAGGACACGAGGAAATGGAAAGACATCCCCTGCTCATGAATTGGGAGAATTAATATTGTCAAAATGGCAATTGTCCCCAAAGCATTGCACAAATTCAATGCGATCCCTATAGGAATACCCTTGACATTCTTCAAAGAAATGGAGCAAGCGCTCCTGAAATTCATATAGAACAATAAGCCCCCACGAATAGCTAAAGCAATCCTTGGGAAAAAGAAAATGGGAGGAATCAACCTCCCCAACTTCCAACTCTACTACAAAGCGGTTGTCATTAAAACAGCATGGTATTGGAACAAAGGCAGAGCTGCTGACCAATGGAATAGGGTTGAATACTCTGACATATAGCCCTAAATATATGATCATCTAATCTTTGATAAGGGAGCAAGAAATGTGAAGTGGAGCAAGGAAAGCATGTTTAACAAATTGTGCTGGCAAAACTGGACGGCTACATGCCAAAAAATGGGCTTAGACCTCCATCTATCACCATGTACAAAAATCAGATCAAAATGGATTAAAGACCTCAACATCAGACCAGAATCCCTAAGGTACATTGAAGATAAGGTCGGCAAAACCCTCCACGACATTGAAGCCAAAGGTATCTTCAAAGCTGACACGCCACTGGCCAAGCAAGTGAAAACAAAGATAAATAAATGGGACTATCTCAAACTAAGAAGCTTCTGCAACTCAAAAGAAACAGTGACCAAAATACAAAGACAATCTACAGAATGGGAAAGGATATTTATGCAGTACCCATCCGATAAAGGGTTGATAACAAGGATATACAATGCACTGGTTGAACTCCACAAGAAGAAAACTGCCAACCCGATCAAAAAATGGGGTGATGAAATGAACAGAAACTTTTCCAAAGAAGAAATCCGAATGGCTGAGAGGCACATGAGAAAATGTTCAACATCACTAATTATCAGGGAGATGCAGATCAAAACAACAATGAGATATCTCACACCACAGAGACTGGCCCACATCCCAAAGAACAAAAGCAACCAGTGTTGGCGTGGATGTGGGGAGAAAGGGACTCTCCTTCACTGCTGGTGGGAATGTCGACTGGTTCAGCCCTTTTGGAAAACAATATGGACGATTCTCAAAAAGTTAGAAATTGAGCTCCCATTTGACCCAGCAATACCACTCCTGGGAATATATCCCGGAGAGGCAAAAAGGTATAGTAGTCTACAAGAAGAAAACATCCAACCCCATCAAAAAATGGGGCGAAAAAATGAACAGAAACTTTACCAAGGAAGAAATACGAATGGCCAAAAGGCACATGAAAAAGTGCTCTGCATCACTAATCATCAGAGAGATGCAGATCAAAACAACTTTGAGATACCACCTCACACCACAGAGACTAGCACACATCCAAAAGAACAAAAGCAACCGCTGTTGGAGAGGATGTGGGGAGAAAGGGACCCTTCTTCACTGCTGGTGGGAATGCCGACTGGTTCAGCCCTTCTGGAAAACAATTTGGACGACTCTCAAAAAATTAGATATTGAATTCCCATTTGACCCAGCAATACCACTGCTGGGAATATATCCCAGAGAGGCAAAAAAGTACAATCGAAACAACATCTGCACATGTATGTTCATCGCAGCACTGTTTACAATAGCCAGAATCTGGAAAAAACCCGAATGCCCCAGAACGGATGACTGGTTGAGGAAACTTTGGTACATCTATACAATGGAATACTATGCAGCTGTTAGAAAAAAGGAGGTCAAGAATTTTGTAGTCAAGTGGATGGGCATGAAAAGTTTCATGCTGAGTGAAATGAGCCAGAAAGAGAGAGACAGACATAGAAAGATTGCACTCATCTATGGTATATAGAATAACAGAGTGGGAGACTAACACCCAAGAACTGTAGAAATAAGTACCAGGAGGTTGACTCCATGGCTTCGAGGCTGGCCTCACGTTCCGGGGAAAGGTCAACTCAGAGAAGCGATCACCAACTACATTGTAGTCGAAGGCCATGTGGGGGAAGGGAGTTGCGGGCTGAATGAGGGCTAGAGACTGAGCACAGCGGCCACTCAACACCTTTATTGCAAACCACAACAGCTAATTAGAGAGAGAAAACAGAAGGGAATGCCTTGCCACAGTGGCAGGGTGGGGTGGGGGGGAGATGGGATTGGGGAGGGTGGGAGGGACACCGGGTTTACGGGTGGTGGAGAATGGGCACTGGTGAAGGGATGGGTTCCCGAACTTTGTATGAGGGAAGTATAAGCACAAAAGTATATAAATCTGTAACTGTACCCTCACGGTGATTCTCTAATTAAAAATAAATAAATTTAAAAAAAAAAAAAGGTATAGTAGAGATGACATCTGCATTTCCATGTTCATTGCCGCTCTGTTTACTATAGCCACAATATGGAAAAAACCAGAGTGCCCGAAAACAGATGATTGGCTAAAGAAACTCTGGTATATTTACACAATGGAATACTACGTAGCTGTCAGAAAACATGAAGTCATGAAATTTGCATATAAGTGCATCAACATGGAAAGTATCATGCTGAGTGAAATGAGTCAGAAAGAAAGAGACAGACATAGAAAGATCACACTCATATGTGGAATATAAAGTAGCTGAGAGGTACAAGCTTACAATGTTGCAATTCCTGGCAGACATTTCTCTGGACTTAGTTACTAAAATACTAAAATACAGAAATCCAAAACTATGCTGCTGCTGGTGCGGCCTCCTGACCTCATATCTCTTCATTCTCAGCAATGGAAAACAAATTACCAAATGCTTTCTTCTCAGCAGATCGACTTTAGGGGGGAGAAACTCCAAATCAATAATAGTGAATTTTTTGTTTAAATATTGAATGTAATCAAAGTAAAGTGAAAGTAAAGTGAAATTTACCAGTTACACATGCGGGGTGGGGGGCTGGGGAGGTGGGGGGAAGGAGGGAGGTATATCGTGATTCTTGGTGGTGGAATATGTGCACTGGTGAAGGGATGGGTGTTTGAGCATTGTATAACTGAGACTTTAACCTGAAAGCTTTGTAACTTTCCACATGGTGAATCAATAAAAGAATTAATAAAATCAAAAAAATCATGCCTTTTGCAGTCATAACTAGGTGAAATCATACTTTAATATTATCATTCCCACGTGTATTTGCATAGGAAAGAAAAAATATATATTTTCACCAATTTTAAAGGTAACAAATGATCACTGAATAAAACTATAAAAAAAAGTGAATAACAGAAAGGATGAGAATCATTCAGCATAATTAATTCATGTATTTCTTAGACTATATATTTCAGCTCTAATCACACAATATAAAACTTCAGTATTCAACTTCCAAATATGTTATTACAAAAGCATTTACTATAGCAATATGATGTAATAAATATGACATGTCATTGATTGTTTACAAAGCTCCACGCTGACCCATAGGAACCCCTAAGACATGGACAGATGGAAACTAGTAAACCAAAGAAAGACCGGGTGAGGGAACAACGTGAGAGAAACTGGTGAGAAAACTACCCGAGAGGCAGGAGAGAAGTTGGGTAAGGCAAAGGAAGTGCAAGCACGAGGCAAAGAAAGGCAGAATTGGGAGAAACAAACAGAATGGAAGCCGGGGAAAAACGGATTTAAAGATGACTTCTTCAGGGGCCAGAGACACAGCTCCATCGCAGAGGACTGCGCTGATATGTGAGGCCCTGGGCTGAGCCCTTGGCACACCAAAAGGAAGAGGGAGGGGACTAAGAAGGTTTTTATTCCTGATTATTAAAGTCATGAAAACCTTTATAGATACCTTAGGAAAAGACAGAAGAACAAAAAGTTATTAATAGGCAGATAGCCATAATAAGTATCTTAGTATTATTCTATAATTCTAGTATAATCTCTAACAGCAATTTACATAGAACTTCTTGAATTTTTATCCCTCAGTCAGCCCAGAAGATTCTTGGCAGGCTGCTTATATTGTTTGAATTTCCTGGCTTCAATTGGAAGGTCTTCCAAGGAACTGAAATTATGAAGAAAACTGCTAGATGGAAGAGGACAGCTGTGAAGCTGGATTACAGAAAAAGAACATTCTTGGTTGCCTGGCATCGAAAGATACAGAGTGTACTTGTAATCTGCTACTTGAGACTTCTAGAAACGATTATGGGCTCCCGTGCTTTTACAAACCTGCCCATGCCGTGAAGAGAGGTCTTTCCCCAGCCCACCAGTGCTATGTATAAAGGGTTATATTTGGAGAAGTAGTCAAGACTGTGAAAATGACCCGAGAACATTAATTCCTTTCAGACAGTTTGGCAAATGTAGGCTTCACACCAACATTGCATTTCATAGTCAAAACGGAGTGCTTATACCAGGGTCGGGATGAAATATTTTTGGCTTGGTGTTCAAGCCCATGTTCCTTGAACACATATCTTGCTTGCCTGTCTATGGATCTTTGCTTGCTTGCTTTTTCCACTCTGGAGAAGCCTGTGTCCTTTCTTGAACACACACATACTTATTCTCTTTCTCTCCCCTCACACATTTTACTTTTTTAAAATTGAATCACATAACAGCTCAGGAACTTCATATACTCAAAACCAACCTTAAAAGAAGGACTGAAGGGGCTACTGCAAGACAAGACAAACCCCTACAAGCACAACAAACCTCTACAAAAAGCCCCATCACAATAATCTCTCTCAATGTCAATGGATGGACTAAAGGCACCAAGTAAGAGACACAGTAGCAAAATGAATAAAAAAAAAACCCACAAAACTGAACCCAACATTCTTCTGCCTACAAGAAACACATCTGAACAGTCAGAGCAAACACAGACTCAAAGTCAAAAGATGGAAAATAATCCTTTAAGCAAACAATTCCCTTTAAAAAGCCGGGGTGGCCATACAAGTATCCAACAACATAGATTTCAGACTGAAAAAAATTAGAAGGGACAGTGAAGGATATTTTTTAATAATCAAGGGATATGTACATCAGGAAGAAATCACACTCCTAAACATATACACACCCAATGAGGGGCCAGCAAAATACTTAAAACAACTGCTAACAGATTTTAAGGAGGACACTGGTAGCAACACAACAATAGTCGAAGACTTCAACACTGCCTTATCACCTTGATAGATCAACAAGACTAAAACTCAGTAAGGAAGTACTGCCTCTGAAGGAAGAAATGAAAGAGAGAGGGCTAATAGATGTATAGTGCTTTTCATCCCTCAAAAACCAAATACACATTCTTTTCCAGTGCACATGGAACATTTTCCAAGAGAGACCACATAATACATACCTCAATAGAATCAAAAAGATAGAAATTGTATCAACTACCTTTTCAAACTACAATGCACTGAAGATAGAAATTACACAAAGAGAAATGGAGAATCAAATCAAGCACCTGGAAATTAAACAGCTCAATGTTGAATAAAGTGGGTCAGAGAGGAAATCAAGGAAGAAATCAAAATATTCCTAGAAACAAAAGAGAATGGACATGAGTTACCAGAACTTGTGCGACGCAGCTTAAGCAGTGTTACAGGGAAAATTTATAGCTCTGCAAGTGTTTCTCAGGAAGGAAGAAAGGGCCTACATAAATAACTTGACTTCACGACTTAAGACCTTAGAATATGACCAACAAATGAAGCCCAAACCAGGCAGGGGGCAAGAAATAATAAAGTTTAGAGCAGAAATCAATGAGCTGGATTCCAAAACAACAAACCAAAAGATCAATGAAAGCAAGACCTGGTTCTTTGAAAAAATAAACCACTAGCAAGACTCATAAAGAAGAAAGAAAACCCTAATAAACTGAATCAGAAATGAAAAGGGGGTCATCACAACAGAAACCAAAAAAATTCAAAAGATCTTCGGAGATTACTTTGAAAGTCTGTATGCCACGAAACAAGAGAACCTAGAAGAATAGGATAAATTCCTGGACTCCTATAACCTCCCAAGGCTGAACCAAGAAGATTTGAAGTATCTGAATAGACCTAAAACTATCAAGGAAATTGAAACAGTACTCAAAAGTCTTCCCAAAAACAAAAGCCCAGGTCCAGATGGATTCACTAGTTAATTCTTCTAAACATTTAAAGAGGACTTATTGCCAGTTCTTTTCCAGCTTTTCCAGGAAACTGAAGAAACAGAAACTCTCCCAAACAGTTTCTATGAGGCACTTATCTCCCGAATACCAAAAACAGAGAAAGCACAAAAAAGAAAATTATAGACCGATATCCCTGATGAACACTGATGCAAAGATCCTCAGCAAAATATTAGCAAACAGAATCTAACAACTCATCAAAAAGATCATACACCACAATCAAGTGGGATTTACCCTGGGGATGCAAGGATGGTTTAACATTCACAAGTCAAGTAACATGATCCATCACATCAATAAAAGAAAAGATAAAAACCATATGATCATATCAATAGATGCAGAGAAAGCATTTGACAAGATCCAGGACCCATTTATGATGAAAAAATCTCACCAAAATGGGAATTGAAGGAACTTTCCTCAATATAGTAAAAGCCATCTACCACAAGCCCACAGCAAGCATTATTCTCAATGGGGAAAAACTAAAAGCCTTCCCTCTAAGACCATGGACAAGACAAGGATGTCCACTCTAGCCACTTCTATTCAACTTAGTACTGGAAACACTTGCCATAGCAGTTAGGCAAGAAAGAGATATTAAGGGCATCCAGATAGGAAAAGAAGAAATCAAGCTCTCACTATTTGCAGATGACATATACTATACTTAGAGAACCCTAAAGCCTCTACCAAGAAGCTCCTAGAAACAAAAGACTTGTAAAGTCACAGGCTATAAAATCAATACCCAAAAGTCCCTGGCTTTCCTATATGCAAATAATGAGAAGATAAAGCAATAAATAAAAACCTCCTGTTCACAATCATGCCTCAGAAATCAGCTTAACTAATGAGGTAAGGAGGTAAAGGACCTATACAAAGAAAACTATAAAATGCAATTTCAAGAAATAAAAGAGGGGGCTGGAGTGATAGCACAGCGGGTAGGGCATTTGCCTTGCATGCAGCCGACCTGGGTTCAATTCCCAGCATCCCGAGCATCGTCAGGGGTAATTCCTGAGTGCAGAGCCAGGAGTGATCCCTATGCATTGCCGGATGTGACCCAAAAAGCAAAAAAATAAAAAATAAAGAGAAGAAATAAAAGAGGACACGAGAAAGTGGAAACATATCCCCTGCTCATAGACTGGGAAAATTAACATTGTCAAAATGGCAATACTCCTCAAAGCATTATACAGATTCAATGCTATCCCTAGAAGGATACCCATGAAATTCTTCAAAGAAATGGATCAAACACTCCTGAAATTATATGGAATAATAAGCCCCCACGAATAGCTAAAGCAATTTTGGGGGATAAAAAGATGCTAGGCCTTACCTTCCCCAACCTCAAACTCTACTACAAAGCGGTAATAATTAAAACAGCGTGATACTGGAACAAAGACAGATCCAAGGACCAATGGAATAGGGCTGAATATCCTACACACCCACTCTCAAATATATGATGATCTAACCTTTGGTAAGGGAGCAAAAGATGCAAAGTGGAACAAGGAAAGTCTCTTTAACAAGTGGTGCTGACAAAACTGGACAGCCACATGCAAACAAATGCGCTCAGACCTCTACCTAACTCCATGCAGAAAAATCAGATCAAAAAAACCTCAACATCAGACCAGAATCCATAAGGTACATTGAAGAAAAGGTCAGCAAAACCCTCTGTGACATTGAGGCTAAAGGTATCTTCAAAGATGAAATGCCACTAACCAAACAAGTAGAAGCAGAGATAAATAAATGGGACTACGTTAAAGTAAGAAGCTTCTGCACCTCAAAAGAAACAGTGACCAGAATACAAAGACCGTTTACAGAATAAGAAAGGATATTCACCCCATACCCTTCTGATAAGGGGTTGATATCAAGGACATACAAAACACTGGTTGAACTCTACAAGAAAAAATCATCCAGTCCCATCAGAAAATGGACAATGAAATGAACAAAAACTTCCTCAAAGAATAAATTTGAATGGCCAAAAGGCACCTGAAAAAATGCTCCTCATCACTAATCATCAGAGAGATGCAGATCAAAGCAACAATGAGACCATCTCACACCACAGAAACTGGCATACATCCAAAAGAACAAAAGCAGCCAGTGTTGGTATGGATGTTGGGAGAAAGGGACTCTCCTTCACTGCTGGTGGGAATGCTGACTGGTCCAGCCTTTTTGGAAAACAATATGGACGTTTCCCAAAAAACTAGAAATTGAGCTCCCATTTGACCCAGCAATACCACTGCTGGGAATATACTCTAGGGGCCCCAAATCACACAACAGAAACACCATATGTACCCCTGTTCTTTACAGCACTATTCACCATAGCCAGAATCTGGAAACAACCTGAGTGCCCAAGAACAGACAAACGGATAAAGAGGTGGGGGTTAGGAGGACTGGTCAATGGTTGGAACTAACCACAAGTACGTGGGGGACTGAGGGTAGGTAAGACAGAGAGGAGAGCACAATGACGATAATGGCTGGGAATGATCACGCTTGACAGGATGGGAGGGCTAAGAGTAGGTAGGGGATTTCTTAATAACCTTTCAGTGTCAATGTTGCAAACTACAATGCCCAGAGGGACAGAGAGACAGAGACAGAGACAGAGACACAGAAACAGAGAGACAGGAACAGAGAGAAAGAAAGAGAGAGAGAGAGAGAGAGAGAGAGAGAGAGAGAGAGAGAGAGAGAGAGAGAGAGAGAGAGAGAGAGAAAGAGCCTGCCAAAGAAGCAGTGAAGAGGTAGCGGGTTGGGGGTGATGGAAGGAAGGAACCTGGGGACACTGGTGCTGGGAAATGTACACTGGTGGAGAGATGTGTGTTGGAATACTATATGACTGAAACTGAATCATGAATGTCTTTGTAATGCTCTAAAATAATAATGAATTTTTAAAAATAAAATAAAATTGCATCACAGTGAGATACGTTCATACATCTTTCTAAATAAATTTCACTCGATAAAAACTAGCTTGTTTCATTAAAATTTTTTTCTAAAAAAAAACTTTTAAAAGTTTAAAAAATTGTTAACTGAATCACCATGAGATACAGTGACAGAGTTGTTCATAACTGGGTTTCAGTCATAGTATTTCCCAAAGCCAGTCTCTTCACCACATTGGTATGTTTCCCACCAATGTTCCCAATTACCCCACACTCCCACCCCAGTCTGCCTCTATGGTAGGCACTTTCCTTCTCTCTCTCTCAAAAACAAATATTCTTTACCAATTTTGATAAAATCACCTGAAATTTGTAAGGTGTGGCCTGTCAATATACATAAGCAAGTCAATTTTAGCTTTTAATGAATTTTTCCAAAAGAAAATCAAACATTTCACCTTAAGCTAACACTGTATTAAATGTGATTCTTATTAGAAGGTGGACATTAACTATCACTGTTATCCTGTTGTTCACTGATTTGCCCGAGCGGGCACCAGTAACATCTCCATCGTGAGACTTGTTGTTACTGTTTCTGGCATATTGAATATACCATAGGGAGCTTGCCAGGCTCTGCCGTGCGGGCGGGATACTCTCGGTAGCTTGCCAGGCTCTCTGAGAGGGACGGAGGGATCAAACCTAGGCCGGCCGCGTCCAAAGCAAATGCCCTACCCACTGTGCTATCGCTCCAGTCCAGCAATTAATCTATATTGTTTACTTATTAGTTAATTAATAGAAGTTATGTGTAAAAATTCCCATGGGTAAAAGTCATTGGCTAAACCTAAAAAATGCTGTGACTTTCCGTCTTCCTTCCCTTTGCACTTCCACCAGGTATCTGACATGTTTGCAGTCTTTGTGTATTACTTGAAACCTGTCTAAGGCAAGTTTCAATTCATAAGTCCTGGCAGGGAGACAGGATAAGATAAAAGGGGTATGAATTTGCAGAGACTGCTTTCTGGAGGGTTCCGTAAAAGTAAAACTAACAACACTCTCTGCCTGATAAAGTCAACCTAATCTGAAAGGCTGACTGGTATAACTTTGGATCTTTGGATCTTGGTAGTTTTCCCTACCAAGACTTTTTAGTAATTCATTCTACGTTATTTCTTCACAAGGAAAAAAGGATCCCATGACTATGGCTCCAAGTCAGCTGCCTTTGATCTCAACTACAAGCACATTTCATACATTACAGAAGAAACTTCTCGATCTCCTGATCCGATACTCAACTACAATTTAGAACAAAACAAAGACCTCTACAATCATCAGAAAGAGAATATAGGAAAATATACTTTTCTTATGTTGTCACATCACTTTTTTAACCAGAGAGGCAGAGGTTTGAGATGACCAGATGACTTTTTCACAGGGCCCACAGAACTGAGAAAGACAAACTCAGGCTGAGTTGCTTTTGTAAAGCACATTTCTTTCTTTTTTTTTTTTATAAAGCACATTTCTAAGGGAATACATGTTTGTAAGTTAAGTTAGACAGTAACATCCAAACGGGGTATAACTACTTTTTAAAAATTAGTGTTTTTATGCACATATGCAAGTATGTAGTTTGGCATAATAGATGGCACACTAGAATATAGTTGTAAGAAATGTGAGAAATGCAATTTTATGCAATATGGATGGAACTGGAATTTTATTATACTAAAGGAAGCACGAAGAAGGAGGGTAAACACAGAATGATATCACTTACACATGGCATCTAGAGTAAACGGATGAGGGATTGCAGTGGTTCCAAGAGAGGATACCTAGATCACCTCTGGCCCCAAAGGGTAGGTACTAAACATGAATGGACAGGAAGTGAGGGGGAAGAAAGGGGAGAAGCAACAGGGGATGCTCTGCAGGCCAGGGGATGAAGGTACAAAGGTGGTGCTAAGGAGGGATAAAGCTAAATATACACACCACAGAGTCAACAAGATTCAAATTTTAATAATCATATTTTAAAAGGTGCCTGCTAAGATGGCAGGCTGGGGTGGAAGGTAGGAGAGGGACCCTGGGAACACTGGTGGAGAGAAATTAAACTGGTGGCGGGATCAGTGATGGAAAACTATATGTCTAAAATTCAACTATCAATAAACTTGTAAGTAATGGTGCTTTAGTAAAATAATACTTAGAAAAATGAGGGAAAGAATAATAAACTCAACTTGCTGCTAACAAGAAAATAGACACATCTGAATAATCAGGGAAAATACAAGTTCAGAGTCAAAAGCTGAAAAACAGTCATTTCAAGAAAATAATCCTCTAAAGGCTGGGATGACAAAACTCGTATTAGACAGTACAGACTTCAAGTTTAAGAACCTAAGAATAGGGGCTGGAGAGATAGCACAGCGGGTAGGGCGTTTGCCTTGCACGCGGCCGACCCGGGTTCAAATCCCAGCGTCCCATATGGTCCCCTGAGCACGGCCGGGAGTAATTCCTGAGTGCAGAGTCAGGAGTAACCCCTGTGCATCGCCAGGTGTGACCCAAAAAAGCAAAAAAAAAAAAAAAAAAAAAAGAACCTAAGAATAGATATGGCCTTTTTTAAATGATTCAAGGATATGTATTCCAGGAATAACTTACGGGCCAAAACATTTATATACCTAACGAGACTGTCAATATACCTAAACGACTACTAATGTTCCTGAAGAAGACACTGATACTGAAATAAAAGAAGTGAGAGACTTCAACATTGCTTTATTACACACAGACAGAGCACCTAAAGTAAAAATCAACAAGGAAACACAGGGTTTGAAGGAAGAGATGGAAAGCAAGGCTTAGCGGACATAAACTGAGCACTACAACGCCACGTTTGAACACACATTCTTCACCAGTGCACACAGGACAGTCTCCAAGATAGACCACATGTTCAGTCACAAAACATAGCTCAAGAAAATTAAGAAGACAGAAATCTTATCAACAATTATCTCAGACCACAATGCACTGAGAATGGAATTTAACAAAAGCAGAATCAAGGAAAAAACCCAAACACTCAGAAATTAAAGAATTCACTATTGAGAAAATTATCAGTTTACTACTGAACAAACAGCAATACAGGAAATCAGACAGGAAATCAAAAGATTTCCAGAAGCAAACAAGAGTGATGATATGAACATAACTTCATATGTGACACAGCAAAAGCAGTGTTAAGTGGAAAGTTCATTGCAATGCAAAGTTCATTAGGAAGAAAGGGCCTAGATAAATAACATAACCTCAAAGCTTATGATACAAGAAAAGTATGAACAAAAGGAGGCCAAAGCAGGCAGGAAGAAGGAAATAATAAAACAGAGTAGGAATTAATGAATCAAAATTTCTTAAAAACCCACAAAAGATTAATGAAACTAAGAGCTGTTTTTTTAAAAATAAATAAAAAAGATCAATAAATTACTAGCAAGACTAAGAAAGAAACAAAGGAAAAGAACCCTAATAAAAAAATTAGAAATCAAAGGGAGGAATGTTACAACAAATACCACAGAAATTCAAAGGATCATCAGAGATTACTTTAGAAATTTTTATGCCTAAAAGGGAACCTAGAAGAAATGGATAAATTCTTAGGCTCCTATAACCTTCCAAGGTTGAACCAGGAAGATATGAATATCTGAAGAGAGCAATTACATCGAGGAAATCAAACTGTTAATTAAAAGTTCCCACAAACCAAAGTCCAGGCCCAGATTCAGTAGTGAGTGCTTCCTAACTTTCAATAAGGTTCGACTGCCAATTCTTTCCAGGCTCTTCTAGGAAACCAAAGAAATAGAAACACTCCCAACAGTTTCTTTTCTTTTTTTTCCCCCTTTGGCCCTATTTTATTTATTTATTTATTTATTTATTTATTAAGTCTCAGTCATATAATGATTGAACCCCCATCCCTTCACCAGTGCACAGTTCCACCACCAAGAACCCCAAAATATCCCTCTCCCACCCAGCCCCCACCTAAGTAGCTAATGATATTCACTTTATTCTCTCTATACTTTGAATACATTCAATATTTCAATAGAGAACTCACTATTATTATTTGGAATTTTCCCCCAACAATCAGGCCTGCTGAAAAGGCATCATTTAATAATTTATTTTCATTGTTGAGAATGAAGACTCTATGAACTCTTTGGATTTCCGATATTTTAACTCAGTTCACAGTCTAGATGCATTTCTGTAAGAAGCCTCTCTGGGTGCCAAAATGGGTTAGAAGACCTCTGGGATCATAGTCTTTAGGAGCAGAGGGTCCGTTTCACCCTCAGCAGCTCCGGATCTTATCTGGGCTGAGGGTGTGCTGGTAACGCCCGCTTCCCATGATCGCTTATGAGCCACAAAACTGCAAAAGTCATACCTCTGGGTTGAGAGTCTTAGAAGGTGGCTCTCGCCACGTGGATATTGCTGCCACTGCCATTTTCCACATAGAAAAACAGGGTGGAGAGGAAAAATCCATCCCCGGGAGGCACGGAGTTGTAGCACAGCTCACAGTCTAGATGCATTTCTGTAAGAAGCCGTTCTGGGTGCCAAAATGTGTTAGAAGACCTCTGGGATCATAGTCTTTAGGAACAGAGGGTCCACACTCCCAACAGTTTCTATGATGCAAACATCACCCTGATACCCAAAGTGAACAGATACAGCACAAAAACAGAGACCAACACTGCTGATAAACATAGATGCAATGATCATCAAAAAAACCCCACAGAACTAGAATCCAAAACACACCATGACCAACTGGAATCACCCTGGAGCAGCCCGTGTGCACAAGAAAAGATGACTGGCTAAAGAGAGGTGGTTCATATACACAATGGGATAGCACTCAGCCCGAAGGAAAGATAAAATCACACTGCTCATTGCTACGTGGATGACTTTGGAGACTATCATGCTGAGTCAAGTTAAAAGGAGAAAGACCTACACGGTCTTTGAAATCCAAATCAAGAAGCACTCTGTGATATTTTGCTCAACGCATTTTACGGATTCTGGTAAGATCTCAAGGTCTTTGATCCACTTTGAATCAGCATTTGTGCAAGGTTTGAGATACAGATCAAGCTTCATGCTTCCACATAGGCTTATCAAGTTTTCCCAGGAGCTTCTGCTGAAGAGGCGGGGGGCGGTGGGTGCAGGCACAGGCGAGGCCCCCTGTGGGGAAACTCCTGGGTAGGGCTGGAGACAGAACAACTTTGCTTCAAGTGAATCTTCTTTTTTTTATCATTAATTTGGTGATGTATTTTATTTATTTTTTTAATTATTTATTTATTTTTTTTAATTAAAGAAATATTTTATTGAACCGTGAAAAAAAGAAGAAAAAATACAAAGCTTTCAGGTCTAAGTCACAGTCAAATACTGGTTAAACCACCATCCCTTCACCAGTGCACCCTTTCCACCACCAAGAACCCCAATACACCCCCCTCCCACCCCACCCCATCTAAGTTGCTAATGATATTCCCATTATTCTCTATATATATTGAGTACATTCCATATTTCCATACAGAACTCACTATTATTGATTGGAAATTTTCCTCAACAATCAGGCCTGCTGAATAGGCATCATCTAATAATTTCTCTTCATTGCTAAGAGTGAAGACTTTGAGTCCGCGTGGCCAAAAAAACCCATTTTTGGTTTTGGGTTTCTAATATTTTAGCTCAGTTCACAGTCAAAATGGATGGCTGCAAGAATCCGCTCTGGTGCCAAAATGGGTTAGGAGACCTCAGGATCACAGTCAATAGGCGCGGAGGGTCTGCTTCTCGTGCCACGGCTCCGGTTCATCTCTGGGTGGAAGGCGTACCGGGAACGCCCCCCCTCCCAGGACCACCTACAGGCTACGTCACTAAAGAAAGTCCTACCTCCTGGTTGAGGGGTCTTAGAGGGTGGCTCTTACCACATGGCTGCTACCGCTGCCGCCATTTTCGGTCAGAAAAATGGGGTGGAGAGGGAAAAAAAATCCCTCCCCGGGCTGCACGAGGTTGTAGCTCAGTTCACAGTCAAAATGCATGGCTGCAAGAATCCGCTCTGGTGCCAAAATGGGTTAGGAGACCTCAGGATCACAGTCAATAGGCGCGGAGGGTCTGCTTCTCGTGCCTCGGCTCCGGTTCATCTCTGGGTGGAAGGCGCACCGGGCTCAAGTGAATCTTCTTAAGAAAGTGAAGCTCAAGGCTGGAGATATAGTACAATGGGGGGGCTTCTGTTGGGGTTCAGTTCCCCAACGTCACACTACAAAGGATCTCAGAGCACAGAGCCAGGACTAAACCCTGAGCACAGCTAGGTGTGGCTCCCAAGCCCTTTAAAAAATAATAATAATTTAAAACATGAAACCTGACAGGCTGAAAAATGGCATTTTTGTTTGTTTCTAAGACTGGAAGCATGTAGATTTGTCCTGATCCTCACGTTGAGAACTGAGAGGACTCTGGAAATGAAGCCAACAAGCCTGACCAACTCCTGTGACCAGGATCACTCCATGTCTCACCTGTTTGTCTATTACAAAGATTTTCTCTCCTGTTGCTGGTTCAGTGGATGTAAATGCCCTGTTTCTACTCTTAGAAGTTGTTAGTCCCTGTCCCTTCTTGTTTGCTGAAAAACTGGGTCGGTGGCGTGCCTGGGACCTCAATTCTCTATAATCTAAAAGAGCTGATTTTCTTTCTTCAGTTATTTTGCTGTTATTATGAAAAATAAGAGTGATGACTTCCAAGTTCTTCATATGTCAGACCAGAGACTAGAGGTTAAAACTCCTGCTCTCAGCCTCTTGAAACAGTGCCTTGCCAGTATTCCTGGATGCTCACTTGCCACCTCCCTCTGGCATTCTTAACTGCCTTTGGAAATCTGGTCAACCATGTCTTCTTTTCTGTACATTTGGTTCCTCTAACGTCAGGCAGCTGAATGTTCCAGCCCCATAAAATATCTAAGCAGGAACTGTTGTTTTTGTTTTCGCTCACATGTTAAATGACAGTTCACTGACTTTTCAGGTTTCTATTCAAAGAAAGGTCATAAGGCCCCTGTGACCAAAACCATATCTCAAATGTTTTGACTTTTCTCTTAGTACATAGCAAAGCAATAGAAAAGCAAAGCAGAACTTTTCCCATTTGATTATAATGTACACAGCTATTTATACAATCAAACATTCAAATTCTCTCAATTACATAAAACTAAATCTAAAGAAAAGTTAACCTAACTCCACCCAGTGGATACAACTGAATTATATAAATCTGGTCATATTTTGTATTCTTGTTTAAATGCTTCATTTGTGTAAGGGCATGCAAAGAAAGCAAAAATGTACAATGGTTTTTTGAAGTATTTATTTTTATTTCTCTTGGGCTGGAGCTATAGCACAGCATGGTGAGGTACCCGTGGCGTATTCAATATGCCAAAAACAGTAACAAGTCTCACAATGGAGACGTTACTGGTGCCCGCTTGAGCAAATCAATGAGCAATGGGATGACAGTGATACAGTGATTCTGTAAATATGAGCTAAGTATGTAAATAATGAAGTCAGGATGAGAAGACAGGCTATCCTGTGTCCATGGTAGGATGATGTTTCAGAGGCCCAGGGACTGTCTCCATATTTCTTACCAAGCACTAGATGACACCACCTTAGCTGAGGACACAGAGCACAGGAATAGCCATACAACACTACCCTCCCTCTCCCTCCTTCCCCAATTTAAATGATCTGGGTTCAAATAGGGAATCATGACTGTGTGTACTGTCACTGACAGGACCGATGCTGGGACCCTTATTTCCTTCAGGACTGCCACACCCCCACTTCCACACACACACAGTTAAGAAAATCTTCTCTAATAAACACTGTCACTGTCATCCCGTTGCTCATCGATTTGCTCAAGCAGGCACCAGTAACGTCTCCATTATGAGACTTGTTACTGGTTTTGGCATCTCAAATATGCCACGGGTAGCTTGCCAGGCTCTGTCGTGGGGGCGAGATACTCTAGGTAGCTTGCCAGGCTCTCCAAGAGGGGCAGAGGAATCGAACCTGGGTTGGCTATGTGCAAGGCAAATGCCCTACATGCTGTGCTATCAAGTTTTCCTTACGTCATGGAGGTGGGGAGGGGAGGGAGGGAAGAACTCATACTATTTGCTATGATTCCAGGAAGAAGGAGTGAGTCCTGGAACTCTTACCCACAAACTCAAAAGATAGTTTTTAACCTCGGACTCCCTCCAAGAAAACCCAAATGATGCAGCCAGGCTGGAACAGCAGCCTCACTCTCCAGCCCAGCTCCCTCTAGACAGGAAACTCTAGAAAGAGGAAGGACGGAGAATCTCTCCCTTTTCCAACCAGTATTTATTAACAAAGTACAACGGGAGTCTGGGGCGGGGCGAGGGCTACTTCCTTTTTCAGTAAATGGTGGGTCAGGATTCACCACAGAATCCTGTGAAGACAGGGCTGCACACAGCTGCCCTCTGGATCAGTATGTAAATGAACTCAGTCACTCTTTGGGTTTTCCCCTCTCCTTTCCCTGCTCTCCACAGAAGAGACAGATTCATAGGGAGGAAGGAGCAAAAGTTTTCTCTGTTCTTTAATGGCAGGCAGCAAGCCAAGCTGCAAATACAATGACTGGATTCAGTTTTACAAGCAAACACTGGAACCGAATTCACCCTAGTCCGGGAAGAAAACCTCTGATGTGAACTAGCAGGAAATCCAACTCAAAACAGGGTGTGTTACCCTTAACACTTAGTGTGGCCTTTATACCTTTAGTGAAGTTCTTTGGAAATAAAAGCCTCCATCTATAAAAGGTATACACAAAGGACTAAATTTTATTCAGGTGGTATTAGAAATATTTTTCAGAAAATATCCACATGTTCCTAGAGATTGTCAGCCTGCTCTTTCTGCTTTGAATAGAGACTGTTAGGGTCTCAGACAATACTAATAACTAGTGAATTCCCTGACCCCTCTTTTATACCATATGCTGTCAGCTTCCCCCTACTTCTATGGATCACCTGAAAAATTAATGGCCAGGGATTGAGCGACAAAACAGTGGAGTAGGGTGTTTGCCTTGCACATGGCTGACCGGGTTCAATCTCCGGCATCCCATATGGTCCCCCAAGCATCGCTAGGAGTAGTTCTTGAGTCCATGAGCCAGGAGTAACCCCTGAGCATCGCTGGGTGTGAGCCCCCCAGAAAAAGGCCAAAAAAAAACTAATGACCAGTTCTAGCTCTCCTGAAAGAACGAGGAGAGGTACATGCATCAGACCATAAGCCCCTGAAAGGTGCAAGGATGTGTGTCACTGGGGTCTTTAACAGATCAAACTGACAGGATCCAAGACACAAATGCAAGTGTAGGGAGGCTGTGGCTCCACCAGATGGTGGGGCGTCAAGTAAGACCAAGACCTCATCAACCTTACCGACCTTTTCAAATTTTTAGTGTCATTCTAGAAGTCCAAGGAAATTGCTATCAGACCCATTAAATGTCACTTCCAAGCATCTTAATTGGGACATATGAGGGAAATGCATAGAATTATTAAGCAAAGATTACCCAAAGATTTAGGTGAGGAATAGAAAAGGGAGAACATTGTTCACCCCACTATGACATAATTTTATATAACTATTTTATATAATTTAGCCTCAGAGTATATAAAATTATGGAGAGTCAACATATTTATCAAATAAAGATAGCTCTCCAGTAAAGTGTGACTTTCATATAATGATAAATTAGTGCAAATATAACCTGTAACATAATAATTCATATTTAGTTCAACATTGCTTAGTAACTCTACTCACATCAATTCCAATGAATAATATAACTAATTAGTGCTGCAAGTTCTGACCAATACCAGGCAGATGCTTGATAATTTCTAACATCTGATCAAGCCTTAAGTGTATGTTAAGAAATGGAAATGAAATTAAATGGAAATGAAGTTAAAAATACCATCCCTTCACAGTACTGAGGGCATCTCATAAGAGCCCCCAGAAACTCAAAGTTTGCCACCAGAGAAACTAGTTTATGTAATGATATAAACCAGAGTTGTTTCCCTAGGGAAGTTAGTTCTTCTGAGGCAGGGGTCTGCTTATGCTGTTGCTATTCTTAAAACAAAAACAGGGGCATCACCAGGCTACAAAGCACTCTATAATTTTTTTTAAATCACAGTAGTACTGCATGAAATCTAATTTACATCAGGAATTATATTAAATTTTTATCACTAATCGACATGGAAACAAATTAGCGCGAAAGTCTAAAGAAAGTCTGAAGTCTAAAGTCAACAGCGCTATGGGACCACAACCTTTATGCATATAAAGTCTAGAGACCTTATTGTAATGGGTGTTGGTTACAAGTTTTAAAATTCTGCATTCAGTTGGTCTTTTTCTCTGCAACAGACGTGGCCTCCGGGGCTCCGAGAACAGTGGCAATGTGCCTTACTCAAGTGCAAGGTTCTCCGGCCACGCTGCTCTGCAGTTGGCAACAGAACTGACATTTGTGGCCACAATCCTTGTAAATGACGAAATAAAACAAAACAGGGTTCAATACCAGGAACCTAAAAATAGAATTTAGGTACCAAATACACCAGAGTCTTAAGGCTCAAATTCAAAAGAAAGACTGGCTTTACAAAAACAAAAACAAAACCCTGGGGCCAGAGCAACAGTACAGCAGGTAGGGCTGCCACCTTGCCCACGGTCGACCTAGGTGGGACCCCCAGCACCCCATATGGTCCCCAAGCCTGCCAAGAGTGACTCCTGAGTGAAGACCCTGAGCACTGCTGGGTGTGACCACCCCTCCCCACAAAGATGATACATAATAAAGAGCTTTCACAGAAACAATTAGCTGGGGGGTGGGAGGGCCTATCACCAACAAGTAAGGAAAACACATTTAGGATTAAAAATATATATAAATATATACTTTAGCACTGAAAAACTTTTTTTAAAGCACTTCTGAAAAAAATGATTTCTGTCCCTTTAAAAAGAACAAAGGAACAGAATCTTGTGCCTAGAACAGAGTGATAGTTTGGGATTTTTATTATGAAGACCTTTGTCCCCACCCAATCTCTGGCAATGATGTGGGGGCTGTTCAGCCAAAGGTCACTTGGGAGAGAGGAACAGCAAAAATGTCCCATTTCCCTTTGACTTCACGGGCCTTCGATTTTCACTTGAGCTCAGACGGAGCCTCCAGAAGCGTTCCTGCTGCTGGAGACCAAATAAGAAGAATAAATGAATTTTAACATGGTTGTTTTCCTTCACAAACTTGGGGAAAGAGCCCACGCAAGGGGAAACACACGTGTGTAAACACAGTCACATAAAAGGAAATCGGCAGAAACCAGAGAGAGGAGCATATGCTTTTTCTGAAGTGGCAGAGACCAGGAGGAACAGGATGATCCCTTTAGTATTAAAATTCATTCTCTCCTGCTCAGACATTTTTAAGAACAAGGAACAATGTTCATTAACACAAAATACTGCCCTATCCTGATAATTAGATTTTCACTTACTGGAAAAATAAAATCAAATGGACTGAAATGCTTCCAAATATGAAATGAATCTTTCCTCTGTTCAACAAAATTATCTGGGAATTGTTTCTCAAATTCTGCTCACAAGTTCTATAATTTTCTTCATTCAGAGGCCCACACATTCCATGATACCCACAACAGAAATCTCCGTCTCTATTTATTCTGAAGTAGAGAAAGGAAGGAAGACATGTGCAATTAACCAGCTCACTGGGTGAAGGCGCCGTCTACTGTCCACGGTGAGACTGAGGAAAGTCATCTTCAGCATGTCCATGGGCCGTCCTCTAGACAAGCCAGACTCACCATGTGGGCATGGCTTCTGCCCCAGATGGTCGCTAATTTCAGACACTCACTCTGAGAAGCCCCTGCGCTGGCAGATTACTCGGATCCAACATTCACTCTTGAAAGGATACACATTCATTTTCCTCTGAAGTGAAGCTGCTTTACTTTTCCTCAGAGCAAGGCCATCCATATTCATATGGAAGCAACAGCACATGGCAGGACCAGGCAATGCTGCATCACAAGAGCAAAGTCACACTTCTCCAAGTCTGTCCACTGGCCATCAAAAAAAAATCTGGAGGTCTCACCTAGCTTAAATTTTCTCAGGGTTATCAATAAAGTATAAGCAACTCAAGAGAGCACTTCCAGGTCACCTGTGAGCTAACCGACCATGCAGCAGATCCCAGAGGCACACAGATGGAGGGGCTTCCTTGGCAGTACCTACACCTGCGTGTATGAGGTCCTGCTGTGAACTCCCTGGCACCATATGACCTCAAGTACTAGCTGGCCATGTTGACTCTCAACTAGACCCTAGAATGGTCCTGGCTGACCAGCACCACCACATGCCCCCCAAAACAATAATTAAAAAAAAAAAAACTAGAGAAGTGAACACAGAGACTGTCACAAAATTAGAACCCTTATATATTTCTGATAAGAAGGTAAAACAGTACAGAAGTTATGGGAAAGACTTTGCTTTTTTTTGTTTGTGTTTTATTATTGAATCACCATGAGATACAGTTGCAATGCTTTCGTGTTCGAGTTTCAGTCATACAGTGATCCAACACTCATCCCTCCACCAGTGCACATTTTTCACCAATGTCCCCAGTATCCCCACCCCCCGCCCTCACCCCTCCCCCTGCCTCTGTGGCAGACAATTTCCCACATACTCTCTCTCTACTTTTGGGCATTATGGTTTGCAGTACTGGTACTGAAGAGGCCATCACGTTTGGTCCTTTATCTACTTCCAGCACACATCTCCCATCCTGAGTGATCCCTCCAACCATCATTGACTCAGTGATCGCTTCTCTATTCAGCTGTCTTTCTCCCTCAGCTCATGTGGAAGACTTCCAACTATGAAGCAATATTCCTGGCCCCTTGTGTCTACTGTCCTTGGGTGTCAGTCTCATATTATGTTACTTTGTATGGAAAACACTTGGGTGGTTTCTCAGAAAATCAACCATAGTATTACATATGACTTAGCATCTTCCTCAAAGCATTGAAAATTGGTACTCCAGAAGACACTGGTGCACCAATATTCACAGTAATGATAGCCAGAAGATGGAAAGAACCCATACTCAGTAACCTATAAGTAAATAAATAAAACATGGAATATATATGATATATATGGGATATACATATGAATATACACACATATATCTGTATATTTATGAGATATGTACACAATAGCATATTATTCAACCTTAGAAAGAAACAGAATTCTGACACATGCCATATTATGGATATGATAATGAGGATATGGATATGATAATAAATTGAGGACATTTTGCTAAGTGAAATAAGCCAGACACTAAAGAACAAATACTTGTATGAGCTACCTAGAATGTATAACAGAAGTTACCAGGATTTGGTGGGTGGGAAGGAGGAGAACAGGGAATTACTGTTTTAAAAGATACATCCCAACTCTATGAGATGATGAAAATGAACTTTGAGAATAGGCAGTGGTGACATTATGATAATAGTAACCACATTCTGAAGACAGCAGCCATAGTATAACATACTCAATATCACTGAATAAACTAAAGACTAAAAAAGGGGGAAATTTTGTTACATATATTTTACTACAACTTGAACATGTACTATGTGTGCATATACATCTCAGTTTTCAGAATAAGTAAATCATTTCCTTCTCAAAGTATAGCAACTTCATTTTTTCAGTCAATTAACATATTAAAAATCTACTAGGCACTTGAGATGTGCACAGAAACTTGTTTAGACCTAATACCTAGATTTTCAGAGCAATTGGGAACAAAGGAAAAAGCATATAAACAATAAAAGCCTGTAAGTACTCTTACAGAAACATGTTAATCTGGGCATAAGCTTTGTAGATTAACCATCCAAAGGAATTAAGGCTTTTCCCAAGGATCCATGAAGATAGTGTGGCAGACCAAAGTAGCCCTGTATCACTTTAAAGTTATCAAGAGATACCGGAGCTGGTTACCAACCACTGGCCACTTTGGATCTCACACAGAGTAGGAGGCTGACAAGGTGCTTTGCTAAGTATTTACAGTACTTCACATTTTGAAATATGAATTGTATTATGTTAATATTTCCTCCTAAATGCTCCCAGAATGATTTCATCTTTAAGCAGAAGATGACACTGTTAGGTATGAAAGTTAAATGGCTCAAAGAGCACTCTCAAACATACTCAACACCTACCGTGTCATTCCTAGCTCCTGTCCTGGGATGTGCAGGTCTGGCCTCACAGCAGTGACCCACAGCACTGGGTCTCAGTTCAAAAGAGAATGGAACCTTCCTTTTCTCAACCTTCAATAAAACACTGAGGAAAGTGTCACAGTAGTCATTTATGATGTCACAGCCACTCAACTTCTTCAGGAGGGGAGCTGGGTGATAGTGTAGTGGGTGTACACAACTACCCCAAGTTTGATCCCTCGCATCCCATACGGTCCCCCGAGCCCTGCCAAGACTGATTTCTGAGTGCAGAACCTGGCACACCACCAGATGCGGCCACCCATCTTCAAGAGGGCATGAAGAGGAAACTGTGATGCCTCTTTGGAAAGCTGTCCAAAACACAAGTAAAGCCCGGCCTGGTGCTTGATAGCTCCAAGTGTGCGCATGTGGATAGAATTTGTAGCTTAACATTTTTACTTACTAAGTTTCCCTTTGGGCAGTTTGAATATTTCTGTCCCACTGTACTTACACCACCCCTCCTCCCCTGTTAGACTGTTTTCTTAGTATTGTCTACTCAATGACTTTCCATCATCAACCCCAACGGCCACGAAGTCCTAGCCAAGGAAATCAGTGTCAGGATGGGGAGTGGAGAGGGCTCCGGAGCCGGACTGCATGCTCGTGTGCAGAGAGCCCCACCTCAACCCCCAGCCACTGGCTGGACCTGGCAGGCGGTGGCAGCTGGGTTAGAGCAGCACTCATCTCTCTGGACGGGCACTGGGAGTGCTCCCTGCCCCGAGTCACAAAGAACAGTGCCTGGGAGGCCTCCCTGAAGTGGAGATGGGCTGGGGTGAACCTCATCTGCTTCTGATCCCCCAGGCCACCCTCAACCCCCAAGCAACCCCAAATGCCCCTGGGCACTGCTGGGTGTAGCCCTGGTACCACAAAGCCCAGTACCACACAGATGACCTTGCTGGTCCAGCCCCCAGGGCCATTGCAGACCCACATCCTCAGGCCCTCAAACTGAAGCATCCCCAGCTCTGAGGGCTGAGAACCACAGGAGTGGCACTGAGTACTTCTCAGAGCAGCGTCTCCCCCGAGAGAGAGTGAAAAAGAACCCAGACTCAAGATGCGGCCGGGATCTAAGTGGGCCCCAGCCACCTCTATGCTTCTCCACAGGGGCTCTCCTTGTGTTCCCAGTCCCCAGCCCTGGTACAGAGATCCAGTAACGGTGGGCTGGGCTGGTAAGACCTGTGTGGAATGTCAACACCATCGGTGCATTTTTGTTACAGAAGTCACCTCACACATGTAGCAGTCATTTCCATACCAAATAAAGTAAGAAAAAAATCGCAACCAGCACCCACAGATTCAGGCAGACTGACAAGTATAAAATATCTAGGACAGTGGTATGTACATTAAAGGCAAATGAAATCTAAATTTTCCCAATGCCTGTCAGCTATAATATATTAAAAGTACGAAAAGGGAAATTAAAACCACCTTTCCTTTTCTGGACCGGTAGCCAAAGCAAGCACTACCTATAGTCACCACCCTAGCCTGTGGGAAAGAAGGCACAAGAAAACAGCAGGGAACCTGCTTCCCATCCTGACTGACTGTGAAGCACACATTCAAACACACCCCTACCTCCTACTTTCATCATCTTAAAGCTATTAGCAAGGATCTTATCCCAAGCAGTTTCTCCTCTACGCCCAGCCCTACATCTTAAAATAAAATAGCACATAACAGTGGCATACTTTGCTTGCTTCAGCCAAAAGCCAGCAAACCCCGGAAGGCCTTACTGTAGCTGGATCTGTTCACTGTATACTATGACTCAGCACTTCTCCACATTTCTGGAAATTCCTTACCAGCAACATGACCTACTACAGGAAGCCAACTTTCCATTTCAATGTATAACAGGAACTATTCAAATACACTTCACTGAAACTAAAGAACTACTGTTAATTAAACTCCACAATAACAAAACAAATGGAAATCTATTGAAAGGAATCTGGTATTTTTTTAAAAGGTATTAACTTAATTTTTAAATACAGACAACAAAACCTTGATTTACTGAAGCAGGACAGTGATTCTAAATAAAGGTACATCAGTTTCTGGAAGACAGGAAAACACAAATTAAAATTTAACTCAATTACTGACCAATTTTCTACTCTACGCGTTACTGCAGAGTTGCACGAGTTTGGGAAAAGCTATATAAAGAAACGGCTAGGTTTTGTTTTTATTATCTGGTTTGGTCAGCAACATAATATTAAAATGTGGTAATAAATTTTCATTATTAAGGATGATAATGAAAGTGTATATATTTTGAGAAAAAAACCTTCTAAAAGACACGTTTAAATACAATATACCTCCATCAATTAATGCCTTAAAGTTACTTGAGCATAACAAAACAGATTAACAGATTACAGAGATTTTGTTTCAGAACAGGTTTCAGAAGATCTCGAAACCCTTCTACATATTAAATACAGTCCCCACGCATAAGTATGCCTTGATCTTGGAAGGCTGCTTTCATAGTTAAAACATCAGCTACAAGAAGCTGTTTTTCCATAATTCTTAAAGTGTTTCAAAATTTAAATTCAATAGAAGCCAAATAACTCAGCTATTACAGTCACTAATAAATATATTCAACATCCACGCAACACCAGAATTCTAGACATCTGGTTTTAATTTCAATTTTGGCTCAGAATAAAAGTGCCTCCCCCACAATAGTTTGATTATAAACTGTCCTTTTCCTCCTCTCTTTTTTCTTCTTAGGAAGCTGTTGTCCTTCCTTCTTGCTGGAAGCCACCTGACCACTGCCAGGAAGAGGAATGCAAAACGATACCAGGAGCAGCTGTGACGTCAGTGCCGCATTCCAGTGCCCCCAGTCAGGGCTGGCGGAAACTCCGGCCTCCGGCGAAACCCCTCAGATAGCAGCCCAGGCCTGCCCTAAATCAAAGGGAGAACTCCTTCAGGCTCCACAGCTTGCTTCAAAGATGGGTGGTTGAAAAAAAGGAGGGAGCGGCCAAGAAGGACAGAGCTGGCTTTATAAGGCTATCCACGGCCAACCCTCCAGAGGTGGTGTGGGGCTACACCCTGCAGCGCTGGGATTATGCCGGGCCATGGGCTGCAGGGAACTAAACCCAGGGCTCCAGAACACAGACGGCATCTTCCTAGCCCCCAGATTATTTGTCTTGTGGGTTGTGGTTTTTTTTCTTTTTTTTCCTTTTGCGGGGGTGGGGTGGGTGGGGGGGGTGGAAGCAGAGGAGGAATCAGAAGAAAAACTGATGCAAGAACAATTATCAGCAGATAGTGGATAATTATCAGCAACTAAAATCACGTTAAGCATTACTTGGTAAGGTAAGTTGCAGGCAAATAGGTGGGGGCCCAGGCTGGGAAATAATAATACTTAAGAAGATAATGCTGAGCCCTTTGAAACACAAATCCTATTTGGAGAAGAGAAACTGAGGCACTACCCAGATGTAGAAATCTAGGGCCCCGGGCAGAGAAGGGTGGACACTTGACCCCAACAAAGCAGTCTCTGAACTCCCATACAGGAGAATCCCTAACAAGTATTCTTTTAGAGATGTTAAATAAGTAGAACATGCATTTTTCTAAAGAGAAATCCCTATGAAGATACACACTGAGAACTGCGTTACAAAAATTATTCAACCATATATATAACCACTTACAACTATCATGTACAGGTATAAACTACCAAATAACATTTGCTAACTTGTTTCCCAATATAATAGTTATCATTTTACTGATTTTTACATCACTGTATCACTGTTATCCCATTGTTCATCAATTTGCTCAAGTGGGTGCCAGTAACATCTCCATTTGTCCCTGTCCTGTGCTACTGTAGCCCAATGGCGTATTGGGGACTCTTAGGGTCAGGGGAATGAGGACTGTCATTGTTACTGTTTTTGGCATATCGAGCATGCCACGGGTAGCTTGCCAGGCAAATTTTTAATGCAAAAATATTGTCCCTTGCTATGGTATATGATTTTGCATACTTCAGAAAGTCAAGGAACTACTCCTGACTCTGTGCTCAGAGGTCATTCCTGGAGGTGCTCACCATATGCTATGACAGGGCTCAAATGCAACTGACCTGCGTTCAATGCCAGGCAACACATACTCGATGCCCTGGGCGCCATCGAGTGATCCCTGAGTGCAGAGACAAGAGTAAGCCCTCAGTACAGCTGGTCGTGTGTGCGTGTGCATGTGTGTGTGTGTGTGTGTGTGTGTGTGTGAGAGAGAGAGAGAGAGAGAGAGAGAGAGAGAGAGAGAGAGAGAGAGATATGAAGGGGGTGGCAGTAATAAACAGAATTTTTTAGATTTTATTAAAAATACATTTGAAATAAATGTACAGGCCTAGTAGGCAGGTAGCTGGGAATGGGAGGGATACTGGCAATGAGTCCTAAAGTAACAGGAAGCATTATGGCTGGAACTACCTTGGAGGCACAGGCACTGAGGTCTGATAAGATTCTAACCCGCACCAGCACTGATGCAGACAAATATTGAGGCCTGCAGGACAACAGCCACAGCAGGAACAAAGGGCTGTGCTGAGAACTAGGAGACAGACAGACCCCCAGCGTGCAAAGCTCCCCCCTCAGCATCCAGGAAATGGGGTCTTCTCCACAGAGAGCTCCTCAGAAAAACCTTCGATCAACTTTCAAAGCACTTCCCCTCTCTTCCTCCCTCTTCCCATGCAAGCCATCCCAACACAGGCACAGAGAATTCAACTAAATATTCAAGACCTGTTTTCAGGTTCTGGTGCGCCCCTCCCGCACTGCTCAGGACCCCCAGGCAGTGTTAGGTGTTCCCAGGACCATCACTACACTCCACATCAGGAGTCCTGGGGCCTCTCCCAGCAACTCTCGGCCAGCGGATCTGATGCAAGTTTTAGGCCTTTCTCCCACATTTAGTCTGTAAAGGGGCTGGAAGTGCGAGGCGGCCTGAGCTGGGAGCCCAGCACAGGAAGAGCTCCTTGGCTGAGGCAGGGTCCTTGGTTCAGGCAAGATAGTGAGACCTTGGGAATGGGACCCAGAGAAAAGAGTGAAACCCTGATGAGGAGTCTGTCCAAGGCCTTGGCATACTGTTGGCTTTGCCCGCTCCCTACAGGAGACAGACACGGTCCTGGAGAAAGCTGGGCCGGGACCACAGTCATACAGTGGGAGTGGGAGGGCGGAGTGCTGGGTAACCTAGCGGCCTGGACGGTCTCTCTCGAAGCAAAACAGATGATAGGATGCTGAGCTGGGCGACGGCAGCAGGTCTCAGGAGGCCCCGGCCAGGCACAGACAGCTCTGCCCCACCTCGGGCACCTGCACAGAGCATTCTCAGGAGAGGAGCCGGCGCCGGGGGTACAGCCCAGAGAGCCCAGAGAGCCATCACAGAGCAGAAGGGGACACAGGGGCCGGCTCCTGCTGCGCATGCAGGGCAGGAAAATGGACACTGCAGACTAGTCTCGGTGCTGACTCCGGTCAGCATAAGCTGGGGGGAAACCTGACAACTAACGCATCCAGGCGAGGCCCTGACCGTCAACAGGAAAAGCATCTGGGCTCCAACAGTCACGAGCCCAGAGTGCACCCCGGGAGCCCGGAGTCCCCCTGGGGTGCTGCGGGGTGCAGCTCTGGGGAGCCCGGAGACCCCCTCGGTGGCGGGGAGCAGCTCTGAGGAGCCCAGAAACCCTCCCGGGCTGCACACTGCCCATGCAGGAGGCGGCGGGGAGCAGCTCTGGGAGGCTGAGGGCAGGTGAGGCGCCCACTGCAGACCCACCGGCTCCTCCTTAGGCGCTCCACAAGTGGTAAAGGGAGGACAACAACTCTAGACCCCTGGCAGGGCCCCCATAGCCCTGAGCCCCCTCAGCACCCTCAGGGCCACAACTCCAGCACCAGGGCCTCCAGGGCCCCTCTACTGTCTCTCTGGTACGATTATACACAGACAGGACAGAGACAGAGACACAGAGAGAGTAAAGAGAGACAGAGACAGACAGAAAGAGTGAGACAGACACAGGAAGAGACAAAGACAGAGACAGACAGAGAGAGAGACAGAGAGAGAAAGTGCTGTAGAAGCAGGCTGAGTAGAAGTTGGCAGGAGGAAAACTGGGGACATTGGTGGTGGGAATGTACACTATAATGGGACAGATGTTGGAGCATTACATGACTGAAACTCAATCATGAAAACTTTGTAATGTGATCTCACAGTGATTCAGAAGCACTGTAGCACTGCACTGCCTTCCCGTTGTTGATCGATTGGCTCAAGCAGGCACCAGTTAACATCTCCACTGTGAGACTTGCTGTTTCTGTTTTTGGCATATTGAATACGCCATGGGGAGCTTGGGGAGCTTGCAAGGCTTTGCTGTGAGGGTGGGATCTCTCAGTAGCTTGCCAGGCTCTCCGAGAGGGATGGAGGAATCGAACCTGGGTCAGCCGCATGCAAGGCAAACACCCTACCAGCTGTGCTATCACTCCAGTCCAGTGATTCAGTTAAAAAAAAAAAAAGAGAGAAATGATAATTTCTTATAAAGTTTACTAAAAACTGCCACAAATGATTTCTTTCTTCAGTAAAAGTTTTCATTTCTCATTGACTCATCTCCATTTTCTTGGTCTCCTGGGTAAGCACTAGCATACAATTGCCTGAAGCTGGGGTGATGCTTGCATTCATAGAACACTATGTTTTCTTGGCTAACTTGTGTAATTTTCTCACCAAATTCTGTCTAAACAGCCACTGATGGACTGAAAACAAGTGATAAAATCGCCTACTTATACCACTGGGTGAAAGCCTATTTCTTGTAAGTAATTCATTTATATGAATAGAGACTTAGAATTAGAGATACTAAGAGTGCCTTTCTTACTTTTCAAGTATGTTCAGATGGCTAGAAAGCCCAGTGGTGTCAAGTCACCCTGGGTGTCTGAGTCTGCTCAAGAGAGGGATCCCAAAACAGCAAAATCTTTACAGACTTTACTCTCAGACCACAAGACACGTTTTTGTATTTTTTACTACTCTTATGCAAACATACGTATTATCATTTAGATGATGCTATTCCATTTTACTCCATTTTATAGAAATACCATGGTCCTATCTACATCAGACAAGATGTTATGTATATTCCTTACTTCCTATGCAAAGATTGATCAAAATAATGTTCTGTCAACAGGACTTTATTGAGTACTTCCTGGCATATCAGTGCTCATTGTTCCATCACATAAATTCCATTTTTTTTTTCAAAAATGTGTTTTGGGATCCAAGGGATGACTCAGTGGCTGACAGTCCCTGCCCTACAAGCCTGAGCCCATTAGCTCAGTCCCGAGTACAACCCACATGCAGCGGATGCTACCCGAGAAGTTCCACTCTGTGGGCCCCTGGCACTACAATACAGTGTGTTATCTCCAGAACAAAGCCCCATGCGTATCAGCACCCACCTAGATGTGTGAGCCCTGGTAAACAACTGTGCAAGCAAGTGTGCAACTGATGATGAGCACCAAAAGCTGGGATGTCGTGATAACACAAACAGGACAGAAAAAAAATCATTTCGTAAAGTAGCTCAAATCTCTGTGACTAAAAGTTACTAAAGTAAAATACACGTCTTGTCTAAATTATAAGTAAAAATCTGTGTGGGTGAATATAAATATTTTCTTTAACAGTTTAAACACTTTCACACTGAGAAATTATTCTGTAACCATCAAAATTCAAGGGGGAAGAGCCACTGATTCGGGGATCTGAATGAACTAGTTAGGTAAGGATACAGAAGTATTAGGTACAGATATAAAGATCTAATTATTCTGCCTTCCTTGAGGAAAAGGCAAGGGGGAAGGTCAGACACTGAACTGGCTTCATAAACAGTAGATGGTAACTTGAAACTGGTAGGAAAAACAATTCTGACCTCAGAAACAGGCCATTCCCCAAAACACCAACAAACAGCACAAAATTTCCCAGATATGCCTACAGTTGTATTAAAATTTTTTATCTTATTTATATAGAGAGTACTGAGGTATTTAGAAATAACGGAAGGTTTCTTTTTCTCGTGTTTCAGGGCTTACTCCTAGCTCTGTGCACAGGGATTACTCCGAATGGAGCTCTGGGGTGGGGAGGTGAGGGGGCACGGGAACCAACCCAGGCCAGACCAGGGAAGGCAAGCACCCTGACTGCCTGCCATCCTTCTGACCCCCAAACAATGCAAGTTTTTATTGCAGCTCATGATTCTAAACACTGTTCTGCCGTTTATCACTGTCACTGTCATCCGGTTGCTCATCGATTTGTTTGAGCGGGCACCAGTAACGTATCTCAGTGTGAGGCTTATTGTTACTGTTTTTGGCATATCGAATACACCACAGGTAGCTTGCCAGGCTCTGCTGTGTGGGCGCGATAGTCTCAGTAGCTTGCCAGGCTCTCCAAGAGGAGTGGAAGAATCGAACACGTGTCGGCTGGGTGAAAGGCGAATGCCCTACCACTGTGTTATCTCTCCAGCCCGTTTTATCATTATAAAATGTAACTTATAGAACAGTATATATAATCCAGGTTGCTTTCGGGTTGAAAGATGCGTGCCGAAAGTAGACTATAGACCGAACATGATGGCCACTCAATACCTCTATTGCAAACTACAACACCCAGAAGGAGAGAGAACAAAAGGGAATGCCTGCCAAGGAGGCAGGGTGGGGTGGGGGTGGGGTGGGGTGGGGTGGGGGTGGTGGGAGTGATATCGGTAACATTGGTGGAGGAGAATGGACACTGGTAAAGAGATGGGTAAACAATCACTGTATGACTGAAATGCAAACACGAAAGTTCATAAGCTTGTAACTGTACCTCACTGTGATTAGCTAATAAACAATTTTTTAAATAAGAAGTTAAACCTATAAATTTTATATTTACCAAGTAATTTCAATTAATACATTCACAAAAGGTTAGAATTTATGTTCATATAAATAAATATGGACTGGACCTATAGTATAGCAAGTAGGGAGTTTTCCTTGCACGCAGCCGACCAGGTTCAATTCCTCCATCCCTCTCAGAGAGCCCGGCAGGATACTCTCGGTACCTGCATGGCAGAGCCTGGCAAGCTACCCATGGTGTATTTGATATGCTAAAAACAATAACAACAATTCTCACAATGGAGACGTTACTGGTGCCCTCTCAAGCAAACTGATGAACAATGGGACGACAGTGCTACAGTGCTTTAATAAAGAAATTGCTGGCTCTAGTTCCTCAAGACAGAATGCAGGCCAATGATTATTCATTGCTCACCTGTAGAGTAATACAAAAGTGAGAGCATTCAATTTTTAGACAGAAGGAGAAAGAGAATTTCCTCTACCATCATGAGAAAAAACGACTTCTGTTCTCATTATTCCTGACATTTTGGTAGTATGTGCAGGTTGCTGTAACAGTCTATTCAGAATGAACACAGTGCCCACACCATGCTATTAACTGCATTTTGGTACCTATAAACCTTTCTGCTTTACAAATGTGTCTTCCTTTAAAAGAAACCACTATAGGTTACTACCATAATTTACTGTTAACAAAAAGGCTTTGAAATTAAAATGGATCATTTTTAATTTAGGTCTTATATGATTTCTTTCCTAGCCTTCTGGAGAATACCTACTGAAGCAATAGGTTTTCAATGACCTGTTTCTCCAAGGTTTCATAAAACACTTTATGTGCATATAATTTACAGTTATACCAAACTCTTTACATTTGAAGAATTAAGGATCCTAGAAAACCTCATTGAAAGAGCAAACAATTAAAAACTATAACTCAAAAAACCCTATAACCCTCTTTTATACAAAAGCTCTTACAAGCAAAGCTTCCAAAACAATACAATCTTTATACATATACACAGATATTTTCAATATTAACCCATAGTTTCCACTATTAAGAAGCTAACAATTTGTAAAAAAAGGACTACAGGGGGCCTGAGCGACAGTGCAGGCTTTAAGGCACTTGCCTTGCATGCCTAGCCACATTTGATCCCGGCACTAGATCCCCAATGCGCACGGCAAGGAGGACCCTTCTCTCCAGCACAGAGCCAGGAGTAATTCCCCCAGCACAAACAGGCATGGTCCCAAGCTTTGCTTCTCCCTACCTCCCAACAACAACAACAAAAACAAACAAAAAGAAACACTACAACAATGGCCTGGAATGTGATGTCTTATAGATATGGAACTTCAGGTTTGATTTCCTGCAATGAAAAATAAATTTATCACCAAAATCATGACAAGTGCTATATGAGTAGCACCAGTTAAAATTTAAAACAAAACAACCACCAAACCAAACAAAACAAAAACCCTATAAAGATTCCAACATTTGGTGAGACCCATTCAGCTGCAAAGAGTCAGGACAGACTTCATAAGGGAGTGAAATCTGAGAAGTTTTAAAATGAAGACTAAGACATTCCAGGCAGAGTAAGCAGGAAATACCAGAAATGTGTCTTTTTGGGTTTTGCTTTATTTGGGGGCACAGCAAGTTCTGTGCTCAGGGATCACCCCTGGAAGTGCTCAAGAGACTATTTGTGGTGCCAGAGATTTAACCAAGGCTGGCACATGCAAGGAAAGTGGTAGCCCCTGTAATGTCTCTTGGCCCACTGTACCAGGAATGTTAAGTTGCTTCATTAGCTGGTCCGAATAATAGAAAATGCATTTATAAAAGCTATAGGGGCTGGAGTGATAGTATAGCGGGGAGGGTGTTTGCCTTCCACACAGCCAACCCGGGTTCGATTCCCAGCATCCCATATGGTCCCCCTAGTGCGCCAGTAGTAACTCCTGAGTGCATGAGCCAGGAGTGACCCCTGTGCATCGCCGGGTATGACCCAAAAAGCAAAACAAAACAAAACAAAACAACAAAAGAAGAAACTTAGCTACTGAAAATACAGATTTTAATTGTCAGGGGCCAGAGCAATAGCACAGTGGGTAGGGCGTTTGCCTTGCACGCAGCCAACCCGGGTTCGATCCCTGTCATCCCATATGGTCCCCCAGGCACCGCCCGGAGTAATTCCTGAGTGCAAAGCCAGGAGTTATCTCTGAGCATCGCTGGTGTGACCCAAAAAGGAAATAAAAGCTATAGGAGGGAATCATAACATGTAAACGAGAATCTGGCTCTACAAGTCATATCCTGCTACAAGAAAACCAAAGAGACATCAATGCAGATGAGTAGCATGGCCAAAACTTCCATCAAGGCATTAGGATTACCAAGTGAGAGAAAAAATGGCTTGAAGAAAAAGGCTCAAGAAGGAGGTAAGCAGCTGGAAATTGATGCAATGGCACTGGCAAGGAACAAAAAGCTCAGCAGTGGAAATTGGAAAAGGTACCACAGAGCCATTCTGGAGGAACAGGCTGACAACCAATGCATCTGTCATGCAGAGTTCATTACACACAGCTGATTTACCGAATCATCAAATTCAAGAGCTGAACTCATTAGGGCTAAAACACAGCAGTGCTGACCAGTCTCTCAGAAACAAAGAATGGAGACATGGTCAAAGCTAGCCCAATGTGGAAGAGGAAGCCTTAGTCGGAAGTCTCTTTTGCATGATGTTGGCTTTACAGCTTGGGAGAAAAGGGGTAGGGGTAACACCTCACATCCTCCTTTATCACACCTGGCAAGGTAGAAGGGGGCACTAAGATGCCCAGGGCTTGGCTATTCAGAATTCAGGTCTCGGGCCAGAGGTCTCTCCCCAGCTTGCAGGACCCTTGGAGTTACCCAAGGATGCCTTACAGTGATTGACAAAGCCTTCTGAGACCTCACTTTTTTCCACCCCTTGCAGACTGCTTTATGCTTAAGAATCCTGATGCAATAATGTTCTGAAAGACTCAATGCTAGGCTACTTGCCTACCTTACTTGTAGCTAACAATTCCATTATTCCCTCACAAGAGTAAGCTAAAAGGAAAATCTGGGACAATTAATTACCCATGTGCCCTGTATAGAATAGATGCCCCATAAGAATCTGCTGCCCCTAAACATTATAATGACTCAGGAGAGTGGGGATGCGATTCAACAGTGGAATTCATACCTTGCATAGGCGAGGCCCTAAGAGTGATCCCAGACACCTCCAGTAAATAAGTACGCACAGGAAGGACCAGCAAGGGCACCAGCAGGAGACAGCCTCCTCAAGCAGAGAACTAATGAGAACGGCCCTGAGCAAAGGCTGGAGGGAAAGGGGTAGCACTGAATAAATGGGGAAAAAATTGAAAGGGTTTTCTGAAATTAGGAAATTTCAAAAGTCAAGCCCCAGGGGTGGAGCTGCAAACTCCAGAGTCAGGGGGAGCAGCAGCCACAGCAGAGGGAAGTTCAGCCCCAGAACAAACACTCATCTGCCAGACCCAAGCTGCGACCCCTACTGTTCAGAAACCAGAAGCTGAGTCTGCACTAGAAACGAGAGACGTTAGAACCCAAACAACCCAAGTATTCATCCTCAATAATACCAGAAAAATGTTGACTTTGATGTATATTTAAACCTGTCACAGACTTTTAATTATTCTCCAGAGAATAGCACATCGCTATCATGTTTTTCCAACGTAAGAATCAGAGAGGAGCAGAGGGTTACGGAGCTTGCCTAGCCTGCAGTTCTCCCTGGTTGGATCACTGAGCAAGCCGTAGCGATTCTTCAGCACAAAGGCAGGAATAAGTCCTGAGCACAGCTGAGTGTGAACATGTATGTGCATAAAACGAGGGACCAGTGAGCCAGTACAGGGGCTAAGGTGCTCGTCTTCCTTGCGGCAACCCTACTTCATCCCCTGGCCCGACATGGTCTGAGCATCCAGGAGTGATCCCTAAGCACAGTGGCAGGAGTGAGTCCTGAGTACAGCTATGTGCAGCCCCAACCACCCCCACCCCCAAATATTAATGAGCACACTGAAACTGAACAACAGCTGGATATGATCCCATATGCCCATTTGTTGGTATTTGCAATCTCTGTGTTGTGTGTCAGACCTAAATCAGAAATGCCAAGACCAATGCGGAGGCACCTGCACTTTCTGCCCAAGTTTTCCTCTCTGTGGTATCAGGCAAGTCTTATGTTTAAATCTTTGATTAATTTCTAGTTATTTTTTTCAAATAATATATGATAGTGGGTCCAATTTCTTCCCTCTGAATGTTTATCTAATTTTCATAGCATCATTTGTGTAAGAGACTATTTAAATTTAAAAGTAATTGCCTTTTTTGCTTCTATTTTTTTCGATTTTCTATTTTTTTTCAGGTGGTGGGGTCACAGCTAGTGGTGTTCAGGGACTATGTCCAGCTCTGTGCTCAGGAGTGACTCCTGGCCGTGCTCAAGGGAACATATTTGATATAAACTGGGGTCAGCCCCATGTAACACAAGTGTCTTGATTCCTGTACTATCCCACTGGCCCCTTAAAAACTACTGCAGAACTAAAGAAACAACAACAAAATGAAAAGACCACCTAAAGACAGAAGAAAACAGATGCAACTCTATATTGGATTAGGGGCTATCATATACATAATACGTAAAAGACTGATACAGTTCAAGAACAAAAGACAACAAAACAAAAAAGTCCCGATCTGATTTTAAAATGAGTTGAAAAACCAAGTTTGTAAATAAGTTGTCCAGTGACCCACAGATACATGGAAAGATGTTCAATGGGGCTAGAGAAATAGTACAGTGAATAAGGCACTTGTCTTGCAGGCAGCCAATCCAGATTCCATGGCTTGGACAGCACTAAATCCTGTGAGCACCACTAGGAGTGGTCAGTGAGCATAGACCCAGGAGTAAGCCCTGAGCACAGTTGGGCGTAGGAAGGTGGTACTCACTCCCAGAAAGGATGGACAAACGTTATCCTACAGGAAGGAACTAAAGGAAGGAGGAGGGAAGAAGAAGGTAGGGAAGGAGGGAGACAGGGAGATGCTCAACTCCATTAATCATCAGACATACAGATTAACATCACAAGGAAATTGCACTCCACATCTGTTATTATAATGATTATCAAAAAGCAAGAAATAACATGTGTTGCCAACAATATAGGAGAAAAGGTACACTACTGGTGTAATCCAAATACCACTATGGGGAAAAATAATGATGTCTCAAAAATTTAAGAGTAGACCAATAGGGGACTGGAGAGATAGCACAGCAGGTAAGCCACTTGGCTTTCTCTGGGCAGCGTGACCTACCCAAGGCACAGTCAGGAGTGCCCCTGGCATGCAGAGCCAGGAGTATGTCTTGAGTACCACTGGGTAGAGCCCAAACCAAAAAAGTAGAAGAACAATATATTCTACCAATTCCCCTTTTAAGTATATACACAAAGGATATGAAAACAAAAAAAGTGACAAGAAATATTGCTCCCATGTTCATTGGAACATTATTACCAAGAGAGAGAAACACATATCAACAGTCATACAAACTCTGGGATGGTTTTGTGTGTCTCTATGTGCACATGTGTATAATGTGTATTATTCAGCTATAAGTCCTGCAACTTACAAAATGGGTTCATATTGAGAACATTATGCTAAGAACCCCCCCTCGATGGTTCACCGCCTCATCATGGCAAGGGGGTGGCAACAGTGCCAACCGGCAAAGAGCAAACCAACATGATACCCACATGGCAGAGCCTAGCAAGCAACCCGTGGCATATTTGATATGCCAAGAACAGTAACAAAAATGGGCCTCACTCCCCTGACACTGGAAGAGCCCCCAATATGGCAGCATTGAGAAGGATGAACAAGGAGAGGCTGCTAAAATCTCAGGGCCGAATTAGGCTGCCAAAACGAAGAAGAACTAAAATGACTGTCTGCACTTTTAATGCACATACGCTGGCATCAGAAGCATCCATCGAGGACCAGATGGTGCAAGCACAGAAGATCAAGTACAACGTCTTTGGATTGACTACCATGAAAAGGCATCAATCACATCATGCTGTTTTCAACACTGGAGAAGAACTGTACCTCGGAACACACGACAGGAGAGGTGTCGGTGGTGTCGGTGTCCTCATCAACACGAACTTGGCCATGAGCATTGATTCATTCGAATGCTTAACAACCCGAATCAGACACTTAAGTTTGAACAGATGTGGCTCACTGCTGGCAGTTTCTATCTTTGTCATCTACACACCAACGTCCAACTACAACAAAGAAGAAATTGAGAAGTTCTACATGGAGCTGGAGAAGTTCTATAAGGAAGACCACACCTTCTACAAGGTCATTGTTGGCGATTTTAACACCAAAAAGATCACCCAAAGAACTCCACATCAGGACCCCCAGCCTAGAATGGAACAAACAGGGTGAGAGACTGTCTGAGTTCATCATGTCACCAAGACCATCCATGGTAACTCGCCGTTCTAGAAGGCCAAATCTAAATGTTGGACATGGGAGTCTCCCGGTGGACCGTTCCAAAATGAAATTGACCACATCATATTCAATCGACAATTCTGCCTAACCGATATCACTGTTGTCCCAAAATTCCAAACGGGATCTGACCATCATCTCCTTCATTTGAAATTGTACTTCACAGATCAAGGAGAAAGGGCTGCAAAGTTTAAGAAGAGAACTCCCAGAATGACCACCAACTGGGAGCTCTTTGGCACTACTGCAGCAATATGGGAACACACCGTCGTTGACAATACTGCCAAGGAATGTGATGGACTGGTTCAGCACCTTCATGATTGTGTGAGAAACGCCGAGAGAGAAAGCCACAAAAGGATGCCTGTCTTCAGAAACTTCAAGCTCATTCGCCAACGTGGTTTGGCGTAAGCCTCAGGCAACCACAAGCTAACGTCCAAGCTCACAAAACTGCAGAGAAGCGATAAAGGAAGACCTCAAAGAGAGAAGAGCAGCAGTGTTGACCGATGCGGCAGAAGTCAGGAAAAGTATTCGCAACACCCGCCTGTCCTTCGCCAACTGTAAGACTAAGATGACTGCCCTCCGACATCCTGATGGATCTATCACATCTTCCAGAAGGGCAATGGAAAAGGTTATCCATGACTTCTACTTGGATCTCTTCACGTCCACCTGCCCACATACCAAGCAGGATGGATATGTGAACTGCAGACAACAGGATGCTTAGCTGGCACATCATTATTGTCAAATAATGGTAATACAATGGCTAATGGTAATTTTTACATACAATGAAATAAATTTTAAATGAATATTCAGTTTTAACAAACGTACAAGCATGTTTAATCCAAACACTTAAGATACAGAACACCACCATCACACCCAAAAAATTCCCTTAAGCCTCTGTAACTCCTACTTTTTACCCTTCTCTTGGATTCTAAGACCCACTTACGGTTTTCTATTTCTCTCTTACTATATACATATAAATATCAAATTATAATCCTTCCTCCAAATCTTTCTCATGCATGATAAATGAATATAAGAACCAAAGACAGTATCACAGCCTGCATTAGCCATAATATTTGGACATTCTTTTTGTATGTTCTGTTTATGTTGCTATCAATATAATGAGGGACCAGCAAAATACTTAAAAAGAACCATTCACAGACTTAAAGAATGACATTGATAGCAACACAATAATATTGGAGACTTTAACACCACTTTGTCACCTCTTGATAGATCAACCAAACTAAAGCCCAGTAAGGAAATACCTAATTTAAGCAAAGTAATGGAAGACAGGGGGTTAGTAAATATACATATGTGTATATATATATATATATATATATATGACTTTCATCCCTAAAAAGATGAATACACATTCTTCTCCAGTCACATGGGACATTCTCCAAGACAAACCACATGCAGGATCACAAAATATACTCCCATACAAATCTGATCAACTATTTGTTCAGACCATGAGGCACTGAAAATAGAAGTCAATCACAGAGAGAAATGGAAAATCAAATGAAAGACCTGGAATTAAACAACTCACTACTAAACAACCAGTGGCTCAGAAAGGAAGCCAAAGAGGAAATCAAAAGATTCCTGGAAACAAACGAGAATGAAGACATGAAGTACCAGAACTTGTGGGACACAGCAAAAGCAGTGTTAAGAGGAAAGTTCATCTGTCAGGAAGAAAGAAAATGTCCACATAAACACCACGACCAAGTAGGATTCATCCCCAGGATGCAAGGATGACTTTACATTCACAAGTCAATCAACATAATTTATCAACTCAACAAAAGATAAAAACTGTATGATAATATCAATGGATGCTGAGAAAGCATTTGACAAGATCCAGCACCTGATCATGATAAAAAACAAAATGGGAACTGAAAGGAACTCTTCTTAATGTAGGCAAAACCATCTACCACAAGCCCACAGCAAGCATTATTCTCAATGGGGAAAAGCTATTTCCCTCTAAGAATGGGGACAAGACAAGGTTGCCACTCTCACCACTTTTATTCAATATAGTACTTGGGGTTACTTGCCATAGCAGTTAGGTAAGAAAAAGATATCAAGGGCGTCCAGATAGGAGAGGAAGAGAGCAAGCTATCACTATTTGTAGATAATATGATACTATACTTAGAAAAGACTGGAGCAGTAGCACAGCGGGTAGGGCATTTGCCTTGCATGCAGCCGACTGGGGTTCGATTCCTTCATCCCTCTAGGAGAGTCCGGCAAGTTACTGAGAGTATCCTGCCTGCATGGCAGAGACTGGCAAGCTACCTGTGGCGTATTCAATATGCTAAAAACAGTAACAACAAGTCTCACAATGGAGACGTTACTGGTGCCTGCTCAAGCAAATCAATGAACAATGGGACGACAGTGCTACAGTGAGTACTTAGAAAATCCTAAAGACTCTACAGAAAAGCTCCTAGAAACAATAGGTGTTTTTGTTTTGGTTTTTGGTTTTTTTTTTTTTGCTTTTTGGGTCACACCCAGCAATGCACAGGGGTCACTCCTGGCTCATGCACTCAGGAATCACCCCTGGCGGTGCTCAGGGGACCATATGGGATGCTGGGATTTGAACCCGGGTCAGCCGAGTGCAAGGCAAACGCCCTACCCGCTGTGCTATCACTCCAGCCCCGAAATAATAGGTTTTTATAGTAAAATTGTAGGTTACAAAATCAATACCCAAAGTCCATGACTTGCCAATATACAATTAATGAAAGAGAAGACAGAGATATTAGAAAAACAATCCCATTCACAAGTGTGCCTCAGAAAACCAAGTACTTCGGAATCAGTTTAGTTAAAGAGGTATAGGACCTGTACAAAGAAAACTACAAAATACTACTAGAGAAATAAAAGAGGATAGAAAGAAATGGAGACACATCCCCTGCTCATGGATCGAGAGGATTAACATTGTCAAAATGGCAATACTCCCCAAAGCATTATACAGATTCAATGCGGTCCCATGACATTTTTCAAATAAATAGACCACACACTCCTAAAAGTCATATGGAACAATAAATCCCCATGAATAGCTAAAGCAATTCTTTGGGAAAAGAAGATGGGAGGCAACATCTTCCCCAAATTCTTACTGTACTACAAAGCACTAATAATTAAAACAGCATGGTATTGGGATAAAGACAGAACCACATACCAAGGGAACAGAGTTGAACAACCTGACACAAACGCTCAAATATACGGCCACATAATATTTGATAAAGGAGTAAGAAATGTGAAGAGGAGCAAGGAAGACCTCTTCAATAAATGGTTCTGGGAAAACTGGACAGATACATGCAAAAAAAAAATGAACTCATACCTCTGTCTAACACCAGGCACAAAAGTCAGATCAAAATGGATTATAGACCTCAATATCAGACCTGAATCCATAAGGCACATGGAGGAAAACATAGGCAAAACCCTCCATGACATTGAAGCCAAAGGCATCTTTTTTTTCAAATTGAATCTTCTTGACATACAGAGTTACAAAGCTAATGAGGGGGAGGGGGTTTCAGTCATATGGTGTTCTAACACTCATCCCTTTACCAGTGTACATTTCCTGTCACCAATGTCCCCAAGTATGTCTATGTCTCTGTGACAACGACTCTCTCTCTCTCTCTATCTCTCTCTCTCTCCACACACACACACACACACACACACACACACACACACCCTTTGGGGCCTTATGGTTTGCAGTACAGGTACTGAGAGGTTATCATGTTTCTTTCTTTTACCTGATTTTAGCACACAGTTCTTATCAAGAGTGATCATTTCCAACAATCTTTGTCATGGTGCTCCCGTCTCTATCCCAACTGCAAAACATTGATTTTCTTTTTTTTTTAATTTATTCTTTTATTGAATCACCATGTGGAAAGTTACAAAGCTTTCAGGTTTAAGTCTCAGCTAAACAATGCTCGAACACCCATCCCTTCACCAGTGCACATATTCCACCACCAAGAATCACAGTATACCTCCCCCCTCCCCACTACCTCCCCAGCCTCACACATGAAGGAACTGGCAGAGGAACCCAGGTATGAGGGACACGGGGCTGAGATCTCCAAGCCTGCTCAGATAGGGACTGGGCCTCCTCCACCCAGATCCCCCATTTTCTAGTAGTTAGGCAGTCACACCCACAAACTGCCCCTGGCAATGTGTAATCCCATCAACGGCCAAGATCCAGATACTATAAAACAAAGCTCCTGGAAGACCTCTTATTGTCTAGTCCTCCCTCTCGAAAATCCGGCAAGCTACCAAGAGTATCCCGCCCACACAGCAGAGCCTGGCAAGCTCTCCATGGTGTATTCAATATGCCAAAAACAGTAACAATGATGGGTCCTCATTCCCTGACCCTGAAAAAGCCTCCAATGTAGCACCGTTGGGAAGGACAAGTAAAGAGAGGCTGCTAAAATCTCAGGGCTAGGACGAATGGAGACATTACTGGCGCCTGCTCGAGCAAATTGATGAACAACGGGATGACAGTGACACAGTGATGAAACACTGAAAGAACTCTTTATAACAAATCATGCCAGGTTACAAGAAAGAACAGAACTCAAGCAAAAACAACCCTAAGTCCAACTATCATACTATTTATAGTTTCCTTTTCTGTTTGAAGCTTGAAAGTCCTTTGACCTATAAGGTGGAAAATAAAGAATGAAAATTCTCAAGAATAAAAATTCTTAATGAGAGCAGGAATATCTAGTGAACTGTGTATTCAAATATTAGCATGCATTTATATTTCTATCCCTGTTTCTGCTTCCTCAAAAATGAGCTAGTTATCTAATTGCACAATCTTCCCTGAAAACAGGAGACTATACAGTCACACTGGTCCTGCAAAGTAAATTTTCACATAAGCCACTAATTATAAAAATACTGCACTTAAGAAGTTGAAAGTAGGTAAAAGGATATACATGATAAAGTTGGAGAATCTGCACTGTAAACCAACAAGGGGAAGGGGGATGGGAAAAGAGGGAGGGAGGGAGGGAGGGAAGGAGGGGAAAGGAGGGAGGGAGAGGGTAGGAAGGAGGGAAAGGGAGAGGGAAGAAGGGGGAGATACAGAAGGTGGGAGGGAGGAAGATCGAGAAGCGGGGGAGGGGACAAATTTAGAAGAAATGTTCACAGGTGAAGGGACAGGTTTTGGAACATTGTATGACTGAAACCCAATCATGAACAATTTTGTAACTGTATATCTCACTGTGATTCAATTTAAAAAAATTTTTTTTAAAAAGTCGAAAGAGAAAAGAGAAAATCCATCACGAAGCCTCAGTGACCACGATAAGACACTCCCATTCGAGACAAGTCAAGCCACAGATCATCTCTACTCTGACTTCACCTTTATCATATAGATTATCATCATGTAGAAAATGATAAAAAAAAAAATTAGAAAACCCACTTTTAAAAATAATCCGGGAACATGTGTAAAACAGAATGCATGCCAATGATACCATCTGAGGTCAGAGAACTCAACTATTTCAAAGATCTTTCAAGCAAGGATAAGTGTACATCACGTTACTAAATAAGGAATTTTGCTAGTGCAGTCTGTTTAACCTGATGGGTCTCAATGTGTTTCTGTGTCTGAGAGAATTCGTGTGCTAAGTGGAGTGCAATCAGAAGGGAAAGCAAAGCAACAACTCCTTCCTTTCCCTGTCTAACGCATAGGCCAGCACCAGCTTACTTCTGACTCCACTCAAGGACCACTCCAATGCGACTCAAGAGAAACAGGGTGCCAGAGATAGAACACAGGTCTGCTGCATGCAAGGGACACCCTCTACCCAGGGTTCTCTATCTTTCTGGCACCAAAGCAAAAAGACTTTTAACAATAAAGACTTTTTTATTGGCCTGTCCAATTTTTATTTTTACAATAAGAATCCACGCGGAACCACTGGGAAGCTGCGAAGATTTAAAATACTCCATTCCTGGTTAAAGAAACTCTGGTACATCTACACTATGGAATACTATGCAGCTGTTAGGAGAGATGAAGTCATGAAATTTGCTTATACATGGACAGACATGGAGAGTAACATGCTAAGTGAAATGAGTCAGAAAGAGAGGGACAGACATAGAAGGACTGCACTCATTTGTGGAGTATAAAATAACATAATATGAGACTGACACCCAAGGACAGTAGATACAAGGACCAGGAGGATTGTCCCACAGCTGGAAGACTGCTTCATGAGCAGAGGGGAGAAGGCAGATGGAATAGAGAAGAGGTCACTAAAAAAATGATTGCTGGAGGAACCAGTTGGGACGGGAGATGTGTGCCGAAAGTAGATAGTGGACCAAACATGATGACCTCTCAGTGTCTATGTTGCAAGCGATGATGCCCAAAAGTAGAGAGAAAGTATGGGGAATATTGTCTGCCTTAGAGGCAGGGGGAGGGTGGAAAGGGGGGGGTATACCCGGGATATTGGTGGTGGGGAATGGGCACTGGTGGAGGGATGGGTGTTTGATCATTGTGTGATTGTAACCCAAACATGAAATCTTGTAACTATCTCACGGTAATTCAATAAAATTTTAAAAAATAAATAAATAAAATTCTATTCACTCAATAATATTTAATATTGAACCAAAATTGTATTACTTTCACTAAAATATTCTAAACAGTACTAAAAGCTCTATCAAACTTGCTTGTTGGGGCTGGAGCAATAGCACAGCGAGTAGGGTGTTTGCCTTGCACGCGGTCAACCCAGGTTCGATTCCCAGCATCCCATATGGTCCCCTGAGCACAGCCAGGAGTGATTCCTGAGTGCAGAGCCAGGAGTAAGTAACTCCTGTGCATCGCCAGGTGTGACCAAAAAAGCAAAAAAAAACAAAACTTGCTTGTGTCTCTGACAAGGAGTCACTTGCATTGCTGCTCATCAAAATAATTTGATGATCAATGACATCAAACTTCTCTGAAATATAGAAACTACGCTTTCGCTAACTACAAAGGAACAGCAGCCACTGGCCTTCTGGGAGAGAGGAGACGGGAAGGAGCAGGGAGACGAGTGTAAAGACCACACTCAGGCAGTGGGTGCCAAGGCGGAGTCAGAGAGAGAGGTGACCACAACTCCCGCACAGGGGCACGGAGCTGCCAGCAGACTCCTCCTGGGAGAAGTGAGATCACGAGCAGATGAGGAGTTGAGGGTACAAGGAGAAACGCAAGAATGTCATTTCCATTCCCAGAGATAAGAAACAGTGCAGGGAGAGGAGGAAAGGCCTGGAGCTAGATTCTGCCGTACGCCAGCACCCCAGCGGGGCACACACTTTGGCACAGGGAAGCCGCCCAGGCAGCAGCACACGCTGGCAGCGGGAGAACACAGTGGACACTGTCAGTGGCTGACGGCCACTGCTGACAGAGGTGTGAGCAGAGCAGAAGGCCCAAAGCTGAATAAAATGGGGTCAAGCAAAGAATCAGGAGACAACTGGTACAGGGTATCAGCATCTTTTCACAGCAATCTGCTGCCAGGAAGAATGTGCCCACAGGAAGAGAACACAGGTTAAGATGGAAAAAATAAAGAACTACATGAGAAAATGACATGATGGGGGCTGGAGAACTCGTCCAGGGTCAGGGTCCTGGCACCACGTGGCCTCCTAAGAAGCTCACAGTCTAGCCCGGGAGGCCTGTCACAGGTCTGTCATTCTGCTCTTTTCCATCACAGAAACCTCATTCCAACAACACTCACGGGTATTCCGGCTGTCCCAGGCTCCATGGCACCCAAGGCTGCATCCTCAGGCTCTAGCACTGAACTGCCAGCCCTGGCAGAACATCACCAAGTGGCTCTTGGGCCCCCTGAACCTGGGAGGCCCTCATGCGACACCTCCACAAAAAGTAATAATATCCTTCCTTTTGTGGTAGAAATTAATATCACAGAAAACAGTATTTTTTAAAACTATTTCAGATCCATTAATAATCATTTACATTTCTGGAAATCAAAACCCGTTACATCTTAAGTTGTTTTTAAATTCCCCGAGAGTAATTTAAAAATGAGGTACTAATGTGCACTATCCTGTAGAACTGTAGCAGTGTCGTCCCATTGTTCATTGATTTGCTCAAGCGGGCACCAATAACGTCTCCGTTGTGAAACTTGTTACTGCTTTTGGCATATCCAATACGCCACGGGTAGCTTGCCAGGCTCTGCCATGTGGGCAGGATACTCTCGGTAGCTTGCTGGGCTCTCTAAGAGGGACGGAGGAATCGAACCCAGGTTGGCTGTGTGCAAGGCAAATGCCCTACCCGCTGTGCTATCGCTCCAGTGTACTATCCTGTTACTAAATGTTTCTTACTAAAAATTAAATGTATGGGACCAGAGAGATAATACAAAGGTGAGGGCTTGTCTGGCTACAACTGTGACACTGGGTTCAAATCACAGCACCACGTTCCAGTTCCCCGAGCACAGCCAGGTGTGACCCCTGAGCACCACGTGGTGTGACCTCAAAACCAAAATTAATTAATGAAATTTCTGTGACAGAAAAGAACAAACACACAGAACTATAAAAACATACCACTTAGACAGGAATGTTAATAATAGTTTTCTTCCTTGCCCTCCTGACCCAAATTATCGAATGTACTGCCAGAAAAGACAAACACGCTATCAAACAGAGTTCAGGGCTCTTGTTACATCAACTCTATCTCACATCCTGGCTTGCTTCCCCCGGCATTTCTCTATAATAAAGTGACAAAAATGTTTTGATAAAAATGACTCTAACAAGGAACTCCATCTGCCACTACTGGAAGCAGCTCCTTATACTCACCAGGGTGGGAAAATGTGTATGACATCCTGGGGGCGACCTTGAAGGTGGCCTGCAGTCTCCTTGGTGAACAGGACCTTCAGGCCAGTCCTGGTGGGTCTGCCTTGGGCAGGGCTGTGCTCCTGTGGCCCGGCCACCTGCTCACACATGGCAACATGCATGCCGCCTTCCTCATGCAGCTCCAGAATCCGCACAATCAGTACACCAGGTTTCCTACCTAGATGGTTGAATAAAGAGCACAAGTCAAAATGAAGTCTAAAGAAACATACAGTACAAACATATGGTAAAGTGGCATTAAGAATCAGAAGTGATAATCTCCACTGGGAGAAAACAGTCTCTACTGTTTGAAATGCTAAATACATAAGACTAATATACTAACCAGAATACTGGCTTTTAAGTAGCCTGAATGTTGCATTTAATATATGCAGTTTAAGTGATCATAGAAATAGTAGCTCTAGGACTGGAGCAATAGCACATTGGGTAGGGTGTTTGCCTTGCATGCAGCCAACCCAAGTTCAATTCCCAGCATTCCATATGGTCCCCTGAGCAACGCCAGGAGTAATTCCTGAGTGCATGAGCCAGGAGTAACCCCTGTGCATCGCCAGATGTGACCCAAAAAGCCAAAAAAAAAAAAAACAAACCAACCCAGAAACAGTAGCTGTATCATAGAGTTTTAAGCATAAGCAATACTCAGATTCATATGCAAAGAGCATATAAATGGTGAACTCTTGATATCGCTGAAAATGAGATATTGCCACCTACTACTGCTTCTTTCTTAAATGTCCCTGTAGCTGATTACTCACCTTGATGCTCTGATTTGAAATGATGCAGACTAATTTGCTGGCTATTGTTCTAATGACCATAAGGGTTGAAACTTGAGGAATTATGTGGGATGCTGAGGGGCAGGGCCCAGATTAAATGGGTAAAATTTGATCTAGATTATTTTAGCCAAGTTATAAAGCATTTCAACACCTTTGTTTTCTCATGTGTAATATGGGAATGACACCCACCTTGATAAACATTTTTAAGAATTAAATGAGATAAACTTGAGGGTGGGGGAAGATAGCTCAAAGGGCTAAAGTCAAACTTTGCATGCAGGAGGCCTGGGCTCAACCCCCAGCATCACATGGTCCCCTCTGCACAACTGAAAGTGACACCTGATCGCAGAAAAAGTAGCCACTGAACACCACAGGATGTGGTCCCAAAACTAACTAAATGTCAGGATTGTTTGCTGTACAGAAACCCTAGACACGTACACAGAAACTATCAGAGACCCTACCCAAGAATCACACCTCAGTTTCATTCTGAAGGGCAGAAACCTGAACCCAGCACAAATTAACAATGGTAAATTGTGATATGTTCCTAGATTAGAACACTCACCAGCAGTTAACACGAGAAGATCAGAACCATATGTATTATCAAAGAGAGAGCTCAACAAGAGGTGATAAATAAGATATGTAGAGTATAATATCCATGCTGTGTTGTCTTTAACAGAGAAAACCAGTAAGATGCTGTTAAAGAAACGTTATGTACTACAAGCACATATGTGAATGCTTAGGTACCATATTTCAAACGTATCAGTCAAACTGCAGGTTAAAAATGTGTGAAATAAATAAACGAAAACAATGAATGGATAGGTGTTAAAGACCCCATGCACTTACATTTATCGACTACTATGCCTTTTAATCAAAAACTGCATTACGGGACTGGAGAGAGAGTCGAGGAAGGTTCTTGCAGTGCATGGGGCTGGGCTTGGTTCTATCCCAGCACCACACGCAGCCCGCCAGGCCCCCCTGGAGCCAGCCCTGAGCACTACAAGGCAGGGCCTGAAAAATTTATTTTAAATTTCTCTTTCTATTAGAGGCTGAAGAGACAGCTAAACAGGCTGAGTGCATGCTTTAAATGTGGGAGACCCAGGTTCAATCCCTAACATCACTGGTCCTAAACATGGCCAGGAATAAGCCCCAAGCGCAGAACCAGGAGCAATATCTAAGGAAATCCTGTATGGTTTAAACATTTAAAAATGCAAATTAATTAATTAGATTAAAAAGTTAATTAAGAAGCTGGGCAGATAAATCAAGTTTCAAAGCACATGCCAGGGTGTATGCAAAATCTTGAGTTCAAACCCCAGCATTACATGGTCCCCCCAAGCACCCCCAGGCACGGCTCTCACAGCCTTACAAAAAAATGAATTAAATGAAATAAAGAAACTTAAGTGTCTTATATTAACAAAAAGCGAAGTGCCTTCTTATAGACCCATATTTTTAAAATCAGTTCAGTTGTTTAACAGTGAACAATAAAACTTTAATTTAAATAGTGCCAAGTATTTAGCTCTAAGTTTAATTCCATTTCCATTCCTTTCTTCCTTTCACTTTTTCTTCATAAACTATTCAGCTCCAAACTCAACCATCCTTCCTCCGCCCAAGTACTAACAGCATATTTTCACATATAAGCAAGACCACAACATGCCCTGAGAGCACTATTATGAACTACGATTTCTTAAAGCAGGTATCTATCTCGCTACTATTTCTTAAGGGAAGGAAGGAAGGAAACTGTGCAAAAGGATATGAACAAACGGAGTAAACTGGTACTAATCACCATGGGGGAAGTAGGGAGTGGCAACAAGTAACTAAAAAAGATGCCTGCAGTGTTCTGCCATGGAAGGTGCTTCTCCAACAAACAGTATCTACCACTCAGTGGACAGGAAAGAAGTCAGGATCACTTGGCATGTACACGTTTTTCCTCACCTCAGCACTAAAGCAGGGGTGTGGGGATGGCGAAGTGTTAGGATCTTCAGTAGCAAAGGTGTAGGATAACATGGGGTTTGTCCTTTTAGCCTTGCCACAGGGAACTTAGTTGACCTTAAAGCAATGTCCTTTTTCTGTATGGACACAGGAAGACAGTTGATATTATGCTTTGTAACTTGGGAGCCGACTGACTTCAATAATATTTACTCCCGGGCATCTGCTTTCTCACTCAGTTGCCCTTAGTTCCTAACACCCCAAAATCAGGGTCCCAACGAGGGACAGAATGGACCCAGGGCAAGCTGTGAGCTACCCTGGCATCGAAATGGGCCAGGCCAAAGCGACACAATACTCACTATAAATTGAGAGCATGGTCATAGACAAATGCTGTCATGACCCAAAAGTAACGACGAGACTAGGACCCTGCTGGGATTAGGAAGACTAACCTGGCCTAAGGACTGTGGTCTGGAATATATAGTGAATGTCCTCAGGAAGAACCAAACTTTAAGTCTGATATATCTCTTACTGTGCTCATACAGAATGACATTGCTAGAAGTATTAGGAGTAAATTTACTATAACTATTTAAGCAGATTACTAGCTCATACCCTGACACGCCCTTGTCTGGACCCCACCCTTGAGTGGATCTCCTAGTAATCTCCTTAGTGAGATTGTGTTAATCTCCTCAAGAAATGGTCTTACCTTTCTTTGTTGATTTGTTAATGTTCAACCCACCTCTGTGTTACCACCCTATGTAATTTTCTATATAAACTGAGACTGAAGGAGAAGACAGGGCACTGACGGGAGACAGAAGAAGACAGAAGAAGACAGGGGACACAAAAATGTATAAATCTGTAACTGTACCCTCACGTTGACTCACTAATTAAAAATAAACTATTAAATTAAAAAAAATAAAATTAAAAATAAATAAATAAATAAAATATGAAAGAAAAAAAAAGAAGACAGGGGAGACATAAGAAGAAGACAGAAGAAGAAGACACAGAAGCAGAGACAGAGAGAAGTCGGAAGAGACCAGAGGAGAGACTACAGAGACAGAGACAGAGAGACAGACAGAAGAGAGCACAGCAGCACACACAGTAGCAGAGCACAAGGAGGAGCCATCCCGATCCGGTCCATACACAGTGACTGGAGAACACAAAATGCGAGCAGTGCGTGCGAGAGAGAGCTGCCCCGAGTGCCCACGGACAACAGAACAACACGCCACATTATATCATCTCCCCCTCCAGCGCGTGCACCGCCTTTGTGATTTTTTACACAAAGGGAAAGCTCTCAGTTTGGTGTCTGCACTAGCCACAGAACTTCGTTCTTGATATTTTAAGAATATATCAAACTCCTCAGGGCTCATCCCCAACATTACAGCAGGCAAAGTGTCAACTGATAACTAGCAATTGTGCAAAGATCCACGGACCCAGGGACTTTCTAGCACCAAGATCTGCTAGATCCAAACGGTCCAAAGACACACACCTCTGCTTCTGTGTCACACAGTATCTGCTGGAGCAGCCCCGTCTGAGCAACACAGTTGTCACTTCATTGCTTTGTGTAGCTCTGATAAGGATTTCCATAGACATGTAGTGGTCTGTCACAACCCACCACCCCAAAAGTCTTTTCATGGATTTTATACACAGCAAAATATTGCAGAAAGACATTATCTTCTGATAAATACCAATATTCTGTAACTAAACTTTGTTCAAGAAGTATAGTAACAAGTAACTCATAGAATAAATCTGCATAAGGATATTACAGCCTGGTCCCTTGCACGCTATCCGCTATCCGGGGACTTATTGGGCTTGTGAAGGACTGATGAGGTGTGCTGACATGACACATTACAGGGCAGATAACAGCACTGTATTCTTCAGGGACTGTTCCCAAGTGTCTCCAACAGAGTCTAGGTCAGAACCAGCATTAGCCTTTCCTAAAGAAAGTAGGCAACTCAATTGTTTTCCTTAGTCTGAGGAAGAAAAAAGCATGGGCAACTAAAGACAAATTATGAACCTGAAATAATCCTTAAATGAGTACAAGTGGGAGTATGGTGCCGCCAGCAAGTCAACCTGCATCTGTGGGGCGAGTGCATCAGTAGCCTGATGGTGCCTTCAGACTTCCAGACACCCCGGAATTGCTGCTGTGCCTTTGGCCAGACCCCAACAACTTGGGGCCAAGTTTACCAAGAAATTAAATGGCCAAAAGTTAGGTATGTGGGAGACATACCCACAAATCACTTCTGGCTAAGCTATATAAGCTCATTTATTGGCCTTATTTTAGAGACCCATAAATCTCAAAAGAGATCAAAAGACGCAGTTAGGGCCTGTGGCACAGAGGCAGGTGGGAACCCGTGACTGAGAGCTCCAGGCCCACTTAAAATGGACTGGGCCTCCACACCTCCACCAGGTCCTTAGTTTTCCAGTAGCTTGGCAGTCACACCCACAAACTGCCCTCGGCACCATGTAATCTCATCAACGGCCAAGACCCAGGGACTATAAACTAAAACTCCCGAAAGAGAGCGCCACAGAATGTCCTGACCCTGTGCCAGGCTGTCTTCACCGGGGCGTCCCGGTGGGAGGGGGGGGTGAGAGCTCTCCCCACACCAAGGGACCCAGCTCAGGCAGCCAAAAACCTCCACAACTCAACTGACGCCACACTCAAGGCCACTCCCCACACGCTTGGGCCGAGCCTCACATATGAGTAAACATACTCCTGGAGCGCGAAATCGGCCGCACAACACATCATAAAACACTCCCTACCCATTCCCCATAAGTACCACACCACACTTGATGGGGTTCAGATAGTAGGCAACAAATCATAGAGGGAAATATATATATATATATATGTGTGTCCATATACATATTTTCAGGTATATATACCAAAGCTCATCACCCAAACTTTAACATGTTAGTGATATCCTATAGAATGTTTTAGTGGCGCCTACCAAATCAGAACAATCTTCACACTGTTTCCTATATGAACACTTTTTTGTAAGCATGTTCGGCAGTTCTTCATAATAGGCAATACTGTAGCACTGTAGCACTGTCTTCCCACTGTTCAACGATTTGCTCGAGCAGGCACCAGTAACATTTCCATTGTGAGACTTGTTGTTACTGTTTTTGGCATATCAAATATGCGATGGGGAGCTTGCCAGGTTCTGCTGTGCAGGCCGGATACTCTTGTAGCTTGCTGGGCTCTCTGAGAGGGGAGAGAGCCCCTTTTTAGAAAAAAAAAATTATGAGATACGGGCTGAAAATAAGCTACAGACTGAACATGATACCTTCTTAATACCTCTATAGCAAACCACAACACCCAAAAGGAGAGAGAGAGCAAAAGGGAATGCCCTGCCACAGAGACGGGGTGGGGTGGAGGGGACAGGGTGGGGGTGGTGGGAGGGATGCTGGGACTATTGGTGGTAGAAAATGGGCACTGGTGGAGGGATGGGTACTTGATCATTGTATAACTGCAACGCAAGCATTAAAGTTTGTAAGTCTGTAACTTTATTTCATGGTGATCCACTAATAAAAAATAAAATTTTTTTTAAAATAAAAAATATAGGGGCTGGAGCAATAGCACAGCGGGTAGGGCGTTTGCCTTGCACGCGGCCGACCCAGGTTCGATTCCCAGCATCCCATATGGTCCCCTGAGCACCGCCAGGGGTAATTCCTGAGTGCAGAGCCAGGAGCAACCCCTGTGCATCGCCGGGTGTGACCCAAAAAGCAATATATATATATATATGGCTCAGGCCCCACTAGCATCCCAGGCTACAACAGCCCTGGCTTATCCCAGCTCCCACCAGAGCAGGCACTGCCCCTTTGGGGAACACAGTTCCAGATGATGTTCCACAAGGATGCAGTGATCCGCCTAATTCCTGGCGACACAACTCCAAGTACTGTAACTCTACAGAATGCAAAGAAATGAAGGCTGCAAAAGGCAAGTTGCTAACCAACTGGTATGAAAATGGACAGATCTTCCAAGTTACCTGGTAGCTAGATGGACCCTCAAAGACCCTTCAAAGTGGAGGGCTCAAAGGGCTGAGAGCAAGCAGGCTTTGAGTGCATTCCCTGACACAGTTCCTGGGCACCTGACTGACAGTGTCTCCACCTCCAAAAGCAGAGATGGAAGAGAGATGGGAGAGGTTTCAAGCACCGGGCCTTGGCCAACCAGCTCCTGGGTTTGAAGATCAGGGCAGAGGGCCCTAATCAAAGAAACTTAAGCTGTTTCTAAGTGAACTATCAGCAAGGAAAACAGGCAATACAAAATATATTATTTCAGTTGTGTTTTGGGACAGGGATTGGGGTTTGGGATGGAAACATTCCGAATTTGGTGGTGGGAAGGTGCAATGGTGGTGGGATTGGTGTTTGAATAGTGAATGTAACCAAACATTGTGAACTTATAAAATTAAAAAATTAAATTAAAAAAAAGGTAATGTGGGGTTCATGCCCAATTCATTCAACTCAACCAATGGCTGAATAAATAGCAGTGCTCATACATTATCACTGTATCACTGTCACTGTCTCACTGTCATCCCATTGTTCACTGATTTGCTCGAGCGGGCACCAGTAATGTCTCCATTGTGAGACTTGTTACTGTTTTTGGCATATCAAATACTCCACAGATAGCTTGCCAGGCTCTGCCATGTGGGCAAGATACTCTCGGTAGCTTGCCAGGCTCTCCGAGAGGGATGGAAGAATCCAACTCAGGTCAGCTGCATGCAAGGCAAATGCCCTACTCACTGTGCTATCGCTCCAGCCCCTTCTACATTATAGCACTGTAGCACAGTAGTCTCATTGTTCATTGATTTGCTCAAGCGGGCACCAGTAACGTCTTCATTGTGAGACTTGTTACTGTTTTTGGCATATTGAGTACGCCATGGGTAGCTTGCCAGGCTCTGCCGTGCAGGGCGGGATACTCTCGTTAGCTTGCTGGGTTCTTCAAGAGGGATGAAGGAATAGAACCCAGGTCAAGCTGCGTGCAAAGCAAACGCCCTACCCGCTGTGCTATTGCTCCAGCCCCTCCTACATTATAAAAACATAAAAATAAGGATAAATAAATGAGTAAAAGAATACTAGTTTTACAAAGAAAGCAGACTTTTTTTCAATGAAATGTATAGTACTTTAAAAGCCATTTCTGTGCCACTGAAGCAATGTTTTCCATGCATGCTATAAGACTCAACCAACCCCTAAACATCTTTAGGAATGATCCCTGAGCATAGAGCAAGAAATAAACCCTGAGATCTACCACATGTGGCCCAAAAACAAATACTGGATTTGATTTCTGTCCTTTGGTGGGTGTTGGTGACACCATCTCTGAGTTCCTGGCCACAGGTGCTGGCCTGTGTGTTGGACAGAGAAAGGAAGGAGTCGCTGCTTTGCTTTTCCTTCTGATGGCTCTCCACTTAGCACACGAATTCTCTCAGATACAGAAACACATTGAGACCCATCAGGTTAAACAGACTGCACTAGCAAAAATTCCTTATTTAGTAACGTAATACACATTTATCCTTGCTTGAAATATTTTATAACAGTTGTGTTCTCTGACCTCAGTTCATATCATAGAAGCAAACATAGTGGCAAACCAAAAGAGACTTAAACAAAATATCATCTCATCCAGAAAGTGACTGCTGAACTCCAATCAGAAGCAACAATACCATTTTTTAAAAATTTCCAAATACTTTGACTGTATTTATCTTCATCACACTTCCCCACAGAGAACTTATGAACAGGCAGTAGACATCTGAAAAAAAGTTCATCCTCATTTGTTACCAAAGAAATGCAAATCAAAATGACAATGAGATATTACCTCACGAAAGTGAAAAGATTGTATTATCAAAGACTGGAAACAATCAATTTTGGCAAGGATGTGGTGTAAAAAGAACCCTCATTCACTATTAATGGGAACATTGGTTCACCATCCACAGAAAACAGTATGGAGATTTCTCAACAGACGAATAGAAATTCCCTTGACCCAGTGATTCCACTTTTTGACATCTATCCTATGAAAAACAAAACCATTAACTGAAAAAGATATATGTACAACTACATTCTTTGTAATGCTAAGGACCAGAGGCAGGAGATGAACATCACCTACATGTCTGACGAGACACAGACACACACAGACACACACACACAGACACACACATACACACACACAGAATGGATATTATGCAATTCTAAGAAAGACAAAACCTTGCAGCTGCCCTCCAGTCCTAGCTCAACTTGGATGTGGCTGGAGAGCATCATGTTAAGTGAAATAAGACAGAGGAAAAAGAACAAGTATCAGGTGATCTAGATGATCTGTAATACACAGAGAAATAAAACAAAGAAATAGTATCAATGATGACGAGCCCTTGGCCTTTACAAAACTGAGATCACCGAGTATTGAGGAGGTGGGTGTGGGGAGGAACTGCAGACTAGAACTGACATAAAGACAGTGGTGGGGGTCTTGGGCACTCTGATGGTGATGAAGGTACAGGAACTCTGTACCTTTAAATGACAAAAGTTCCATGTTGTAACCAGGCTACCTTAACGACAATAAAATAAAAAGGTAACTAGGCAAAAGAAACAGTAGAAGCATGGAGCCTTCCTTGCAAGTGGCTGACCCTGGTTTGATCTCCAGAACCACATATAGTCCTTCCAGCACTGCCAGGACAGACCCTGAGCATAGAGCAAAGCACTCCAAACTATACACACATGTAAAATGGCATGCATCGAGGACTAGAATACTAGCCCTGCAGGCTAGCCCAGCTGCCTCCACACCTGACCTCCTCCACAATATCAACAGGCCCAGCTCCACAGCCCCTCTAAACCTCACACCACAGCAGACAGCAGGAGCACAGCAGGTCTGATGGGGAACACACGGAGAAGCCCACCAAGCTCTGTGAGCCAAACAGCACCACTGAAGGCTCAAGAGGTAGGCCTTTGCCTTGCACACAGCCAACAGGTTTGATCCCAGCACCCCATATGGTCCCCTAAGTCCACCAAGAGTGATCCCCGAGTACAGAACAGGAAGTAAGCCCTGAGCACAGCTGGGTGTGCCCTAGAAAATCAAAAAGGAAAAAAGTATTACTACAGCAATCTAGGAGAGATGATATAGAGGAGGGTAGATGGAGAATAGTGTTGGTGATGAGAAACAGCTGGAAACTTTCTCACTTTGAAGATGGAGCCAACAGTACTCAACAGAACGGAAATGAATCTGAGAGAAATTTTTCAAGAATGATTATAATGTTTTTTGCCTGAGCATTAAAGAATAATGCTTGTTGAAATAGGAGACTCGATTTATGAATATGCAGATTGTTTGATATATATGTAAAATGGTGCAAGGAGAATACTATGGGTTATTAAGCCATCAGTAGTGGATATATTAACACCAAGAGGCCACTCACTTATTACAATACCCTTGCTTTCACTAGTTTCTATATTCAAACAGCTGGTTATTCTAACCTCTGTCCTAAGAGCTTGTCACCAGAGTGACCTTTTTTAAGTGTAAATTTAAGAGTTACCCAGTACCTGAAACTTACATAGTTAGCCTGAGATAAAATCCAAAGGACAGTCTATTATACAGAACCATGTATTTTTATTATCTCTTCTTAATGCTCTTGCCCCAAATCTCACAGCTCTACTCAAGTATCCATAAATTACTTCTATAATGAGGTGAAAAACATACAACCATCGTTAAAAATTTCATCAACATCTCCCTCTGAAAAGAACTCTTCTATTCAGTAGTTTAGCGCTCTTATTTTCTACATCACAGCATACATTTGTTAATGTTTTAATATATAAAATGAGAAATTTTCAACTATTTAATCATCAACTTTGTCCTAACCCTAGATCAATGCCAGAGGATATATATGATCTTGATTAATTCTAATACAAACTGATAGAATTCAGGGGACTATATTTTTTTTAATTGAATCACCGTGAGAACAGTTACAAAGATTTCCAGTCTAAGTCTCGGCCTTATGTTTCATACAATGATCAAAGACCCATTCCCTCACCAGTGCTCACCCTCCACCACCAAGAACCCCAGTGTACCCCCAACCACCCTCCCCCCACCTCTGTGACAGATGATTTCCACCTTACTCTCTACACTTTGATCACATTCATTATTTTGACAAAGGATACATCATTATTATTTGGAATTTTCCCCAACAATCAGAACTGCCAAAAAGGCATAATTAGATAATTTGTTTTCTATAGCTGATATGAAGAGCATTTTGGATTTCTGATATTTTAGTAGTAAGTCTGGAGGGATTTCTGCCAAAACCTGCTGGGTTCCGAGATTGTTTTGTGTGTCTCTGGGATCATGGCCGTTCAGGAGCCAGGAGCCATTCGTGGGTGGCAACTGGGCAGGGAGAGGGGCCCGTTCCACCCCCCATCCCGTGAGATCCCATCACTGCAGTCTCATACCTGGCTGTCCAATAGGCTCTGAGAAGGTGGCAGCCACCATGCCACCGAGGAGAACAGGCAGAAGGGACAAACACCTTTCCCCACCCAGGGTGGCACCGTGCAGTAGTTTAGTGCCCAGTCCAGATGCATTTCTGCCAGAAGCCACTGGGTTCCAAGGTTGGTCTGTGTGCCTCTGGGATCGTGGCCGCTCAGGAGCCAGGAGCCGCTTGTGGGCGGCAACTCAGGGCTTCCTCAGGGTGGGAAGAGGGACCGGTTCCACCCCCCATCCCACAAGGCCCCGCACGTTGCCGCTCTCTCTCTAGTTTGGGGCAGGGGCAGACGCTAGATCATTTATTTTTCCATTGCTCACTTTGTATATCAGAAAAGGTCTCAATGCTGCGTAAGTGGCCACGCACTTTGGAGAAATAGTCCTGTGGCCACATACCGGAGCCATGCTTGCAGAAGCGCATGGTCGCCGGGATTCCATCTGGAGAAGGCGGGGAGACTACTACGCCTGCTTCATCTAGGGGCCCTGGAAATATTGGCTCGGTATGGAGCCTGGAGAATTCTCCAGTGCTGTGGTGCCCACCGGGTTTCTTCACTGCTGAGTGCGGCAAGATGGTGCCGGGGACCTCAGGGGACTATTTTTCTAGTCTTGACTTTATTGCCAGCCAGGATCATTTTGACCCAACCTCCCTTCCATTCAACTGGATTTGACATGAAGATACGTATTAAAGTGTGCTTTATATATAATATTTCCTTACACACACCCTCAAATATATGATCATATAATCTTTGATAAGGAAACAAGAAATGTGAAGTGGAGCAAGGAAAGTCTCTATAACAAATGGTGCTGGCAAAACTGGACAACCACATGCAGAAAAATGGGCATGTGAAAAAAAACACCATGCACAAAAGTCAGATGGAAGTGGATTAAAGACCTCAACATCAGACCAGAATCCATAAGGTACATTGAAGAAAAGGTCAGCAAAACCCTCTATGACACAGAAGCTAAAGGTATCTTCAAGGATGATTCAAGGATGAAACACCACTGACCAAGCAAATGGAAACAGATAAACAAATGGGACCACCTTCAACTAAGAAGCTTCTGCACCTCAAAAGAAATAGTGACCAGAATACAAAGACAGTCTACAGAATGGGAAAGGATATTCACCCCATACCCCTCTGATAAGAGGTTAATATCAAGGATATACAAGACACTGGTTGAGCTCTACAAGAAAAAACATCCAATCCCATCAGAAAATGAGGTGATAAAATAAACAGAAATTTTCTCAAAGAAGAAATTCGAATGGCCAAAAGGCACATGAAAAAATGCTCTTCATCACTAATCATCAGGGAGATGCAGATCAAAACAACAATGAGATATCATCTCACACCACAGAGACTAGCACACATCCAAAAGAACAAAAACAACCAGTGTTGGTGTGGATGTGGGGAGAAAGGAACTCTCCTTCACTGCTGGTGGGAATGCTGACTGGTCCAGCTTTCTTGGAAAACAAGATGGACGTTTCTCAAAAAACCAGAAATTGAGCTCCCATTTGACCCAGCAATACCACTTCTGGGAATATACCCCAGAGAAATGACATCCACACTTGAGTGTTTATTATAGCACTATTTACAATAGCCAGAATCTGGAAAAAACTATTCTTGGGAACAGATTACTGGTTATAGAAATTTTGTTATATCTAAACAATGGAATACTATGCAGCTGTTTGAAAAGATGAAACCATAAAATTTGCATATAAGTGGATCAACTTGGAGAGTATCATGCTAAGTGAAATAAGTAAAAAAGAGAAGGAAGGACAGACATAAAAGAACTGCATTCATTTGTGGAATATAAAGTAACATAATAGGAGAATAACACCTAAGGATAGTAGAGATAAGGGACAGGAGGATCACTCCACGGCTTGGGAGCTAATCTCATGTGCCTTGGGAAAAGGCAGGTGGGATGGAGAAGAGACCACTAAGTAAATGATGGTTAAAGGGACAGTTCAAGATGGTAGATGTGTGCTGAAAGCAGAGTATGAACCAAACATGATGGCCACTAAGTACCTATATTAACACCCATTAACACTCAAAAGGAGAGAGAGAGAGTAAGAGGGAATGTGTCTGTCACAGAGGCAGGGGAGAGGAAGGAGTGGGGGTGGCGGGAGGGATACTGGGAACATTGGTGGTGGAGAATGGGCACTGGTGGAGGGATGGGTACTCTGAACATTGTTTGACTGAAATGTAATCACAAAAGTTTGTAAATCTGTAACTGTATCTCACAGTGATTCATTAAAATAAAAATACTTTAAGTATAATATTTCTAAAAGAAAAATTAATAATGTATTAAAAAATTAAAAGCAAATGATAAGAAAATAATTACCAGAAAAATTTTCATTGACAGGTTGACACTGGCGCTCCAATCTGTGTCAATTAAACTACGTTCAACTGTGAGCTTTCAGTGGTACCTGACAGCATCAACATGTGGACACACACACTAGAAGCTAAGTGATATGTACGTGTACATAATCATGCTACCATATACTTAGCAATATTATGTTCCTGTGAGTGCTCAAAAATGAATATTTTTCACTGAAATATTATCAATATTTTCACTGAAATATTATCAATATCATCAATATTTTTTAAATCAAAATTTTAGTTTCTAAGTAAAACTATATTGCCATGGGATTCATTTTATAGATAATTTCATGATAATATTCATGAAGCTCTCCATATGACCCAGGGGTTCTACTCCTTGGCATACCCTTAGGCCAAAAAAAATTAATTCAGAAAGATATTTGCACTTCAAATCATTACACTTCTATTCGCAATAGCTAAGATGTAGAAAAAATTCTAAGAGCCAAATGACTAATGAGTGGATTAAAAAAAAGGGGGGGGCCTGTGGTCTACAACTGAATACTAGCCAGCTATAAGATAATATCTTGCCTTTCGCTGAAACTTGGACCAAAGTGAAGGGAGGATATCACGCTGAATAAAGTGAGTCAGAGGAGAAGGGCAAATACCGAATTATCTCCATATGTGGAGTACAAAGAAACAGAGTAAGGGAATAAACAAGAGCCACTGATAACAAACCCTGAGAGCGTGCCTATACAGCTGACTCAGTGGGCGAGGGAGATGGTACAGGGGTAAGGAGCTCGCCCTGTGCACATCTGATCCCGGTCTGCTCCCAGGCACCATGTATAGTTTCTCTAAAAACTGCCAGAAGAGACTGCTGGACACAGGAGCACGGCCCCTTCCAGCCACACTTTTACCCCCACCAAAAAGAAAAAAAAGAACTGAGTCCGCTAAGAGTGGGGGGAGTTGGCGGAGAGGGTACAAGAAGGAAGCTAGACAAAGGGGTGGTAATGGCACACTGGAGGTGTGTCACAGTGACAGTATATTGCTAAAGTACTAACACCATGGAGCCCTAAATAGGATGTCTGCATCACACCTAAAGCTAATTCTGAAGAAATTTACATCCTTACACTGTAAAAAGCCTGATTACTTTTTGTTTGAAATTTATGCTCCCCCATAAAATTTAAGTCATCTGGCAATGATGAGCAGGCATATTTCTCAACCACAATTGTTTTCTGAACTAAACAATTGTGCTTTCACTTCTTGGTTCCACATTTTTCTGCCTTTTCACCCAGTTTTAAATATTCTTTACCAAAAACCACAATAATTTTAAGCATGAAGCACAAATCCCAAATCCAAGTAAAATAAATAAAAGCACAAGACAAAATTGATCTGGCAATTGGAATGCTCATCAGGCACCAGAAATGAGTCCAATGAGCACTTAGCAGGGCAGGCCTGGCTCTCAGTGTCACGCTATTGGCAACAGGCATATTATCATGACTTGTTCTACAGGGTAACCTCCACTGTTTCTACAGATGGTAAACGAGTAATAAATGTTCTCGTTTGTAGAAGAGATCCAAGTAAGAACAGAAGCACACAGATAAAGTTTAAATAACTAGACACAGGAGGTACCCCTGAGTCAATGCTTTTGCGAATGCCCCCCAAAGGCCTATGCTGAAGAAGACAGAGCTTCGAAAGAATTAAGGTTCCTTTATTCCCTCTCCCCCAGAGAGAAATGAACCACACATCCTCTTCTCAAATTCAAACCTTTTGAAATATAAGAAATCCATGCCTATGTTTAGGGTCCATCCACCTGGTGCTGAACTTTGTTACAGCAGTGGGAGCTGACTGAGCTAGCAGGGTATTGCGGGTAAAACTTTCCAAGGAATAACTCATAAGGACCTACCTGGAAACCCTTCTAGTCTAGAACCCACCCAAAAAGTGAGATCTTTGTATTTCCTTTCTGAGTTCTGAAGGCATTTTATTTGAGAAGGGAAAAGAAGGGAAAATAAAAGAATTCTGAAATGTAAGAGGGAAGCTTCTAAGACTGGATTCCCATAAGATCTTCTCTACATATTTCCTCATTCAAAACACTATAGGTAATATTTTATAGTACTATAGGTAATATCTCTGACTCAAAGATCAATTAAAATGGCAACCAAGGGCCAGAGAGACAGTATAGCAGGGAGAGTACTTACCTTATATGTGATTCCCCAAGCACTGCCAGGAGTGAGATTCCTGAGCACAGAGCTAGGAGTCAACCCTGAGCACTGCAGGGCATAGCTAACCCCCCCCCCCCAAACAAAGAAATGAGTAAGTAAAATGGTGTCCAAAAGTCACAGTGGAGGAGGCTGGAAAGGGAGGACGGAGGGAAAGCCTCTTGCCGTCCACACCACCAAGCCATGTTCCATTCCAGCAAGAGGCCTGGAGCTCCACCAGGTGTGGACCAAAAACAAGACAAAGAAGGGAAAAAGTTACACTGTAGTCAAAGGCTTGTTTGTGCATAGAAGCCAGAGCTCAATCCCTTCAGGTTCACACTGATGAACTACAGAGCAGGGTCACCCAGACTGACAAGTGCTCATCCTTGGAGACCTCTCCTCAGAGATGAGGAAAAGTCGAGTCTGCAATGGTACTTCCAGATCTCTCCAGGCAATGGTGCCCTGTAGGATAACATGGGGTCTGTCCTTTCAGCCTTGCCGCAGGGAACTCAGTTTACCTTAGAGCAATGGTCTTTCCGTATGGACACAGGAAGACAGTTAATATTATGCTTTGTAACCTGGGAGCTGATTGACTCCAATAATAATAATAATCTGCTTTCTCCACTCAGTTGCCCTTTGTTCCTAGCACCCCAAAAGCAGGATACTGACAAGGGACGGAATGGACCCAGGGCAAGCTGTGAGCTACCCTGGCATTGAAATGGGCCAGGCCAAAGCGCCACAATACTCAACTATAAATTGAGAAAATGGTCATAGACAAATGCTGTCATGATTCAAAAGTAACAATGAGGGGGGCTGGAGTGATAGCACAGCGGGTAGGGCGTTTGCCTTGCACGCGGCCGACCCGGGTTCGATTCCCAGCATCCCATATGGTCCCCTGAGCACCGCCAGGGGTAATTCCTGAGTGCAGAGCCAGGAGTGACCCTTGTGCATCGCCAGGTGTGACCCAAAAAGCAAAAAAAAAAAAAAAAAAAAAAAAAAAAAGTAACAATGAGACTAGGACCCTGCTGGGATTAGGAAGACTAACCTGGCCTGAGGACTGTGGTCTGGATTATATAGTGAATGTCCTCAGAAGAACCAAACTTTAAGTTTATATCTCTTACTGCGCTCATACAGAATGACACTGCTAGAAATATTAGAACCAAATTTACTATAACCGTTTAAGTGGATTACTAGCTGAGGAAGGAAGAAAGGGACACATCCTGATACACTCTTGTTTCGATCCCACCCTTGAGCAGATCAACTAGTAATCTGGAGTAATCTCCTTAGATGAATAATGGATAATAAGGAATGGAAAGAAAAACCTCCACAGGAAAGAAGTCCCAAGAAAAGTCTATTACCAGATAAAGTCACAGTCACGGTCATCCCATTGCTCATCGATTTGCTCGAGTGGGCACCAGTAAGTAACGTTTCATTGTGAGGCTTAGTGTTACTGTTTTTGGCATATCAAATACGCCACAGGTAGCTTGCCAGGCTCTGCAGTGCAGGCGTAATACTCTCAGTAGCTTGACGGGCTCTTCGAGAGGGGCAGAGAGGGGCGGAGAAATCGGGCTCTCCAAGAGGGGCGAAGATGGGCAGAGGAATCGAACCCTGGCCAGCTGCATGCAAGGCAAATGCCCTACCGCTGTGCTATCACTCCAGCCCTTAGATGAGATTTTATTAATCTCCTTGAGAAATGGTCTTACCCTTCTTTGTTGATTTGTTAATGTTCAACCCACCTTTGTGTTACCACCCTATGTGATTGCTATATAAACTAAGACTGTAACAGAAGTAGGGGAAAGACACAGAAGCAGAGGTAACACAAAAGCAAGAGAGAAGACAGAAGCAGAGAAAGAGAGAGGTCAGAAGAGACCAGAGGAGAGACTACAGAGACAGAGACAGAGACAGAGACTGACAGAAGAGAGCACAGCGGCACACACAGAAACAGAGCACAAGGAGGAGTCATCCCGATCCGGTCCATACACAGTGACTCGAGAGCACCAGACGCAAGCGGCGAGAGAGAGAGAGAGAGAGAGAGAGAGAGAGAGAGAGAGAGAGAGAGAGAGAGAGAGAGAGAGAGAGAGAGAGCGCGAGAGAGAGAGAGAGAGAGAGAGAGAGAGGGAGAGGGAGAGAGAGAGGGAGGGAGAGAGAGAGAGAGAGAGAGAGAGAGAGAGAGGGAGGGAGAGAGAGAGAGCGCCGTCCTGAGAGCCCACGCACAACAACACAACACGACGCATCATTACACATCACCCCCTCCCCTGCGCACGCGCGTCCTTGTAATTTTTTACAGTGCTCCACCAGTGTAAACCCTGTAACCTCCCTGAAAATATTAACAAGCTGAAAAGGTTTGAAAAAACAGATTAGTGGAAAGGTTAAAATGACACACATAAGATTTCACAGCATAAACAAATGCCAATGTCAAACTGCACTAGGATAGAGTTTAAAAATAACAATTAGAATAGTAAGCCAAAGAAAATACTGCCTTACCAATATCTATGCTTTCCTAAAGGTCAAAAAACAGGGTTTTTACAGCACGGTACTAGAATATGGATAGACTCACTAACCAATGGGGGTAGAATCCAGTACCCAAAGACAAATCGACAAATCTAAGGTCAACTAATTTTCAACAATACAGCTGGGAACGTGAAGTGGAATAAAGATAGTCTCTTCAACAAATAGTGCTGGGAAAACCACACCAAAAAAAAAAAAATGAAGTTGGAACCACATCTAACATTTTGCACAAAAGTCAATTCAAAGTGGATCAAAAACCCTGAGATCAGACCAGAATCTATAAAGCACACTGAGCAAAATATAGGCAAAATGCTCCAAGATTAGGACCTCAATAAAATGATTTCAATGGAAGCAGCAACAGAATCAAAAATAAACAAATGAGACTACAACAAATTTAATTTTCTGCATGACAAAAGAAACACAGGCTAAAATGGAAAAATACTCAATTGAATGTAAGAAAATACACACACTCAACACACCAAATAAAGATTTAACAACCAAGATATACAAAGAGCTACCACAGCATTGCTGGGTGTGACCCAAAAAGCAAAAAAAAAAAAAAAAAAAACAAAAAAAAACCATTTCATCAGTTTTTAGGTAAAAACCTTAACATGAATTAAATTTATTTCTGATGCTGGACTGAGAGAACAGAGGTTAAGGAACTTGCCTTGCTTGTGGCTGACACTGATTGGATTCCTGGGAGCACAAATTGTCCCCCAAGCACAGCCAGGAGTGATTCTTGAGCACAGAGCCAGGAGCAAGTACTGAGCGCTGCCAGGTTTGATCCAAAAATGAATGGAAGGAAGGAAGGAAGGAAGGAAGGAAGGAAGGAAGGAAGGAAGGAAGGAAGGAAGGAAGGAAGGAAGGAAGGAAGGAAGGAAGGAAGGAAGGAAGGAAGGAGGGAGGGAGGGAGGGAGGGAGGGAGAGACGGATGGAAATGTTACTGGCACCCGATCAAATAAATCGATGAACAACGGGATGACAGTGATGATGACAGTTCCTCTATTTCTCAGGCCCCATCATTATTTTTTAACAAAATTATTAAGTAACATTACAAAATTCTAATAACATTTTTTCCTTTCTCAATTAACTTCTACTGGAAATTAGAGTCATTTGGGAGCATGAAAATCATAACTCTAATGTGAAAACTCTGACTTAGCTTATTTCCTGTCAACTCCAAAGAATGTTCATGTGACTTCTCCTAATCCATGATTATCAAGAACCACTACGGCACTAAAATGTGGGTATGAGCATATAAGAGGAAATATAATACTTAGACTCTATAATTGCCTTTCTGGTTTTACCAGCCAGAGGAAAATTGGAGATAATCCAGAGATAGTTTTCTTGACCCCAGAGAAAATAGGAAGTTAAGAAAATGAAATGCAGCAAAACATCATCAGGTCTGTGTTGACCTTCAGAGGTAAAATCACAATTAGTGTTTTTTTGGTGAAAAAAGGGTAAATAATAAGGTAAATCAAGGAGTTTAAGAGGGGGTAGGGAAATCAACCTTACTGTTCCCAAATGTAACACATCTTCTTTAATCTATTTCAGTATTTCCGAAAGTGAACTATCGATACCATGCCTGGAGGGGCCCTGGAAGGATGGACGGAGACACAACCGCTCAGAGTGTGTGGGGAGCGGGGAGGGGGGCGAAGAGCACTGCTGACTTAAGTACGTAGTTCCATCGGGAGCACTGAGGGATCTCTTTTTCTGTAAAGAAAGTGGTATGAAAGACATAAAGACAGCCCATGGAACTGGAAAATTATCTGATACGATGTTAATATCCAAGATATATAAGGCAGTGGCAGAACTTTACAAGAAAAAAAATTCAACCAATCAAAAAATGGGGAGAAGAGATGAACAGATGAACTTCCTCAAAGAAGAAATTCAAATGGCCAAAAGGCACATGAAAATATGCTCTACATCAATAATCATCAGAGAGATGCAAATCAAAACAACAATGAGATATTATCTTATACCATACACATCAAAAAGAACAAAGAACAATCAGTGCTGGTGTGGATGCAGGAAGAAAGGGACCCTCATTCATTGCTGGTGGGAATGCCAACTGGTCCAGTCTTTTTGGAAAACAATAGGGACTTTCCTCAAAAAATGAGAAATTGAGCTCCCATTTAACTCAACAATAACATTTCTGGGAATATACCCTGGGGGTCCAAAACCACACAGCAGAAACACCACCTGCACTTCTATGTTCACTGCAGCACTATTCATAAGAGCCAGAACCTGGAAACAACTTGAGTGCCTGAAAACAGATGACTGGATAAAGAAACTATGGTACATCTATACAATGGAATACTACATAGCTGTTAGAAAAACAGAGGTCATAAAATTTGCCTATAAATTGATGGACTTGGAGAGTATCATCCTGAGTGAAATGATTCAGAAGGGAAGAGACAATTATACAATGACTGCTTTCATTTGTAGGATACACACACACACACACACACATATATATGTATATATATATTTTTTTAATATGAAACTAATATCCAGGTCCAGGGAAAACAGGCAAGGAGGAACGGTCAATGGTTGGAAACTGACCAACCATTTGGTCAATTGGTTGTGAGAGGGTGTGAGAGGTGGAGGGCAGTTAAGATAGAGGAGGGTTCTTTATGACAACATTAGTTGGAAATGATCACTGTAGATAAGAAATGAGTATCGAAAGTAGGTACAGGGATATACATGGTAACCTTTCAGCATCTGTATTGCAAACCATAATGCCTAAAACAAGAGAGAGAAAGAGAAAGTGAGAGAAGAGAAGTGCCTACCACAGAGGCGAAGTGCAGTGTAGGGGGTATTCTGGGGGAGTGGAAGGGAAACTGGGGACACTAGTGCTGGGAAATGTGCACTGGTGCAGGGTTGGGTGCTGGAACACTGCATGACTAAAACCAACCATGAACAGCTTTGTAATGCTCTTATCTCTTGGTGATTCAATAAAATTAAAAAATTGATTAAATATACAAATAAATAGGGAAAAAGGAGACAGTATGATAAGTAAGTTTGGGAACCACTGATCTATGCAATTACTACTTTGTAAATTTATCTATTTGCTTTAAACCTGCATTATGTATCACTTGTATCACTAGTCATCCCGTTGATCTTTGATTTGCTCGGGCTGGCACCAGTAACGTCTCTATTTGTCCCTGTCGCATGCTAGTGTAGCCCAAAGATATCTGCTCGCTCCAGTAACAAGAAGAGCCTCAAATCGTTCATTCAGGGAGTTGTTTGCTTGCAAGATTGTTTTCTATCCTTTAACTCTGAGTCTGTGTTTGTTCTGATTGTTCAGATGTGTTTCTTGTAGGCAGCAGAATGTTGGTTTCAGTTTCTGGATCCATTTTGCCGCTCTGTGTCTCTTGATAGGTGCACTTAGACCATTGACATTGAGAGAGATTGTTGTCATGGTTTTTTTTTGCCATCTTTCTATAAGGGTTTATTGCACTTATGGGTGTTCTCTTTCTTGTCTTACAAGAGCCCTTTTAGTCCTTCGTTTAAGTTTGGTTTTGAGTCTATGAAGTTCCTGAGCTGTTGTTTATCTATAAAATGGTGTATCATTCCATCGAGTTTGAGTGAGAGTTTGGCTGGATAAAGTATTCTTGGTGAGGTGTTCATTTCACTGAGATTTTTCACTATATCCCACCATTGTATTCAGGCTTGGAGAGTTTCCTCTGATAGGTTTGCTATAAATCTAAGGGGTGCTCCGTTGTATGTGATTTCTTTCTTTGACCTTGCTGCTTGCAGTATTGTGTGTCTATCTGCGGCATCCATCATCCTGACTATTATATGCCTTGGAGTGTTTTTATTAGGGTTACTTTTAGCTGGCACCCTTCTGGATTCTTGGATCTGGATGCTTGCATTCTCTAACTCTGGGAACTTCAGCAATGATTTCTTTAACTGTGGTTTTTTCATTGGGGTTGCCTCCCTGTCCTTCCGGTAATCCGATGATTCTAATATTGTTCCTCTTGGAGTCATTGCCTGGGTCTCTGATTCACCTTAGAGCTAATTTGAGGTCTTTTCCCATTGTTTATTGTTGCCTGTATGATTTCTGCTGCTCACCTTCAAGTTCGCTGATTCTGTCTACGGCCATAGACATTCTACTGTTGAGGGCACCTACTGAGTTTTTAATTTCATCTATTGAATCCTTCATTTGTGACATTTCTTTTTGTAGCTTTCTTACTTCTGTTCTCATTTCTTTCTGTATTTTCTCAGCTATCTGTTCCCCCATTTCTTTCATTTCTTCCTTTAATTTTCTGTATGTCTGTTCCATCAATTCGTTGAGTTCCTTGAACATCCTCAGCATTTCATCTCAGAATTCTTTGTCAGAGAGATCATATTTGTGGGTACCCCCTGTTGAGGATTCAGGACTCTTTTCTTCATCCTCAACTCATAGTGGAGATTTGCGCTGTTTCTTCATGTTGTTGTGGATATATAGAGGTAAATCCTTTGAGTTCACTGGCACTGTTCCCTCTTATTGCAAGAAAGAATTCTGAATAAACTCGGTCGATGGTAGTCAGCCTTCTCCCCATCTAGAGTACGTCTTTCCTCTTGGACATTATTCTGTGACTTATGATAGGCATCTAGTGAAGCATTTGGAGATGTTCTTTCATATTGGGCTTTGTACAACTTCTTGTATACACTCGTGTTTTGGTGGACTTGGAGTAGGCCAGTAGATTACTGCTGTATTGTGTTTGAGGTAGCCAGAACGTTTGCCACAGAGTTACATAATAAAGGTTGAGATGTGAGTCAAGAGTGCTGGGAATGGAAAATATAACTGCAGCCAGCTGCCAGCCCCACAGAAGGCCACGACCTCTTCAGTGGAGGCCACACCCACAGCCAGTCCAGGTGTAAATGCCCCGGTCCACAGACCTGTTGAGAAGGACGGCAGTGGTTGCACAGGCGCTGGGGGCGGAGGTGAAGGCAGATGCCCGCCACCGGGCTGGTCATGGCAGTAGACTTCCCCAAAACTATTTCTTAGAAATTTATGGTTCAAATTAAAGTTTATCTAAGTCTTACACTCATTTGGGAGCTATAAAATTAAAAGACTATTATACACACGTTTAAGTTTGGGGTGTTCTGTAATATCAAAAGGAATTGGTGAAATGAAAAAACCTCTCTTGACGAAGTAGGGAGTTGTAGGATAACATGGGATTTGTCCTTTTACCCTTGCCTTAGGGAACATAGTTTACCTTAAAGCAATGTCCTTTCTGTATGGACACAGGAAGACAATATTGTGCTTGTAAATTGGGAGTTGATTGACTCCAATAATATTTACTCCTGGGCATCTGCTTTCTTAACTCAAGTTGCCCTCAGTTCCTAGCACCCCAAAAGCAGGATCCCGACGAGGGACAGGACGGATCCAGGGCAAGCGGTGAGTTATGTGCTACCCTGGCATCGAGGGCCAGGCCAAAATGCCACAATACTCAACTATAAGTTGAGAGCATGATCATGGACAATGCTGTCATGATCCAAAAGTAACGATGAGATTAGGATCCTGCTGGGGTTAGGAAGATTAACCTGGCCTGAGGACTGTGGTCTGGAGATGCCCTCAGGAAAAACCAAACTTTATATCTCTTACTGTGCTCATACAGAATGACATTGCTAGAAATATTAGAAGTAGATTTACTATAACTATTTAAGTAGATTACTAGCTCACACCCTGATACACACTTGTTTGGACCCCCAACCTTGAGTGGATCTCCTTAGATGAGATTTTGTTAATCTCCTCAAGAAATGGTCTTACCCTTCTTTGTTGATTTGTTGATGTTAAACTCACCTTTGTGTCACCACCCTATGTAATTTGCTATATAAACTAAGACTGTGAGGCACTGAGGGGAGATAGAAGAGACGGGGATAGGAGAAAGAAGACAAGGGAGACAGAGGAAGGAGACAGAAGAAGAAGACAGAGGAAGAAGACAGAAGACACAGAGAGGCAGAGACAGAGCGGCAGAGGCAGAGAGGCAGAGGCAGAGAGACAGGCGCAGAGAGACAGACGCAGAGAGCACAGTGGCACACACATAAGCAGAGCACAAGGTGAAAGAAGTGAGAGCGAGCGGGGCAGAAAGGGAATTAGAGGAAGATCCAGAGAGAGATCGAGAACAGGGGGAGAAGCAGAGAGAGAGACGGGAGTGTATAGAGAGGAGACTGGAAAAAACTTCGATCGAGACCAACCAACTTGCCTCCGTTCCTTCCTTCGCCTGCCTCATCATCGCCATCAACCTCCCCGGGGTGGGGAAGCGGCGCGAGACTACCGAACTCGGACAGCGGGAGAGGTAGAGCCCCGTTGGGCCCCCTCTTCTCATTTGTGTTTTTACACAGGGGGTATACCATTGAAAGGGCACAGCTGTCAAATCAGGAGGTTGGGGTCTCAACCTGTTGCCTCCTTTAAGTGGCCGAAGAGACTGATGTATTTACTTTTCCTCCCTCTAGGACATATACTTGCCATTCCCCAATAAACAGTTAAGCTATAAGACCTATAAAAACCCTTAAAAATTAGTATTTCGGGTTTTTTGTTTTGTTTTGTTTTTGTTATGGAGCCTACCTGGTCAGCTTACCCCTGGCCTACACCCAGAAATTATTCCTGGTGGTGCCCAGGGACTGAACCCAAGTCAGCCACGTGCAAGGCAAGTGGCCCGGCCTACTGTACTATTCCTCTGACCCCAAAACTTAGCATTCTTGGTGGGGTCAGAGAGACAGCACAGCAGATAAGGCACTTGCCCTGCACATGGTTAACCCAGGTTTGATCCCTGGCACCTCATTTGGTCCCTCAGTCCCAGCCAGGAAGGATCCTTCAGTTCAGACCCAGGATTAAGCCCTGAGCATAGCCAGATGTGGCCCCAAACCAAACACACACAAAAAACAGCATTCTTGGGCCAGAGACATAGCACATGCCTTGGTTCCTGGCCCTAGCTTGGTCCACGGGGGCCCACAAGTATCACTGGGCTTGGCACGAGAGGTCCCCTAGCACTAACGGGGTGGCCATGGTAGTTCCTGACACCACATGGTCCATGTAGCATTGCATTCTCCAGTACTGTAGTCAAACTGTCCTGCATGGCTACCTCAATATCACCTGGAGTGACTCCTCAGTACCTTGAGCATTGTTTGGGAGGGTCCTACCTCCCAAATTAAAATTCTCTGTAAAAGAAAATAGAATGTGCATGAAAAGTTTTAGTGTGTAAGTGAATGTAAATGATCCCTACAACGTCCCACAATGACTTTAAAACATTAAATGTCCAGACTGCAGGCAAAGGCTGGGCACTGTGGTTGTCCCATATACTCCTCTTGCGGCCCTCTATTCTTCATACCACCATGTCCAACCTTGTCCCAAGTTCTCAATAGGAATAAAAAGGGCCTCACTAGGGCTGGAGAGGTAGTTCAGTAGGTAGGGTGCTTGCCTTGCATGCAGACCTGGGTTTATTCCCCAGCACCCCATGCTGTCCCCCAGACCCTGACAGAGGTCATCTCTAAGAGGGCAGCCAGAAATAAGTGTTGGACACCACCAGATGTGGCCCAAAAATCAAAAGCAATGCTTTGCTTTAAATAGGCTCACTAAAATCCAGTATGATAGGGCTGGAGCAATAGTACAGCAGGTAGGGCATTTGCCTCTCGTGTAGCCAACCAAGTTTTGATCCCCAGCATCACATGTGGACCCCTGAGCCTGCCAGGGTTGACCCCTGAGCAGAGAGTCAAGAGTAAGATCTGAGCACTTCCTGGTGTGGCCCAAATACCATTCCTCCCACAAAAAAAGTAAAACCCAATACTACAAATATTTACCACTCATTCCAAATTTACTGGGAGGTAAGACTCAAAATGGAACAGGAAACAAGGACAAGATTATGAACTTAGATGCATAGGCCATATTTTTCTGATTCAAGCAAAATAAAAACAAAATTCAAAATGATGAGTAACTGTAGTTTAAACAGAGACTATTTAAAGGAGGAGGTGGAAAGATTATGGAATGAAGTGGGTCACTCCAGGTCAAAAGCATTACATTTGCAAGGTGAAGGATGCACATGTGAACTTTAAAAACAAGAAAAAAAAATAAAGGGTAAAAGATTGAATGTGATTATATATCATAAAATTACAAAGGCTCTTGCTTATTTTTGTGAAAGAGAAAAACTCACAAGTAGAAGGCTGGTGCAGAGCTAATGATCAAATCCCAATTCCAGTGATTACAGGCTAAAGGAGAGGTGCATGTGTATTCAAATCAGTGAAATCATTTCAGGACTTCTGATAAAATGTTAGGGAAAAAAGCATTTTTTTAGGGAGACAGCAACTAAAAGTTACCATATTGAGAAAGCCTGTCAACCCTCTCAGAAAATAAATAGTCCTTAAAGCCTTAAGTTTTCTTCTGTGGTTTTCAAGTACAAATACTATAAAGTTCTTTTTTTTGTTCTCCAACCAGAGAACTGTCATCTTGCAATCTTTATGTATATTTGGATTTACAATTTAGCAAATGAGATTTAAGGAGGATTATTTATATTATATTCCTGATATGAAAAAGTAAAAACAAATAAAATTAAGAATGTAGAATAGGTTGATGATTAGAATCTTGTACCGTAACAAAGTGACACATACCAGGCCACCCTGATACCTACAAGCATATATAATAATATGATGCTCTCTCGGCCCAGGTAAGATCTGGAGCTGCCGTGCGTGAAACGGACCCTCTGCTCCTAATGACTATGATCCAAGAGGTCTTCTAACCCATTTTGGCACTCAGAGTGGCTTCTTACAGTAATGCATCTAAACTGTGAGCTGTGCTACAACTCCGTGCCGCCCGGGGAGGGATTTTTCCTCTCCACCCTGTTTTTCAGTGCGGAAAATGGCGGTGGCAGCAACATCCACGTGGCGAGAGCCACCTTCTAAGACTCCCAACCCAGTGGTATGAATTTTGCAGTGTTGTGGCTCATAGGCGATCATGGGAAGGGGGCATTACCAGCACGCCCTCGGCCCAGATAAGATCCGGAGCTGCCGCACGCAAAATGGACCCTCTGCTCCTAAAGACTATGATCCGAGAGGTCTTCTAACCCATTTTGGCACCCAGAGCAGCTTCTTACAGAAATGCATCTAGACTGTGAACTGAGCTAAAATATCAGAAATCCAAAACCAGAGCTCATAGAGTCTTTATTCTCAGCAATGAAAAGAAATTATTAAATGATGCCTTTTCAGCATGTCTGATTGTTGGGGGGAAATTCCAAACAATAATAGTGAGTTCTCTATTGAAATATTGAATATATTCAAAGTATAAAGAGAATAAAGTTAAGATCATTAGCTACTTAGGTGGGGGCTGGGTGGGAGGGGGGTATTTTGGGGTTCTTGGTGGTGGAACATGTGCACTGGTGAAGGGATGAGGGTTCAATCATTATATGACTGAGACTTAAACCTGAAAGCTTTGTATTTTTTTCACGGTGATTCAATAAAATTAAAACGTAAAAAAAAAAAAAAAGAAGAATATGATGCTCTAATACAAAATGTGAAAGAGAAAGAGTTGCTCAAAAGATCATCGTGAAGGGCTTTTAAAGTAATTTTAAAATAACGACCTAGGAACTGAAAAGTCTTGCAAAGCTATATGTGATAGTTAAAAACATGCAAGTTTTTCTCTTTTGCACTGTAGCATGTACAAAAACTACTCCTGGGCCTATTTAAATTCATATTCCTGGCCCCTTTCCAGAGAGATGCTACTAATTTGGATAGATAAACATACCCATTCACAACTCGCCTATTCCAGATGGAGAGACCACAAAGAAAGAAACCAGAAAAACAACACTGTTTCAGGACAGGGAGCTTTCTTGTATGCATGAAATATTTTTCATTAGGAAAAAATACTGAGACACTAGTTTTCAGTCACTCACCTATAGAAGCAATTGTCAATCTGTATGCTACAACTATACCAATTTCGTCAGACCTGGGTTATAACAGAGATTTTTATTTTTTTAAATGAAAAGTCTATCTCCTATTCTAAAGTCAGTGTTGCCTTGACATGTTTGTTCAGGGATGTGTGCACATGGGTGAATATATTGTATTGGGAGTGTATTGGGAGATGATATAACATCTGCTTCTTGCCTGGAATAACCCCTGAGCATCACTGGGTGTGACCTAAATAGCAAAAAAAAGAAGGAAAAAGTGCTTCTGTCCACAGTTCTAAGTATAAAAGTCAAGTAGTTTAGGCCTAGCAATGCAAAGGAGTAATACAGAACCCTCCAAATAAGCGCATCAAGAACAAGTCTTCCACTGAACTAGGAAAAGATCTTTAGAACTGGCAGACTCATAGAAATGGACTCATCTTTTGAAACAGTTTCTGAAGATTACAGAAGAAAACTAGAGGAGAAAAGAGTAATAAAAATCTATAATGATCAACTTCATATATCTTAATGTAAAAATACTTACCAAAGAAATCTGCACCTCTGTGACCATAAAAGCTTTATTCACAACAGGCAAAACATGGAATCAATTCAAATGAACAGATAACTGGATAAAGAAGCTATGATACATGCAACTCCCTAAGATATCACCTTACCATATACAGAAATAAAATTGTGCCATTGAAACCAAAAATAGGTGGAGCTTGAGGTAATTATGCTAAGTGAATTAAGCAAACAAATAATAAACAAATGAAAGATAGCTACTGGAAGGTTTCAGTCATATTTGGAATATAAATGTCTAAAGCAAACAAACTGACAAAGAAAACAATAAAACTAACTCTTAGACTCACTGAAAGAATGATGATCACTAGGGCCAGAGAGAGAACACCGAGAGCTTTCATGCAGGAGTTCATGCAGGAGTCTCGTGGAGGAGGCCCAGGGCCAACCCTGGCACTGTGTGATCCCCATCAGGTTGGTCCCCTACCACTGGGAGTGATGTCTGACCCGAGCACAGAGCTGGGCGTAGCCCACACCACTGAGTATGGCCAAATACCAAAAACACTAAGAAATAAATAAAAAAAAAAATAGTGGTGATTACTAGTAGGAAGATTACTAGTAGGTGTGGAAAACAGGCACAGTTTTGGGTGATGGGATGGCATTACAACTTTGGTGCTAGATACAGTGAATCCTTGTATCATTTGTCACTTGTCATCCTGTTGATCTTCGATTTGCTCGAGCAGGCGCCAGTAACGTCTCCATTTTTCCCTGTCCTGTGCTAGTGTAGCCCAATGATATCTGCTCGCTTCAGGAACACAAAGAGCCTCAAACCATTCATTCAGGGTTTTGACAAAGAAGTCTGCCATCTCGTTGGTGGGCAGTCACGCGGTCTTTTGATGTCCCATGTAATCCAGTCGGTAACAGTTCTAGTCCAGTGGTCATCTCTGAATCACATTATGTGTCCAGCCCATCTAATTTCTGATGTCTTGGCAAACGAGACAGTGTTCCTGATTCTTGAGCATCAACGGAGGTCGGAACTCCAGATTCCTTCTCTCACTTGAGTGAAACGTGACACTCCTAGCATGGCTCTTTTCATTCCTCTTTGGGATACCCGAAGAGCGTTCTCATCCAGTTTGCGTCGGGCCCAGGTCTCTGAGGCCTATGTTAGTACAGGAAGAATGGTGGAGTGAAAAGGATGTGCCCTGAGCTGGAGGTTCTTCGTCCTCTTAACTTCTTCAACGCTCTTGAAGGTGTTCACACTGCTCTCTTCCTCCTGCGCTGTTCTGGTGCCAAGTTGTTCCTCATGTTGAGTTCTCGACCCAGGTGTGTATCCAGATGTGTACCCAGGTGACCCACACGTGTATCGAGACATATGTGTATGTCTCGATACGAATAGCTGCTGCATTCGGAGATGTTCGTTCCACTGAAAGCAAAGGGAACATCAGGGACTAGTTCATTATTCATGAACATTGTTTTGCTGAGATTCAGCTGCAGTCCGACCTTTCAACACTCGCGGTCAAAATCGGCCAGCATTTATGCTGCTTGGCTAGTGTTTGGCATTATGAGAACAATGTCATCAGCGAAGTGGAGGTGGTGTAGTTGCCAACCGTCTATCTTCACTCCCATTCCTTCCCATTCCAGTCATCACATGATGTTCTTGAGGGTGGCACTGAAGAGTTTCGGTGAAATGGTATCACCTGCCGAAACCCTCTCTTTACGTCAATGATCACTTCCTTGTAGAATGGTGAGATCCTGGTGGTGAATCCGTAATGCAGCTCACGGAGGATCTTGATGTATTGAGTTTGAATGCCATGTAGGGCGAGGGCTTTGGTGATCGCTTCAGTCTCAACAGAATCGAAGGCCTTCTTTAAGTCGATAAACATTAGACAGAGCAGCATCCTGAACTCTCGAGAAACTTCAATGAGCTTGGTCACTGTGTGGATATGGTCGATCGTGCTGAATCCTTTTCAGAACTGGGCTTGCTCGTATGGTTGTCCTTCATTTATTGTTCTGCCTATTCTATTCAGGATGACTCGAGTGAACAACTTGTAGATGACGGATAACAGGCAGATTGGGTGATAGTTGCCGATGTCAGGGATGTCTCCTTTCTTGTATAACAGAACGGTCCTGCTGGTTTTCCATTGTGATGGAACCTTGCATTCGGACAGGTAGCGTGTGAAAAACCGAGCCAGTGTATTGAGGAGTATTGGTGGCAGATTCTTCAGGTGTTTGGGTCTGACCTTGCCTGGACCGGGTGCTGTACACATCTTTACCGATGAAATGGCATGTCGGATTTTGAAAGAGAAGACGTTGGGGACATCTCTATCCTGAGGAATTTGGTATGTGGGAAGGTGGACGTGGCTGTCAAAGAGATCGAGTAGAAGTCGTGAATAATCCTTTCCATTGCCCTTCTGGAAGATGTGATAGATCCATCTGGACATCGGAGGGCAGTCATCTTGGTCTTGTAGTTGGCGAAGGACAAGCGAGCACTGCGAATACTTTTCCCGGCTTCTGCTGCATTGCCCAACACTGCTGCTCTTCTCTCTTTGAGGTCTTCCTTTATCGCTTCTCTGCACAACTCTGCACAACTTTTAACAGCCCTGTTCAGATGTTAGCTTGTGGTTGCCTGAGACTCGTGCCAAAGCATGTTGACGAATGGGCTCGAGAATTTCCGAAGACAGATATCTGTTTTTGGCTTTCCCACTCTCAGCATTTTTCGCACAATCATGGAGGTACTGAACCAGTCGATTGTATTCCTCATCAATGCTGTCAACAATGGCATCTTCCCACGTTGTCGCAATAGTGCCAAAAAGCTCCCACTTGGTGTCAATCTGTGAGTTCTCTTCTTAAACTTTGCAGTCCTTTCTCCCTGCTCTATGAAGTAGAATTTTCCACAAAGGATACAGTGGTCCAATCCCATTTGGAATTTTGGGACAACAGCGACATCAGTCAGGCAAAACCTTCGACTGAATATGATGTGGTCAATCTCGTTGTGGAACTGTCCATCGAGAGACTCCCATGTCTAACATTTAGATTCGGCCTTTTGGAACCATGAGTTACCATGGATCGTCTTGGTCGACATGATGAACTCAGACAGTCTCTCACCCTGTTCGTTCCATTCTAGACCATGGGACCCAATGTGGAGTTCTTCGGGCGACCTTCTCGGTCCTATCTTGGCATTAAAATCACCATCAATGACCTTGTAGAAGGTGTGGTCTTCTTTATAGAACCTCTCCAGTTCCATGTAGAACTTCTCAATTTCTTCTTTATCGTAGCTGGATGTTGGGTTATAGACGACAAAGATAGAAACTGCCGGCACTGAGCCACATCTATTCAAGCGTAATTGTCCTATTCGGGTTGTTAGGCATTCGAATGAATCAAACATGCTCTTGGCCACGTTCGTGTTGACAAGGACACCAATGCCACCGACACCTCTGTTGTAGCATGTTCCGAGGAACAATTCTTCTCCAGTGTCGAAAATGGCGTGATATGATTGATGTCTTCTCGTTTCAGTCAGACCAATGACATCGTACTTGATCTTCTGCGCTTGCACCAGCAGGTCCTCAATGGATGCTTCCGATGCCAATGTACATGCGTTGAAAGTACAGACAGTCATTTTAATCTTTCTTCGTTTTGGCAGTCTAGTTCATCCCTGAGATTTTTCCAGCCTCTCCTTGTTCATCTTTCTTAACGCTGCCATATTTCGGGCTTTTTCGGTGTCAGGTGAATGAGGCCCATTGTTGTTAACTGTTTTTGGCATATCGAATACGCCACGGGTAGCGTGCCAGGCTCTGCCGTGCGGGCAGGGTACTCTTGGTAGCTTGCCGGGCTCTCTGAGAGGGATGGAGGCCTTTAGGGCAGCCTCCAATAGCCCTTACAGGTGTTCCCAGGATTCAGTGAATCCTACAGATATTAAATGTGTGAAGTACTACCTTTACATTAAAAATTCTATAAGCTTGTAAACTAATGATGAATTTTTAAAAGTAGAATATATATTTATCATGGATTTTTTATTTCATTACTACTCAGAAAAACATTTAAAGGCATGTTTTAATGTTATTTTAAACCAGCTCTTTAAATGCCTTCTTGGGAACTGGTATTGGAACATTATATGCCTGAAACTCAATTATGCAGTAACTTGGTAACTTTTAACTCACAGTGATTCAATAAATAAATAAATAAAATGCCTTCATGGTATGTCAGTTTTCTTAAGTAATTTTTAAAAGAATTTAAATTACTTCCTTTGTCTCTTAAGTGTATATCAAATTGGAAAGATCTATTTCCTATCCATTTGGACAAATTACTACTCTTTGTTCATCTCTGAGCTATTTTTAAACTAAGTGTATGCAAATGTTTATTTTAAGATATCACAACAAAGTAAAATGTAATTATTACAGATTTTTTCTCATATCCTTAAATTTAATGCAACAAGAATGCAATTGGACTGGAGCCAGAGCAACAGTCCAGTGGGTAGGGCGCTTGCCTTGCACATGGCCAACCTGGGTCTGATCCCCGGCATCCCAAGCAGTGCCAGTAATTCCTAAGCACAGAGCCATGAGTAAGCCCTGAGCATCACTGGGTGTGACCCAAACACACACACATACACACACACTCATACACACAATTACACTTCGAGGGACTAAGTCTCTGTTTTATTTTTATTACTGAGTGGTGGCATATCCAGCAATACTACAGCAGCAGACAGTGCCAAATACTAAACCAATTTGTTCATAAGCCACAAGTGAAGTGCCTTTCTTGTGTTTGGTATTTGTTTTCTGTTTGGAGGCATACTAATCAGTGTTCAAGGGATATTCTCAGCCCAGTGCTCATCCCATTGCTCCAGACGGTGCAAAAGAAAGTATACAGTGCCAGGGAGCAACCCCAGGCTCCCTACACGCAGAAAATGTGCTCTAGTGTATTAAGCCATCCTATCTCTATGGACCAATTGGAGTTTCCTTCCCCGAAAGCTCAGGTGCCACTGAAAGACTCACCTGAAAGTGTAGGTTGGTAAGAAGCACACTGATGTCTCCACAATGAAATGGCAGATCTCTCTCGATTCTGGAGTCCATTTATTCTTTCTGCTAGTCCACCTCTGTTTAAAAATTATAATGCACTGATTTCAGTCAAAAGAAAATCTTCACAACAGTTGAGGCATTCATTATATTTCAAATTCTCCAACCAGACACAAACAGAAGAAACATGCAATTTTAGCTCAGTTGGCATTGCATTTTCTACTGAGAAGCAAGATTTTCATAGGTCAGTAATTTCCTCTTAAAATAATTTTCAGAAACTCAGTTTTTTGATTCTTAGAAATATAAACACTTTTGGATCAACATTGAGAGTATCATGCTAAGTGAAACAAGTCAGAGAGAGAGAGGGACAGACATAGAATGACTGCACTCATTTGTGGAACAGAGAGTAACAATGGGGGATTAACACACAAGGATAGTAGCGATAAGGCCCAGGAGGATCGCTCCATGGCTTGGAGGCCAGCCTCACATGCTGGGGGAAAAGGCAGCTCAGAGAGAGAAGGGACCACCAAGTAAATGATGCTTGGAGGGCTCACTCGGGATGGGAGATGTGTGCTGAAAGTAGACTATGGACCAAACATGATGGCTACTTAATACCCGTATTGCAGACCTTAACACCCAAAAGGAGAGAGAGAGTAAAAGGGAATGTGCCTGCCACAGAGGCAGGTGAGTGGGGGGGAGGGTGGTGGGAGGGATACTGGGAACATTGGTGGTGGAAAATGCGCACCGGATGAGTACTCGATCATTGTATGACTGAAACATCTCAATATTCTTTAGGTAGTTTTCTTATAAACTTATTTAATAATCATGTCCTGAATTGTTTTCTGCTCAGTCTAGCTAAGTGTTTTATGTCCAGAAAAAGAAAGACAAGGACAGCTTCACAATCTACTGGAAGACAAAGAGATGAGCATAAAGGGGTTCAGAGTCAAGGCAGCAGAACTAGTTGGAACAGAGAGATAGTACAGCAGGTAAGGCACTTGCCTTGCATGTGGCCAACCCAGGTTCAATCCCAGGCACCCCATTGGGTGCCCCAAGCAGCACCAGGAGTATTTCCCGAGTGTAGAGCCAGGGATAACCTCTGAACATTGCAGGGGTGTGGCCCCAAAACAAAACAAAACAAAACAAAAAAAGAAATCCTGTCAAAGGTGAGAAGGGGCTGCAAAGAGACAGCCCAAAAGACTGAAGTGTCAACTTTAAGTGCAGGAGGTCCAAGCCGAATCCCTGGACTGCAGTCTCCCAAACACAACCAGAACCTACAAACCACAAACAACAGAACAAAAACCAATAAAACCTGCAAGCTACTGAGTGACAGGACACTCAGAATTTGGGTCATTATTTGGGTCACAGAAATGACGCCTTTGTTGGCTTGTTCTTAGCCAAACCAAAAGGCTACTCCGAGTGCAGAGCCTGAGGGTAGCTCCAGGTGACGCTCAGAGAATCATGCAGCTGAGATCAATTTGCTCCTGCATGCGAAGCATGATCTTCAGCCCTCTGAGCCAACTCTGACTCAGGTGTGACCGAGTCCTAGTCACAAACATATAGCAAAGATAGCAAAGCTTTTTATACAGAAAGGAAAATTTCCAAGTATGCCAAGACAATTTATATCAGTGAACACACAGGCACTTCACAGAAGCATATATATGCATCTACATATATAAACATATACATGTATAAAATATATAAACTTTTTTATTTATCAAACTATCTGGGTTCAGAGCAGTTAGCAGCACCTTAACCTTGGTGAGTTCAAGAGAAATGAAGATCAGTTAATGATAACCATAAGACTGCATGCCACATATTTATGAATGTATTATTTCATAATATTACACACCACATTTAACTGTATTTAAATACATTATCTCCTCTTATCCTGATAGTATCACTTTAAACAGAAAGGACAGATACCAAAACCAACATCACAGATGAAAAACATCGTAACTTAAAAAAATTCTCTGATAAAAGTTAAAAAAAATTCTCTAATATTACATTGGCCAAATGAGGAAATCATTGATGAAACCAGAAAGGAACACAGTGCCTGGCACTTCAAGAAATGCTAATCATTGGTGTGGTGTTTTGCTATGACTTTTATTTGAGCCTATACTCTTTCCACAATAATTGAAACATCTTATTTTAATACATGCCCATACATTACTGGTGCTTTTTATTGTTTCCCAAAGGCACCAATTCTTCCCGAATAATTAGTGCACGTGTGCATGTTACACACACACAGTAGTAGGAGTAGTATAGATAATCTAAAAACAGCTTACAGTGACCAACCCAGTTGTTCTCTGGGAGACTAGGTCTGATTGGGTTTGTAGAACACCAGGAATACAACCTGTAGTGCTTCACACTCAGCCCTCACACAGACTAGGCATGAGCTCTGGCACATGAATTATCTCCTGGCCTGGCCCTCACATGAAGACTCTATAAACATTCCCACAATCATGAATACACAGAGGGACTCCCTCTAGACATGTCAACCTTTACCTAACATAGAAGCCCTCTCTGCATTTATGTGGAGAAACATAAGTACTCCTCCTCTAAACAACACTAGAAAGCAGGAATTTTTCACCCTCATTTTGCAGGTGATAAACTGAGGTGGTGAGATGGTGCACACTTGTGCAAGGTGAGGAATCTGACCGGAGAGTTATATGGATGCAGATGTCTGGCTACAGGGTTTGTAAGACACTGCATTATTTCTTATTGGTTTTTTTGGTATCTTTTTTCCTTCTTTTATTTTTCTTTTTGTTTTTTTGGACCAAACCCTGCTGTGCTCAGGGACTCACTCCTATCCAAGCTTCGGAGACCATATGGGGTACAGGAGAGTGGACCTGGGTTGGCTGTCTCCAAGACAGGCTCCATCCCTGCCTCCAATACTACTTTGTTTCACAGTGATCTAGATGATTATTTACCAACTGTTGGTTTTCAATCTTGTGACTTTAAAGAACAGAAGACAAAGTAAAATGTGAAAGCAGTTTATGGTTAAGATCAAGTCCTAGAATCTGACAAATAAATTTCAGGCAAAAAGCAAGCTTAAGAGTAAAAGTGAACACTAAATACTGATGTTTCTGATTATGCAAGAGGAACTATCTGTGGGCTGGAGCAATAGCACAGCAGGTAGGGCATTTGCCTGACATGCAGCCAACCCGGGTTCGATACCTAGCATCCCATATGGTCCCCCAAGCACCGCCAGGAGGAATTCCTGAGTGCAGAGCCAGGAGTAACCCCTGCGCATCACTAGGTGTGACCTAAAAAGAAAAAAAAAAGAAGAAGAACTATCTGGACCCAAAGATAGAATTTCCATTTCCAGTTAGGATTATAGTCTTTTTTTTTTTTTGCTTTTTGGGTCACACCCAGCGATGCTCAGGGGTTACTCCTGGCTTTGCACTCAGGAATTGCTCCTGGCAGTGCTTGGGGGACCATATGGGATGCCGGGGATGGAACCCAGGTCGGCCGCATGCAAGGCAAACCCGCTGTGCTATCGCTCCGGCCCCAGGATTATAGTCATTTTCCCATTTCGTTTAGGTCATTGGGAAGGCTGGTCATTGAATACCTGTAGGGAATTCTAACTAGTAATATCTGTCTTTAGGAATGAAGTCTGACTTGTAATGAATAATCCTACTTTTACTAAAACATCTAACATCATTTGGGAGGAGGGGGGAGATACCCAGCAGTGTTCAAGGGCTATACCAGGTTCTGTAGCATAGGGTCACAAACCAATGCAAATGCAAGTAAGTTTCCTGTACTATCTCTGGCCCTCTATTCATTTCTGAAAATTGCTAGTTATCTTCTTAATTTTTTAGAGATAAATATAGCTATATCTAAGAAAGGCATGTCTATATGTTAGGTATCAATTGAGGTAACTTTGGTTCAAAGAATGAAAATGTTTTAGAACTAGAATGCTAGTACACGGCTCCTCCCACCAAAGTGCTTCCTCAACCTCACCTTTCACTCCACACTTTCAAACTGCCAACATCAGTTCTGTCGTCAGTCTAAGGCATTTTAAGCATTAGATGTTGCATATTCTTTTGCTTTCTTTCTTTACATAGCACCTACGAGTGAAATCATCATTTGTCTCTGTTTCTGATCTATTTTGTTCAACTGATACACTCCAGTACCATCCATGCTGTAGCAAAAGGCAAGGTTTTATGTTTCTCTTATAACTATTATTTTACTGTTGTATATATATGTGTGTATACACACACATTTATATATATATATATATAACACATTCCTTTACCCAAAGTTCAAGCATTTCCCAGACCTTGGGTACCACAATGAATATAAGTCTACACCTATCTTTCCAGTTAGTATTTACAAAGATATTAGCAGCTTCATTTTTAATTTTTTGGGAAATCTGCATACTGCTTTGTAAAAAACTAAAGCTCGCCGAGGGGGCGAGTGCACTCGCGGGCTCTCTAGGCGGCTCTGTCTCACCGCGTGCGTCCGGTGCCCCAGAACCGCTGTGTGTGCTGTCAGTCGAGGGCAGGCGACGGAAGGAAGAAGGAAGAAGGCCAAACTGGTTGCTCAATCCGTTTATTTAATTCTCTCCCTCCGCTTCTCTCCCGCTCTCCTGGATCTCTCCCCGTGGATCTGCCCCCGTGGATCTGGCCCCCCAACCCACACTCACAGCCTAGTTAAATCTCCACAGCATCAGGGGGTTGGGGCATACACATAGGTGTGGTCACCATCAATAGGGTAAGGTTCCTTTCCCTTAGGGGATGCTTCTCCTAGGACTTAATTCTCTTTCAGCAGGAGGATCCACCCAAGGGCGGAGTCCCATGAATGTGTTTCTCTTCTCCTCAGCCAGCAAACATATAAGAATTCATAATATTAATTATTTTGTATGGACACAATAAGAGATGCATTAAAGCTTATAGAATTGCTCTCCTGGGGCCATCTCAATCTCAGACTACAGTGCTCAGGCCAGATCAGTCTTTCCTATCCCTGGCAGGGTCCCAGTCTCATAATTACTATTGGATCATGACAGCATTTGTCTATGATCAAGCTCTTAACTTATAGTTAAGAATTAGGCACTTTGGCCAGGCCCATCTCGATGCCAGGGTAGCACATAACTCACCGCTTGCCCTGGATCCTTCCTGTCCCACGTCGGGGACCCTACTTTGGGGTGCTAGGAACTGAGGGCAACTGAGGCTTAAGTGGAGAAAGCAGAGGCCCGGGAGGGAATAATATTCGAGGCCAATTAATTCCCAAGTTATAAAAACATAATATTGTCTTCTTGTGTCTATACAAAACAGACATAGCTTTAAAGTAAATTATTCAAAAGGCACAAGAAGAGGAGAAAGGCAATATTAACTTATATAATATAAATTCAGTATCCTAGGAGGTCTGACCTTGCAAATTAGCAGTCAGATTAAGGGAAAGCTGAGGATTAACTCTTTTGGGGAAGAGAGCATGGAGAAGTGATTATAGCTAAACAAAGGGATGGGAGAGATTCGGGAACACCTTGATGGGTGTGACTGGGGTAAGCCTAAACTCTGGGTAAAACCGGGACAAGCTACTTGTGGCAAGGAGGGAAAGGACAAAGTAATGTCATCCTACACTGCTTTTCATAGAAGTTGAACCAATTTTCATTCCCAACAACAGCTGAATGAGGGTTCCTTTTTTTCCAGAACATATTACGCATGTTTTATATATCTAAATTTATGTGTACATATATATACTATATGTAATGTATATGCAATTCTCACTTTTTGAGGGAATATCTCATTGTTGTTTTTATTAAAAATTAGTAATGCATATTTTATCATGTGCCTTTATCTTTTGTCTTCCTTGAGCTCTTCTAAGATTTTGAAGCTGGGAGTTGGGGATGTTTGGATCACACCCAGATATACTCAGGACTTATCCTTTCTCAGGGATTACTTCTGAGGGTGTTTGGGGAGACCATATGGAGAGTCAGGGATCAAACCAGCATTGGCTATGTGTACAGCAAGATATTTCCCCTAATAATATCTTGCCAGCTCACGCCTCCCAATCTTTTGACAGGGTTCTTTGTTTTAGGCATTGAAATAAAGTTGGTCTCTCAGACCAATGGTAAATAACTGAGAACCCAGAGATAAACATGTGTGTATATAAACAACTTATGAGAAAGGAGTCAAGAACTTAAAATGGGTTAAGGAACACTTCTTCACCAAATGGTGCGGGAAAAAAAGAAAAAGGGAAAAAAGGGGCCAAAGCAATGATATAGTGTGTAGGGCACTTGCCTTGTATATGGCCAACCTGGGTTGGATCCCTGGCATCCCACTGGTAACTCTCAAGCCAGGAGTGATCCCTCAGAGCAGGGCCAGATGTAAGCCCTGTGCACCACCAGGTGTACCAAGTTTCAAAACTTAAAAAAAAAAAAAATCCCAGTGCTGGGAAAATGTTAGCAATGTACAAAAGAATAAAACTGGACCACTATCTTATACCATGCACAAATATTAACTAAAAATAAAAATAAAATGGGTCAGAAGAAAATGCTGTGCACAAGGCAAATGCCTAATGTACTATCTCTCAGACCCAAGATTTTTCTTTTTTTCCGAAATTAGGTAAAAAAGATTTTTTTCCTAAATTGTCACTATTAACACTTCCCTTGTAAAACGCTTTTGTTTTATTCCATAAATTTGTTACACTATTTTTCCATTTTCATTGGTTTCAAGTTACTTGCTGACTTTTCCTTTGCATTACTCTTTGGTGGTGAAGAGATGGGTGTTGGAACATTATATAAGTGAAACCCAATCATGAACAATCTTGTTACTGTGTAACTCACTGTGATTCAATAAAAAAAATTTTTTTTAAAGAATTTCTATAACTGCACGGCATCACCTTCAACATCAGTTGGCATTCAAATCCCTTTAATTCGCTTCATTTTCTGTTCAGTTAAGAGAAAAGAATTAAAACCCTAACATTCTCTTCCATCTACAACTTCTTCATTATGACCACAAGGCTTATGTCTCATTTTATGTAACTGTGTAGTAAACAGACACAAATTGACTTCCCATGCCACAGCCATTGCACTAAACTTGTGTTCACACTTGCACTCCCTTACTCTGTGCTGAGTGGGCTTCTCTTCCCGGTAGCCTTCCCTACTTCCTTTTCCACCTAATGAAAAAGCTAGTATCTCTGCTATTTCTCCACTGGAGGCTCCCTACTGTTCCCAGACATGTGCACTTTTTCTCTGGAGATTTTTGAGACCCTGGACCTCTTTCAAGACAGTGGAGACTGTTTCCTAGCAGAGGCGGGGCACACCAGCTCTACTCCAGAATCCTGGGCGGTCCTGGAGCCAGCTCCTCACTTCCTTCCTCTCCTTACTAGTCCATGAACACTGCCCTCAGGCACATCCTACTTGCCTTCTCTTGACGTAGACATGCCATAAATAATCCAAAACCTCTACTCTTCATTGTTACACTCACTCTTTTTACTGACACTCCTTTTTCCTATTAGGTTTACTTTTATGGTTCTGCTTCCCACAAGTTCTGCTTCTCATATTTAATGGCCTTTATTTCTTTTAGTTTTTGTTTTAAATTAAAGCACCAGGAGACAATATATTACATGGTCTCTTTGGGTTGGAACATCTCCCTGCTCATGGCACACAAAAGGCCCTTCCACATGTTCTGCATGTCGGTCCAGGGCCCTGTGGTTCTCCACACAAACCCCACTTGGCTTCTTGTCCTGAGTCTTTGCTCTCTCATATACAAGAGCTTCTCAGGTTCACTTCAATAAACATTTAAGAGAGCCCCTGGAACTTGAATGCTTAACAAAATTTAGTAAACCCAACCAACCAATCGCTATTTTAAAAAATCAGTCATATAGGCTGGTCATGATTAAACTAGTGAAAGCTCAACTTAGATAACAATTCCATAAAAATCCTCCAGAACTTAGTTCTTCCATTTACTTATTATGAAGTGAAAAGTCTATTGCTTCTGATCTCCTACAAACAAACATTTTAAAATTAACTTTCATAGGCACTGGGTTTTCATAAGAAAGACTAAAGGAAGCAAATAACAACAAGAAACATTTTATATAGATGCAATTTAACCTTAAAAGCTTCCTCCTAGCTGACTTTTCTGGAGTCCTTGGAAACTTCTGGAGTGTACAGGAAGCGCTCTCTGTAGATTTCACCCCTGGGTCTTTCAGTCTCTCCATAACCCGTCTTTCATCTGACCCCAAATCCACATGACATCTGTGAGAGGATTCTGAAGCAAGGACCAGGGCATTTTCTGAATTATCTTCCTTTTCACTATCAGATGAATACTCAAAAATTTCTGCAGAATTTGTCTGGAAAAAAAATTAAGAAAAAATTCTGATAAATTTGGAGATATTTATTCATACAAACATAAATTCTAGCCCCTTGTGAATGTATTCATTGAAATTACTTGGTAAATACAAAATTTATAGGTTTAACTTTTTAAAAAAATTTTTTAGTGAATCACCATGAGGTACAGTTACAAGCTTATAAACTTTCGTGTTTGCATTTCAGTCATACAGTGATCATTTACCCATCCCTCCACCAGTGCCCATTCTCCTCCACCAATGATCCCAGTATCCCTCCCACCACCCCCACCCCATCCCCCACCACCCGACACTGCCTCTGCGGCAGGGCATTCCCTTTTGTTCTCTCTCCTTTTGGGTGTTGTAGTTTGCAACAGAGATATTGAGTGGTCCTCATGTTCGGTCTATAGTCTACTTTCGGCCTGCAGCTTTCAACCCAAATGGGTCCTCCCAACATCCTCTACTTGGTGTTCCCTTCCCTATCTCAGCTGCCTTTTCCCCAGCATGTGAGGCCAGTTTCCAAGCTGTGGGGCAGACCTCCTGGCCCTTATCTCTACTACTCTTGGGTGTTAGTCTCCCATTCTGTTACTCTATATTCCACAGATGAGTGCAATCTTTCTATGTCTCTCTCTTTCTTATAGGTTTAACTTCTTTTCTGGCACAAAATTCAAAAGAATCATGCCACATACCAAAAGTTAAGTATACTTAAAATATGGTAACATTTGGGGCCATGTAGTGCCAGAGACTGCACCCTAGTCTTATGGAGACAAAGCATGCACCCCCTGGCCCTGGTGCAATGTTCTCAGTCCCTCATATTTTCAAATAATCTATGCTGGTATTAGTAATTTAAAACTAATCTTTGCAAAGTATTATACTGAACTGGTGATGGAAGTGAAGTTTGTTCTTTATCCTTGTAGACTTTTTTAGTAACTTCAGTGGTCATACTGAAAACAAGCCAATGGAGCACAGCAGGCATTCACTACTAGAACCCAGAGAATTTTTGTGTAACTTTTGTGTAATTTTGAGCTGCTGGTCACATCACATGGTAACCAGGCATAGCTTAGATATATTTTTCTTATTTTATGCTATGGTGTACCTCACATATCTCATCATCTCTGTGGAAACAAAAGTTTCTATTTCATATTGTAAATATAGATAAAAATACAGTGAAGACATCAAATTCAGTTAATAAAACAAAAACAATTAAGCTAGTTGTTCTGAGGGAAGAGAGGAAAAGAAAGAATGGATTTAAGAGTGAAAACCATAACAAACCCTGGTAGCTATACATGGCATGCTGTGGCTCTGGAAACTGCCAATGTGATGCTTTAAAATAAAGTAGCTGTGAGGGCTGGAGTGATAGCACAGCAGGTAGGGCATTTGCCTTGCACACAACCGGGTTCAATTCCCAGCATCCCATATGGTCCCCTGAGCACCGCCTGCAGTAATTCCTGAGTGCATGAGCCAGGAGTAACCTCTGTGCATCACCAGGTGTGACCCCCCAAAATTAAAATAAATAAAATAAAATAGCTGCTTATTTTTTTTCTACTTTAGTATTGTGGACATGTGCTGCTTAATAGTACCCAAATTTAATTAAAGCCTTTTTTCTTGCAAACAAAATGTAAAGCCTTTAAGGGCACCGAGGGGGTGGAGGGGAGTGTTATTTGTTATAAAACTTGTGAGAATAGAGCTGGGAGATGGTACTGTAGGCAGGACACTTGCCTTGCATGTGGCTAACCTGGGTCCAATCCCTGGCACCCCATACGGTTCCCCAAGCCCCTCCAGGAATATGATCTCTGAACCCAGAGTGAGAAGTTAACCCAGAGCACAGTCCAACTGTGACCCCACAACAAAACAAACAAAAACTATGAGAATACCCAAACAAAACCTCATGTTTTTGGTCAGTATAAATTTGAGTGCTTTTGCCCACTGCTCCTCAGAGTTAAACTGGTCATGATAGAACAGGAGCCACCACTGCTTCCTGTGGTGGAATAAAGACAGGTGCCTTTGCCCGGTCCATCCCATATAGAAAACAAAACACATCTTGCCTTTCTCCACCTCTTCTTTGAACTGCTGCACACCTTCCAGTAAAGTAATCACTGGATGGTCAAACTTGTCCCAGAAAAAAATGCACACAAACCTTGCCCCATCAACAGCAAAATGGCAGCTCCTTAGATTTCCACAGGGAACAAGTCGATAGCTGTGAAATTTCAGACCTATCTTATGGCAAGGGCACAGAGCAGCAACACTGAGTTGCTGCATCAATCTCATCCCGTTCCACAGGAACACGGGGTAAGCTACTGACTGTGCCAGATGTGGACAATCACATTAAACACACTGGTTCTCTTCAGCTTGTCCAGCTGCATCTGGGCATAACACATCTGATTTATTATGTTCTTCAGCTCATCATCCAGCTCCAGCTGCTGTAGCTTAAATTCACCGTCTTCTCTCCAAGATACTGAGCTTCCTCCTGATCCAGTCTCCAGCGTCAGCCTGGAATATCTCCAGACTTCCTGCTGCTATAGTGCAGATCTTTTCCACATCTTTCAGCTCCTGGATCAGTTTCTCCTCCTCTAGTGCCAACTTCTTTAGCTCCATCTGTAGCTTTTCATTGTCCTCCTCATTCATTTGCTCTAAAATCTCCAAACACCATTTCCAGCCCTGTAACTCATTTTTCTGTGACACCGAGTTGAGTGTCCAACTGGTCCAGAAGATTGTCTTGTGGGGTCAGAGCAACAGGACAGCAGGTTGGGGCCTTGCCTTGTACACGGCCAACCCAGGTTTGATCCCTGGCATCCCACATGGCTCCCCACACACTGACAGGAGTAATTCCTGAATGCAGAGCCAGGATGAGCATTGGCTGGGTGTTCTCAACAACAACAAATTGTAAACATTTTAAGAAAAAATAAAAGATTTTCTTGTGCATTTCTCACAATGTGCGTGATCCACATCTGATGTTCAAAAGGTCCCCAGTGACCTTCAGTTTTTTGCTAAGGTTCTTCATGGTACAGTCACGTGCACCCAGATCAGAGTGGAGCTACTGAAACTTTCTGTCAACATCCTGGCTGTGGGTGGGGGATGGGGAAGGGAACAGTGAATCTGTGAGAGGCACTATCCTGGTAAACTTCCTCTCCTCAGTTGACCTACTGGATCTCTCCTGGTTTCATCTGATCTGTGGCAAATAACGGAGCTTGCAAGTTCTATCCTGGCACTACCCAGGGATCCATGAGTTCTGGATGGTGACACGATCCAGGATCTTGAAGCTTATGCCCAGTCTCAGTGCTGTGTTGCTGAACATCTAAGACCCCCTCCATCCCTCAGGGCCCTGAGTCTGCCACCCTGGTCTGCCCGGGACCAAAGTATCAAGAATTGCGACACCCAGTCTTCAGCTACTGGTCCACTAGCAAAAGACTTTCCTCATATATTCTTCACATGGGCATATGTAGCAGGAAACTAAATGTATGCCAAAACCTTTAGGAAACGAAGCCATCACCTGGCTTACTGTATTTTAAAACCATTCAAGCTTATAATTCCTGATAAATATGGAGGATCTTTCCTCACAAGGAACAAAGGACCAACTGATTATAGGACCCCAAGGTGCATGGAGTTGAAACAGGGAGAACGGGGAGCATCCAAGCATCCTGCAGGTTTATAAGCTTAAGGGTTTTTCTTTTGTTTTGTTTTTGAGGCGCTGTGGATCAAAACTAGGGCTTGACACATGTAAGGCGAGTGCTCGAACGTCGAGCAACAGCCTGGACCCTTCATGTTTATTTTTGTAACAGAATCAGATTAATAACAAAGGAGGACTCAAGTCTGGAAATGAAAAAGTTTTAAATCATGATTCAGTTATTTACTTTGTGATTTTGGACAACTTACTTCACTGATCTAATTCATTAATTCACTAATTCACTCCTCTAACATCTAAAATTGGAATTTTTAAAATATTTTAAGATATTCATAGTGGACATTATGAAATATTTCCAACATAAAGGAAAATACTGAAAAAATATAAAAAATACACAAACCATCAACTATCACCCACCCTTCATCAAATCTGTTCCTTTGAAGTTTTTTTAAATGATTCAGCTGAAATTTCCTGTTCTCATTTTCTTCCTTCCTAAACATAATTGTCTTGAATTTGACATTTCATTTCATCCTGTCCAATTTTTTTAAATCACATACATAAACATTGTACTATTTGCAAATTTATAAACTTTATATAAAAATCATAAAACAGTATCTTCTTTACTTGGCTCTAAATGACCTATTACTTCTTTCATCAGTATTATATATTTAATTTTTATCCAGTTTATACATGTGGCTTTATTTCAGTGCCGCCTATGCAAGAAACAGAAATAATTTAAAATTTTCTAATAGCAAAGTTAAGAAAACAAGGAATATGGTAAAATATAATCATATATTAAAGCAAATACATAGACGTGTTATCTTTCTTTTCATTCTGAACACTTACCAGTATTAATGTTTACTGCTATGCACCTTAAAATTCTTCCATTCTACTCATTACCCAAAGCCGCTCCCACTTCTTTTTTTTAACTATTTTTGGCCCACACTAGCAATGCCTAGGGCTTGCTTCTGGCTCTGCACTCAAGAATTACTCCTGCAGGGGCTGGGGCACTATCTGTAGTAATGCAGATCAAACCCAGGTCAGCTGCATGCACCACAAGTGCCCCATCCACTTCTGCTATCTCTCTGGCTCCCCAACAATATTTCTTAAGTGAACAATTTGTCCATATGATTCACGAAGCAATTTTTAATTAGTGGGAACTGTATGATACACAGAAAGAAATCCATTAGGAAAGTGCTTTTCTAATTTAACAGTGTATATAAGAAGATAAACAATTACATAAAACTGACATTTTTTCCAGTACCTTAAGAAAATTATCTTGGCCAAGGATACTTCGGCATGATTATTCTAGATAGGCTGACATACCCACATGGTAACCAAATCAAATTCATAAGAAATAAACTGCTGGGAGACTGGGTATCTCAGTGCTGTGGGCCCAAGCAGCACTGCGTCTTCAGGCCTCGCACTAACCTGAGGAGCTGGATGGCCAAGGCCATTAGTGGGACCCCCAGACCTTCTGAACACTATATGGGAGCCCCCCACGACCCACCCATAATAAGGAAAAGAGCTGATTTACTTAAATGATAATTTTCAATTGCCAAAATAAAGACTAAAATATTGGCAGAAGCAGGGATGTCACTCAATGGAAGAGGACATTCCTCACATGAATGAAGCCCTGGCAACAGATCAAAACTAAAGAGGGAAAAAACACACTAACTCCCCACTCCTCCCTCTGTAGCCTCTGATGAAAACCAGAAAAACTTCAACACACAGTTTCAAATATTTTAACTAAACAAGTATTTTCTGCTGAAACTTTCATTTAAGACCAACTTCCTCAGGCATAACACTCATTTTCAAAAGTACAGAAGAGCAAATCAGAAAATTTACAACAGTGGTCAAATTCAGAGTCAAGAAGAGACTAACAATGATAATAATTTGCTGATGTTTACTATATAATGAAATTATTAGTGTGTGCTACGATCTGAACCAAGGTTCAATCCTGAATCCCTGGTTGAACCAGCATATGTGATGACGGAGAGATTAAACCAGGCTTGGTCACATGCAGGTCAAAAGCTAAACCCCAGTCCCCAAATTATTACTAATTGATTCTTCTCTTTTTCCTGAGAGATCATAACTTCAGGACTAGGAGTCTTATGAACTAGGGATTAAATCTGAAAACCAAGATTATGATAAGAGCAAGGAGTATCTCTTGTGAAAAAGGCAATGGCCACGCTATGACTTCCATTACTATCAGAGATTCTCTAACACTCTATAATACTGTCCGTGCAATTTATCAAAATCATGTTTTTCAACATTATCTCAGTTCCAAAAGTTAACAATGGTGCTACAACAGACAAATAACCAAAACCTAGCCAGATTCTTTTACTCCAGACTTTGGACTAAGAGAGTCTAGGAAACAGAAGCTAAGATTTCCTAATGACAAATCTCTAAATAAAAAATTCATGAGTTTCTACTGATAAGGTGCTCAGAGTTACATGTAGTCCAATTAAACTTTTCTTAGATTCCTCAAGATACAACAGCACATTATAATAAATTTTCTCTTCCTCTTAAGCTAGCTAGATGTTTTCTCTTACAAATCAATGACTTTAGCTAAATATTCACAGAGATAATGCTCCATTAAACAAATATTTAATAAAGTACAGCACAAATTAGTCCTTATTTTGGTTCATCTGAAAATAGAAGACATACTAAAAAATTTTCCTATCAAAGGACTGGAAAATTCTTAACAAATTAAGATGAAGAGGAAAACATACACATCAGAAAAGTATATTCTAGATACATAGAATTCAGATAAATGAAACTTTTTTTAAAGAGTTGCCTCTGGGAAGCATAAAACAGTAATAAGAATTTTGAGTGCTACAGTGCTACAGGCGAACGCCCTACCGCTGTGCTATCACTCCAGACTCATTCACGCGGCCGACCCGTGTTCAATTCCTCCGCCCCTCACAGAGAGCCTGGCAAGCTACTGAGAGTATCGCGCCCGCACAGCAGAGCCTGGCAAGCTACCTGTGGCGTACTGGATATGCCAAAAACAGTAACAATAAATCTCACAATGAGAGACGTTACTGGTGCCCGCTCGAACAAATCGATGAGCAACCGGATGACAGTGACAGTGACAGTGCTACAGACTGCAATATCTTACAGCTACCTGTGGCATTCTCAATATGCCAAAAATAGTAACAACAACGGTGCTCATTCCTCTGACCCGGAAAGAGCCCCAAATAAGCCATCGGGCTACACTAGCATGCGATAGGGATGAATGGAGACGTTACTGGTGCCCGCTCAAGCAGATGATGAACAGGATAGTGACAGTGATACAGAGTGTATGTAACTGTGAAAATGAGTGTATGTGTATGAAGGTAACATACATGTTCTCATAAAAATAAATAAACAGACCATCATTACCTGTAAGGAGTATGCTCATTAATTTAGTTCCTAGAAATGATCAATTGGGGTAAATTCACACAGATCATTTTAATGTGGCGTCATCCTTCCAGTGACTGGCCTGGTCATCAGCACACACTACGCATTTGTACCTATTTTCATCCCAAACCCCACGGTTCAAATATCTTAACAAATTATCACAGCAACTGCTGATTTACATCCAGCCTACTAATTAAATTATTGTTATGCTAACACCAATTGGTAACCAAATAGCTAAATGGTAACTAAAGAAAGCAATTCTGTGAAAAAGATTAGGTGGCTCCAGGGATACAGTACCACTGAAAGGGGGACTGGGAGTGAGGGGAGGGGGAGTGGGAGGGTGCTGGGGACAATGGCAGAGGAAAGCAGCAAACAGGGTGCTGGGACCCTGCAGGCTTTCTGAAACCCTACCACTAACAGTAGCCCTGTAGCACTGTAGCACTGTTATCCCGTTGCTCATCAGTTTGCTGGAGTGGGCACCAGTAACGTCTCCATTGTGAGACTTGTTACTGTTTCTGGCATATCGAATGCGCCACGGGTAGCTTGCCAGGTTCTGCCATGCAGGCGGGATACTCTCAGTAGAAGTAGACTTCTCCAAAAAAGTAAAAACAGAGCTCCTATAGCCCTGTGATTCAACTTTTTGGCATCTACCCTCAAAGAACAAAAACAGCAATTCAAACAGATATATGTGCACCTATCTTCACTACTTAGCAACACTTATTAGCCAGGACATGGAAACTCGAGGGTCCAACAAAATTTTGAATATTTATATACACAATGTAATACCACTCAGCTATAAGAAAAGATAAAATCTTGTAGTTCACAGGAACACAGAGAGAGCTAGAGGGTATCGTGCTAAGCTAAATAAGTTAAAAGTGAGAAGGACAAACACCAAATGCCTGGGATAGAGAAACAAAACCAGGAGATAGGTAGTATCAAATTATAATAAACCCTTAGCCTTGGATTACAAAACTCAAATTACCAAGCATAAGCAGTCAGATGAGTTAGGGGGCAGGTGGACTTGAGGAGACATAGGGACAATGGTGAACAGTCTTGAGCACTTTGGTGGCAGTTGGGTACAATAACTATAAGTATTAGCACTATCATAACAATATCACTTAAATTATAATAAAAACACACCTTAGGAAAATATTTTAATAATTATATTTTTATTTTTTAATGGCAACTTCAGAGAAATACTAAGCTGGTAAAAGAAAAATAAAGATAATAACTAAACTGAAATAATTCATTGAGATAAAATCATAAGACAGAAAACAGCTCACTTGACTTGTAGTGCATGTAAAACTCCTAGTTTTACATGTAAAACTAGGAGTTTTACATTGCTGCCCAAGGTGTCCGAGTGGCTGAGGTACTGTGTGCCTGGAACAGGTACTAACTCAGAGGGGCAGCAGTGCATCCCAGACACATCCACATCCCAAAGCAAGCAGTTTGCCCCTTGAGTCTCTCTCTAGAATCACTGACCGAGCCTAGACCTGCCTTCACAGGGTTTTCATGAGATCACAAGGATGAAGCTACACTAAGTTCACCATGTTTAACCCAGGTTCAGTCTCCGTTGCTTAAAGCTATACTACAAATACAGTAGCATTCTAAGGCAAGAACAAGAGAATTATAAGGTTTTTGAGTACCAGAATTTTTTTTTAATCCCTAACAATCACTAAACATAAAAGATGTTGCCCACCGCCGAGATGTGATCCCAGGGTCCGCACGCATGTGTGGCCTCTCCGCAGCTGCACAAGCGTGAATCCAGACCCAGCAAAACCTCTTTCGGCATGGGCAACTCCTTGCAGAATGTCTCCAGCCTGAGAACTAAGCCTCGGCCCCGTGCCCGCCCAGGAGGGGAAAGGTATTTCTCTCTCTCGCCTCTTTCTCTCCGGGGATGAAGGGCGCGGTGGCTGCCATATTAAGACGACCACAGATTGGGTTTTCAAGCCTGCAATTATCTAATATCTGGAAGAAATCTCCCTGGACTTCTTGTTAAAGTACAGAAATTCAAAACCTTATTTGTCTTCACAGTAGGTCTGAATCTAGTGGGGTACTCCTAACAACAATAGTGAGGTTTGTGTTGAAATACTGAATGTAACCAAAGTAAACAGAATGTAAAATGAAACTTATCAGTTACAAGGTAGGGGGTGGGGGGGCGGGATGGGAGGTGTACTGTGTGGGTTATTTTTTTTTTTGGTGGTGGTATATGGGCACTGGTGAAGGGATGGTTGTTTCAGCATTGTATAACTGAGACCTAAGCCTGAAAGCATTGTAATCTTCCACACGGTGATTTAATAAAATAAAATTAAAAAAAAAAAAAGATGTGTCATAGCATTAGTGGTAAGTAAAATCACCCGTATCTAAAGTTTTTTTTTTTTTAAATAAATTGAGCTAAAAGAGTTCCAGTGGCTAATAACCACCAAATACAGTTAACAAATGCTTTCATTTCCACTTTCAATAGTTCATTAACAAATTGAGTCTGCCTATATATCACAAATAATTCTAGGTACAATGGAGATGGTAGGAAGATCATTAAAATAATTATCTATGTGATATAAGGAAATAAATCAAAGAATAGGCAATAAAACCCCTTAGATCCTGACCACAAAGCTGGGACTAACAAGAGGAGGGAGGGGGTATCTAATGAGTTTTGTGCTAATGGCATTTTGGCAATGGGAGCAGTGTAGCGACTATGTACCACTAAAACATGTAAATACTAATATTTAACACGCTTGCAAACCATATAATCCCAATAAAAATAATTATTTTAAACTTTGTGTATGATTATACATGCAGTCTTTAAATTCTAATAGAATCATGACAACACACACCTTAATTAACATGAGCAATTGTATGGCTATTAACCAAAGGCATTATTTGTGTGGGGGGAAAGACAGTGAAACGCTAAATATAAAGAGTACATCAGACATTCAGGTCCTAACAGTATTTTCTATTAATAAAAGCATTATGCACTAGAGATTGTGCTTTTACTAGAGAATAACTGTTCTATACTGTAACAGTTCTATTTTATTGTACTATAAGATAGTAAAATTTTATATATTATGTTTAAACTACTAGGGAAGATATACTTTCACTGTTTACTTCATATGTATCTCTATGACTAAAACTTTACCTACGAAAATCAAAGCCAGGTCAGAGGGAATACAAAAACCACAGATCTTTCTCAAATTAAAAAAAAAAAATTCTTATCTAGGTTCAACAGATTTAAAAAGCTACCCCTATAACTTCTGTAAACCATTTGGCTCACCTTCCCCAAACCAAGTATGTTTCCAAGCCCAAATTCCAACACAATGAGGAAGACAGGCCTCAAATTCTATCAGTGTGGGTTCACTGACCATTTTCCACTTATCCTTCACATGCAAAGTGCCTGCTCTGAGGAGCCCAAGGAGGAAATAAGAAACAGTAGGACAAAGACACTTCTGAAAGGAAAGGAAAGAAACAATGGCAGGGCTCCAGGAAACTGCCAGAGCAAAGTTCACCAACTGAGCATGGAGGAAGGGTGAAGCAAGCCCAGGAACCCAACAGCAAACACAGAAGCCACCTGCAGGGCTCACTTTACAAGGAACACAAAGGACAAGGAAGAGAGGCACTCTGCCGAAGAAGAAAGTCTAGAACTGTGAGACACAGAGTCTGGGATACAACCCTCCTTCCCACTCTCTCTGTTCCAAAACATGTGCAGTGAAGTATGCAGCTCTGAGACCGCAACACCACCTCTGCAACCACACCACGGACGTCACATCAAGTCCCTGACCTGCTGGACTGAAGGATCATCCAAGTCACACCTAACCTCAAAAGGCAGGTCTCAAAATGAACATAAATGCAAAAACTCAAGTATGTTCTAAAAATCTGTTACTCCTTTGAAGATGGACTATTTTTGTTTCTCTGGTTATGGGCCAGGCTTTGTTTTTATTCAAAGAAAAGAATCAAAATCTTAAGCAATGGAGGTGGTGGGAAAATACAGAAGAAACGGAGACGGGGGGGGGGTGGGGGGGCTGGAGCGATAGCACAGCGGGTAGGGCATTTGCCTTGCACGCGGCAGACCCAGGTTCGATTCCCAGCATCCCATATGGTCCCCCGAGCACCGCCAGGGGTGATTTCTGAGTGCAGAGCCAGGAGTAACCCCTGAGCATTGTCGGGTGTGACCCAAAAAGCAAAAAAAAAAAAGAAACGGAGAGGGGCATTAAGAAGGTAGAAGACTTCGATGGAAATGAGCAGGAAGCGAGAAGCACATAAGAGAAGAAAAGGCAGCAAAGGCAAGACTGAGAACATGGGGTCTGGGTGTGACCCTGCAAATGGGAATTCCGTGAGATGTTAATAAGTGTTAAAAGGAAAAAGAAGCTCCACAGTCAATTTAAAAGAATCTGGCTCAATTTCTTTAATTAACTGATTTATATTTATTTGACAAAAGTCATAATGCTAAAGAAATGATCTCAGAAATCCCTACCACACAATATCCTACACACTTCATACTATTTCTAATCTAGAAAATAATGCCAAATACAGGTAAAACACACGCAATATACACACACATGTGAACATCTTAAATATTATATACATTATATGTTAGATATTTAACTTTAATAGGAACTATGGAGCAAGACGAAATGATCTCTAAAGAAGAAATCTATCTTGTGCATTTTTCCATAATAATGAGGTTTAACAAAGGTGATACACACCAAGAACTTTAATATTAAGAAATTTAAAAGGTTCAATATATTTTGTTTATTTCATCATTTCAGTAACAAAAAGATAATGTTTAATACACTGCTGGGGATTTCTTGGCCAGAATATGCCTAAAATAATATTACAGAGATAAGTCGTCCTCTTTGACATTCATGCAAGAACACAAACTATGGGGGGTGGGGAGGAGTGACAGAATGCTTAGATCTCTATAAAAACTAGGAATAGCAAATATCCTGGAATCTCTACTTTTAAGGAGATATTTGGTTTAAATTGTGAATTCAGGCCTGGAGAGAGAGTACAGCAGGTAAGGCACTTGCCTTGCATTTGGCTGACCTGGGTCCAATCCCCAGAACCGCATGTGGTTCCCCTAGCCCTCCCAGGAGAGATCCCTGAGTGCAGAACCAAGAATAAGTCTGAGCATCGTGGCTCCAAAATAAAAAACAAACCAAAAAATCATGAAGAAATTTATCTTAAAATAACTTTTCAAGATTTTTTGCAACCCCCACATTCAGTTACATGACCCCTTGTGGGTCATGACCCACAGTAAAAGCAAGGGCCCACATGACCAAACTCTGAAAAAAAGCCCTCCGAATTATTATACCTTTTGGCGAGAGAGGGTGAGGGATGTGGGGAAAACTGGGCCATACCCTATATGCTCTGGCTTACTCCTGGTTCTGTGCTCAGAAATCACTTCTGGTGGGCTCAGAGAACCGGATGTGGTACCAGGTACAGAGCCCAGGTCAGTCCCCTGCCAGGCACTTTACCTACTGTATTCTCTCTCAGGCAACTTGAGCTCTTTCATCAGGTGAGCTTCCGTGGGAGATAAGACATTGCACATACCACTACAACTCACTGATAAGGGAATTAAGTACGTCTTGTGCAACTCCCATAGAAGAAAACTCTTGGAAATGTATGCCCTTTGAAAATGGCCTTTCTTGGGTTAAAGCCTTTGCCTTCCATGTACTGACCCCAGTTCAATCCCTGGTACCACATATGGTCCCCAAGCACTGCCAGAGATCACTCCTGGGCACAGAGCTAGGAAAACCCCCCGACCACTGCAGAGAGAGGTAAAACTACACTACCCACTTGAAAAATAAAACAGCCATTTTTGAAACAGAGACATTGCCTCATAGATTAAATTATGTACATTTGAAAGCTATGTTGTAAATAGTAAACTCAAAAGATTAAGAATTCAGGTAAAAGAGCTGGAGTGATAGCACAGCAGGGAGGGCATTTGCCTTGCACGCAGCCAACCCAGGTTCTATTCCCAGCATCCCATATGGTCCCCCAAGCACCTCCAGGAGTAATTCCTGAGTGCATGAGTCAGAAGCAATCCCTGTGCATTGCCGGGTATGACACCGCCCAAAAAATTTTTTTTCAGGTAAAAATTGAAATAGCAAGGGCTGGAAAGCTAGGATAAGCTTGCATTTGGCTGACCCCAGTTCAAATCTCTGACACTGCATATGGTTCTCTAAATACTGCTAGATGTCACTCCTGAGCACAGAACCAGAAGTGGCCTCTGAGTAGTAGGTATGGCCCCAGGCCTCCCCCCAAAAAAAATTTAGGATAGCATCTGATAGAGCCCAGAGACCAAGAAAATACTCTTTATTTTACTAGTGCAATTAAAAAAGAAGAAAAACAAAAGTCACCCAGGTATAGAGACTAGCCAACCACCTGCAGCACACTGCCAGTGGGATATCCAGAGTCACAACAAAGTGTCCCATCTGGTACGAGCAAGTACATTAAGTGGCACAAATAAAGTGTGGGACTTCCTGAAAGGACTGCAGCAATGGGTGTGCAAGCACCACAGCTGAGGGTGTGGAAGCCCTGGTCATCCGGCAGCAGCGCAGACTGAAGGGCAGGCCTGGGGAAATTACCTATCTTCAATTACTAATTCCAGTTGGGGGCCTACATCTGCCTGGCACTTCTCTGAGGCTACTCCTTGCTGAGTGCTGAGAAATTGTTCCAGCAGTGCTTGGGAGACGAAGCAGTGCTAGGATCAACCCAGAGCTCTCACACACAAAAGCATGATCTCAGTCCACTGATTTACATCTAAGGCTCAGGTAAGAGGATTGCTGTTTCGTTGTTGTTGTTATTTTCAAAAGACCAACCTAGTTAGATATTTTGGCTTCAAGGTTATTTAACAAGAAAAAAAATCTTTAGAACCAGTTTGAAATATATCAAAACTATGTCTAGTGCCTAGTTTAATATTTTTGATATATTTCAAGCTGTTTGGTTTTAAAGATTTTTTCTTGTTATATAACCTTGAAGCCAAAATATCTATTCCTCCGTCCCTCTCCGTGAGCCCAGCAAGCTACCAAGAGTATTTCGCCCACAGAGCAGAGCCTGGCAAGCTACCTGTGGTGTATTCGATATGCCAAAAACAGTAACAAGTCACACAACAGAGATGTTACTGGTGCCCACTCGAGCAAATCAATGAGCAACGGGATGACAGTGATAGTGATGTCTATATTGTTCATTATTTAATTGTTTTGATTAAATACAACCTTTAATTTTGAAGTTATATAATAACAAAAAGCAAATATGCTAATTTCTGTTCATAGAAATTATTTCTATAGTGCCACCACAACTTCAGAGATGTCAGGTTTATCAATTTTTTTAATTCCTTTCATTTTCTTCACATCTACTCTGATGCCAGCTTTTTTTAATTTCCCAGATAACTTAAAATAGATGGCTCAGTAGAAAAGATACCACACTTAAGACTGAATAAAATAAACTAAGCTCAGACTGCATATAACAATAAGGCAAGAGGAACTCAATTTTTAATAAAAGAAAAAAACATTAACACCTTTGGTCACTTAAAAAAAGGGAGACAGAAGTGGGGAGGAAGTGCTGACCAATCATTCTGAGTAACTTCCTTACAATAAAACATCCTGAGTGGTGGAATATGTGCACTGGTGAAGGGATGGGTGTTTGTATAACTGAGACTTAAACCTGAAAGCTTTGTAACTTTCCACATGGTGATTCAATAAAAGAATAAATTAGAAAATAAATAAATAAATAAAAATAAAACATCCTGAGGCCTTAACTTATTAAACTTAAAGATCATTACCTTTTGTAGCACTGACGTCCACTGTTCATCGATTTGCTCGAGCAGGCACCAGTAACAGCTCCATTGTGAGACTTATTGTTACTGTTTTCAGCAATCGAATACGCCACGGGTAGCTTGCCAGGCTCTGCCATGCAGGTGGGATACTCTCAATAGCCTGCTGGGCTCTCTAAGAGGGATGGAGAACTCGAACCCGGGTCAGCCTCGTGCAAGGCAAATGCCCTACTTGCTATGCTATTGCTCCAGTCTGATTCAACTACATAAATAAATAAAAACAAGTGTCTGAACAGAGGCTTGTGGTTGGGCAGATGGCAGCCCTCAAAGACTCTCACGGCTGGACAGAGTTGGTGGAGGGGCTGTGCCATGGAGCCTCTCTGGCCCAGAGTGACCAAAGCAAACACCCCCTGAGCTGCCCCAGTTCCACTGGCACGACACATGGGCTCCAACACATGTAACGTCGTTTCCCAGATATTACCTTCTATTAATTTTTAATTTGGTATTTTTTTTAAATGGAGCTTAAGTTAGAATACTTTAAGTGACTGTCATGCCAATGTTGATGATAATGATGATGATGATGATGTCATCATCATTATTTCCCACCAATACTTGTATTATGGGGCTATATTTGGTAATGATCCTCTACTATCATCATCATCATCATCATCCCGTTGATTATTGGATTTCTTGAGCAGTCTCAGTAACGTCTCCATTCGTCCTAGCCCTGAGACTTTAGAAGCCTCTCCTTACTCGTCCTTCCCATTGATGCCAAATTGGAGGCTCTTTCAGGGTCAGGGGAATGAGACCCATCATTGTTACTGGTTTTGGCATATGAATATGCCATGGGGAGTTTGTGAGGCTCTCCCATGTGGGCAGGAAACTCTTGGTAGCCTGCTGGTTCTCCCAGAGAGAGAAGTAGGCTTTGCGGCTGAGCGGTTCCAGGAGCTTGCTTTTAAATCTCTGGATGTTGGCCATTGATGGGACTACAGGGCACCGGGGGGCAGTCCCTGGGTGTGACCGCCTAGCTACTGGAAAATGGGAAATCTGGGCGGAGCAGGCCCAGTCCCAATCTGAGCAGGCTTGAAGGTCTCAGTCCCGGGTCCCACACACCTGGGTTCCTCTGCCGGTTCCTTCATGCATGAGGCTCGTCCAAACGTGTGGACAGGGGACTTGAGCATGGCTGTAGCTAAGGCTCTGGAATTCTTTGGCTGAGGGAGCTCTGCTCAGGTGGGGAGGGAAGCTGGAGCCCATCCCCTCTGAGGGGCCCTGGGGAAGACAGGCATGCAAGCCAGAGACTCTTTACTATAAGGAATTTATACAAGGAATATATAAGGAATCCTGTACTATAAGGAATTTTAACAATAGTATGAAGAATACTACATCTTAATACAATAAATGTAAGTCCAAAACTTTTTAATCAATAGCAATTTGTGTCTACCATAATAGATAAGGCTATTGCATAGATTTTCAACCACTAATCAGTTGATCTGATAAGAGTCTGTCTGCAGGTGTAAAAGAAAGTTGAAAATCACTGGGTAGGAAGGAAGAAAAAAGAAGGGAAGGGAGGAAAAGTAAGCTACTAAAGACAATGTAGAGAAATTAATAGAATTCGGACTGAAGAGATAGCACAGCAGGTAAGATGCTTGCCTTGCATTCGGTCAACCAGGGTTCAATCCCCAGCACCTCATATGGTTCCCTGAACCCTGATCACCTAGCACAGAGCCAGGAGTTAAATCCTGAGCACTGCCAGGTGTGGCCCATAAAACGACATAAGAAGAAAGAATGGGCTTCAGGCACAGCTTGACAGCTGCCTCTAGGACGTGTAGGACACCAGCATCTGGGCCTGCAGACGCTCACGGTTCTAACCCACACCAGTCATTCCCACAGGTGGCCAGTGTGGGTTAAGCAGAGGTAAAAGGACTGTTTCCTCAAAGCTACCTCCCTTGCACGCCACTTCAACCAAGTCACCCACAACACTGTGATAAGGCAGACAAAAAGGGGTTTGAGTCCATCTTCTCAGGTTGCTAACCGCTGAATAAACCTGTTTTTCTTGCACCAATTCCTAACTCTTGAACACTACCCTTGAAATGAGAAGCACCCGCAGTGGGAATGTTTGATTCTTTTTTTTTTTCTTAATTTAAATTTTATTGAATCACCATGTGGAGGGTTACATAGTTCTCAGGATTATGTCAGTTATACAATACTCAAACACCCTTCCCTTCACCCGTGCCCATATTCCATCACCAACCACCCCATTAAACCTCCCGCCCCCTCCCGCCCCCCCAGTCCCCGCCCTTGTAAGAGATAAGTTTCACTTCGTTTACGCTTTATCTTGGTTACAGTCTATGTTTCAACACATAACTCACTATTGTTGCTAGGGTTTCCCCCAAAAAAGAAAAGACAGTCCCACTGTCAAGGAAGCATTTGATGGCTCTCCATTGCTGAGAATGTAGAGATATTAAGTCCCGCTGTTTGTTACATAACTTTTCTATTTTTTTCCCCCCTCGTCCCGCGCCACCGAGATCACGCCTGTTTAGTAATCACCACACTGCCTGACAAAGGGAAAACAAACCAAAAAAGATGGTTATTTCCCGTCATCAGCCAGCGTGGGGCTCTGGCTTAGTTGATAGCCTGGTAGAATGTCTGCAAGCAGTTTCTGGAATCAAAGGTAATACGCTGGTATCGGCCCCGGCTCAAGATTCCACCAGCGTCCCGCTGTTCCAAGTACATAATAATTTATTCCCTTGTATCCCATTCCCACGCCACCAGGTCCGTGTCAGCTTAATGGACATCATACTATGGTTAACGCCACGCCGCGTTTCTTCCCGAGAAAGAAGGATATTTCTTCTCAGCCAGCGTGGGGATATGGCTTAGTTCAGTCTATAGAGATGGCTACCACTTTGGTAGCCTTCAATATTTCAGCAAAAAACTTACTATTCTTGTTAGGATTTCCCACCAAAGTCCGACCCGTTAAGAAGGAACCAATTCATATTGGTGATGATTAAATGACAATAGGTTGTGCGGCCATGGCAGCGGCCTAGAGGCTTTGAATTTCTGTATAAAGTCCAGGGAAAGTATAGCCAGAAATTACACGTCGCTACAAACTTTAACCCTATTATGGTCCCCCCAAAGTCCAACCCATTACAAAGGAGCCATTTCATATTGCTGATGATTAATTAGATGACATTAGGCTGCCGAGGCCGCGCGGTTTTGGGTTTCTATATAAAGTCCAGGGAAAATTCTGCCTAAAATTCTATCGTTACAATCTTTTACCCTTCAACAAAAAACTCAGTACTATTGTTTGGAGTTTCCCCCCACGGTAAGCCCTGCCAAAAAGGAACATTTACACGTTGCTGACAATCAAACAATCAAAAGATATTAGCAGCCGCGCGGTTTTGGATTTCTATATGAAGTCCAGGGAAAATTCTTTTGGTAATTGCATCACTCGCTGGCAGCGCCTGGGCCAGAAGCTCCGAGCGCACAGTTTGGAGGCATTTTGGGGGCGCCGCTCGTGTCCAAAGTGGCAAAGTTGCCTCCGGGGTCGATCTCGCGCAGGGCCGGAAAGGAGCATCCCCGCATGGCTCTGTGCTTAAATGCCGGCCGGCACAGGGCGGATCCGGAAGTCCCGCCCCATCGGCTTTCCCGGACTTCCTGCATAGTCTAAAAACCGGCTATTGCCTCGCTGCATTCAAAAAGAAAGAGTTGAGAGAGAAAAGAGCATACCCCGCCGGCAGCGCCTGGGCCAGAAGCTCCGAGCACACAGTTTGGAGGCATTTTGGGGGCGCCTCTCGTGTCCAAAGTGGTTCAGTTGCCTCCGGGGTCGATCTCGCGCAGGGCCGGAAAGGGGGAATGTTTGATTCTTGAACCATTCTGGAAGCCGAGCCAGGAGAGGCTGTGCATTTCAGAATGGCGGTGAGCCCACATGCCCCAGAGGCTGTAAGGGGAGCAGTCACCACCAGGTGTGTGCTGGCAGCTCCCAACCAGCGATCATGCAGGAAACTTGGAGACTGCCCACAGTTGCCAAGAACCGTCTACTTTGTGGACATTCCTGTTCATTCTCCTCAAGTGCTTTGCTGATGAGAAAAAGTCATTTGGAAAGAGTTGTTGGGGGCAAGTAGACTAGGGGTGGGAGGTGGGGCTGGTGGCTGGTTTTATTCCTTTAGTAATAAAACCAAAATATGCTTTAAATAAATTGCCAACTCACCATCCCTGAAGCAGCCCAAGAAAATGAAGACTGCACCCTTCTGAGACGCAAACACTGAACACCTTGGATATGCAGAACCTGAGGGCCACCCAGAGAAGAATGCTCTCGCCCCAGAGCTGAGAACCTTTAGGCCTAATGGACAGCACCTTCAGGGCCTCAGGATAAGCACCACCCTTACACTGCTATGACTGAGACTGATCCCTAGGCACTGGAGTAAACCCTACGTACAGCTAGATGTTGTCGTAAAACTGAACAGAAAAGGAGAACTTCAAGAGAAAAACATGGCCACTGCCGCCCAAAGCATGTCTCACAGGAAAGTTTTTCAGGTCCCCAAGCTCCGACTACTTGAAGACCAGACCTGAGGAGGAGGGCAAATGCTCCCTTGTCCAGGCTCTACTGGACTGGTAGCAGTGGTCCACCTGCAGGACCTGAGCTGCAGACCCTATCCTGATCTTGGCCGTTACCATGCCATCATGGCCATTACCATGCCGCCACCACTGGGCGACAGCAGAAGCTGCCCGACAGTACCCTTGGGCTTCCTGACACCCCAAAGCTGCTACCATTCCTCTGGCAGGACTCCATCAACTCCGAACCAAGTTTTCTGAGAAATTAAACTGCCAAAAATTTAGGTGTGCGGGAGTCATGCCCACAAACAACTTCAGGCACTACCATGTAAGCTTATCTATCGGCCTTGCTCCAAAAATTCATAAATAAATCTCAAAAGAGAGCAACAAGGCACAGGAAATCTCTTTGGACACCCTCTATGGCTGAATCATCTGGGGCATCCCAGAGAGGGGCAGGTTAGCCCAGGCCAGCCCACACAGAGTCCTCAGCAACAGCTTGCCACTATCTGAAATTGCCAGCATGCCCCCATCTCGGACAGACCTCACTGAGAAAAATTAAGGTATGCAGGATTTGTGACTAAAGTCTCCAGACTTTCTCAAAATTGGGATGGGCTACCTCCCCCAACCTTCCTGTACTTCTGGAAGACCTGGCTGTCACATTCACACCCTAGAGCTGCCACCCAATTAAAAAATCAACTCCAGCTATACATTCCCAATAAAAATACTAACTCCCTGATATCTCAAAGTCTACAACACTGATAAATCAGTAGTATCATACCAAATTGAAAAAGGCAATCAATCCTGATTAACAAAATATAAACACACAAGGCTTAACCTGTAACAAATATTAGTCACTGTCACTGTGACTGTCATCCCGTTGCTCATCGATTTGCTCGAGCATAATCTTTCATGTAAGGATTTAATGTCTCCATGATGAGATACAGCAATTCACTGGTCCATGATTGCCTGCCTCAAGTGCTGAAGGAGAGAGAAGGCAGTTGGGATAAGGAAAGGACCACTATGTGACCACTCTGGATAAGAACTGAGCGCTGAAAGTAGATAAAGGAACAAGCATGATGACTTCTCAGTACCTGAATTTCAAATCATAGTTCCAAAAAGAAGAGAAAGAAGAAAAGTGCCTGCCATAGAGGTGGACTGGGTGTGGGGGTTGGCAGGAGGGAAACTGGGGACACTGGTGGTGGGAAAAGTACATTAGTGAAGGGATGGGTATTGGAACAATGTATGACTGAAACCCAATCACGAACAGCTTTATAAAGAGAGAGAGAGAGAGAGAGAGAGAGAGAGAGAGAGAGAGAGAGAGAGAGAGAGAGAGAGAGGAGAGAGTGAGAAACATAAGGCCATAACTGGGGCCTGAGATTAACACAGGGGTTAACGCACTTGCTTCGTATCTTGCACACTTGAATTTAAATCCCAGGCACTACATATGGTTCCACAACCACCACTAGGGGCCACCTAGCTCTGAACAGAGTCAGGAATAGTTCCTAAGCAATGCTGAGTGTAACCGCAATCCCCACCTTCTGCAAGAAAAGTAAATTAATCTTTTAAGGCCATAATAGTAATATGAAAAAGCACATCAATAATCCAAAATTCTTGAGCCTCAGAGAAAGTACAGGAGGTAAAACCTTGTAAATAACCAAGCCCAGTTCTATGTCAGCACTGCATATGGTCCCCCAGAAAGGACCAGGGGCCACTCCTTAGTACAAAGCCAGGAACAGACCCGAAGCACTGCCAGGTGTGGCCCAACACTGCCCCACACCCAACGAAGGAGAAAGTCGGGGGTTCTCCCCTGTGACTACATCAGGTTAACTTGTATGCATGCAGAGAACTCCAGTTCCAGATAGCCCCTTCCAGAAGCCACCGAAGGCTCTCTCCCCTCAACTGCAGCCCCTTTCTTCTTTCTCTCATAATGTCCAGTTGCTGCTTCTGCTTTTCCTCTTTCCCCTCTTCCTCTCCTCTTCCTATTCACCACCACCACCCCCACCACCCCCATATTCATCTAAATAAAGCTGCCTTCCCTTGACTATTGGGTTCTCCTGAAATTTTTTTCTGCAGGAAAGACAACAAATCTGGAAACCTGGGCAGAGATTACTGCTGAAATCAGTCCTACTTCTGCAAAGAGCAATTCCTCCTTCCAACCTGTCTACTCCTTCCAGTCTGCGTCCACAGAACCATGAGAACTGGGGCACTGGAGATCAGTTCCCACACTATGAAGCCCAAGTGGACTTCAAGTGTGAGTTCAAAAAGTAGACCACGGGGGCTGCTGCTGCTGCTGGACACGTGTGTGCATTCCGTGGCCCTGAGCTGCCTCCCTGCCTCCCCACCTCCCCGGGGCAGCCCAACAGAGACACAGAGAGACGGGGAGATGGGGAGGCTGGGGACCACAATCTGATGGTGAAAACGGCCCATTTAATGCAGAGTTGCTAGTATACTTATAGAACATCTGAAGTACAAACACAAGTTCAGAATTACCAGAAAGTTTTGGCTTACAAGTAATCAAGACTGACTTGGGGAACTGAGACAATGGGAAAGGTTAAAGAAAAACTTTGACTAAGTTAGGGATGTTAGCAAGGAGCAATTCAATGATGAAGCCTAAAGCATTAGGGTTAATATCCAACACAAAGGAAAGGTTGAAGATAGACTTTAACCAAATTAGGGATGTTAGCAAGGGCATGGTAAGCTTCTCTAGGAGGAACAAAGAGGCAATTCATCAGTGAAGCCTAAAACACTTAGGGCTGATATCCAACATCAAGCAAAGACTGATGGCTACTTAGTAAGGCTGGTGAGATGTGAGCATTCAAGCATCTATGCCCTGGAGGTGCTCAGGTGGTCTTTCCAGCCTAACCCTCCCCAACACTTCCACAGGTGATCAAGGTGGGGGCACTTCCCTCAAGGTTACCTTGTTCACAGATACAAAGACTGGTAAGTCTTTACTGAACACAAGTGCAAGTTCCCATTCTCATTAATTGGACTTTTGCCATTTGCAACCCTTGGGTCATTTATGGTATCTTTAGGTGAATTAACAAGGATTTATGATTCTTGCCTGGATCCTCCTTGAACTATCTGAATTTTGGAGGAGCACCATTAGAACTTGGATTACATTTTTTTCTGTTTCGTGTTTCCATTTGTAGTCTCTATTGGGTTTTGCTCTTTACACTCTGTTTTGCATTTGGCTTTGTTCTTGTCCCACGCCTGGCTGTCTTCACCAGGACCCCGGGGGTGGGGGGTGGGCTGAGTTTCCCTCCCTACCCCGAGCAGAGACCCCACAGCCGAAGACCTCCGGAACACAGCCACAGCCATATTCAAGGCCCCTCTCCACATGTTCGGACAAGCCTCACATATGAAGGAACCAGCAGAGGAACCCAGGTATGTGGGACCCGGGGCTAAGATCTCCAAGCCTGCTCAAATCGGGACTAGACCTCTTCTGCCCAGATCCTCCATTTTCCAGTAGCTAGGTGGTTACACCCAGCAACTGCCCCTGGCGCCATGTAATCCCATCAATGGCATCTTATAGCCTAGTTCTCCCTCTAGGAGAACCTGGAAAGCTACCAAGAGTTTCCTGCCCGCATGGGAGAACCTGGCAAACTCCCCGTGGCATATTCACATGCCAAAACTAGTAACAATGATGGGTCTCATTCCCCTGACCTTGAAAGAGCCTCCAATGCAGCATCATTGGGAAGGATGAGTAAGGAGAGGCTTCTAAAATCTCAGGGCTAGGACGAATGGAGGCATTACTGAGACCACTCGAGAAAATCAATGATCAACGGGATGATGATGATGATGATGATGATGATGATGATGATGATGATGATGATGATGATGGATGATGATGATGATGATGATGATGATGATGATGAATTTTCCTGGGTAACTTAATCTCAAAATGATCTGAAAGTCCTCTAAGCCTTATTCCTGCAGACTAGACCACCTTTTGTCCATCAGTGAGCAATCAACCAATTAACAAATAAATCACTGTCACTGTTACTGTCATTCCATTGTTCGTCGATTTACTCGAGTGGGTACCAGTAATGTCTCCATCCCACCCAGCCATGAGATTTTAGCAGGCTCTCCTTACTCATCTTTCCCAATGATTGAAGGTTCATTCAGGGTCAGGGCAATGAGACACATCGTTACTGTTTTTGGCATATGGAATACGCCATGGGTAGCTTGCCTGGCTCTGCCCATGCGGGCAGGATACTCTCGGTAGCTTGCCTGGCTCTCCGAGAGGTGTGTGTGTGTGTGTATATATATATATATATATATATACATATATATGTGTATATATGTATATATGTATGTATGTATAGGCATATATATATATATAATTTATTCCCTAGTGTCTGAACTCCATCAACTATGGTGTGGTTATTATGGAAATTGGGTAGGAAGTGTCTTATAATGTGTTGCGCAGCTGCTAAGCGACCACACGGTCCAGAAAGCAGCCTAGAGCATGGCAGAGGTTGGGTAGTGGAGGTTAGCTGCTGGGGCTGGGTCCCTTTGGGTGGGGAGGGTCCTCACCGGCCCCCCTCTGGGGCACCCCAAGTGAAAACCGCCTGGCGCAGAGTCCAGTGGCATGGCTATGGGGCCTCATTTTATACTCCTGTCTGGGAGGAGCAGCGTTGAGATCTGGAGGGAGGCCGATGAGGAGATTATCTGGTGCCAGCAGGGTGTGGCTTATGGGTGTGACCCCTGGGTCACTGGAGATTGGGGGATAGCAGACAGAGGGTCTCTGCTTCCGGGCCTGTTGAGTACAGAGTACAAGGTCACAAAGTTCCGCATTATCTGGGTTCCGTGGGACTTCAGGCATGAGGCTCGGCCGAAGTGTCCCGAAAGCGGCCTGGAGCATGGCAGTGGTTGGGCAGTGGAGGTCGGCTGCTGGAGCTGGGTCCCTTGGAAAGGGGAGGGTTCTCACCCACCCCACTCTGGGGTGCCCTGAGTGAAAAACAGCCTGACACACTTATTTATTTATTTATTTATTTATTTAAGGATGACAGTGATACAGTGATACAGTGAAATAAATAAATAAAATAATTTTCTCTGGGGCTGGAGAGACAGTAGAGTGGGTAAAGCACTTGTCTTATATGCAATCTATTTGACCCAGGTTCTATCCACAGCACCCCATATATTCTCCAAGCCCCGTCAGATGTGATCCCTGAATACAGAGCAAGAAGTGCTGAGCATTGTCAGGTATGACCCAAAGAACAAAGTAATACTTTGTTTAGTCATTATTCAGTCTTTCTCATTTCCAACAATCTATTTAGGAGGGAATTTTACAGCAATGAGTTTCCCATCCAGATCAGTCCAGTTCATATGGACTGATGCCACTACATAGCTGAAAACTGAAAACCATGGGTTTACCACCTTAGCTACAGCTGCCCATCCATGGACAGTATGCAGGACAAGTGCCAGTCTACAGGCGTAAAAAGATCAAACACACTGGTCTACATACTACCATGAATATTTTCAAATACACGCTTTAGCATATACCTGCAGTCATCTTTCCTAACTCACAAGGGGCTTTTTGCTTTTGTCACCACCAGAGAGATATTTAAATTTCTATGTAACTGAAATTATTGTATGCATGTCTGTTCTGTCTCTGAGCTGTGAGCTACTTGAAATCCTTATCTCTCTTATGCATGGCTCTAAGAATATGAATTGGCACAGAAAAATTAACCGCCTAAGTCTAAAGCAAGTAAACACTGACCATGTCACAAAAAGCTTCTTTATCACATCTCTAAATAATAGCAGCAGAAAAATAATTTTCACAATATATCTCTTGTATGTTGGAGTTCCTAAGGCAACTGTTTCTTCTGTATGGCAAGAAAGGGAAATAAATTTTGCACCACTTCTGCAGTTAATAGAGAAGGAAGCTGAGGGGGGTTATTATGCTTCGGGAGGAGAACAGACAGATTTCTTTCTGCTTTTGATGCTATACACAGAGCAGACCCTTCAGACCACAGTAAAATTTATAGATACTACTTATTTAAGTGCTCAACTACTTGACCCACTCTATGCCAAGAAACTAATTTTTATCAAAAGATAATTGAAGTCAGCTTCTGTACAGAAAATTTGAAATTAACAGTGCATAACAGACACACAGGCAGAAAAAAAAGAGTGAGAAAAAAAATATAAACTTTTTTTTTTTTTTTGCGTTTTGGGTCACACCTGGTGATACACAGAGGTTACTCCTGGCTCTGCACTCAGGAATGGGATGCTGGGAATCAGACCCGGGTCAGCCGTGTGCAAGGCAAGCGCCCTACCCCTGTGCTATCACTCCAGCCCCCTAAGCAGCAGTTTCTTATCATTCTGTTAAAAGAAAAAGGTTTAAACAAAAAAGACAAATTAATTACAAATTAATGAGTATAATATAACCATAAGGGAAACAACATTGGGCAATTAGATTTTTTTTTTAGATTGTGATAAAAAATATTTTCCTACTACGTGTAGCTTGTTTCCCAGGTAATGTCTTAAATGCATCCTTTGAAAACAAACTCTTGCCACAAAATGTCCTCTTCATAACTGCCATTTAGAATACCAACTGCCAGTCATGACACAGCAACCAAAAAAGCATGAGTCTTATGTTGGGGACAGTCATTTTGTGATTTCCTGCTAGACTTTCTCAATTCATAGGATGATGAAATGGCCTAATGTTGCAATGTATATATGGCTTTAGGTAAAAACACGGGACACTGAAGACCTAGGTGACCAAAGACAGCAGTGCCCAAGAGGAAATTCCTACAGAGGAAATTGCAGTAAAGAGAGGAAGTCAAGAGGGATAATTGTCTTAAGAAGTTAAAAAGAAATCTTTAAAACTACTTGTCTGAAACAGTTAAAACATTTATTAGTGTATTTGTGTTACCATTAATTATAAATCTGAAATTTTATGAATGTAGTTGGGGTAAATTTTGCCCCAAAATATTCAATCCAGTCCAACTGTCATTCTTTGGGAGCTGCCACTCTCTTTCTTTTGCAGAAAGCTTTTCTTGAGAAATATTTGATGGCTATATCAATTCACAGGAAAAGGACATGGGAAACTGGATCATCCATGCCTAATGACTCTAAGAATTTTGGTTACAATTCTCTTGATTTTATGATATCCTGCAATATCCCTTTCATATACTAACTCATTGCTCAACATATTTCTAGTCAATAAGAGAGGCTAACATCTAAAATTTCTACTTGCCCATGGGGTGAGGTACAATAACTCTGTATATCAATGCCCTAACTGCTAACACTACTATAGTCATGTTACCCAAACCATAATTTAGAAATTTAAAACATTTTCTTCCTGAAATAGTACTGCGAGCAGGGCACTTGCCTTGAACACAGCAGATGAAGGTTCAATTTCTGTCACCCCACATGGTCTCCTAAACCCACAAGGAGTAATGCCTGAGTGCAGAGTCAGGAGTAAGCCCTGAACTCAACCAGATGTGAACCCCTCCCCCCAAATAAGATTTCTCACTTGCCGGCAGAATGCACCCTATTCACAGAGACCACATTCCCAATTCTTAGGGACTGTATGAAACAGCCCCAGCTTTGCCTTTCACAAGGCCTAAAAACCCTGTAGTCCTTTCTTCTCGCCTCCTGCCCCCACCTGTTGTCACTGCTGTGATGTCTAGCAGCTGCACACGCAGTTATGATGCTGAACACTCTGGGGTACTGCTCACATCTTTCACCTGTGGTGCTCAACAGGGGCCACACATTCTGTTGCTGTGCTCACACACTTGGTTGTGGGGACTGCCCGACCTCAAACATCTGGCTGCAGTATACCAGAGATGTCACTCACACATACTGTAGCACTATTTCAGCAACAGTGCCACAGAGATCACACTCAGAAATGTGGGGCAGTGCCAGGAATCAAACTTGTAGCCCGACCCATGCCAGGCAGGAGTTCTTCCTCTAAGTCACACTCCCAAGTCCTGAAGCTCCTTCTATCATCTTCATCCAAGGACATCAGAAATGTAATTAGAGGGACCAGAGCAATAGTACAAAAGTAAGGGGCTTGCCTGGCACATGAGCAACCTAGGTCCAATCCCCACATCTCATATGATCCCCCACGCACTACCAGGAGTAATTCCTGAGTGCAGAGTCAGAAGTCAACCCCAAGCATCACCAGGTGTTGCCTAGAGACAAATTTCAATTAGAAATTTCATATTCCAACTCTTTTTAAAAATTTTGATCATGCCTAAAATCCTCTTCATTGGTACTTATGAATACTCAGAACAGACCTTTTCCACCATAAATCAGGAGACTGAGTATTGCATATATGTTTAGTCATTAATAGGCTTCATACATATTCAATAGTTGCATTAACAAGAAGACCCAACACTTATTCATAGAAGACCATGACGTGAGTGAGAATGAAGGACATGGTGCTGTGTCACTTTTCTCTTGATATATTCACCTGTGAAAGACCAACTGAGGCACTAAGATGTGCTCCTTTTGCCAGCGGCAGGGCACATCAATGGTGCTGGGGACTCCTCTTGGCTCAGTGACAGGTAGTCATTCCCTGGGGAATATGAGACTTGCAGTGCCAGAAATTGAACCCACACCTCATACATGCAAGGCAAATGCTCCACTAAGACACATTTCAATCTTCATTACTTTAGCTAAAGTATCTGAACCCTAGAACAGGATCCTCTTAGAAAATTATCTTTTTATTTCTCATCTCCTCTTGATTCTATTAGCATCTACTGATATCCATCATTCTGCAACTTCTACTTTGGCTTCTGAATCACTGTGTTCTTATAACCCCCATCTTCCTTTCTTCCCTGTTTTTCTTCAGTTATGGTTTCTACTTCTTCCCTATTTTCATTAATTTAACAAACACTTGCTGAATACCAAGATCTATGCCAGATAATGCTGCCCTCACTGAGATTGGACTAGTAATAGAAATCTGTTACACACAGCAGGCTAAATGCTGTAAAGACAAAGAAAGAAGTGCTCTAGGGTATATGCAAAGCAGACAAAGCCAGAACCAGAGTAGAAAGTCAAAGTGGACTCCCAGAAGATCTTTGATCTCCAGAACCAGATTTAAGAAGCTCATGAGATTAGGTTTGAGCCACTAAGTATCAACTCTCTTCAAATAAAACATGACCATGGAAATCAATTCTACTCTCCAAATTATAGTCTCAGAAAATTAGAAAAGGTATAGCAAAGTGTCAGGATGTTGGAGACATCAAAATTCTGCCTACCACCATTTATAAAGACAGCAAAAACATAAAACCAAAACACTTGCCATCAAGAAAAAGTTTGATAGCACCATTAAAAAAGATACTTAGAAAAAAAAAAAGATACTTAGGTTCTCTCTACACATTTTTTCAATCTCAATTACAATAAACAAAAACTAAAAATAACTATAAATATATATATATATATACATATATATAGGTCCACTGCCCTTTTATCCTTATCCACTGGTCTTTTAAAATGCCTAAAAGTTATATCTAACTTGAATCTAACTCAACCTCACATATAAATCTATTTGCATCCCTTTTAGAGTTCTCTTTCTCAAAATTCCATTATAATAATCAGCAGCCAATACTCCAAGATCTCCCATCTTAGTACCAGTATCATTTTATCTTTTATTATGCTGCTTATGCATCAAATTGAATTGAAACTAATTTGTCATCAAATCTTAGCAAATCACCTTCCTCTTCACGATGAAGCAGAATTTATATCCAGAGACAGATTATGAGAAACAGTGGCCTCCTAGTCTAACTTCTTGCCCGTTTTTGTCCATGTGCACACAGGTCTTATCCCCGCCTACAAACCAAGTCCCCACCATGCACTCAGCATTCCCCACTCAGGAACCACCCACAGCAGTCCATTATTTCACACACATGCACTGAAATTCCTCATTCCAGCACTTAAGAGCCATGGTGCAGCTCTCCCTGGGAGTCCAAACTAATGCCTACAATCCCCTTATCCAATTCCGACCACACCACCGACTGCCCAGAGATGTACACCTCTGCTCAGCTGCTCAGACACAGTTTAGCCCTGAGGGACCAGCTCTACAAGCAGTCTTCTGACACCTACATCCCACAATCACCCTCACAACTTTTGCATCCTACTCAGTGTTACTGTGTTCTAACTCCTACAATATTTTAATGGGTACCTTGTACCTTTCCCACTACAGGACATCAGCAATTATGAGTATTTGTAAATATGGAAATAAAATATAATGTATATACCATTCTTTCATATCCCTCAGCATCTTCTGCAGCACACAGAAGTTAAACAAACAGATGTTTCCCACAATTTAATCTACATCTCCACTATTAACCTTTCACCTGCTTTTATAATCTCTTTATCTCATTCTAGCTTGGATAAACAATGTTTTTAGAACAGAGGTTAATAAAGTAGGCCATCCACTTTGAGCTCTACAGGAATGAGTAAATTTAGGTAACAATTTAAGAGCAGAAATAATAATGCAACAGAAGTTGCATATATTTACCTAATGTTTAAACAGTATTTAAGACATTTTAAAAGGAAGCAATGAAAAACAAATTCTAGGTAAGAAAACTTACTTTTCAGACATTGAGGACCCAGTAAAAGCAGTTGTTTTTTGGCTTTTTTGTTTGTTTGTTTTTAATTAAGGCACCCTGATTTTTAAAGTTATTCATAATTGAGTTTCAGGCACACAGTGTTCCAACAGCAGTCCCACCACCAGTGTTCCCAGGGTCCCTCCCACTCCAGCCTGCCTCTAAGCACTTGACTCTTTTACCTTTCCTTTCCTTTCAGGCACTGTGTCTCACACTGCTGTTACTGACAGGGCTCCACGCTTACCACTTTGCCACCTTTCGTACCCCTTCCTTCTCCCCAGTGACCACTTCTCCCACCACAGTGTCCCCCTCCCGTCCTATCCCCTCAACCCACTAAGTGGCAAGCTTCCTACTAAAACCAGTTCTCATGTTCTGCATTTCTATTGCTCAGCAAAGGGAGCATTAAAGAAAAGAAACAGAACATTTAAAATGTGCATGTTCATGTGCAAAATGGCTTAAGTTTAAGAGCAGATTATTGTTTACTGGGAAATGGACATCCTCACATACTGGAACACTGCACCAAAGTAGCAGAAAGAAAGATTTCCTGAGGCTTGAGAGTACAGCACATAGGCGCTGGCCTGGCACGTGGTTAATCTGGGTTCAGTACCACATACAATCCACCCAGCCCCACCAGGAGTAATCCCCGAGTGCAGAGCCAAGAGTAAGCACTTGACTACTGTCTCAGCCATGTGTGACCTGAAAACAAAGGGGGAAAAAAAGGAAATGAAAAACTTCCTAGTCACTGTGGAAAGAAGTGGACACTCCAATGGTGTAGTTGGAGTAGAGAGTTAATTGTCCGTAATTCTGTCATTTGTTTAAAAAGGATGAGGTGTATATTTTCATGTACATATACAGAACCACTAATCTCTTCAGTTACAATGTTTGCCTTTTGGAGGAAGGCAGTTATCAGGCAAGAGGGGATCTGGAGATAGGACAGATATTGTTTAAGAGGTAAACTTTCATAATAAAACCTGGAAGTTTAATGCACAGTTCAGTAAATATATACAACAATCATATAGTACAATCATAAAAATTACTAAAAGACAAACCTAAATATTCTTACCACTAGGAAAAAAAGCATAGTCTTTAAAAAAAAAAAAAGGTTGGCATGGGCTAACTGACAGGAACACTGGAAGAGTCAGGAAATTCACCTGGGACTCAGCATTTAGGAAACCAAAACAAGTGCTTACCACAAATTCAGAGGGGCAAAAAAATTATTAAATATGAATCGGTATCTTGATAGAGCTTTGTATATTATTTATGAGAAATGCCACTGAAAAGAATCTTGAATAAAGCATAGCATCTTAAAAATTCAGTATGAACTTCTATTGGTTACAAGTGAAAGAAATAAACATTGAGTGCATCTTAAATAAGAATTTTGTTTGCAAACTGAGGTGAGGAGATACCTAAGCCTACCAACTAGCAATTCAACAACTAAACAAACATAACCAGCTAGTAGGGTCTCTATCTTATATGAAGAGCAAAACTTGCTTTGAAGTTTTAAGATAAAATCACTACTGAGAACAGCTAGAGTTCCTCTGATAACATGTAGCCAAGATTAGGCCAACATGAGAACAAAGACTCTTCAAGTAAACTTCAATTGAGAGTTGCTAGCAGGCCGAATCCCCAGGGCAGGGTCAAGGACTCAGGGGGCACCCATAGGAACATCCAGCTCACAGATAAGACAGGCAAGTTCGAAAAATGGAGTCACAAGTGGAAAAAATGTAAGGAACATTTTTTTTTAATTGAAACAAATATGTTGGTGCTAGATATGGCTTGAACACCCCATCCCCCCTAACAACACACACACACACACACACACACACACACACACACACAACGGGGCATGGTGGCATGGTCCTTGATTCAAGGTCTGTGATAGCCTGAGAATTTACATTCTGAGCAAGTTTCCGGGTAGTGCTCCTGTTGTTTGGAAACCAACAGAATACTCTTGCTATCTGTAGTACTAACATTTAAATATTTGGATTTTGTTTCTGGGACAACAGACTCCCTAATTAAGCACAACAAGTTGCAGGCCCCACCATGCCTCTTCTTATGAAGTACAGCATATCAAAGATCCACAAAACAAGATCAGTCAATATATGCTCATTTTGTCTCCTCTTTACTAATGATCAGATAGATGAATGGCAGGCACTAGGTTCACCAACCTAATGTATTAATAAAACTAATAACTGAGTGTCATGACAAACTATATAGTACTTCATCTACAAAATAATTTTGCATTTATGGTGCCCGACTTGAATTTGATAACAATACTACTCTCCCCAATGATAAAACTAAGGTTAGGGGCTGGAGCAATAGCACAGCGGGTAGGGCGTTTGCCTTGTACACGGCCAACCCAGGTTCAATTCCCAGCATCCCATATGGTCCCCTGAGCACTTTGAGGAGTAAATTCCTAAGTGCAGAGCCCGGAGTAACCCTTGTGCATCGCCAGGTGTGACCCAAAAAGAAAAAAAAAATGAGGTTAAAAAGGGTCCAGAGAGTAGTATAGTGGGCAGGAAACTTAACTGGCATGTGGTCTGACAGAGATCCAATCCCCCGAACCATAGATGGTGCCCTGAGCACCACCAGGAGTGATGCCTGAGTGCAGAGCCAGGTGTGGCCCCAAAACAAAACCCAAAAACACTGAGGCCAACGAGGTTATTACCTCCTTTTATATAACCATGATTATTTAATTCATTTATTGTGCTTTTCACGTATTACTATCTCTATTTTCAATATGAAAAACAGCATTTAAGCAAGGCATATAATAAAGTACAAATGCAATAAATGTTGGCTAAGTCACAGTGTGAATCTGCCACAAATGCAAAATCACCTCAGTATTGTTTATTGTTGTGCAATTATCAGAACATGGCTGATGGGGCCAGAAAGACATTATGAAGCACAGGGGACAAACCTGAGGCCAGAGAAGAGGTTTTTGGTTTTTTGTCCTTCACTTTTGCTTTTTTTTCATTTTTACCCAGGTTTATAGTTTAAAATGCTGTTGTTGCTGGTTTCACATGCACATAATTCTAACACCACACATTACCTGAGACTCACTTCAATCAACTCTCCATGTTCTTGCAAATTACATGATTTTGTTCTTTCATAGACCCTGTTTTTCATTTAAACTAAATGCCCACATGTAGATATTAGGAAAGTTTATATGCATATATGCATCAACAGCTTTACTTCAAATAAAGATGATCTAGTACAAAAGGTCCCAAATTTGGATGCAGCCCACTTTTCAGGAAGAAAAAATTTCATTCAGCACCTCCCTAGAAATTCACCTTTTTTAAGCAAACAAACACAAAGTGCCCTACAGTGGTGTCCAAGGCTACTATTATCCCCCATGGGTGAGTGTTGGGCATGGATGGGGTGAAAACAACAGGGTCACACAGTGTTTGGAAGTACCTGTCTAACATCACTGGAATCATATCCTTACAAGGCAGTCACTGGAGAAAGATTATGGGCAGGGCAGCATTTCTGGTGAGGCAGGCCCTCTGGGTTCTGCTTACTGGATTGGGTCACTGGCACTCACAATTCTGCCCTAAAGAAACCTCTGAATTAATGCAAATGTGAACATAACAAATTTCTCTAGGCTCACTTAATTACAGTGCAAGAGTAACCATTTGGCTACTTAAAGACGAATGAGACCTTCTTTCCAACTAGAACCACGAGGGCACAGAAGAGAAGAAATAGAAGGTTGCTGCTAAGTCAGCAGCTGCAACCCGAGAGAAGAAAAAGCAGCTTCCTGATGTGACAGAAACCCTGAAGAAAAAGCAACAGAATTTCACAGAGCTAAAGATTAAGTGCCTGAGAAAAATTTTCTCAAAAGATGCTTCGAAAACTGAGGAAGAAGCTGACCTATGAAAAAGCTAAGTATTATCACCAGGAATATAGGCAGATGTACAGGACAGAGATTCACATGGCTAGAATGGCGGGAAAAGCTGGCAACTTTTATGTTCCGGCAGAATCTGGTACCAGAATCAGAGGTATCAATGGTGTGAGCCCCAAGGTCTGAAGGTGCTACAGCCTTCACCAGATCTTTAATGGCACTTTTGTTAAACCCAACAAGGCTTCCATTAACATGCTAAGAACTGTGGAACCTCCACTGCATGGGGGTATCCAAACCTGAAGTCAGCCAAGGAACTGATCTACACACCTGGTTATTTATGGCAAAATCCACAAGAAGCAAATTGCCCTAACAGATAATGCACTAATTGAGTGAACTCTCAGTAAATACGGAATTGTCTGCATGGAGGATCTGATTCATGAGATCTATACTGTTGGAAAACTCTTCAAAGAGGTAAACAACTTCCTCTGGCCCTTCAAATTATCCTCTCCAGGGAGGGGTGGGGGTATGTGTGAAGACCACTCATTTTGTAGAAGGTGGAGATGCTGGCAACAGTGAAGACCAGATCAACCGGCTGGTAGACAGATGAATTAAGGTATCTTATCATACTTTTGTAATCTGGTCAGGTAATAAACAACTGCTTTCAAATTTTAATAAATATAAGACCAATGAGAACTAACCACACAGCAAACCGTGTGCATCTGATTCTCAGTGCCTGTCTTCTGGTAAAGTCAATTCCATCCTTTCTCTTTCAAACAGTTTTATATGCATGCACACATTATGATACAGAAGTCATCCTGAACACACATTTACTAAGGACCTCTTTTTGAAGGAGAAAAAGTACCATGAAGAAGGCTAAGTAGTACATTACAAAATGAGAACTACCACCCATGAAATATCCAAAATATTAAACAGACATATACAATGGGTATCCTATTTTCAAGATGATCAAGATGATACACTCTACCCTTATCTACAGAACTCTTATAACAAATTCTATAGGGCCTTAATGTCGAGTGATCAAAAACTCAAATTTTCCTGCAATACTTGATTTTCCATGAAAATCAGAAAACGAAGATATGTCTGTATCCTCTGAAGAGAAAGGAAGGTTCTTCATATTCCAGAAGAAAATCTAAGATGTAAAATCATCCTACATTACAATCAACTTTCCTATAGGAAGAATCAAGAAGGAAATCTATTTCAGGATCCCTTATGTGCTCTGACATATACACATGTGTCCAGACATCTGGCAGTGCTCAGGTGACCATAGGCAGTCCTGGGGACAAGTAGAGACCTTGACCCATGGTGTTTTTCAAAGAAGAAAAGCTGACAACGTTTGGAACTACAATAGTATATATACCAACACAGTGACAACAAAAGTAGTATAAATGCTAATGTGTTATGGTAAATAATATAAAACAAAATGTACTACAAATGTACTCAAAAAGTCTTGAGTTCTCTATGTCTCATTCTCATCAACAGAAGTCTATGAAATTCCAGTCACACTAGAGTTAGTGTCTTAAAATAAAAATTAATGGGGTCATGGCATGTCTAGCATGCAAAATACTCTAAGTCAGATCCCCAGACTCATATGATGCCTAACTATGACTGGGTATAGCCAAAGAGATCCCCAATAATGCTGAGTCAGAACAGCATCATACTGTGCCAGACCCAGTTAACTAAACCATCCAGCCCATAGAGACTGACAAGTATTACCAAGAGTGGTTCCCAGACACTCCTGACACTGCCTAGGAGGTCCAAAAAGAAATTAAAAATTGGAGGGAAAATTACACTCAAAGTCTCTTTCATTACCTTCAATTGTAGACTAGAAAACTACGCTGTGAAATTGCAAAAAAAAAAATCAGTAAGAGGTTTGCTTGGTATTTCTCTTTGTGTGTAAGAGTGCCCTATATCCCATATCCTACCATGTGGTGGCAGGGATCAAATCTGTACTTCCTACAGGCAAAGAACATGCCCCAGTCATCTGAGCTATCTCCCCAGTCCCATCCTAACTTCTGAATTATAAAACAATGGCCGGGCTTAACACCCCGAATAGCCTATGAAAACAAAACATTAGAAACTTTTACATTAAATTAATGTAGCACTGTCGTCCCGTCCCCTTGTTCATCATTTGCTCAAGCAGGCACCAGTAACATTTCCATTGTGAGACTCACTTTACTGTTTTTGGCATATCGAATACACCATGGGGAGCTTGCCAGGATCTGCCGTGCGGGCGGGATACTCTCGGTAGCTTGCCGGGCTCTCCGAGAGAGATGGAGGAATCGAACCTGGGTTGGCCGCGTGCAAGGTAAACGCCCTACCCGCTGTGCTATTGCTCCAGTCCCCAAAGGAATGTAAAAATTATTTAATGTTACTGAGTAAACTCTTAGTAGACAGTCTGCACTAATGCCACCCCATGCTTAGAGACAGCTATAGGAAGAAAATATTTAAATGTGTTTGTGATTCACAGCACTGCTTCGGGGTTGACATAGGGCAAGTTTGTCTTTTTAAAAAACTCTTTTAGATATTGTGTTTATAATATTGTTAAAGTTTCACGCACACATCATTCCAACACCACATCCACTACCAGAGACCCACCTCCCCTCCACCCCAGTTCCAAAGGGACTGTTCCTGACCAACTCCCACCATCATAAGCTTGCTTCTGAGAACCAACTCTCTAATTCTGTTACTTCTGGGCATTTTTTGCTCAGATGTTTATTTTTAAATCCCACATGAGAGAGATCAATCTGTATCTATTCCTTTCCTACTGGCTCACTTCACTGAGCATGATGTCCTTTAGTTCCATCCATGTAGCAACAAATTGCATAATGTTGTCATTTCTTACAACTGCAGAGTATTCCATTGTGTATATATACAACTTCTTTTTTAAAAAATAATGTAGAAGTACTGCTATTTATTCAGCCACTGTATATGACTTCTTGATCCACTCATCTGTAGCTGGGCATTATGTTGTTTCCATATTGCCATATTTTGATTGTTTCCATATCTTTTTCTAAGTGATGCAATAAGCATGGCTTTGCAAATATCCTTTCAAATTAATAATTTTGTGCTTTGAGGCTAGATGCAAAGTGGTACTGATGGATCATATGACAGTTCTAGTGTTACTCTTTTGAGACAGGGAGAACCTAATTTTAAATCTTAATCCTACATTGAAAAATCTATTAGGTTCAATATCTAGTACCCAAAGTAAAATGAGAGGAACTCAGGAGTAAACATATATTGTAAATCTATCATTGTTTTACGTAGTAAATTTGGAAAGAAATGAGAAAATCTTTCAAATCTATTTCCTTAAGAACTATTAAAAATAAAATTGGACAGCCAAAAGGACTTTTGTTTGGGTGGATGTAGTGATTAAATTAACTTTTTAAGTTTTTGATAGATGTACTGTGATCTACCATACTGTTAATGATGTACATAATCCAAAGAACTTTTCCTATTGATATACTTCACAAATGAAAATGGCAACAATCACCAAGATGAAGAATAAAGACTGTCAGAGTAAAACATACTGTGAGGCACACACGTGTTAGTGACTGAAACATACTTGCTGAAAAGACAGATAAGCATGCCCAGAGTATCTATCACTGTAACTAGAAAACTGGACATAGTTGACGCATAAAAGTCAACTTCTTTCTTTCTCCTATTTCCTCCTGACTTTATTCCAAACTTTTTCAGAATTCCAAATTTATGGTGTCAGATTTCTTTCTTAGAAGTAGAAAACAAGAGCCCGAGAGAACAGTACAGGAGTTAAGATGCTCGCCTTGCATGTGACAGACCCCATTTTGAATCCCTAGCACCACAAATGGCCCAGTGAGCACTGTCAAGAGTCACTCCTGAGCAGAGAATCAGGAAGAGTCAGCCCCAAAGTACCACCAGGTATAGCCCAAACATCCCCTAAAATAAGTTGAAAATCAAAACAAAGCATTTATTTATGAAAATGAGTTCTCTTGTACTTGGTTCTTGTACTCTCCTTATTAAAAATTCCAAGTAAAACCAAACAAAAAAATCATATAGTAAGGAAATGAATGCCATCTTGCTCCACCATTCCACAGAATATAATTCATAACAAAAATGAAATGACAGAGTAAGAACAAGACAAAGAATTTTGGCTTAAACAAATTTCCTCTTTCCCTGTATTTGCTGACCCAACTAACCCCCAGATAAGTCCTTTTATCAAGCAGATATACCAGAGTCTAGGAGGATGCCTAGTGAAATTACAAGACATACACTGAGCAGAGCAGAGCACTGTGTCTCCCACACAGGCGAGATAAATACAGCATGTCCTAACAGGCAGAAGAGAAGTGGGTGTTGGGAAATGAAAATATGGTAGAATGATTTTTCCTCCCTCAGATCCAAAGACCAAGTGTAGAGGGGCCCATAAAGTGAAGGGAGACTCTAGGTAACAGACAAACAGGATGTAAGCTAGCATGTAAAGTTTCTAGTGTCCCCTTAGAGCTTAACTGATTATATCCATTCTTTCCCACATTTACTCATTTCCTGTCTACGTAAGAATCATTCAGCTTACAACACAGGGATATACTTTATTTTTTTCTGTCACTGTCACTGTCATCCCCTTGTTCATTGATTTACTTTAGCGGGTACCAGTAACATCTCTATTCCTCACATCCCTGAGATTTTAGCATCTTCTCCTTACTCGTCTTTCCCAACAACTGGAGGCTCTTTCAGGGTCAGGGGAATGAGACCTAGCGTTATTGGTTTTGGCATATCGAGTACGCCACAAGTAGCTTGCCAAGCTCCTCCCATGCAGGCGGGATACTCTCGGTAGCTAGCCAGGCTCTCCCAGAGGTATGTATAAATATATATAATATATATATATAAAACTCTCTATGATTTGTTGTCTACTGTCTGAACGCCATCAAATATGGTGTGGTAATTTATTTTTTATAATAGAAATATCTCATAATTCTCCACCAAGTGCACCTTTTACCAGCAGAATTTTTAATTTATGTGAGACAAAGCCAAGTTATTTCATAAGCAAAATAGATACTAATACCCAATTTAGCAAGGTCATTAGGGAAACTAAAAGAGAAAATATGTGTAAAACAAATTACTCAATGCCATAATATTTTAGGTAGGAACCCACAAAACAGCAACTATCATCATCATACAAAATTTTTTAAAGTTCAGCATATAAAACGTTTTAAAACTTATATACATATTGATTTTATGCACATATAACATGTGGCCATCTATATGCCACCAACCAAAGGTGCTCTATTCAGTAATGTTTTCCACTAGGATTTCATCTGGAAATATAGATGATCATATATCATAACCAAAATTTCAACCTACAGGACAAAACAGAATTATTAATGAGTAGTCTAAATTCAATTAAACTAAATCTGATTAAATTGATGGGTTCAATCATCACAATGATTACTGCTGCGCTTGCTCTTAGTATGCAGGAGGGTCAGGTGCAATCCTTAGCACCATGTAGTTCCTACGTGCCACCAGAAGTGATCCTGGAGCACAGAACAGAGACAGGAACAGCCCCTGTACACCACTATCCCTTCAGCCCAGACACCAAAGTAAAAACAAAACAAAAGATCATTCAATTGTTGTATAAAATCCTAATCATAAGGGCTGGAGCGATAGCACAGTGGGTAGGGCATTTAACTTGCACACGGCTGACCCGAGTTCAATTCCCAGCATCCCATATGATTCCCTGAGCACCACCAGGAGTAATTCCTGAGTGCATGAGCCAGGAGTAACCCCTGTGCATCGCCGGGTGTGACCCAAAAAGCAAAAAAATAAAAATCCTAATCATAGATTTTCAAATGACCAAGTCATGTGACTGTATGTACTTATACATTCTTTTAAACTTACTTTTCATAAGTATAGAATCTCTCCCCCAAAACAAATTTTATTTTAAGAAGCACAATTTATTAAGAATCCTAAACTATAACATGCAAGCTTCATTCGTGGTGGATAAGCAGTCACTGAATGAGAAATCATGTTCTCATTAACTCCAATCCCTTCACTTTGTCCTGTCACCCTCAGGGGTGTTACCCTCATTACATGTCTGATGTAAGTTAAGAAATATAAAGGAGTGAATACAGAATTTAAAAGTTTAACATCACAAGTTTTGTTTTCAGATTAACTGGATGGTTAGTTATATTTATTTTGCTTTTACCATAACTAACCATTAACTCATGAATATGTTAATCCTTTGCCATTTTTTAAAATATCTTGCAAATCTGTCTTGCTGCTTCTTCACTCACTTGTTTACTTGCTCATTTATGATGATCACTGTCCTCAGGAAGTTTACAGTCTCGGTGGGAAAGGGGCAGGAGGCAAGGAAAGCAATCATCAGGGGCCACAAGCAGAGCATAGTGGGTAAGGAGTTTACCTTGCACGCTCCCTGGCCCCACAGACCCCCGCAGAGTGATCCTTGTGAGCACAGCGAGGAGTAAGCCCTGAGCACAGCTGGATATGGTCCCCCCAAAAAAAAATTATTGGAAGTTCTAACAAAGGGCACTGTGGAGGCAGAGAGTCTGCTATCATAATGTAACACCCAAACCCTAATTGAACGAACAGTTACAACACGCCTCCTGAGGAAGGAGGAAAGCCGTCACACACTGCTCCCAACACTCAAAGGGGCTTTTTGGTTGGGTTTCTTTGGGGAGTAAGGGGTGGAAGGAAGGTGTCAGAGAGACAGTACTGGGTACTGAAATGCTTTTCATGCACATGGCAAATTCCCTCCTGATCCAATCCCCAATACCACTTATGGTCCTTCAAGCTCCGCCATGAACAGTCCCTGAGCACTGCTAGGTGTGACCCAACCTCTACCTCCCCCACTTCACACACACCCCAAAAAAAACAACATTCATACATCTTCTGAGAAATTCTTACAGATTCAATCTACATTAAGGTTTGCAATACTGTTTAGTGGTAGGATGAGCACACGAGGAGTATTTCTGTCAAAGGAAGAGTTAATGGGTAAAAAACTGGTTTATTCATGCTTCATTTAGAATCCTGGCCAATATAAACAATGCAGAAAAAAACTACCCAAAGAAATGCTTATATCTTTCTGATAACATGCTTGATATTAAATACTTAATTTTTATGTTTATAAAAATGTTTGTGATTTATGTACTATATCTATATTATTTTAATTTGGGGGGGCATACCCAGAGGTGTTCAAGGATTACTCGTGGCTCTGCACTTAGGAATTAATCATTTTCTTTCTTCCTTCCTTCCTTCCTTCCTTCCTTCCTTCCTTCCTTCCTTCCTTCCTTTCTATTTATTTATTTATTTATTTATTTAGGTTTGGGGCCACAACTAGCAGTGCTCAGGGATAACTCCTGGTTCTGTACTCAGGAATCCCTCCTGGTAGGCTCAGGGGACCATATCGGATGCCAGGGATCAAAACTGGGGCAGGTACATGGAAGACAAGTGCCTTACCTGCTGAACTATCTCTCCTAATTTATAATTATATAGACCCTAATTTATAATTATAAAATTGCACTCCCAGACCTAGATAGTCACACAAATATAACTGTGATTGCTACAAATTAATTGACTAAGTTAAGATGAACATGATGAACAGCTAAAAAAATTAGTGATAAAACACAAAAAGAAACATCAAACATTAGCCTAAAGGTCACGTTTTTCAATCGATCTCCTAAAGCAAGCCTTCTTTAAAACCTTCACAGGTATCAAGTTGGGCGTATGACGGCAGCAGAGTATGTGCCTGCATGTGAGCAGCACTGTGTTCACTTCCTGTACCAAAAACCAAAGCAAATAAAAAATGCTCCATCTATATCAATATAAACCTAATCACCTTAATTAAATGCTACAATAAATCAGGGGAGAAATTTATCTTCTGAGAACCTAGTCAACTAATTACATGGAAAGATATTTCACTCACTAATATACATATTTATAAACAAAACTTCTGGAAAAAATGTTTAAATACGTTATCACACACATCCTCTGCTGCCTGCATCAAAAATTTACGATTTATATTTTATCCTTTTTACTCTCCTTACATTTATTCTAAATGAAACCATTTTTTTCACTAAAACAAAAAACAAATGCTATTATTTTCAGGAAAAAATGTTCTAATCCTTAGCATACAGTATACACATTGCATTCTGAACACAAGAGCCAATGCATTGTCACATCTGAAAAACAAAGAAACAGATACAACCACTGATTCCAAATGAATGAAGATATAACTGAAGAGTCTCTTGCCTGCACGCCTGGCTGTCTTCTCCAGGGCCCCTCGGAGGGGATGGGCTCCAGCTTCCCTCCCCACCCCGAGCAGAGCTCCTGGCGGCCAAAGACCACGGGAACCTAGCTACAGCCATGCTCAAAGCCCCTCTCCACACAATCGGACAGGCCTCACGCATGAAGGTACCGGCAGAGGAACCCAGGTGTGTGTAATCCCATTAACGGCCAACATCCAGAGACTTAAAAGCCAGTTCCCTTTGTGGCCGAGGGATATCTTATAGCCTAGTTCTCCCTCTGGGAGAAACTGGCAAGCTTCTCAGAGTTTCCTGCCCACATGGGACAGCCTTGCAAGCTTCCCATGGTGTATTCATATGCAAAATCCAGTAACAGGCTGGATCTCATTCCCCTGACCCTTATAGTGCCTCCAGGGTGACATCTTTGGGAGGACGGAGTGGAGAGAGACTTCTAAGATCTCAGGGAAAGGATGAATGGAGAGGTTACTGAGCCCACTCGAGAAATTGACGATTAACGGGATTTCATGATAACTGTATAAATATGAATATAACTTACAGGTATACATTCCTATCAAACACTAAATCTCTCCTGCTTCTAATTCACCTTTTCCAATTTTTAATTACATATAACTAGAAAAAAATCTTTTCATTACACATTTCCTTTTTTTTTTTTTGGTGGTGATGGGGGAGAGGTGTTGGGGCCACAGCAAGGGTCATCAGGGCTTACTGCTGGTTCTGCAATAAGGGATAGCACTCCTGGCAGTTTCTAGGAATGATAAGGGGTGCCTCGGGTCGAACCCAGGTTTGCCACATGCAAGGCAGGTGTCCCACACTTGCTGTACTATCAAGCACCTTGCATGTTTTCTGTAGCAGTACAGAGTAAACCTTAAATACAGAAATTTACACAAGATACCTGTCTGACACTGTCAGGAAAACTGGTATCAATGCAGGCAAAGAAAGTCAACAAACAGACAAGGTGATATCATTAACAAAGATGGTTGTAGAAGAAGCCTTAAAAGAAAAAATATTGGCCAGGGATATGACAGTACCTTCCTTGTAAGCACGAGGCTTGTTCCCAACACTGCAACCCCCTCCCCAAATCCCAATTTTAAAAAAAAAAGAAAATACTATTTTCTAAAGGCTAGAGATGGAGCTCCAGTGCCTAGCATGTGTAAGACCCTAAATCTGATCCCTGGCACTACATGACCTCACCCCCCACTGACTATGGTGCTTGGTGACCCCAACTTCCAAATTCCAACTACAATTTTTAAGCTGTAGACACACACAAATACACATGTATGTAAATATACATGTGTATGTATATACACATATATGTGAAAAACAAAAGTACAACAGATTCTGCAGACCCACCTAACATGTAAAGACAAGAGAAGCATTCCTCATTCCATTCAGAACCTACTCTGAAACTTATCTGAATGAACTTGACCCTGGTTGGCAAAAAGCCAACAATCTTCCTCCCTGAATGACTTAAGAGAACACTGTGTTCTTGGCACAAGCACAAATAAAGGTGTTGAAATCCATGCTGAAAAGAAGCTCAACTTACACTCAAAACCGACTTTTAAATATAAGGATAAAAAGTACTTAAATATAATAAGGGACTTTCAGTGTTATGTACATATTTACTTCAGGTAATTTAATTTTTATCCTTCTTTCATTTAGGTCACTTGCAATTAAATACTTTCCTGAGCCATCACTGGCGCCCTCACTCAAGAAGGGTGAACCCACGGTCTGGCGCACCTCTTGTGCCTCCTTCTATAATAATGTACCTGGAAAATTCCAAAGCACCTTGGGCTGGCATATTAGGGAGGGACACTAAGTGAAACAAGAAACAATGCACTGACTCACTTCCTCAGAAAGCCTGAGAGAAAAATATGGGCTACAGTTCAGTTCTCTCACGCAATGCACTGAAAACAGGTAAGAAACTTATGTCATTCCCATACAGGTTATGTTACTCATCAACATAGGTAAGATGTAAATGAGAAGAAAAGCAAATAAAACACAAATTCATAGGTAATCTGTATATATAACCAAAATAAAGTATTAGGTTATTTTTCTTTCGGTTTTTTTTTCCCACCTTCTTTCCTTCTCCAAATTCCAGGTCTCCAAAAATGCCATCATATGTAGCATTATGACAGCTCATTATCAAAACAATTCACAATCTAAATCCTAACGCAATTCACAATCACCTCATACACTGGGGAAAATCTGCCCAGTTTTAGAGTGTTTATAGTGAACAGGAATCAAATAAGAATACATCAAAATCTATCGTGGTAGACTTTACCAATAAGGTGGCAAATGTTTACCCTTAATACCTCTATTTTTTTTTATCTCATTCGTTACCACTTTTACTAAATCTTCTATCTTCTAGAAACATATATCCAGTGTTTAGTCAGAGAAACAAGTTCACATGCTTTTATTTCCACTGTTGATATGTTTATGGTTTAGTCATGAAAATAGAAATAATCAGATGATATTTTCAACATACTATAAAGTTAAAGGATTTTAAAATACCTTTTTCAAAACTATAAAATACTTCAAAACTTACTTTTAACATTTCTTCAATCTGTTCAGAAAGTTTTAAGTAATATTAGCAAATGATGTACAATAAAATTAAAATATACATGATATATCACTGTATCACTGTCACTGTATCACTGTCATCCCGCTGCTCATCGATTTGCTCAAGCGGGCACCAGTAACGTCTCCATTGTGAGACTTGTTACTGTTTTTGGCATATCAAATACACCACAGGTAGCTTGCCAGGCTCTGCCCGTGGGGGCGAGATACTCTCGGTAGCTTGCCAGGCTCTCTGAGAGGGGAGGAGGAATCGAACCCGGGTCGTCTGCGTACAAGGCAAACACCCTACCAGATGTGCTATTGCTCCAGTAACTTTAAAAAATAGTGCCATTTTGGCACCCAGTGGCTTCTTATAAAAATGTATCTAGACTGTGAACTGAGCTACAACCCCATGCCGCCCAGGGAGGGGAAAGGATTTTCGTTCAACCTTCTCTTTCTATGCGCGACATGGCAGCGGCAGCAGCGGCGCCCACGTGGCATCTGCCATCTCCTAGAACTCACAACCCAGAGGTATGAGTTTGCAGTGACGTGGCTCGCAGGAGATCATGGGATGGGGGTGTTTCCAGCATGCTCCTCGCCCAGATGAGATCCAGAGCAGCTGCACACGAAACAGATCCTCTGCTCCTTAAAGACTATGATCCGGGAGGTCTACTAACCCATTTTGGCACCCTGCGGCTTCTTATAGAAATGCTTCTAGACTGTGAACTGAGCTAAAATATCAGAAATCTAAAACTCATATAATCTTCATTCTCAGCAATGAAAAACAAATTATCAAATGATGCCTTTTCAGTAGGTTTGATTGTTGGGGGAAAATTCCAAATAAAAATAGTGAGTTCTCTGCTGAAATATTGAAAGTATTCAAAGTATAGAGAGAATAAAGTGAAAATCATTAGCCACTCAGGTAGGGGGTAGGTGTGGGAGGGGGGTATATTGGGGTTCTTGGTGGTGGAACATGTGCACTGGTGAAGGGATGGGGGTTTGATCATTATATGACTGAGACTTAAACCTGAAAGCTTTGTAACGTCACGGTGATTCAATAAAATAAAATTTTTTTTAAAAATAGTTCTTTTCCCAAATATGATTACTCAGATAATACCTATAGATAAATAAGCAAATTTGTGAGGCTTCACTCGTGCGTAAGGTGAGGTCTCCGGACAGCCCGAGTGTCCGGAGAGTGGCCTGAAGTGTGGCGGTGGCTGGGTAGTGGAAGTAGTAGGGATTGGCCGGTGAGGTATTTATCTGGCTTGGGTAGGGTGGGGTGTCTGGGTTTGACCCCCTCCCTAAGGTGCCGGTCCCTAAGACTGGAGGAGGCAAACAGAGGATCTTGTTTCCGGACCTCGTTGAGCCCAGAGTCCAAGGTCGAAAAGTTCTGCTTACCTGGTTTTGTGGGGCTTCACTCGTGCGTGAGGTTCGGCCCAAGTGTCCAGAGAGCAGCCTGGATCATGGCAATGGCTGGATAGTGGAGGTTACAGCTCCAGAAGGCCAAATCTAAACGCTGGACATGGGATTCTCCCAGTGGACAGTTCCACAATGAAATTGACCACATCAAACACCTTCTCCAGATGGAGCCCTAGCGGCACTGAGCAGCAACTAACACGGCTCCAGCTTGCGGGACTGGGACACATCCGAGCCGCGGGGGGTGGGGGGGACACTGGAGTGGGGCGGAGCCAGCCCAAAATCCAAGTGGTCCGGGCTGCCGGAAGTCACGCCCTCGACCCACTCTCGACACCATCTTGCCACATTCAACAGAGAAGAGGCCAGGCATTCTGGTGAGCAACGCGGACAGAGAAATGCTCCGGACCCCAAAGAGGGCCAACAACACCGGGGAGCCGGACGAAGGAGGTGCAGCCACAACACCTTCTCCAGATGGAGCCCTGGCGACACTGAGCAGCAACTAACACGGCTTGCGGGACTGGGACACATCTGAGCCGCGCGACCTTTCCTAAAAACTGAAAACATGCAATCTTTTAATGGAAAACCAATTATCAAATGCTTCCTTAGTAGGGCTGTCTTTCTTTGGGGGAAACTCCAACAACAATAGTGAGTTTTGTGTTGCAATATGGAACGTAATCAAGGTAAAGAGAAAATGAAGTGAAATTCTTCAGTTATACAGTTTGGGGCGAGGGGGCGGGGGCTGTGGGTATACTGGAGATTTTGGTGGTGGAATATGGGCACTGGTGAAGGGATGGTGTTTGAATATTGTATAACTGAGACATAAACCTGAAAACTTTGTAACTTTCCACATGGTGATTAAATAAAAATTTAAAAAAATAAAAAAATTTAAAAAAAAAGAAATTGACCACATCATATTCAATTGAAGGTTTTGCCTGACCAATGTCGCTGTTGTCCCAAAATTCTGAACAGGATCGGACCACCATCTCCTTCATGTAAAATTCTACTTCACAGAGCGAGGAGAAAGGTCTGCAAAGTTTAAGAAGGGAACTCCCAGAATGACCACCAACTGGGAGCTCTTTGGCACTACTGCAGCAACGTGGGAAGATGCCGTCCTTGTCCTTGACATATCAACAAGGAATACGATCGACTGGTTCAGCACCTCCATGACTGCACAAAGAATGCCAAGAATGAGAAAGCTACAAACAGATGCCTGTCTTTGGAAACTCTCGAGCTCATCTGTCAACGTGTTTGGAGCAAGCCTCAGGCAACCACAAGTTAACGTCCGAGCTCGCAAAGCTGTGCAGAGAAGCAATAAAGGAAGACCTCAAAGAGAGAAGAACAGTAGTGTTGGCCGATGCAGCAGAAGCCGGGAAAAGTATTCGCAACACTCACCTGTCCTTCACCAACTACAAGACCAAGATGACTGCCCTTCGACATCTTGATGGATCTATCACATCTTCCAGAAAGGCAATGGAGAGGATTATTCACAACTCAGATCTCTTTGACAGCCACATCCACCTGCCCACATAGCAAATTCTGCAGGATGGATATGTCATCCCCAACATTCTCCCTTCCAAAATCTGACATGTCATTTTGTTGGTAAAGATGCATACAGACCCAGTCCGGAAAAGGTCAGACCCAAACACCTAAAGAATCTGCCGCCAGTACTCATCAATACACTGGCTCGGTTCTTCACATGCTACCTGTCTGAATGCAAGCTTCCGTCCCAGTGGAAAACCAGCTGGACCGTTCTGTTGTACAAGAAGGGAGATATCCATGACATCGGCAACTATCGTCCAATCTGCCTGCTGTCTATCGTCTACAAGTTGTTAACTCATGTCATCCTGAATAGAATAGGCAGAACACTAAATGAAGGAAAACCATGTGAGCAAGCCGGGTTCCGAAAAGGATTCAGCATGATCAACCATATCCACACGGTGTCCAAACTCATTGAAGTTTCGTGAGAGTTCAAGATGCCACTCTGTCTAACATTCATCGACTTAAAGAAGGCTTTCGAATCTGTTGAGACTGAAGCGGTCATCGAAGCCCTAGCCAAACAGGGCGTTCAAACTCAGTACATCAAGATCCTCTGCGAGCTGTATTAGAGATTCACCACCAGGATTTCACCATTCTACAAGGAAGTGATCATTGAGGTAAAGAGAGGGGTTTGGCAGGGTGATACCATTTCACCGAAACTCTTCAGTGCCATCCTCGAGAACATCATGTGACGACTGGAATGGGAAGGAATGGGAGTGAAGATAGACGGTTGGCAACTACACCACCTCCGCTTCACTGATGACATCGTTCTGATAATGCCAAACATTAGCCAAGTGGCACAAATGCTCGCCAACTTCAACTGCAAGTGTGGAAAGGTAGGACTGCAGCTGAACCTCAACAAGACGATGTTCCTGAAAAATGAACTAGTCCCTGATGTTCCATTTGCTCTCAACGGAACAAACATCTCTGAATGCAGCAGCTATGTGTACCTGGGTCGAGAACTCAACATGAGGAATGACTTGGCACCAGAACTGCACAGGAGGAAGAGAGCAGCATGTAACGCCTTCAAGAGCATTGAAGAAGTGGTTAAGAGAACGAAGAACCTCCGACTCTGGGCACATCTTTTCAATTCCACTGTTCTTCCTGCACTGATGTACGCCTCAGAGACCTGGGCCCTACACAAACAGGATGAGAATGCTATTTGGGTATCCCAAAGAGGAATTGAAAGAGCTATGCTAGGAGTATCAAGTCTCACTCAAGTGAGAGAAGGAATCCAGAGTTCCGACCTCCACTGACAATCAAGAATCAGGGATGCTGTCTTGTTTGCCAAGACATCAAAAATCAGATGGGCCGGACATGTAATGTGATTCAGAGACGACCGCTGGACTAGAGCTGTTACCAACTGGATTCCACGGGACGTCAAAAGACCGAGTGGCCACCCACCAATGAGATGGTCAGACTTCTTTGTCAAAACCCTGAATGAACAGTTTGAGGCTCTTCCTGTTTCTTGATCGAGCAGATATCATTGGGCTACACTAACATGCGACAGGGAAAAATGGAGACATTACTGGTGCCCACTCAAGCAAATCAAAGATCAACGAGATGACAAATGATACAAGTGATATAAGCAAATTGTACTTAAAAGTCAGCCTAGGGGCTGGAGCGATAGCACAGCGGGTAGGGCGTTTGCCTTGCACGCGGCCCACCCGGGTTCAAATCCCAGCATCCCATATGGTCCCCTGAGCACCGCCAGGAGTAATTTCTGAGTGCAGAGCCAGGAGTAACCCCTGTGCATCTCCAGGTGTGACCCAAAAAGCAAAAAAAAAAAAAAAAAAAAGTCAGCCTAGAACCAGTATTTTGCTATTAGTAGAAATCAATTCTGTATACTTCTTTGCTATAACTGACAAATAACAACATGTTCACTACTAAGTATGCTTCTTCCTAGAACCCCTTGGTGGAGAGACATAGAAAATTATATACAAACATGTTTATTTCTATTCTCTCATTAATCTATTTGGGAAGGAGGTGCTGGGAGCTACTCCTGGCTCTCCATTTGGGCATTGTCCCTATAAATTTCGGGGAACCATGCCGTGCTAGAGAACAAACTGGGTCAGCCACAAGCAAGACAAGTGCTTTAAGCCCCTGTACTCTGTAAGGTCCCATATCTACATTTTTTACTTAAGAAAGCATTTAAGTTCATATTATTAAACAGAGTTCCAATGCAACACCAAACACTTCATTTTAACATTTCCATTGCTTATTTGTAACTTCATTTTCTCCTGGGCTGGAGCGATAGCACAGCGGTTGGGCTTTCGCCTTTCACGCAGGCAACCCATGTTCGATTCCTCGCCCCTCTCGGACCCGGCAAGCTACTGAAAGTATGGAGCCCGCACAGCAGAGCCTGGCAAGCAACCCGTGCGTATTGGATATGCCAAAAAAACAGTTACAATAAGACTCTCATTGAGAGGCGTTACTGGTGCCCGCTCGAACAAATCGATGAGCAACAGGATGACAGTGACAGTGACATTTTCTCCTATATCTCAGACAGTGTACATTACTGAAAAAAATATAATACAGGAGAAGATATAATGATATTGCAAGCCCAATTATAGGGGAAAAATAACATCGTTTAAATGGCAATTTTCCTAAATCAAATAATCAGACTAAATAAAATCCCTACCCAAATCCCCAACAGCATTCTTCATAGAAGCAGATCCCCCAAACCCTAAGAGGTGCATGAATTCCCATAGGGCCTCAAATAGTTAAAGAAACCTTGAGGAAAAAAAATGGAAGTATCACATCTCATGACTTCAAACTATAGTAAAAAGTATAATGTTAGTATGGAATCAGGAAAACAGGACCTTCATTCACTGCTGATGGAAACGTCGACTGATCCAGCTTTCTAGAAAACAGTTTGGTGATTCTTAAAAAAACTAGGAATAGAGCTTTCATATGACCCAACAATTCCACTTCTTGTACTATATCCCAAGGTCACAAAACACAAAGCAGAAAAGACATTTCATTGGCACTCCTATATTCATTGCAGCACTATTTACAATAGCCAAACTCTGGAAACAACCCAAGTGCCTAAAATACACACTGAAATATTACTCAGCCATAAGAAAAGATAAAATCATGCAATTTGCTGCCACACGGATGGATCTGGAGAGCATAACACAAGTAAAGTTAGTCACGGAGAGGGACAAGCACAGAATGATCTCTTATACAAAGGAACAAAGCTGGGGAATAACTAATGCCCAAAGGCAACTGAAAGAAAGACTATGAGTGGGGCTGGAGAGATAGCACAGCGGGTAGGGCGTTTGCCTTGCACGCGGCCGACCCGGGTTCAAATCCCAGCATCCCATATGGTCCCCTGAGCACGGCCGGGGTAATTCCTGAGTTCAAAGCCAGGACTAACCCCTGTGCATCGCCAGGTGTGACCCAAAAAGCAAAAAAAAAAAAAGAAAGAAAGAAAGACTATAAGAATGGAGAACTGGTCTTCCATCGAAAGCTTGCCACATGTGGGCATGGGTACAAACAGGTCTGGGAAGGGAACACTATGACAATGGTCTCCCTGGAGGAGGATAGGATGCTGAAAGGAGGTAAAGTGATATTACATGATATCCACCAACAACAAAATTGTAAACTATAAGTTATTAAAAACAAAGAAAAAAGTGCTGGCATGTTGAGCTATTGTTCAGCTATGATTTGTTGTTTGTTATAGTAAAATATGACATTTAGTTTAGAAGTTTACTTTTTACTTAGTGGAGTTATTTGATAACTGTAAACATAATTTCTTGTAACCCCTTCACAAGGATGCCTACCAGTCACGAAGTAAAACAATGGCTTAGGGTCCACAAGAGTGACCTGGTTAATGAACAATACTTGATTCCTTTGTGTAATCACTTTTTCGCTCTTCTATATCAATGCTTGCTTCACTATGCTACATAAATTTGCTGGGTGCCAGGACATAGGCCCAGTGAGTTAAGCTAATTTACACCTGATAAATATCAATAAATGTGTACAGTTACATAGTATCAATCATAGTGAAGACACAGAATATTTCTATAAGCCGACAAAGGTCGGGTCGAGCCTCACACATGAGCAGCTGTGCAACAAATCACCATAAAGGGAAACATATATGTATGTGTGTATGTGTGTGTGTGTGTGTGTGTATACATATATGCCTCTTGGAGAGCCCAGGAAGCTACTGAAGAGTATCCTGCCGGCAAGGAAGAGCCTGGCGAGCTCCCCATGGCGTGTTCGATATGCCAAATACAGTAACAATAACAGGCCTCATCCCCTGACCCTGAAAACAGCTTACAATCATTGGGAAAAATGAGTAGAGAGGCTGCTAAAATCTCAGGGCTGGGACGAATGGAGGCATTACTGGCGCCCACTCGAATAAATCAATGAACAACGGGATGACAGTGATACAGTTAACCTATATTTCTGATCAACATTTTTTTGACATATCAGTTAATAATACTACTGAAGTCACTGAAATTTTTATAGATATCATAGTTTATAATACTATTAAAATTGCAGATTCCTTCATCACTGTTTCCAGACTCCTTCACCATTATTCCACAGACCCTTTCCTACACCCTCTCCCCTAGACCCCTTAGTTCCCAGTTCTATTGGTCATGTTTCATAGTTTGTTTGCATTAGAGATTTTGTTTCTTTATATTCTAAACATGAAAGAGATCATTTGCATTTATCTTTTATATTCTGACTCACTTTATTTAGCACAACACCACACAATTCCATCCAAGATTCAACAAATAGCATCATTTCATCTTTTCTCCTATCTGAGTTTCACTGTGTATATATACCACTCATCTATTGTTGGGCATTTGAGTTACTTCCAGATCGGAGCTATTGTAAAAAGTGCTCCAATGAATAAAGGTATACATACATCTTTTTGGATTCATGTTTTTATGTTCTTAGGATGTAACACCAGGAACTGAATCACTGGTTTACATGGAAATTTTATTTGTACTGCCTTCAAAAGTTATCAAACCATTTTCCCAAAGAGTTGAGCTATGCAACAATCTCACCAAGAGTTAATGAGAGCTTTTTCACCATACCCCTGATAGCACTTATTGCTTCCAGTCTTTTTCATACAAACCATTCTCCTTGGTGGAAGGTGAAATCTGATTGTTATTTTGATTTGCATCTCCCTGATTTTCAGTAATAAAGAATATTTTTTAGTGACCATTGGCCATTTTTATATCTTCTTTGAGGAAATATCTATCTTTCCTCCTCATTTTTTGATGTGGCTGTCTGTGCCAATGTTGAGCTTTGAGAGTGCTTTATATGTCTTGTAAATTAGTCCTTTGATATGGAATTGAAGGAGCTAAAGAAACCTTAGCAAACCATAGTAGCATAGTAGAATTTCACAAGGGAAAAACTGTATAGAGGAAAATGAAGACAAAATAGAGGCCAACATTGATATTGATAAGAAAGGCAAAAAAGGAAAGAGAAACCAAAAAAAGGAAGAAAATGTAAGGCATTTAAGGAACAAAGACAAGAAGAATCATCTCTGAAATACAGGAATGCCAGAAACTGAAGTAAAAGGGAAAGAGGAAGAAAGAGTGGTGGGAGAGATGATAGCTGAGAACTTCCCCACACTCTGGCGGGAAGTACTGGTGCAGATTCAAGAGGCCAAAAGAGCACCAAGCAAAACAGAACCAAACAGAATATCATCAAGACACACAGTAATCAAAATGGCAAAAGCCAGAAAGAGAGAGAAACTTCTTAAAGCAGCAAAAGAGAAGAGAAATCTTAAATATAAGGGAAATAACAACAGATCTCCCACATAAAGTGGTATAGGCAAGAAAAGAATGGAATGACATTCAAACTACTGAAACTTTCAACCTAGAGTCCACTAACCAGCAAAGCTCTCATTTAGATGGGAGAGAAGGAATAAAACATTCTCAGACAAACAAGAGCTGGTGACATTTGTGATAACCAAACTGGCCCTGAATTAACTACTAAAAGGCCACTTATAAGTCAAATATCCAGTTATAGAAGCAACAACCCCACATAGAAAAATGAAAACACAGCATTAACATCCCTGAATGTGAGCAGAGTAAGCTCTCCCATCAAAAGGCACAGAGTGTAGGATGGATCAGGAAACAAAATCCTCCCACTTGATGCTTACAGAAAACATCTAAAATCACAGGATAGACACAGGCTCAGAGTAAAAGCCTGGAGAGCAATTACACAAGCCAATGGAAAACAGAACAAAACAAAAAGTTGGGACAGTCATACTTATATCAGACCAAATTGCATTCAATCTAAAGAAAGTAGAGACAGGGAGGGACACAAATGTCCTCCCATCACATACACACATGCAAACTCCGCCCCCCAGGGAAATTCCAGTAGTCCCCACCCACATTTGCCATCTTGCCTTGGAGAAACAGCCCAGCACCACTTCTCCAAGAGAACCTGGTACAGCTGAATCTTCCCGGATAGACTGGTTCAGGAGGAGCACTCTGGGGCCTTCTTGGGATGGGTGCGTGAAGTTCCCCTTTCTGCCTGAGGGCACAGCCGCAAAAGCCATGCCCAACAGCTTCCAACTTCGAAAAGCCCAGTTCCACAACTGAACCCCATCAAACTGCCCAAGCCACCAAACTTTACCATAGCTAAAATTTCCTGAACCTCAAAATTTTATAGTACTGTCAGCCTATACAAGATGACTGCATATATGCCTGGAGAGTTGCAAAGAAGACCACCAAGCTCAATGAGCCTCAACCAGCACTGACCTGCACAGCAGGTCCTCAGTCACTATCTTTAGTAACATCATTGTGAGATATAACAGTTGTCACAAATTGACTCATTGATCCAAGATTTGATAATCCCATTTGCCTTTATGTTGCAACAAACAATATGACGTAATGTGATTGTGCCTGCAAAAAGGCAGGCTGAGATGGTGGGTGGGAAACTCGGGATATTGGTGAAGGAAAGGGCACACTAGTTGGAGGGTTGGTATTGGAACATTCAATGCCTGGAACAACCTTACAAACCAGTGTTATAATACAAAGATGTTTTAATGAACTGTCATAACAGGCTGTCTTCTATCCCTGTCAGGAGGTACTTAAAAAAGTAGAATGTTTAGGAAAAGAAAATCCATAATATGGTTTTATTGCTATTTATTCATAAGACAAAACAGTAAGGTCTGTTCAATCACAATAGCCAATCTGGAAAAATACCAAGTGCCCAAGAGCAAATGACTGAATAAAGAAAGAGCAGTATATAATACACAGTGGAACACAACCTGGAGATAACAGATGATGGTCACTGCTGCTACATGGATGGATCTCAAGATAATCAAGCTGACTAAAGCTAGTCAAAGGGAGAGGGAGAGACACAGAATGATCTCTCTCAAATGTGAGATATAAATAAATGTAGCTGGGGAATAACAAATACCCAGAGGAAATAGACAAAAAGATGAGATCTGGCCTTCAGTAAGAAACTTGGGGGGGAGGGGTTGAGGATGGGGCTAGGACAAGGAAGTGAATGCTAAAGTGATATATGTGTGATACCCTGTCAGTAACATTATTACAAAACATAGTCTAAAAGGGAAAAAAGGTGCCAGACACAGAGGCAAGCTGGAGATTGGGAGGGGAACTGGAAACATTGGTGGAGGGAAGTGGCCAACATTAAAGGGGTTGCTATTGGAACATTGTATGGCTGAAACTCAATTATGAATAACTTTGTAATTCATGGTGATTCAATAATTTTTAACAAAATTAAATTAAAATTTTTAAAAACTAGAAAGCTAAGATAGCCTTCCTTAGAGTTTAACTAGTGAACCAAGGATCAATTCTTAAAAGAGCATTCAAACGTTGGCAAAATGGGAAAGACTCATTTATTCAAATATTTTAAAAATACATTTTTTTCAACATTAAGGAGAAATTTATAGATGTGGGATTGATTTTTACATAAAGATATATAACTGGTCAAAAGGAGAGAGCAAATAAAGTTGCTTGACTATCATAAGTTTAGTTGTAATTTAAGACTTCTTTCTTCCCTTTCCTTCCTCTTAAACAAAAAATACAAGAAAAGTTCAAGCCAAGAAAAGTTCAACCTAGATGTGTCAAAGGCATTTGGGGACAAACCAAAAAGAAAATAGTGTTCCCACATCAGGATATCAGAGACTGAAGACTGGCAGAGTGTTCCATTCTTAAGGAAAAAGCACAAATCCCAGATGTCTCTATCACAGCTGTTGGAGTTACGGGAGACAGAACAGAAAAACAAGAAAAGATTTTTCTGGAGTACCACCAGATGTCTCTGTGACTTTGTAACTAAAAAATTAGTTGGTTCCCTAGTCCATTTTAAGTAAATCCTTTTCAAATATTTATAATGTGAAAAACCTATTTATTACAATTGATGTTTTAAAAATTGCTGGCATCTAAAAGAGGAAAAATAAACTATGACCAAACAACTAAAGTAATCCATAACTTTAAAAAAAATTATTTTTCCCCGTGGAACTATTTCTTCATACTTTCTAAGAACTTTTAAAATTTATATTTTTTTTTCTTTTGGGGGCAGGATTGGAGGGGGCACCCCCAACTGTGCTCATCACTTATTCTTTTCTCTCTGTTTAGAGGTCACTCCTGGCAATGCTCAGGGTACCATATGTGGTTCCAGAGATCAAACAAGGGTCACTCACATGGAAGGCAAGCATTTTAACCCCTGGAATGCCCTTTTTTTTTTCCTTTCTTACTGCTTAAAAAACGCAGTTAAAAAAACTCCTGGACTATGCCCTTTTTTTCCTCTTACTGCTTCAAAAATGCAGATTCAAATTAAAGAAAATTTTCTACTCATTTTAATTTTAAGATGGCAAATACTCTCCAAACCTGCATTTAGCCTTTTGTTTTTCCAAGTGCCATCAATTGCCCACTGCCATACACTCTCAATATAACACCCAACATGAAACAAAATTTTCTTTCTTTAAACAGTTAGTTCTTGGGGACAGATAGTCCAGGAATCACTTCCGGAATGACTCTGATTCAATCCCTGGCACCACAAATGGTTCCCTGAGCACCACCAGGATTGCAGAAGTGACCCCAGAGACAGGAGTCAGAAGCAGCACCTGAGCACCGTCCACCCACACACCCACCCCCAAAAAGAAAAGTCAGTTCTCAAGTGCATGAGGATATTTCAGTTATTTCAGTGGTAGCGTGTAAGCACGAATCTATGCGCTGCACTCATGGCACAGTCCCACATATAAAGAGATCACAGCAGCACTTCTGTTTATGATCCCAGAACACAATCAAATGTGTGTGTGAGCACCAGAATCAAGTCTACAACCTCCAGCAAGTACAACTGTGTAAGCACCACCGTCAAGTTTGTGAGATCTCTGGTCACTCAAACAACAAAAAGGGGAAATAAATTAATCCTTTCTCAATATTAACTTTCAAAAATGTTATAATACTGTTGGAGCACTGAAATGTGTCCCCCAAAATTCATACATTGAAAGCAGCGATGCAACCCAGCAACAGAGTACTGTCTCAGATGGATGAGGCCCTGGGCTCAATCCCAAGCTCCACAAAGCAACAACAAAAATCCCACAAGCACACTCATAGCATCATTTATGAAATGTTTACTGCAAAATTTCACTAATTAAATTGTACTGTTGTTATGGAATACTATGCAGCTATTAGAAAAGATAGAGTCATGAAATTTGCATATAAGTGGATCAACATGGAAAGTATCATGTTAAGTGAAATGAGTCAGAAAGACAGGGACAGGGGCTGGAGCACAGCGGGTAGGGCATTTGCCTTGCATGCAGCCAACCCAGGTTCTATTCCCAGCATCCCATATGGTCCCCTGAGCACCGCCAGGAGTGATTCCTGAGTACAGAGCCTGGAGTAACCCCTGTGCATTGCCAGGTGTGACCCAAAAAGCCAAAAAAAAAAAAAAAAAAGAAAGAAAGACAGGGACAGACATAAAAAGATTGCACTCATTTGTGGAACGTAAAGTAACAGAATGGGAGACTAACACCCAAGAACAGCAGAGATAAATACCAGGAGAATTACTCCACAGCTTAGAAGCCAGCCTCGAATGCTGGGGGGAAAGGCAGCTCAGATAGAGAAGGGACCATCAAGTAAAGGGTGCTAGGAGGGCCAGCTCAGGATGGGAGAGGCGGACTGAAAGTAGACTACAGACCAAACATGATGGCCACTTAATGCTTCTACAGAGAACAAAAGGGAATGCCCTGCCAGAGAGGTGGGGGTGGGGCAGGGGGTTACTGGGCGGGGGTGGGGGGAGAGATGCAGGGACCATGGTGGTGGAAAATGGGTGGAGGGATGGGTACTCGATCATTGTATGACTAAAACGCAAGCACAAAAGTTTGTAAGTCTGAAATGGTACTCCCATGGTGATTCACTAATAAAAAAAAAATTATTTTTAATTGTACTGTTGTTGTTTCAAGGATTTTCTGTATAGTGTGGATAAAAGATCTTTACAGAACATTTAAATACTTGAGATTAAAATTATGTCCACTTACATGTAAAGCATCTTCCCAGCCCCTTCACTTGAATCACTTGTATCACTTGTCTTCCCGTTGATCTTCAATTTGCTCGAGCTGGTGCCAGTAACGTCTCCATTTGTCCCTGTCGCGTGCTAGTGTAGCCCAATGATATCTGCTCGCTCCAGGAACAGGAAGAGCCTCAGACCGTTCATTCAGGGTTTTGACGAAGAAGTCTGATCATTTCACTGGTGGGTGGCCAAGCGGTCTTTTGACATCCCGTGGAATCCAGTCAGTAACAGCTCTAGTCCAGTGGTCGTCTCTGAATCGCATTACATGTTGGCCCATCTGATTTTTGATGTCTTGGCAAACGAGACAGCGTCCGGATTCCTTCTCTCACTTGAGTGAGACTTGATACTCCTTGCATAGCTCTTTCGATTCCTCTTTGGGATACCCGAATAGCATTCTCATCCTGTTTGTGTAGGGCCCAGGTCTCTGAAGCGTACATTAGTGCAGGAAAAACAGTGGAATCGAAAAGATGTGTCTGGAGTCAGAGGTTCTTCATCTTCTTAACCATTTCTTCGACGCTCTTGAAGGCATTCCACGCTGCTCTCTTCCTCCTGCGCAGGTCTGGCACCAAGTCATTCCTCATGTTGAGTTCTTAACCCAGGTGCACATAGCAGCTGCATTCAGAGATGTTTGTTCCGTTGAGAGCAAATGGAGCGTCAGGGACTAGTTCGTTTTTCATGAACATCGTCTTGTTGAGGTTCAGCTGCAGTCCAACCTTTCCACACTGGTAGTCTAAGTCAGCCAGCATTTGTGCCATTTGGCTAATATTTGGCATTATCAGAACGGTCATCATCGAAGTGGAGGTGGTGTAGTTGCCAACCGTCTATCTTCACTCCCATTCCTTCCTATTCCAGTCGTTGCATGATGTTCTCGAGGGTGGCACTGAAGAGTTTTGGTGAAATGGTATCACCCTGCCGAACCCCTCTCTTTACATCAATGATCACTTCCTTGTAGAATAGTGAGATCCTGGTGGTGAATCCATAATACAGCTCACGGAGGATCTTGATGTAACCAGCCCCTATATTCTCTATTTCTTAATAGTTTTGTTTAGTGAACAATCATTTAATTTGATGAGGTTTTGTTTATTTATTTATTTTGCTTCCATGATTTGTGCTTCATCGAATTCACGTTTCTATTCCTCAGGGGCGCCAATGACTCTTATATTGATCCTGTTGAACTCAACCCATAGCTCTCTAGTGTGCTATTTATTTCCTTTCAAACTTTTTTCCCGTATTCTGTTGTTTGAGGCTTCCTACATCTCAGCTTGCACCAATTTTTCCCTCCACTACTGTTTACTCTGCTACTGAAGCTTTCCATTGAGTTTTTTTTAATTTTACCTCTTCCGTTGTGTGTCACTTTGAATGTAGTTTTCTCATTTCTGCTCTTATACTTTCTTAAGCATTGCTGACTACCAGTACCACTGGTTCTTTGAACTCATTAAACATCCTCAATATAATGCCTAAAAAGCCATTATGTAGGTTACAGAGCTACTAGAGCCTTCCGTGCTATGATTTTCACTCACTGAACTTGGGGGGGCTTCTATGTGGTCTCTGCATTGTGCCAGCTGTGTTCTCAGGAGGACTCTCTGCAGTTCATCCCTGTGTGAGCTTTCTGAGGGTTTAGACTAAATGTTGCTCTTTTCTTTCTGTACTCCTGATTAGCCAGTGACATTAAGTATAAGTGTATACGCAATGTAAAGTGTGATAAGCTGTCCCAGGTCCACATAGCCACTTAAGCAGCAATGTAATTCCGGGTACAAGCAATGGTGAGCAAAGAAAAAGAAGCCACTTCAAGTTTCAAAAAACCCATCGGGAAATTAACCAGGAAGTTAGCCTCATCAGAAATGAGCAAGTGAGCATATGGGCTATGAATATGGGCCTGCAAAAACAGAGGGAGTCAGGTGTGAAGGATGCTGAAACTAGGCAGGAAAGAAAGAGGATCCCCTGCATGTTCCAAAAATGTCCCAGGGGTATCAGCCAAGAGGTTAAACTCACCTGCAAGCAGAGGGTCTGAGCTGTAAGTGTGGGCCAGCAGAGATAGCACATAAGGAGGCTGCTGAGACCAGGTGGACAGGCAAAACTACTCATGACGGTTTTTTTAAACAAAGACCAAATGCTATTGAAATTTGTATGAAGCAGTAAAACCCTCCACAGACCAAAAGCATTCCTAAGAAATAAAGATTATGGGGCTTTTTCCCCCCAAATTTTAAATTTTACAATGAAGCTAGTATACAATCAAGATAGTAAGGAACTGGAATAATGACAGACTTTCAGAATAATTAAATAGAATTATGAGCCTAGAGTCAGACCATCAAGTATATGGTCAGCTAATCATTGACAAAGGAACTGCTAAAATAATGAGGTGGAGCAAGGAAACCCTTTCCAACTTGAAAAGAATTGGGAAAACTTGTCAGTCATATGGAAAAGGATTAATTCAGACCCCTACCTCACTAAAGGTCAATCTAAGTGAACTTAAAAACCTTGATATTATGTTCAATCCATAATTATATCCATAAAGTTTAACAAGGAAAACAAGTAGAACCCTTTACAAAATTGAAGGTGTGACATCTTCAATGATTTCATGCCAATGGCAAAGTAAATACAAGTAAAAATAAACAAATGGAACTACATCAAATTAAGAATCTGCACATGAGGCTGGAGCAATAGCACAGCGGGTAGGGCGCTTGCCTTGCACGCGGCCGACCCAGGCTGACCCAGGTTCGATTCCCAGCATCCCATATGGTCCCCTGAGCACCGCCAGGGGTAATTCCTGAGTGTAGAACCAGGAGTAACCCCTGTGCATCGCCAGGTGTGACCCAAAAAGAAAAAAAAAGAATCTGCACAGTAGGAAAAAAATGATAACTAAAATAAAAAGACACCAACAAATGGAAGAAAATATATGCCCACTACTGATCTGACAAATGGTTAATATCCAAGATAAATAAAGCAAAACTGAGCAACAATGACAAAAATCCCATCAAAAAAAGGGAGAAGAGACAAATAGCCACTTCTCTACAGAAGACATGTAGATGACCAGCAGGTATATAGAAAAATTTTCTACATCACCTGCACAAAAACGCAAATCAAATCAACAATACCACCTTATATTAGTGAGATTTTGGTAAAAATCAAAATTAACCACAGCAATCAATGCTGGGGTGGATGTTGAGAAAATGAACCCTCATCCACTGTTGGTTCGAGTACTGTCTCGTCCAATTTCTCCAGAGAACAACATGGTCTCTTCACAACTTAAGAACTGGTGTGTCGGCTCCCATGTTGACTCCCTCTGTACCCCACTCACCACTACTGTATCATTGGACAGCATCACTCCCCACCCTCATATCTCCAAAGAAAAGTACAGGGCCACATTTAGTCCTCACACATTACACAGTCAAGTTTATTTGTGCTATAACCAATTAGAATTCCCCTGCCCTGCTCCTGCAACAACTAGGTTTCACTAGCTTCATATACACTCAGATGAATTGGAAATATATGTAGTATTGCTTAGACCCAGGCTACCCACATAAATCCCCACTATTAAGACACAAGATTGTTGCTTTATCCTTCTAAAATATCCTCACAAATCACTGGAAATGGCTGGGAAGATACATAGGGATAGATAGTAGTCTGCTATGCTGACCAGCATATTGGATTTCCATTGGTATCATCTTACTTCCACTGTTACCACCCATGAAACACTGAAAGAAATGATAAATACTAGAAAATAAGCCTTTAAAAATGGGACAGAAACACAGGTGTCTTGAAGATCATCAAAAATCTTGATGACACTTGAGGAGGACATCAGAACTACAGTCTTCACAATGGCAGGAGATAAAGAAATCTCTGGAAGGAAAATCCAATCAACCCCCAAAACTTCTGACATGAAACATTAAATGGTTCACAGAAATGAAACTAAAACAGGTAAAGAAAACAGTAGCAAGTTATAGCAACAGAATTCAGAGGCCAAAAAACAATGGTTAAGCGTGAGTTTCAAAGAGAGAGTGCAGTGGAGTGCGCAGGACTTGAGCACACTGGCCAAGAACTGGAAGTTCCCTTGGCCGGCCCACAGCGGCAATGGACAGATGAAGGATGAAGGAACAGAGAAACAGGATCTGGGCCCCAGGTTGATCAACTGTCAATTTCTCTCTCCTCCCCAGCATAGCCTGATCTCTCTCCTTACTGCACAATCGAGTCATCGTTTTGGCCATAGTCCTATTCCTCATAGTTCCATCATCCTAGTCTCCTCATGGACCTCAAAGTCCTCTCCTTCATTATATCTTCTTCCTCATCTCATCATAGTCTCATATCCTCCACTTCCAGTCACTGTCATCATCTAGTCCTCCTTCTAGTCCTCACAGACCCACTTGTCCTCAAAGATCCCAAAGTCCCAAAGTCATTCTTTCCCCTTTCAGCATTGTTATATAGCAGTCATGACGGGTGGGGGTACACATAGGTGGGGCTGAACACTGTCATAACAACAAGGAGGTAAAGCCACTCCTTCAAGGACATTCTAGGAGATTAACTCAAGAACAAAATCTCATCTGAGGGTTCAACACTCCAGATTACTAGGAGATCTGCTCAAGGAAGGGAAGCCATCTAGGGTGTATTGTTTTCCCCTTTCCTCAGCTAGTAATCTATTCAAACAATCATAGTGAATTTACTTCTTGTAATATTTCTAGTAATGTCATCTTGTATGAATACAGTAAGAGATATATTAAGCTCTTCCTGGGGTTAGCTCTTCCTGGGGACATCTCGCTATATAGCCCAGATCACACTCCTCAGGCCAGGTTATCTTTCTTAACCCCAGCAGGGTCCTTATGCCGTTACTTCTTTTTGGGTCATGACAGAGTTTGTCCCATGACCATGCTCTTAACTTATTATACTTAGGGTGCTTAGCTTGTCTCCTTTCAATGTCAGGATAGCTTACAGATTGCCCGAGGCCCATCCAGTCTCTTCGTCGGCACCCTGATTTTGGAATGCTAGGAACTAAGGGCAATCGAGGCTCAAGTCAAGTAAATATAGATGCCCAGGAATAAACATTATTTTGGAATCAATTAACTCCCATGTTACAAAGCATAGCATGAACTGTCTTTCTGTGTCTATACAAAAAAGTCATTGCTAAATAAACCATGCAAATGATATAAAGGAAAGAGAAAAGTAATATAGGATTATTAGTGCTTGATGGAATTGGGTGTGCCTCAGGGCACTATTGTGGGAATAACTCAATAAACCTAAGCTCCCTGCAAGAGGAGCAAGGACAACCCAATGTTATCCAACAGGAAAAAGTACTTGCCTTACACACGGCTAACCCAAATTCAATACCCAATACCCCAGATAGTCCCCTAGGACCGACAAAAACAATTCTGAGCACAAAGCCAAGAGTTAGCCGTAAGTACTAACTTATGATGGATGGCCAAAAACAAAAAACAAGCTTAAAAAAATACCAGAATCTATGGGACACAGCAAAAGCTGTAGTAAGATGGAAATTCTTAGCAATACAGACCTATATTAGGAAATAAAAACAAAAAACCTCAAATCAATGCTCTATACAAATGTCATAAATACCTGGAAAAGAAAAAAATAAATGAATCCAAAACTAGTAAAATAAAAATAATAAAAACTATGGCATAAATTAATGAAACAAAAGTCAATAAAACTAGGAGCTGGTGGCAAAACTGGACAGCTACATGCAAAAAATGGACTCAGATCTCCACCTATCACCATGTACAAAAGTCAGATCAAAATGGATTAAAAACCTCAACATCAGACCAGAATCCCTAAGGTACATTGAAGACAAGGTCGGCAAAACCCTCCACGACATTGTAGCCAACGGTATCTTCAAAGCTGACACGCCACTGGCCAAGCAAGTGAAAACAGAGATAAATAAATGGGACTATCTTAAACTAAGAAGCTTCTGCACCTCAAAAGATACAGTGACCAAAGTACAAAGACAGCCTATAGAATAGGAAAGGATATTTACCCAATACCCATCCAATAAGGGGTTGATATCAAGGATATACAAGGCACTGGTCGAACTCCACAAGAAGAAAACTGCCGACCCGATCAATAAATGGGGTGATGAAATGAACAGAAATGTCCCCAAAAGAAGAAATCCAAATGGCTGAAAGGCACATGAGAAAATGCTCGACATCACTAATAATCAGGGAGATGCAGATCAAAACAACAATGAGATACCATCTCACACCACAGAAACTGGCCCACATCCAAAAAAAAAAGGAAACGGTGTTGGCACGGATGTGGGGAGAAAGGGACTCTTCTTCACTGCTGATGGGAATGCCGACTGGTTCAGCCCTTTTGGAAAACAATATGGACGATTCTCAAAAAATTAGAAATTGAGCTCCCATTTGACCCAGCAATACCACTCCTAGGAATATATCCCAGAGAGACAAAGAGGTATAGTAGAAATGACATTTGCATTCTATGTTCACCGCAGCACTGTTTACAATAGCCACAATCTGGAAAAAACCAGAGTGCCCAAAAACAAATGAGTGGTTAAAGAAACTTTGGTATATCTCCACAATGGAATACTATGCAGCTGTTAGAAAAGATGAAGTCATGAAATTTGCATATAAGTGGATCAACATGGAAAGCATCATGTTGAGAGAAATGAGTCAGAAAGAAACAGACATTGAAAGATTGTACTCATATGTGGAATATAAAGCAGCAGAGAGGTACGAGCTAGCAATGATGCAACTTCTGGCAGAAATTTCTCTGGACTTAGTTACTAAAATACAAAAATCCAAAACCTCACGGCCGCTATTGTGGCCACACGACCTCATATCTCTTCATTCTCAGCAGTGGAAAGCAAATTATCAAATGCTTCCTTTCCAGCAGGTCCAACTTTGGGGGGGAAACTCCAAACAATAATAGTGAGTGTTTTGTTGAAATACTGAATGTAATCAAAGTAAAGTGAAATTTATCAGCTACACAGGCGGGGTGGGGGGCTGGGAAGGTGGGGAGGTGGGGGGGGAGGTTTACTGTGGTTCTTGGTGGTGGAATATGTGCACTGGTGAAGGAATGGGTGTTCACGTATTGTGTAACTGAGACTTAGGCCTGAAAGCTTTTTAACTTTCCACATGGTGATTCAATAAAAATAAAAAAAAAATAAAAAAATAAACTAGGAGCTGGGTTTTGTTGTGTGTGTGTGTTTTTTTTTTGTTGTTGTTGTTGTTGTTGTTTTAAGAATAAACAAGAAAAAAAGAGGGAACTGGAACTATATCACTGCAGGTAGGGTGTCTGGCTTGCACGCGGCCTATCCATTTGCCTTGCATGGGTTCGATTCCCTGCATCCCATATATCATATGGTCCCCCGAGCACTGCCAGTAGTAATTCCTGAGTGCATGAACCAGGGGTAAACCCTGTGCATCACCAGGTGTGACCCAAAAAGCAAAATAAATAAATAAACAAGAGGAGCTGGAGCGATAGCACAGCAGGTAGGGCATCTGCCTTGCACAAGGCTGACCCGGATTCGATCCCCAGCATCCCATATGGTCCCCCAAGCACCGCCAGGAGTACCTCCTGAGTGCATGAACCCCTGTGCATCACCAGTGTGACCCAAAAAGCAAAAAAAAAAAAAAAAAAGAATAAACAAAAAAGACAGTCTGTTGGATAGATTCACAGGAGCAAAAAAGAGAAAATGCCAAATGAATTGGATCAGAGATGACAGAAAGAAATCACAACAGAGTCCTCAACAATTATTTTTTAATAATAAAAAATATTTAATATTTTTAATATTTAAAAATAATATTTATTTAATTATTAAACGCATTTAAATATCATTTTTAATATGATATTTAAAATATCGCCTTACTATGAACTACTCCCCGCCCCAAGGGACCCAGCCCCAGCAGCAGACCTCCACTACCTAACCTCCGCCACACTCCAGGCTGCTTTCCACACGCTCGGAATGAGCCTCAAGCACGAGCGAAGTCCCACAGAACCCAGGTAATGCAGAACTTTGTGATCTTGGACTCTGGGCTCAACAGGACCCGGGAGCAAAGATCCTCTGCCTGTATCTATCCCTCAGTCTCTGGCCACCCAGGGGTAATACCCACAAGTCACCTCCTGCTGCGCCAGATAACCTCCTCATCGGCCACCCTCCAGAACTCACGGCTGCTTTTCCCGGAAGGGAGCATAAATTGAGGCCCCCATAACCATGCCACCAGACTCCACGCCAGAGGCTGTTTCCACTCAGGGTGCCCCCGAGAGGGGCAGGGGAGATCCCTCCCTGACGCAAGGGACCCAGACCCAGCAGCCAATCTCCACTACCCAACTGCTGCCACACTCCAGGCCGCTTTCCACATACTCGGGCCAAGCTTCAGACACGAGTGAACATATTCATAAGATACTCCCTACCCAGTTTCCATAAAACCACAGAGGGAAATATACACATATGCCTCTTGGAGAACCCAGCAATCTACTGAGAGTATTCTGCCTGCACGGCAGAGCCTGGCAAACTCCCTATGGCGTATTCAATATGCCAAAAACAGTAACAACAACAGGTCTCATTCTCCTGACCCTGAAAGAGCTTCCAATCATTGGGAAAGACGAGTAAGGAGAGGCTGCTAAAATCTCAGGGCTGGGACAAATGGAGACATTACTGGCGCCCACTTGAGCAAATCGATGAACAATGGGATGACAGTGATACAGTGATGAACTACTTACCCTGTTAAGCTAGAGAACCTAGACAAATGCACAGATTCTTAGAATCATGCAACCTACCAAAGCTGAGCAAAGAGGAAATAGTAAACCTGAACAGACCAATGACAAGCAAGGAAATTAAAATAGAACTTAGAAATCTCCCCAAGAACAAAAGTTCTGACACGCCATGCATTGACTGCTAAGTTCTATCAAACCTTCAAAAAGTTAGTATCCCACACTCTTCAAAAATACATGAACTCTTCCTAACAGCTTCTATGAAGCCAACATAAAAAAATAGATAAAGATACTACTAAAAAAAAGAAAATTTCAGACCCATTTTACTGATGAACATCAATGGAAAAATCCTCAACAAAATCTTAGCAAATCAAATCCAACAACATATCAAAAAGATTGCAATGCAATCAAGTCATTCCAAGAATGCAAGGGCAGTTTAACATATGCAAATCAATGAATGTAATACAATAACAAAAGATAAAATCATATAATTATCAATCAACACAGAAAAAACTTTCAATGTATTGGATAGAAAGAACACTCCTCAAGATGGTAATGGTCATCCTGTTCTTCAGCTATTTCCTCTTTTTCTTTCCTCTCACATCTTTCTAAGCAAGTTTTGTTAAAAAAAAAAAAAACTATCCTGATTCACTATTTCACCTGAAATTATTTTCTGTGAGGGAAAAGCAATGAACCTGGAATGCCTGTACTGAGATTCAAACTTTCTTCTCCTGCAAAGAGAAATTCCTCAGTCTAGCCTGAGTCCACATTTCCCCGAGAAATCAGGTGACTGGGGTTATCTCCCACACTGTGCAGAACAAGTGGTCTTCAGGCACGTTTGACAGGATGCCGCCCGCAGCTGGCGCGATGTGAGTGTGCATGCCATGCAGGTGCTCTTGGCAGAGTACAGTCCTGTCCCATGCCAAGTATTTCCCCAAGTGCTCGTGGTCAAAGTAGATGAGCAAAGAGGTGGAAGCACTCTTTCCTCAAGTCTACTTCTCTCACCTCCCACTTTGCTGAGCCATCAGAAATAGATCTAAACAGAAAAAAAAAAAATGGGATCCAAATCCAGATCTCAGACACTCTTGTATCTGCCAGTGTCTGAGATCTACTGTGATCTTCATGAGGGGAAAATCATGAGATTGGGCTGTATTTTCTTCTTGTTTTGATTGGTATCTCAAAACCTGGGCTTAGTTATTTGATCTTATATAACCTCAGAGATTTTCCTACAGGTCACTGTCACTGTCACTGTCATCTCATAGCTCATCAATTTGCTCGAGCGGGCACCAGTAATGGCTCCATCACGAGACCTGTTGTTACTGTTTTTAGCATATCAAACATGCCACAGATAGCTTGCCAGGCTATGCCTTGCGGGCAAGATACTCTCGGTAGCTTGCCAGGCTCTCCGAGAGAGGCGGCAGAATCGAACCCGGGTTGGCCGCGTGCAAGGCAAACAAACGCCCTACCACTATGTTATCACTCCAGCCCATCCTACAGGTATTGAACACATCAGACAGGCCACAGTCCAAGTTTATTTGGGAATCAGACTCTTTGTCTTATGAATGAAGATGTGGTTTCAGAAATATTAAGAAAAACCTCCTGAAACAGAAATAGAGAACTATTGTGAAATCATTAAAATTTCTTGCATTTTTACAAACATTGACAGTTCAAATACTTTCTTTAAGCTGGGACAGATGTCTGAAAATTAAAAAAAAAAATTAAGAGACAGCCTTTTATGTCCAAAATTCTAGGTGCATGCCCCACCCTCTTTAGTTTTTTATTTGTTGTTTGGGCTGTACTCGGCTATGCTCAGGGCTTACCCTGGTTTTGTACTTTGGGATCACTCCTGGCAGGGCTTTGGGGACCACACGGGTGGGCTGCATATAAGGCAAAAAACCCTACTGGCAGTCCTGCCTCTCCAGCTGCTACCCCTCTTCAGTTTTGCCTATTCTAGACAGAACTGTTCAAATATGACCCAAAATGCTAAGATCCAAAGCACCTTCAGTAAATAAATATTGGTTTAAAACATGACAGTTTTGGGACTGGAGCTATAGCTCTGCAGTAGAGCATTTATCTTGCTTACAGCTGACAGAGATTCAATCCCCAGCATCCCATATGGTCCCCCAAGCACTGCCAGGACTGCAGAGCTAGGAATAACCCCTGAGCACAGCCAGGTGTGACCCAAAGAGCCAAAATATAAAAGTGATGGTTTTGTCTGGTATTCATATCTGTCTCTAAAGTCATAAAATGAGTATAGTATTTCTAGCATAAAAAAATAGTAACAATCATATATAACAAGCCCACAACCAGTATCATGCTTAATGGTAAAACTAACTGAAAGCACTCCCTCTGTGATTTAAGCACAAAGCAAGGATGCTCACTGTTTCCACGTTTATGCAATATAGTATTAGAAACCTAGCAATAGCAATCAGGCAGAAAAAAAGAAATCAAAAGGATCCAAATTGGTACATAGGTCTCCGGTAGCAAACTCTGGGGTGCCCTCAGGAGGCGGGTGGGCCAAATCCCCACTCTGCTAAAGCCCCAGCAACCTCACTCCCACCACAACAGCTGCAGCCACGCCAACAGTCAATCTCTGCTACCTCAGGACTGAGCCTGCAGAGATGCCAACCTGCCGACGTTTTCAGGTGCACCACATTGTTTGTCTGAGAACTCTGGGGTTTTCTCAAAGTGGGAGCAGGCAATCTATCCCACCCGTACTGCCAGAAGACCTGGCAGCCACACCCCCATGCCACAACCACCACCATGAAGGCTAAATGACCTGTTAAATATTCTGAATTTTCTGGAGCACATGGCCACAAATGCAGCCATGAGACATCTCTCAACATCTCCAAACATCTCCAAACTCTACAGTTGTGACAACCTAGTAGGAACATTACAAAACAAGTGGAGAAAAAAAAAACACAGAAGCCAACTAAGCTCAATAAACAAAAACATCAAACTAGCAACAACAGCTTAGTAAACCCTCTTGTAAGGATTCAATATCCCCACAGTGAGATAGAACAGTTTTCACAAATTTTCTTTTAAAGAAGTTTGTTTTGATAATTCTACTAGCCATTTATTGGTAATAAGCAATATAAAATAAATTAGTTTGGGACTGCTAAGGGGGCAGGCTTAATGGGTACTAAAGAAAATGGGGACAATGGTGGGGGGAAGGTCACACTGGTGGTGTGATTGGTGTTGGAATATCGAATGCCTGTAACAAATGCATCAAGAACAACTCTTTGTGTTGTCTAAATAAAATTAAAAAAATTTTTTTCTTTAAAGAATCCAAATTGGAAAAGAAGTCAAACTATCACAATTTGTAGATTATATAATACACATAGAAGACCCTAAAGAGTCTATTAAAAAGCTAGAAACAATACATAAATACAGCAATGTAACGGCTACAAAGTCAATACCAAAAAAAAAATCTGTTGTATTCCTAGATGTAAACAGAAGAGGGAGAAATTTTAAAATCGACACCATTCCAAACAGTGTTGACCACTGTTTGGACAGACTGGGCATCTGGATAGACTGGGTGCTGATAAAGTGACATGCCTGATATCCTGTCAGTACAATACTATAAACCATAGTGTCTAAAAGGAAAATAAAAGAGAGAAAACTGTCTATCATAGAGGCAGGCCTGAGGGTAGAGAAAACTGGGGACCTTGGTTGAGGGAAGGGGACACTGTGAGGGATTGATATTAGGACACTGTATGCCTGAAATTCAATCATGAATAACTTTGTATCTTTGTTTTTTAAAAAAATCAGAAGTACTTTCAAAGTTTTCCAGATCACTTTCTCAAGATATATTTATTATTTATGAATACTTCTGGACACAAAAATATCACCAAACATCTAAAGACCCTAAATTTTCTAATATTTAACAAATATTAGTATCCATTCACCCAATTATTTTCCAGCTATCTATTTCAGTTCAGATCAAGGGTTCCAGAGCCTATTCAAAGAGCTCAGGGACAAAAACCACACACATACACACATTCACACACATCAGACATACACCAGTGAATAGAACCTTCCTATCTTCGGATGTGCATGGAAACTGAAGCTCCTAGATTCTACTCCATAGGGACATGAAGCACTGAATGAAACAACATTGGAGGATATGCTGCAAAAATGCTGAGTATTCTTTTTGCTGATGTTGTTGAAATTTTTCTATACCTGAGCCAGGAGAGGGCTCAAATCACTGGAGTACATTCGAATGTGGGAGCCCCAGGCTCAACTCAGGAATCACAGGGCTCTTGGAGTGCTGATGAGGAGTGAACCTGAGGACTCCACAGGGAGTCTCTCTCCTCACACCCACTCCACAGTGTATGGCCCCCAAAACGAAAACACTAAGTAAACAAAAAAAGAAGCTTTCGTCTTCATAGTTTATCTTCTGAAAACTAAGATAAACTATGTTCTTCCCTTACTGTTAAGAGTACAAAGAAAATGTTTCATAACAATCACTCCAAATTTCAAGTTTCAAATTTGGAGTAGACCACATTTTTTTTCTCACAAATCTTTGGCAGACATCTTCCATTACATACCTTCAACAAAAGTCTGAAATTCACAAGGGCTATTTATCATGTCTACTAGCCTGTGTTTGCATAAGAGTATGATATAAAGTAAATGAAAATTACATAACCAGGTTCACCTCGTCCAGTTTTCTTCTAACTTCCTGACTCATTAAGAACTCACTGCTGTGTCTCTGCTGCCCTCTATAGGAATGATTTTAGAAGATGCAAAAAAAAAAATTGTAAAACCCAGGCAAAAATATTGGACAAGGGGCTGGAGAGATAGCACAGCGGGTAGGGCGTTTGCCTTGCACGCGGCCGACCCGGGTTCAAATCCCAGCATCCCATATGGTCCCCTGAGCACGGCCAGGGGTAATTCCTGAGTGCAGAGCCAGGAGTAACTCCTGTGCATCGCCAGGTGTGACCCAAAAAGCAAAAAAAAAAAATTGGACAAAATGGAAAGTTACATTAATAATTAACAACACTCAACACTGTTCAACATCTAAAGTACAGTATTATAAAAAAAAATCACTGGATCATGCTTTCTTTTCAAGTAAATATGTTATCATGTTATTCTACAATGAAAACAACACAAATTGAGAGATCAGACTGCACAAGCATTAATCTCGTGATGAGATTTACTATCTATGTCTCCATTCCCTTACCTATCAAATGAGGCTAATAATAATAGCTATCTCAAATTACAAGCTTTTGGCAAAGACTAGCATAAAGAATTCAGGGTTATTCTTTGTTATTAAAGTTATTTTGATATTACTATTACTGATACTATAATAGTCAAGATCACAGCACTGAAGCCAGAGTGTCTGAGTTAGAATTCTGACTCAATTCATTCCTACTTTATATGAAAATTACTTACTCTTCCATAGAATTCTCATCTAAAAGTAGTTTAACAATCTTTTCTACTTTAAGCTAATTCATATAACTTAGAAGGAAGTCCATGTCAAGAAAGCGCTAGTTATGTAAGCTGTTGCTACTATTATGAGTTGAGTTGCCCTTAAAAAAGCACTGGCAGAATCTGGAAAAAACCCGAGTGCCCTAGAACAGATGATTGGTTGAAGAAACTTTGGTATATCTATACAATGGAATACTATGCAGCTGTTAGAAAAAATGAGGTCATGAACTTTGCATATAAGTGGATCGGCATGGAAAGTATCGTGCTAAGTGAAATGAGTCAGAAAGAGAGAGATAAATACAGAAAGATTGCACTCATCTGTGGAATATAGAATAACAGAGTAGGAGACTAACACCTAAGAATAGTAGAAATAAGTACCAGGAGTTTGACTCCATGGCTTGGAAGCTGGCCTCACATTCAGGGAAAAAGGCAGCTCAGATAGAGAAGGGAACACCAAGCAAAATGTGGTTGGAGGCCACGCGGGGGAAGGGTGACGCTGCTGAATGTAGACTAGATACTGAACACAATGGACACTCAACACCTTTATTGCAAACCACAACACCTAATAAGAGAGAGAGAACAAAAGGGAATATCCTGCCACAGTGAGGGGGTTGGGGGAGAAGATGGGATTTGGGGGGGTGGGAGGGATGTTGGGTTTATTTGTGGTGGAGAATGGGCACTGGTGAAGGGATGGGTTCTCGAACTTTGTATGAGAGAAACATGAGCACAAAAATGTATAAATCTGTAACTGTACCCTCACTGTGACTCACTAATAAATAAATTTAAAAAAAAAAAAAGCACTGGCAGAAAACTCTCCAGAGAGTGAAAATACAATAGTCATAAGTATTAATTCAGGGAAGAATATTTCCTAAACCTGGACAAAGATTTCAGTTACCTGAATTATAATCCAAGTTACCTTCTAAGTTAAAGCATGACTTTCCCATATAACATTCACCCACTCTATATGCCCCATCTCTACAAACACAGTATGAGAACAAAAATAATAGTCACTTGGGGCTAGAGCAACAGCACAGCAGGTAAGGTATTTGCCTTGCATGCGGCTGACCCGGGTTCGATTCCCAGCATCCCATGTAGTCCCCTGAGCACCACCAGAGGTAATTCCTGAGTGCAGAGCCAGGAGTAACCCCTGTGTATCACCAGGATGTGACCCAAAAAGAAAAAATAAAATTTTTTAAATAAAATAATAATAGTCACTTGTGCTAAATAAGAGATGCTGTGCTTCTAGAGAATTAACTAATAGTACAAGGGACCACCTCCGCTACCATGTAAGCTCATCCACCGGCCTTATTCCAGAGAGTCATAAATAAATCTCAAAATATATCAACTAGCCACAAAAATCTCTCAGACACCTGTTTCTACCTAAGACATCCAGGGCAGTACTGAAGCCCCAACAATCACTTGCTCCTACACTCCAAAATCACTGCCATGCCTCTGACCAGACTCCACTCACTCAGGACTGAGCCTCACAGAGAACTCAGCCTGCCAAAGACTCAGGTGCATGGGTCCCTGTGACTGAAAATCCCAGGCCTTCTCAGTCGAGATAGGCTATTCTCCCCTACTTCCCTGTACTTCCAGAAGCCCTGACAGTCATACCCACACCCAAAGTCACCACCCCATTAGAAATTTAACTCCAGCTGGAGTTAAACTCCCAATTAAATATTCTGGATATTCTGGAGATACATCTCCAAACTCTACAACACTGACAATCCAGCAGCAGCACACCAGATTGGATGGGATAAAATGTAGAAGCCAACTGATCTCAACTAATAAAAACATTAACACTGAAGGCTTAACTTGTAACAACATCTTAATAATCCCTCGGACAAAGACTTAATGTCCACATGGTGAGATACAATTTTCATTAATTTTCTTCTAAGGAAATATTTTTTAATCATTCCATTAGCAATTCATTGGTAACAAGCAATATAAAATAAATTATTGTGGACCTGCTACAAGGGCAGACTTGAGGGGTGGTTGGGAAAATTTGAGACAATGGTGGAGGGAAGGTGATAGTGGTGGTGGGATTGGTGCTGAAATACTGAATGACTGTAACAAATCATCATGAACACAGTTTGTAAACCACAGTGTTTATATAAAGTGTGGGGGGGGGCAGTTGGAGAAAAATAACAAAATGTTCAAGGTGCTAATAATGGCAACATACTTACTAGTGATCCTCTATCAATAGGCTGCTACCCCTTTTTCAGGCTCACTTGCCCACTTCACTACCAGGAAAAGACTTCAGAACAAACTTCCATGGAAATTCCATGACAGACTATGAAGAAAGGCAAATCTATAAAAACTGTACATCACATAGTTTACTCCTTTCAACCCAATCTGAAATAACTAATAGAAGGTAATGGTTTTAGGTATTAACATCAGTATTAGGAAGTAAGGACTGACATGACTCAAGATACTGACTGATGGATTGTAGGATGACATTACTTTGTCCTCCCCCACTTGCCATGAGTAGCTTGTCCCGGTTTTTCCCGAGTTTAGGCTTACCCCAGTCACACCCATCAAGGTGTTCCCGAATCTCTCCCATCCCTTTGTTTAGCTATAATCACTTCTCTATGCTCTCTTCCCCAAAACAGTTAATCCGAGGCTTTTCCTTAATCTGACTCTGCTAATTTGTAAGGTCAGACCTTCCTAGGACACTGAATATTATAACAATGCCTTTCTCCCCTCTTTATGCCTTTTGAATAATTTACTTTAAAGCAATGTCTTTTTTACATAGACACAAGAAGACAATATTATGTTTTTGTAACTTGGGATTTAATTGGCCTCAAATATTATTCCCTCCCGAGCATCTGCTTTCTCCACTTAAGCCTCAGTTGCCCTCAGTTCCTAGCACCCAAAAACAGGGTCCCAAAGAGGAACGGGACGGATCCAGGGCAAGCAGTGAGTTATGTGCTACCCTGGCATCAAGATGAGCCTGGCCAAAGTGCCTAATTCTTAACTATAAGTTAAGAGCTTGATCATAGACAAATGCTGTCATGATCCAAAAGTAATGATGAGACTAGGACCCTGCTAGGGATAGGAAAGACTGATCTGGCCTGAGCACTGTAGTCTGAGATCGAGATGGCCCCTGGAGAGCAATTCTATAAGCTTTAATGCATTTCTTATTGTGTCCATACAAAATGATTAATACTATGAATTCTTATATGTTTGCTGGCTAAGGAGAGGAGAAACACACTCATGGGACTCCACCCTTGGGTGGATCCTCCTGCTGAAAGAGAATTCAGTCCTAGGAGAAGCATCCCCTGAGGGAAAGGAACCTTACCCTATTGATGGTGACCACACCTATGTGTACACCCCAACCCCCTCTTGCTGGGGAGATTTAACTAGGCTGTAAGAGTGGGTTGCGGGGCCAGATCCATAGATCCAGAGAGAGATCCAGACCCGGGAGAGAAGCAGAGAGAGAGAATGAAATAAACTGATCGAGCAACCAGGTTTTGGCCTTCTTCCTTCCGTCACCTGCCGTTGACGGACAGCACACACAGCGGTTCCAGGGCACCGAACGTAGGTAGTGAGACAGAGCCGCCTGGAGAGTGCACGCACCCCTGGCTTGCCTTAGTTTTTTACAATGGATATGCAGGGATTACAGAGGAGATTTACTGGGAGAAGCACTGAAGAATAAGGGGAAATGACAGGAATCATAGAATTTTAGATAACAATGAAGATTGGAAAACTATGAGAGAAGAAAGGAAAGAGGATAGAGTAAAAAGCAACTCTAATTGCACTGCAGCTTTAAGAAACTTTCCAGGGTCAGACAGAACAGGGGGTAAGGCACTTGTGAGCATGAGGAGGCGGGGCTGCAGCCCTAGCTGGAATTCCTAGAACTACATATGATCCCTGAAGACCACTAGGGGTCGCTGTAGAGACAGAGTAAGGCTTTGAGTACTAGGCTCGGCTGGAGAACAACCCCCAAAGGGGAAATTTTGGCCAGATCAATGCTTAGGTCTTTGATTCAAGGCTACCCCAAGAGCAGTTTTGTATAAATGTATCTCAAAAAGCTGCCACATGAGGCCGGAGCGATAGTACAGAGGGTAGGGCGTTTGCCTTGCATGCGACTGACCCAGGTTCAATCCCCAGCATCCCATATAGTCTTCAGATCATCACCAGGCATAATTCCTGAGAGCAGAGCCAGGAGTAACCCCTGTGCATCACCGGGTGTGACCCAAAAAGCAAAAAAAAAAAAAAGACTACAATGCACTATGTGACTTGTGACCAGCCTTCAAAAATATGTCTACAGAAAACCTTATTCAAAGGTTGTCCATTATCAACATGCACTATTGCTTTGAATGTTCATGAACTTCAGGCAAACTAGACTACTACCTTAGTAATACTCATCGCAGTAACCTAAATAAGCATGGGGCAAGGGCCTCAGAGATGTAAAGATGCGGTACATTTATATATCTAAAACAAAGTCAACGGCGGTAATGGCGCTGCTCTCCACCAAGATGTGAACTGGGCGGCCACACGTGTACGGCCTCTCCGTTGCTGGATGACCATGATCCCGGAGGCCAGCTAAACTACTTTTGGTACCAGCAGCTTCTTGCAGAAATGTCTCTAGACTGTGAACTAAGCCACGGCCCCATGCTGCCCCCGGAGGGGAAAGGTTCTTCTCTCTCTGCTTTTCCTTTCCGGGGATAAAGGCATGGCAACTGCCATCTTATAAGGACCACTAAAGAGAGGTACGAGCTTGCAGCAATGGGATGCACGCGAGATCTCGGGATGGGGGCAAGTACTGGCATCACTCTCCACCAAGATGTGACCTGAGTGGCCACACATGTGCAGTCTCTCCGTTGCTGAATGACCATGATCCTGGAGGCCAGCTAGACTAATTTTGTTATCAGCAGCTTCTTGCAGAAATGTCTCTAAGACTGTGAACTAAGCCATGGCCCCATGTCGCCCCAGGAGGGGAAAGGTTTTTCTCTCTCCGCTTTTCCTTTCCGGGCGGGGGGGAAGGGGAAGGCGTGGCGACCACCATCTTATAAAGACCACTAAAGAGAAGTATAAGCTTACAATGATGCAATTTCTGGCAGAAGTTTCCCTGGACTTAGTTACTAAAATACTAAAATACAGAAATCCAAGACCTCATATCTCTTCATTCTCAGCAATGGAAAACAAATTATCAAATGCCTCCTTTTCAGCAGGTCTGATTTGGGGGTGGGGGGGACTCCAAACAATAATAGTGAGGTTTTTTTGTGGAAATATTGAATGTAATCAAAGTAAAGAGAAAGTAAAGTGAAAATTATCGGCTACACAGGCGGGGGGAGGGGAGGTATACTGGGGTTCTTGGTGGTGGAATATGGGCACTGGTGAAGGAATGGGGGTTCGACCATTGTATAACTGAGACTTAAGCCTGAATGCTTTGTAACTTTCCACATGGTGATTCAATAAAAAAAAATTTTTTAAATAAAGTAAAAATAAATAAATAAAAGTCAACAACACAAAAAACATGATGTAACTACAACAACCAAACTTAAAAGTGTGCCTGTCAAAGGGTTTGACTGGGGGTAGGAAGGAACCTGGGGACATTAGTGGAGTGAAGATGACACTGATCATAGGATTGGTGTTGGAACATTGTATACCTGAAGCTCTATTACAAATAACTTTGTAATTATGGTGCCTTAATAAAAAAATGTTTTTAATTATGCAATAGCACAGCGGGTAGGACGTTTGCCTTGCACGCGGCTGACCTAGGTTCAATTCCTCTGTCACTCTCGGAGAGCCCGGCAAGCTACTAAAGAGTATCTGCCCGCACAGCAGAACCTGGCAAGCTCCCCGTGACATATTCAATATGTCAAAAACAGTAACAACAAGTCTCACGTTGGAGATGTTACTGTTGCCCATTCAATCAAATGGATGAACAAGGGACAACAGTGCTACAATGCTACATTATAAGGGGCTGGAGCAATAGCACAGGAGATAGGGCATTTGCCTTGCCGGCAGCCGACCCGGGTTCAATTTCCAGTATCCCATATGGTACCCCGAGTACCACCAGGAATAATTCCTGAGTGCAAAGCCAGGAGTAACCCCTGTGCATTGCCGGGCGTGACCACCCCGCCCCCCCAAAAAAAGCAAAAAAAAAATACATTATAAGCAAGTTACTTTAAATAAGTAAAATAAAATATCAGAAATACTATTGCGCCAAAGGTACTGAAAAGGTTAAAAACAAACCACCAACAGTGTAATTTTTTTAAAAATTTTTTTAATCGCCAAGCTCAGCCAGAGTGATAGCAGAGTAGGTAAAGTACTTGCCCTTCAGATGGCCAACTCAGTGTTCAATCCCAGCACCCAGAATGGTACCTGAGCCCACCCTATTGGTCCCTGACTGCAGAGCCAGGAGTAAACCCTAAACAACACAGGATGTGGTCCCCAACTCCCTTCAAAAAAAAAGAGCTGGAGGGGATCCTTGGCCTGAGGCAACTCAGTACGCTGGATTGGCTGGTGTCCCTAAATCCTCAAACTGCCTCCTTTTAAATTTTTTTTAAACTTCTAAAATGGGAGCCAGAGTGAGAGTAGGGTGCATGCCTTGCACCCGGCCAACCTGGGTTCAATCCCCATCATCCCACAGAGTCTGTCCATATGGCCAAAGCCCTGCCCAGAGTGATTCCTCAGAGCAGGGCTAGAGTAAATCCAGGAGAAACCCCTGAACATCACCAGGTGTGGCCTAAAAGCAAAAATCGCCAAGAGACTTTATTAACAAGTAGCATAGCACTGTCCTCCCATTGTTCATCGATTTGCTCGAGGGGGCACCAGTAACTTCTCCATTGCGAGACTTGTTGTTACTGTTTTTGGCAAATCAAATATGCCACGGAAAGCTTGCCAAGCTCTATTGTGCAGGATAAACAGAATGAAATAAGAACAATACACTCTTACTTTAGGAAGCTCAGCCAGCCTCTCTTCACTTGTCAACGAAGGACTGCTGGCACAAGAAACACAGTCTGAAATGTCCACCACACTCTCCGAGTCTTCAGAGTCATTACTGAAGTCACCAGCATCTTCTTTCTCACTGTCAGTTTCCCAGTCAATAAGGTGCAGTTGATCTAAAAACACAATATTTAAATTAATTCCATTAGTCTTAATAGTTTTAAAGTCTATTTTTATTCTTAATAATTAAAAGGATTTATATTGCTCTATAACTTTTTATGAATATTTTTTAAAAGTAAAAGTATAGCGGCTGGAGTGATAGCACAATGGGTAGGGCATCTGCCTTGCACGCGGCCGACCCGGGTTCGATTCCCAGCAACTCACATGGTCCCCTGAGCACGGCCAGGGGTAATTCCTAAGTGCAGAGCCAGGAGTAACCCCTGAGCATCACTAGGTGTGACCCAAAAAGCAAAAAAATTAAAAAAAAAATTTTTAAAGTAAAAGTATATTCTTTCTATTTCTAGCTATTCTGTATCTCCCAACTCTTATCCCATCCCAATTCTCAAATAACTATTTCTATTATTTGGTTTTGTATCCTTCTGGTTTCTCCAACATGTTGGAGGAAAATGCACTTTTATTTTTTTTCTTCTTTCTGAAACTATCAGTAAACACAAGACACCCACATTCTTTTCTGAAACATAGTAACCCATTGCATACCTGACCCATAATTTATTCAATCAGTCTCCTAGTAATAAAAACATTTTCAAGGGTTTTCACCCATAATATCTCTATAGATGTTTCTTATTAATTAAGAAGCAAGTAAAATTATTTAGGTTTTAATTTTCTTCATAAGAATTATCATCTAATTTCGCAAAGTTTGAACTTGAAAGTTATTTTCATATATTAAATAATCAAATATATACTTTCAACTTGTATAAAACAAGCCTTTCCTACAGTACCAAAGCACAGGTCTCCCTCAGTTTCTTTGTTCTGTTTTGGGGTCACACCCAGCTAAGCTCAGGAATTAGTTCTGGCTCCTAGCAGAGCTTGATGAACTACATGGGGTGCCAGGGAATGAACCTGGTCCCTCAGTTATTAAAGCAACTCATAAGGGTAAGTAAAATATCTTGCTGGATTTTTTTGGTGGGGGAGGTGAACACACTCTGCAGTATTCAGGGCTTCTTCTGACTGGGTGCTGTTGCTCCCAGCAATGCTCAGGAGACCATGTCGTAGCAGGGACTGAATCCAGGACTCCAGCACGAAATGCATGTGCTCAGCCCACTGAATGATCTCTCTCTATGATCCACAGTAAGGTATCCTGATGCAATTTCAAATGTTTTCAAAAGCTCAAAGATAATTATTTCTGTTTCTAATATCACATTTACTCATGGAAGGCAGGCAAAAGAAAACACATAAGAAATTTCCTGAAGCGATAGCACAGTGGGTAGGGCATTTGCCCTGCACGCGGCCGACCCAGGTTCGATTCCCAGCATCCCATATGGTCCCCCAGCACTGCCAGGAGTAATTCCTGAGTGCAGAGCCAGGAGTAACCCCTGTGCACTGCTGGGTGTGACCCAAAAAGCAAAAAAAAAAAAAGAAAGAAAGAAAGAAAAGAAATTCCCTGAAAAGATGCCTCCAGACCCTGTGCCAGGCTGGATTTCATATCCAGAGAAGCCTGGAGGGAGTGGGGGTGGGACTCACCCACCCCAACAGTCCCGGCAGCTGATCACCACAGGCCAGGGACAAGCCTCAGCTATGAGTGATAAATTTACTGAAAAACTCAGGTATGCGAGTTTTCTGACTGAAATCTCCAAGCTCTCACAGAGTCAGAGATGGGCGACCTCCCCCATCTCCCTGTTCTTCCAAGAGCCTGGCAGTCATGCCCACAAACTGTCTCTGGCACCATGTAAGCTCATTAATGGCCATGATCCAGAGATTCATAAATAAATCTTCCAACGAGATTAATAAGCTGCAGAGATGCCTCCGGACTCCAAAGTCTCTATCCAGTTGAAAATTTAACTGCAGCTGTATATACCCTATTTAAAATTTTAGAATTTCTTACATCTCACTCTACACCACTATTATACAAGGAGTAGCACACCACCTGGATGGAATGTAAAGTAGAAGGCAACTGATCTTGATTTAAAGTATATATATATATATATATATATATATATACATATACATATACATATATATATACATACATACATATATACATATATGTATATATATACACATATATATATTAGCACACAAGGCTCAATCTGTAACGGCATATTATAAATCTCTTATAAAAGGGCTTAATGACTCTAGGCTGAGATACAACAATCTTTTTTTTTTTTTTTTTTTTTTTTGCTTTTTGGGTCACACCCAGCGATGCTCAGGGGTTACTCCTGGTTCTGCACTCAGGAATTACTCCTGGCAGTGCTTGGGGGACCATATGGGATGCCGGGGATTGAACCCGGGTCGGCCGAGTGCAAGGCAAACGCCCTACCCGCTGTGCTATCGCTCCGGCCCCTGAGATACAACAATCTTCACACAACTTTCTTTGATCATTTTTAGCGAATAATTCATAACAAGCAATACAAAACAAATTATTTAGGGCCAGCTACTGGAGCAGACTTTTGTGGTGGCTGGGAAAATTTGAAATAATGGTGGTAGGAAGATGTAACAGTGGTGGGATTGGTGTTGGAACAATGAATGTAATAAATTATTGTGAACAACTTTATAAAAATAAAATTCAAAATTCAAAAAAGAAAAAAGAAATTCCCTGGGTTACTGAACACAGCAGGAAGCCATGGAAACCCAGAAGAGAAACATAACTGTGTTCAGAGCTCCTGCAACTACTGCTAGTACCAATATTTCTGTGGCATTCAGTCATTCATTTCTCTAGTCAATGAATCAGTGCCTCGAGGCTGTTTACACACACTGCCTAACCTATGCAAGGCCCTCAGATCCATGGCACTGCAGAGATCCCACGGGTCTGAGGGCCTAAGCACCACAGCAAAGGCCAAGCCCTGAAGCACAGTATCGCAAGGCTGAGTAACCCCAGGGGTGGCTCCCTCCACCTTCTCCCAGCACCACTAGGCCTGGCCTCTATTTGAAAAGTAAGAAGCTGGAAAGTACAGTGGGTAGGATACTCTGGTTCTTGCCTTGCATACAACCAACCATTAGTCACCCAAACTGATTGCTCTTCATGCCTACGATAAACCCAGGGCCTCACACATAGAGGCATGAGCTCTGCCACTGGACTATATCTGAACCTAAAACATTCAGAATTTAATAATAAAATAATGTTCAAAAATAAATAACAAGGGGCTGGAGCGATAGCACAGCGGGTTGGGCATTTGCCTTGCATGCGGCCAACCTGGGTTCGATTCCCAGCATCCCATATGGTTCCCTGAGTACCACTAGGAATAATTCCTGAGTGCAAAGCCAGGAGTAACCTCTATGCATTGCCAGGTGTGACCCCCCAAAAAAAAAGCAAAAATAATAATAATAATAATAATAATAATAACAAATCAAATATGACACAGCAATCAATTTCCTTAAAACATCTGATCACAATCTGATCACAATACATGTGAGTTTATGTATAACCTTTCCCTGGTTAGTGCTAAAATATCAGTTGGTAAAAATGGTAGTTGCACTAGACACACAGTGATAAAAAAGAATGTATTCACCTACACAAGAGCTATGTATACAAACTGTACCTTGAGTAACTAACTGAACAAAACTATCAGAGTTCAAAATCAAAGTTTATTTTTAAAGCATTAAGACTTTTAAATATTCTAGATAAGGATGTATGTTTTTTTATTTGACTTTGGTTTTTTATTGTTTTGGCTTTTTTTCTTTTTTTTTTCTTCTGGTTTTTGGGCTGCACCCAACTGTGCTCAGGGCTTACTCCTGGCTCTGTGCTCATGGATCACTTCTGGCAGGGCTCAGAGAACCATCTGGGCTGACACAGATTGAATTCTGGTTAGCTGAGTATAAGACGAGCACCTTAAACTTCTGTATTACCACTCAGCCCGTTTTTAAATTTTTTTTTTTTTTAGAAAAAACACCAAAATTTCTGTAATTCTGAGTCTGTGACTTTCAGCTGTGGATGATTTCATTCTCCTGGGAACATCCAATGATAGGAGATATTCTTGGTTTGGAGCACAACTGTCACTTAGTGCGTGAGGGGCAAAAACACTGCTAACCACCCCACAATGCAGAGGCCAAACCCTCGCAACCCACAACAAGGAATTACCTAGTAAGATAGCACCAAATAGCACTGTAGGATGACATTACTTTGTCCTTTCCCTCCTTGCCACAAGTAGCTTGTCCCGGTTTTACCCAGAGTTTAGGCTTACCCCAGTCACACCCATCAAGGTGTTCCCGAATCTCTCCCATCCCTTTGTTTAGCTATAATCACTTCTCCATGCTCTCTTCCCCAAAAGAGTTAATCCTCGGCTTTCCCTTAATCTGACTCTGCTAATTTGCAAGGTCAGACCTTCCTAGGATACTGAATTTATATTATATAAATTAATATTGTCTTTCTCCTCTTCTTGTGCCTTTTGAATAATTTACTTTAAAGCTATGACTGTTTTGTATAGACACAAGAAGACAATATTATGTTTTTGAAACTTGGGAATTAATTGGCCTCGAATATTATTCCCTCCCGGGCATCTGCTTTCTCCACTTAAGCCTCAGTTGCCCTCAGTTCCTAGCACCCCAAAGTAGGGTCCCTGATGTGGGATGGGAAGGATCCAGGGCAAGTGGTGAGTTATGTGCTACCCTGGCATCAAGATGGGCCTGGCCAAAGTGCCTAATTCTTAACTATAAGTTAAGAGCTTGATCATAGACAAATGCTGTCATGATCCAATAGTAATTATGAGACTGGGACCCTGCTAGGGATAGGAAAGACTGATCTGGTCTGAGCACTGTAGTCTGAGATTGAGATGGCCCCAGGAGAGCAATTCTATAAGCTTTAATGCATTTCTTATTGTGTCCATACAAAATAATTAATATTATAAATTCTTATATGTTTGCTGGCTGAGGAGAAGAGAAACACATTCATGGGACTCCACCCTTGGGTGGATCCTCCTGCTGAAAGAGAATTAAGTCCTAGGAGAAGCATCCCCTAAGGGAAAGGACCTTACCCTACTGATGGTGACCACACCTATGTGTATGCCCCAACCCCCTCATGCTGTGGAGATTTAACTAGGCTGGTAAGAGTGGGTTGGGGGACCAGATCCACGGGGCCAGATCCAGAGATCCAGAGAGAGACCGAGAGCCGGGAGAGAAGCAGGGAGAGTGAATGAAATAAACTGATCGAGCAACCAGTCTCGCCTTCTTCCTTCCATCGCCTGCCCTCAACCGACAGCACACACAGCGGTTCCGGGGCACCGAACACGGGCGTTTTTTTAGTTTTTACAGCTGGCGTCCCTGGAGCGGGCCCAAACTACCAACTAAAGGTAAGAATAGCGTTCAGTGCACCCCACTCTAGAAAGTGAGTGGGAGATCAGGATTTTTTAGTGTGCTGGGGATTATAATCCTCACAGCAATCACCCACTAAGATGTGGCAGATTCTGGGCCTTCCCAAGATCTTTCATATTTTCTCAAGCCAGACTGAACAGGGCAAGCCATTTATGGATTTTATTCAGTATCTTTCCCGCAGAACAGGAGACCCGGAACTCTGCATTTCCAGAGACCAACTCCGGTCCTGCTTTAAGGTAGTTTACGCAGTTAACCCGTGGTTCCCGGATGAAGGAACTCTAGAAAGTAAGATTTGGAAACAAGTTAGGAAAAATGTCTCTAAGGCATCTGAGGAAGGGACTAAGATCCCCGTGGAATTCTGGACTACCTGGGAGATTGTTAATTCTATTCTCCTGTTTTTGAAAGGTGCGACTGATGTGGAGGAGAATATTAGGGGTAACATGGCCTCGGCTCCTCCTGTACCCAGGTCTCGAAGGGGTTGTCATAGTATAAATATTTCTCAGACTGATAAATATAGCTCCACGTCCAGTGCATTAGATGAAAGTGATGCAGATTATGAGTCTGCCGCTGCCTTCTCAGATTCTGAGTCCGAGAGTGACTCAGCCAATCGGCCTCCAGGCCGCTTGGGACATGCTCCCAATCGCTCAGTCAAGGCGGAGAGGAGGCAGCCTCCATCTTATTGCAGGTTAAGGACGGATTCACACAGTTCCAGGGCACCGAACGCGGGCGTTTTTTTACTGTTTTTACATAGCACCAAACTTGAGAAACCCTATTTTAAACTGTCAAAACGTGATACAATATATAGTGACATCAAAACAGAAATATGTTGATAAGTTGATAAGTTCTACCACATACTGATAGGTTAGCAAGGAGGCAATAAGGGTTCAGCATTTCATAGTGACTGAGAGAACTGACTTATATGAACAGACCCAAAGGGGACTCTCAACCAGTTTTACCATACTCTTGCTTAAGTTGCTATCTATAGAATAATTCTGGTGGGGTTGAAAAAATAGTACAGTGGGTAAGGCGCTAGTCTTACACCTGGCTAACTTGGATTCAGTCCCCAGTAGCCCATATGGACACCAAGCACTACCAGGAGAGAGTCTTAAATGCAGACCCAGGAGTAATCCCTGAAAACTGTTAGGTCTGACCCCAAAACCAAAATAATAGTATTAGTAGCAGTAATACTGATAACTCCTAACATTTAGAGATCTAAAAGAAATATTAAATAAGAAAGTATCTCTAAAGGACTTCAGCTCAGTACAATCATAATGCTAAGAATCAAAATAGAAATGTGCTTATTTGTTTGTTCTTAAGCCATCCCCAGAAGTTTCAAGGCCTACTGCTGGCTCTGGGCTCAAAGATCAGTCATAGCTCTCCACATGCAACCCTTAGTCCCTGTACTATCTATCAGGTCCAAGAAATACATTTATTTCCAATATTGAGTCCATATCCTCCGTCCCTTTTGGAGAGCCTGGCAAGCTACCGAGAGTATCCCACCTGCATGGCAGAGCCTGGCAAGCTCCCCGTAGCATATTCGATATGCCAAAAACAGTAACAAGTCTCACAATGGAGACGTTACTGGTGCCCGCTCGAGCAAATCGATGAACAACAGGATTACATTGAATCCATATATACTATATAGAACAGTTCTAGTTTTGTTCTGGTTTTGTTTGGGGGGTCACACCTGATGTGCTCAGGACTTAATTCATAGCTTTGTGCTCAGGGATCATTTCAGGAGGCTTAGGGGACCATATGTGGGAACAAGGATCAAACCTGTGTGTCACCTGCAAGGCAAGCACCCTACCCACTATACTATCGCTCTGCTCTAAATTTGTTTGAACAGATTTCTAACAAAATTATCAGTTTACCTTCATTGGTCCCATCTTCTGGACACAAAATATTCCTGCTACAAAATTTGTCTATTTGAGAACCATGTCCAGTATCTTTCTGTGATTCAAGAAACGTTTTATCTTCTGACAAATCACTTTCACCCAAAATCCACGTAGTATCTTTAAGCACACTGGTACTCTTAGATATGGCCGCTTCTGTTAAAGACAAAGCAAAAATACATGAAACTACCAACTGATAACAACATTATAAGTATACTACTTTGCCAGAGTCACCAGTATACAAAATTCTGATCATGGAATCAATGTCTTTTGGTCAACTCTTTCTGCCTAAAGTACTGTGACAACCTGGCTAAGTGTTTTTGAATGTAAGCCAAATTACAAGATAAAACTGAAATATAAGTGAGGTAAGTTAATAAACAATTAGGAAAATGGGGCACAAATGAAAACAAAAAAGCAACCTTGAAATAATAATAGTTTCCTTAAAATATCTGGTTAAAAAACGTATTGTTATGAATAATAGAAGTGCTTCTGAGTGCCCCTACACCAGACCAGGAGCCCTAATAAGTATTGGCAGTGTTGGAAAACTTAACAGCCAACATTTTTATTCAACCAAACTTGCCATTCTGAGCTATTAGTATATTCACAGAGAAAATATAATAGGAAGTTCTGGTGTGCTTCACCTAGTGCATTTAATGGCAACATTTTGCAAATAGTAATATAACATCACAGCTCAAACACTGATAACAACCAGCCAAGAGACTGAAGAATCCCCACCATGAAAATATCTCAGATAGCCTTCTAAGGCCACACCAAAACCTCCTTTGACTGGAGAGATAACACAGTAAATCTTTCATGTGGCTCAATGCCTGGACCCCATACGGTCCCAAGCCAACCAGGAGTGATTACTGAACACTGAGTCGGGAGTAAACTCTGAGTAAAACTTTGTGTGAGCCCCGAATCCCGCAAAAAATAAATAAATAAGTAACCTCCCTTGGTATCCACTGCTGACCTGAGGCAACCACTATTTAATTTTGCACTTCTACGATTTCATCACGTCAAGAATGAAAAAAATGACATCCATGTTACCTTCTAGAACTAGCTTTTATATTTTATATAATGTGAACAATCATCAAAGATTTATATATAACAATTAGTTTATTTTTATTACTATGTAGTAATTACATGACGTGGGTGTACAAGTCTATTTAATCATTTGCTTTCTAAAATATGCATTGTTTCCAGTCTGGGAGTATAAGTCTAAAACTTCCAAACATTTTTCTAGAGTAACTTTACTATTTCACATTCCCATCAGTAATATATAAATGATGACTATATTCTTTGCAGGGGAGCGATAGCATAGCGAGTAGGGCATTTGCCCTGCACATGGCCAACCCAGGTTCGATTCCTCTGCCCCTCTTGGAGAGCCCAGCTAGCTACCCAGAATATCTCGCCCGCACGGCAGGACCTGGAAAGCTACCCATGGCATATTCGATATGCCAGAAACAGTAACAAGTCTCACAATGGAGACGTTACTGGTGCCCGCTCGAGCAAATCGATGAGCAAGGGGATGACAATGATACAGTGATACAGTGATTGTTTGCATCATTAACAGTGTTTGATATTCTCACTCTTCTCTATTTTGGTCCTTCTGACAAGAAGCATAGGAAAAAATGGGGTTATTCCATCTTGGTGGAAATAAATGTCAGTAAGAAGTTTTATGATGTGAATCAGTATCAGTATTAGGCATGCACAAAAAACATTAATTATCCTACCACTAGTAGTTAAAATGTTTAAGCTAAAAATTTTGGACATCTAAAACTAAATACTAAATAACATCTATTGTTATTATGCATCAAAAAGAGATGAACCACACAAGACAAGGGTGTCCACTCTCACTGTTGGAATATTTCCCCTTTTCCAGCTGCCTTCTGGAGTTTTGGCACAGAAACCTTTTGTCACAGAAACCTAGCTGATCTTTGACCCGCAGATCTAAGGTGCTAGCCAGGCTTGATTTGACATTGTAGATTCCAGGCTGCAGCCCAGCCTGGTCTTTGGGATGTAAATCCGAGTGCTTTCAGCCCAATGAAGGCTTGGTTTTGGTTTTGTATCTTCTTTTGGGGGGGGGGGGCGGGGCCTGCAGATACAAGAGAATTATGTTGCCTCAACATTCTTCCTGTAAGATCTTTTGGTGCTTTTGGTGACGTCAATGTATTGCGCCCTTTGGAAGGGCCATGATCAATAAAAGGGGTTTGGAGAGAAGGTGAGGGGGCGGGAAAGGTGTAGAGGGGTGGAAAGTGTATAGAGGGAAGACTGGAATAAACTGCAAGTGAGACCAACCATCATGGCTCCGTTCCTTCCTTCGCCTGCCACATCTTCGCCATCAACCTCCCCGGGGTGGGGGAAGTGGCCGGAGGCTACCGAACTTGGGTGGCGGGAGAGACAGCTGCTGCCCTAGGCCCTGTGCCTGGCTCGGTGCGGTGAGGCGTCCCTTCCCTCGACCGCGCCTTTTCTTTTTATTTTTATACACTCACGACTCCAATTCAATATAGTACTGGAAGTAACTTCCATAGCAGTAAGGCAAAAAAAAGATATCAAGGGCATCCAGATAGGAAGGAAGAAGTCAAGCTTTCACTACTTGCAGATGACAGGATACTAAGAAAATCCTAATGGTTCTACAAAAGAGCTCCTAGAAACAATAGATTTGTATAATAAAGTGGCAGTTTACAAAAATCAATATCCAAAGCCCACGGCATTGCTATACACAATAATGAAAGAGAAGAAAGAGCCATTTTTTTAAATTTCATTCACATTTGTGCCTCAGAAAATTAAGTACCTCAGAATCAGCTGAACTAAAAAGATGAAAGACCTACACAAAGAAAACTACAAAACACTGTCACTGTATCACTGTCATCCCGTTGTTCATCAATTTACTAGAGCAGGAGACAGTAACGTCTCCATTCATCCCAGCCCTGAGATTTTAGCAGCCACTCCTTAATCGTTTTTCCCAACAACTGGAGGCTCTTTTCAGGGTCAGAGGAATGAGACCTGTTATTGTTACTGTGTTTGGCATATGGAATACACCACTAGGAGCTTGTCAGGCTCTTCCGTGATCTTCCCTAGTACTACCAGTAGTAATCCCTGAGCACCACCCAAAATCCAAAACACACAGCTGGAACAATTATTACAGCAGGTGGGCCATCTGCCTTGCACATGGCTGACTGAGGTTCAATTCCTGGCAGCCCATGATTCCTGTGGTCTGGACCTGGCACATGATAAGGCTTTTCATTGCCTATACTGTGTGACCTGCAAATGTTATAAATATCCAAATGAGGGAGCCTGGGAGATAGCACAGCAGGCAACACTCTTGCCTTGTACGCAGTCAGTGCAAATTAAACCCCAGCACCCCATAGGGTCGCGAAGTTTCCAGGAGTGATCCCTAAGCGCAAAGCCAAGAGAAAGCCCCGAGCACAGATGGGTGTGACCCAAAATCAAAACAAGAAAACGTAGAGAAAACATACACACTCTTGAGTCTTTAAATGTGTTTTAGGGTCACTCCTGTTACCACTCCTACTAACAGTGGGTGTCCATGTGGTGCCAGAGGTTGAACAGAGGACTCCCCATGCAAAGTACAGGCTCCAGCCCTTAGAGTCATCTCCCAGGTCAAAACTTCTTAGTCTTCTATTGAGAAACCATGATAACTTTGTCAAACTTTGTCAATAACTTTGTCAATCACAAAAATACTTCAAGAAATAGAAGAGGACATGAGGAAATGGACACATCCCCTGCTCAGGGACTGGGAGGATTAAAATTGTCAAAATGACAATACTCCCCAAAGCACTGTACAAATTCAATGCAGTCCCTGTAAGGATACCCAAGACATTTTTTAAAAAAACAGATAAAACACTCTTGAAATTCACTGGAAAAATAAACCCCCACGAATAGCTAAAGCAATTACTGGGAAAAAGAAGATGGAAGACATCACCTTCCCCAACTTCAAACTCTACTACAAAGCAGCAGTAATATGTCCCCAGGGTATATTCCCAGATGTGATATTGCTGGGTGTAGGATAACATAGCCTCAGGTAGTTTAGGTTTATTGGGTTACTCCCATCACAGTGCTCCCATTCCTCTGTGTTTATTTGTAACTTCTTTGTGTTCTATTGACTTGTAAATATTGTTTTTCTCTTCCCCTTAAGTTCTTTGCATAGTTTATTCAGAACCATGTCCTTTTGTATGAGTACAGGAAGACTGTAGCAAATGCTATGCTTTTGTAACCTGGGAGTCATTTGACTCTACATGATATTTTCCTCCTGGGCATCTGTTCATTCGACCTAAGCCTCAGCTGCCCTTACTTCCTAGCACCCCCAAAAGCAGGGTCCCAATGAGGGACAGGATGGACCCAGGGCAAGCAGTGAGTTATATGCTACTCTGGCATCGAGATGGGCCTAGCCAAAGTGCCTAATGCTTAAGTGTAAGTTTAAGAGTTTGGTCATGAACAGATGCTGTCATGATCCAAAAAGTAATAACTAAATTTGGACCCTGCTAGGGTTAGGAATGATTAATCTTGTCTGAGCACTGTAGTCTGAGACTATGGCAAGATGTTCCCTGGAGAGGGGCTGGAGAGATAGCACAGTGGGTAGAGCGTTTGCCTTGCACACGGCCGACCCGGGTTCGATTCCCAGCATCCCATATGGTCCCCCGAGCACTGCTGGGAATAATTCCTGAGTGCATGAGCCAGGAGAAACCCCTGTGCGTTGCCGGGTGTGACACAAAAAGAAAAGAAAAAAAAACCCAAGATGTTCCCAGGAGAGCTACCCTACAAGCTTCAATGTATCTCTTACAGTGCCCATGCAAAAATAACTAATATTGAGATGTTAATTAAGATGCTAGGAGGAGGAGAATACCTCTAGGTGGGCCCTGGTGGGCCCTCAGGAAGGGCTTTCTTATGTTGATTTTGCTGGATATGACTAGAGAGACAAGTGAGGGGTGGAGAGACTAGTAAAGAAGAGAGCAGAATCCAGAGAGCTGAGATGGGGGAGTGAGGAGCTAGGAAGGAAGAGTTCGTGAGATGAGAGCCGAAAGATTGGATAAACAGTAACTAATCAGCAACCAGCTTGGTCCTCTTCTTCCTTTGCCTGACCTTGGCCAACTGCCGTCCTGATCCAGCCCATACACAGCGGCTCCAGAGCACCGAACACGGGCAGTGAGACAGAGCCACTGGGAAAGCCCGAGAACACACATCCTTCAGCCTGCAAAGTTTTTTACAGCTGGGTCAGATAGTAGCTCAATTTCTAGCTTTCCGAGGAATGTTCATTATGTTTTCCAAAAAGTCTGGAAACCAACATTCCCACCAACAAATGAGGGTCCCTTTCTCTCTGCGTCCACACCAGTGCTGATCGCTCTTGTTCTTTTTGATGTTTGCCAGTCTCTGTGAAGTGAGATATATCATCGTTGTTTTGATTTGCATCTCCCTGATGATTAGCAATATAGAGCATTTTTTCACGTGTCTCCTGGCCATTTTTATTCCTTCTTTAAGAAAGTTTCTGTTAATCTCTTCTCCCCATTTTTTGATAGGATTCAATGGCTTTTTTTTCTTATGAAGTTCTACCAGTGCCATATATATTTTGACTATTAACCCCTTATCAGATGTATCACTGTTGGTCAGATGATCCCATTGATCATCAATTTGCTCAAGCAGGCCCAGTAACGTCTCCATTCGTCCTAGCCCTGAAATTTTAGAAGCCTCTCTTTACTCTTCCTTCCCAACGGAGCCGCATTAGAGGCTATTCAGGGTCAGGGGAATGAGACACATCACTGTTACTGTTTTGGGCATATGAATGCACCACAGGGAGCTTGCCAGGCTCTCCCGTGCGAGCCGGAAACTCTCGGTAGCTTGCCAGGTTCTCTGAGAGGGAGAATTAGGCTATAAGATGTCGCGCGGCCGCATTTGCTTCAGGGAGCTTGGTTTTATAGTCTCTGGATGTTGGCCGTTGATGGGATTACACGGCGCTGGGGACAGTTTCTGGATGTAACCGCCTAGCCACTAGAAAAAGGGGGGCCTGGGGGGAAAAGGCCCAGCCCCAATCTGAGCAGGCTTGGAGATCTCAGCCCCGGGTCCCACACACCTGGGTACCTCTGACAGTTTCTTCATGCATGAGGCTTGTCCAAGCGTGTGGAGAGTAGCCTTGAGCATGGCTGTGGCTGGGTTCCAGAGCAGTTCAGCTGCCGGGGCTCTGCTCTATCTAATGGGTGTTGGGTAAATATTTTTTTTTCTAATCTGTGAGCTGTCTTTGTATTTTGGTCACTATTTCTTTGGAGGTGCAAAAGCTTTATGGTTTAATGTGGTCCTATTTATTTATCTTTGCTTCCACTTGCTTGGTCAGTGGTATTTCATCTTTAAAGATGCCTTTAGTTTTAATGACATAGAAGGTTCTGTCCACAAAACTTTATGGTTCCACGGTGTATCTTATGAATTCAGGCAGCACAATTCACAATAGCCAGAACCTGGAAACAACCCGAGTGCCCGAGAACAGATGACTGGATAAAGAAACTACGGTACATCTACACAGTGGAATACTATGCAGCTGTTAGAAAAAAATGAAGTTATGAAATTTTTTATAAATGGATGGACAAGAATATCATGCTGAGTGAATTGAGTCAGAAGGAGAGGAATAGAAATAGAATAACTGGACTCATTTGTGAGATATTAAAAAAAACAAAACACCCTACTATAAGCCCAATACCCAAAGACAGTAGAATCAAGGACAAGAGAATTGGTGCACAGTTAGAAGCCTACCTCAAATGCTGGGGAAGAAAATAGAGTTGGGATAGAGAAGGGACCACCATGACAAATAGAGTTGGAAATAATCACTCTGCATAAGAACTGTGTGCTAAAAACAGGTAAAGGAACAAACATGATAACCTCTCAGTACCTGTATTGCAACCATAATATCCCAAAATGGAGAGAGAGGGGGAGAAACAGCGGGAGGGAAACGGGAGGGTAGGGGGGAAGGATGGGAAAGGAAAGTGCCTGCCATAGAGACAGGCTGTGGGGAGGGTGGCAGGAAGGTAAACTGGGGACACTGGTGGTGTGAATTGTACATTGGTGGAGGGATGGGTGTTGGAACACTGTATGACCGAAACCCGACCATGATCAGTTTTACAACTCTGTATCTCACGGTGATTCAATTAAAAAAAAAATCAAATGATTACCTTTTTGGGGCCGAGGGGATGATTCAAGGTGCTTTCCCAGAGTAGTCTTCCTTTCAGCTGTTAATGACTACATACAGAAAATATTGTTTAGTATTTTATCATTATTGTCACAAGTTAAACAACAACATAATATTTTGTAAAATATTTAAAACCTTAAACTATATCCTCTGCTTGGAGGACTCGCTCGGGATGGGAGATGCGTGCTGAAAGCAGATTACAGACCAAATATGATGGCCACTTAATATCTGTATTGCAAACCATAACACCTAAAAGGAGAGAGAGAGTAAGACGGAATGTGCCTGCCACAGAGGCAGGGGAGGAGGGGGTGGAGGGAGGAGAGAAATGGGGTGGGGTAGTGAGAGGGATACTGGGTGGGAACACTGGTGGTGGAGAATGGGCACTGGTGGAGGGATGGGTATTTGATCACTGTATGACTGAAACGTAAGCACGAAAGTTTGTAAGTCTATAACTGTACCTCACAGTGATTCATTAAAAAAATTTAAAAAAAATTTATCCTCAATATGCTCATATAGTAATAAGTGTATTTTCAAGAATATAAATACAGAACTGTCCAAATAACATAACATTACTCATAATGTTTGCTCGAGAGGGCACCAGTAACATCTCCATTGTGAGACTTGTTGTTACTGTTTTTGGCATATTGAATACGCCACGGGGAGCTTGCCAGGCTCTGCCATGCGGGCGAGATACTCTCGGTAGCTTGCCGGGCTCTCCGAGAGGGGCAGAGGAATCGAACCCCGGTCAGCCACATACAAGGCAAATGCCGTACCCACTGTGCTGGAATGATACGTAAAAATAGTTCTTCTGGGGCCGGAGCAATAGCACAGCGGGTAGGGCGTTTGCCTTGCATGCGGCCGACCCGGGTTCGATCCCCGGCATCCCATATGGTCCCCCAAGCACCGCCAGGAGTAATTCCTGAGCGCAAAGCCAGGAGTAACCCCTGAGCATCGCTGGGTGTGACCCAAAAAAAGCAAAAAAAAAAAAAATAAATAGTTCTTCAAAAATAGTTCTTGGCCCTCAGCTGCTGCTCATGTATATTGTGTGGCAAACCCCTCTTGTGACAAGGTGTTTTGTTTCTCTCTTTTGTAGTTCGAAAAATTTGCTGAGCACAGCAGGCAGGGCTCAAGGCTTACTCCTGGCTCTAGGCCCAGGGGGACATATGGGGTGCCTGGGATTGAACCTGGGTCAACTCCATGCAAGGCAAGAGCCCGACCTGCTGTACTTTATCTCTGGTCCATGTAGTTCTAATTATTTTTAATATCATCTCACTGTGCAGTAGATTGTTCCTAAATTTCCAAATGAGTTGATCTTTGACCAAAGGGGTTTATGAATCAGGAATATATTTCTCTGAAGAAGACAGTGAGTCTAGAGGGTACCGAAGAGTTTCCTCACCCTCTCTCTTCTAGAACATTCCCAGCTCAATATATCCATCAACAAACTGACTCAAGTTATTTTAAAGTCTGTTGATAAAGTCTGTTGCTCGAGCAAATCGATGCGCAATGGAATGACAATGATGACAGTGACAGTGATACTCATTAAGTATTTTGAAATTAGCACATATCAGAAAGATAGCTCCAAGGTCTAGAACATGTGTATGGCATGCACAGGAGCCCAAATCTGATCCCTGATATTAGATGAGCCCCCTAGCTCATCTAATGTGGGCCTGGAAGCCTCTTAGCACCACTGGGGAGGCCCCGGTTGCCCCCAAGACTACTTGGAAATTCCTCACATTGCTTAAGAAAACAAAAATAATCACGTTAATAAAATCTAAGGGGCTGGAGAGATAGCACAGCGGGTAGGGCCTTTGCCTTGCATATGACAGACCCGGGTTCGATTCCCAGCATCCCATATGGTCCCCCGAGCACCGCCAGGGCTAATTCCTGAGTGCAGAGCCAGGAGCAACCCCTGTGCATCACCAGGTGTGACCCCCCAAAAAAAATTAATCCAACTATTTAACTATCCAACTATGAACATGTCATAAATATATTTATGATAAAAAGTAGGATTCTGGGCCAGAGTGATAGTACAGCAGGTAGGGCGTTTGCCTTGCACACGGCTGACCCAAGAACAATCCCCAGCATCCCATATGGTTCCCCAAGCACCGCCAGGAATAATTCCTGAGTGCAGAGCCATGAGTAAACCCTAGCATCGCTGGCAGTGTCCCAAAAAGCAAAAGAAAAAAGAAAAAAAAGAGTAGGATTCTACAGTTTGGGCTTCTGTGTTCTTGTATGGCATAAATAGGTGAGCTCTAACTCATGTAAACCCAAGGAAGAAGGGGATAAAAGCAAAGTACTGGGGGGGAGGTTTACTGTGGTTCTTGGTGGTAGAATATATGCACTGGTGAAGGGATGGGTGTTCAAGCATTATGTAACTGAGACTTAAGCCTGAAAGCTTTGTAACTTTCAACATGGTGAGTCAATTAAAAAAATAAATTTAAATAAATAAATAAATAAAAGCAAAGTACTGATTATTATAAAATCTTGAAAGAAAAGAAGGAAGAGTATTCCCAGCACCACCCCCACACAGCTGAGTGTGATGCCAGGGGCACTGCACCTGGGATTCCAGGTGCCACCAGTACATGATCTCCAGAACAATGTAACCAAGACTGTTACAAGCACTGCAATTAAAAGGAGATCTGTGACAGGCACTACAATAAAAAGTGTAAACAAACACTACTACTAACTGTAAAAGTTAGAACAACACAATAAGGATAACAAAGGGAGGAGAATGGAATACTCTGTGTGTGTGTGTGTGTCTGCGGTGTGTGTGTGTGTGTGTGTGTGTGTGTGTGTGTGTGTGTGTGTGTGTGTGTGTTTGGTACCATAAGGAAAACAAAGGGAGGAGAATGGAATAAAGTGTGTGTGTGTCTGCAGTGTGTGTGTGTGTGTGTGTGTGTGTGTGTGTGATGTGTGATGTGTGATTGCAGTGGCCTGATCAGAATCAGGAACCTATGACACTCAGGTAAAACAATTTTACAAATTCTTTACCAGAGTCCCAGAAGTGTCCAAAAAGCCTTCTCCACACCTAAGCCATTCTTCAGAGAGGGAAGAAGCTGTACCCACTGTTCTGGGACCTGCTTTTCTGATATTCAGTGAACTCTCTCCTGGAAAGGATGGGTAGTCTGTATTCCAATTTCTTTTTCTCTGTAGTGATGAGTTTCAAAGAGAAAAGAAACTTTATTAAATATACATTGAGTTTACAAAATGCAAGCAGAGAAAACTTAACAACTACCTCTCCAGAGTCCTAAGAGGTATTGTATTTAGAGAAAAAAAGCTGAGAAACAAGGGAGCAATTAGCACCTAAGAATATTAGAAAAGGAGCAAGTAATCGGGAAGGTATTTCCTAAAAGGGAGACTACAGAGCAAAGCTCCACTTCAGGAAGATTCAAAAGGGTGACAACACTCAAGGAGAAATGCTGAAGTTAATCTGTTCAACAGTACAAGGAAAACTAAACCAAAAACATGGGGAAAAAAGAAAAGGAAAGTTACCAGTGGGAGGAAAATCAGGAAATACCTAACAAACAAATAGTCAAAATTCTGCAAGATACAAGAAGAGAAGGTATAAATGTTACAGAGGATTCTGCCTCTTAAAAATTCTGAAAAATCTGGAGTGGAGAGAGTACAGCAGGTGGGTGCTTCCGCTGCACGTGGCAAGCGGGCTGCCATCTAGGCACCTAGCCCTGGCAGGAGTGATTCCTGAGCACAGAGCACAGTGGGTGTGGCTCCAAAATAGAAACAAGACAAAACAAAGTTCTGAAAAACTGTAATATAGAAAGTAGCAATGGTAAAGGATCAAAACCAAACCTCATATAAAGTTATTTTTAGAAAGAATAAAAAAGAGGCAGAATACTTCAACACATAAAGAAGGTGCACCAAAGACCTGCCGATAGTACAGACAGAACTGCAATAAAATTTCAAATCATGACATTAACATTTTAAAATCTCATAAATGAAGTAACCAATTTAAGTAAAATAAAAAATGTGAATGACCTCAAATTAAAAAGAGTATGCCACAAGGAATGCAATAGCATTAATACACCACAAATATCTAAAGATAAAGAAAAGGTTAAAAGGAGGAAATTTTGGTTTCTTTCCATCAAAGAAAAGGAGGAAATTTTAGTTTCTCTACATCAAAGAATAAAAGGACTTAAAAAAAAAAATGAATGAAATACTCAAGTATCTCTTCCAGGATCCAATACACAGACGAATACAAAGAACAAACCCCAAATAGGACAGAGCTACAGTATAGCAGGTAAGGCACACACAGCCAACTGGGGTTTAATCCCCGGAATCCCATATGGTGCCCCAAGAACTGCCAGGAGTAATTCCTGAGTTCAGAGCCAGGAGTAACCCCTGAGCATCACTAGTTGTGCCCCAAAAACAAATGATAAATAAACAAATAAGACTGTAACAGAAAGCTTTCCTGATTTTTTTTTTTTTTTGCTTTTTGGGTGACACCCGGCGATGCACAGGGGTTACTCCTGGCTCTGCACTCAGGAATTACCCTGGTGCTGCTCAGGGGACCATATGGGATGCTGGGAATCGAACCCGGGTCGGCTGCGTGCAAGGCAAACGCCCTACCCGCTGTGCTATCACTCCAGCCCCTCCTGATTTTTTTTTAAGAGGGAAACTATGTCTTGAAGCAAACCACTATACCTAAGAGTATCAACCCAAAAACATTCAAAATCAAGACAAAGTGCAGGGAGCCAGGGACAGCTCAGCTGTAGAGCACCATCTCAGCCTGAGGCCAATGAGGCAACAATTTGATCCCTGGCACTGCCCCGCACAATAGAGTACAATCCCAGCAATTCTGCTGTTTAAAATCCCTGCTGCCACAAACAGTGTGTCACTACCTTAACTGGTATGTAAGCAATTGAATGTGTGAACATGGTGAGTGTATGATTCCCGATGAGCATTGTGGTCCATTGGGCATGAGAACCACAGCTAAAGTGTATATACTCTGTAATCAGTTACTGAGGCAACAACAAAAAGAGAAGGGTGGGAGGAAAAACAATCCATTAGAGAAACTTGACAAAAATTTTTTGTGCCTGTAGGGAAAAAATAAATGACAAACAAGTGAACATAAATTACATTATCATTGGGGCCAGAAGGATATGTATAAGATCAGAGCGATAGTAGGGTAGGGCTTTGCCTTGCATGCAGCTGACATGGGTTCAATCCCCAGCATCCCATATAGTCCCCCATGCACTGCCAGGAATAATTTCCGGGCACAGAGCCAGGAGTAGCCCCTGAGCATCACTGGATGTGACCCAAAAGCAAAAAAAAAAAGAGGAGGAGGAGGAGGAGAAAGAGGAGAAGAAAGATATGTATAGTGTGTAGGCACTGCCTTGCATACAGCCAACCAAGGTTCAATCCGCAGCATCTCATATGGTATCCCGAGCACCACCAAGAGTAATTCCTGAATGCAGATCCAGGACTAACCCCTGAGCATCGCCAGGAGTCACTTCAAAACAAAAGCGAAACAATAATAATAATAAATTTTAATTCAAAAGATTAATGAAACCAAGAGATGATTCTTTGAAAAATAACAACACAACCAACAAACCACTAGCAGATTCACAAAGTAGAGAATCCTAATAAACAGAATTAGAAATCAGAACAGATATCACAGAAATTCAAAGGATTGTCAAGGAATATGTCAAATATCTGTATGTCAAAAAATGATAAAACCTAAAAGAAATGGATAAATTCTTAGTTATAAATTCCTATAAACTTCCAATGCTGAAACAAAAAAGATATAGAACACCTGAGCAGTACAATTACTATGATGGAAATGGAAATGGAAATCAAAACTCTTCCCAAAAACAAAAGGCCAGGCCCAGATGGGTTTACCAATGAGTTCTTCCAAACCTTTAATGAAGAGCTATAGGATCTTTCAGTAATCTAAGAAATATAAACCCCTCTAAACAATTTCTATTAAACAAACATTATCCCGATACCAAAAACAGAGACAGCATAGAAAAAGGAAACCTACAAACCTATGGATGCAAAGATCTTCAACAAAATACTAGCAGAATACAACAACACATCAAAAAGATCACATACCATGACCAAGTGATATTCATCCTGGGGATGCAAGTATGATTTAACATATGCAAATCGATTAACATAATACATCACATCAGTACAAGGAAAATAAGTCAAATGATCATATTACTAGATGGAAGGAAAACATTTGACAACAAGCAGCATATTCATGATAGAAACTCTCCAGAGTATAAATGAACTTGAAGAAACTTCCCTCAACATAGTTAAAACCATTTACCACAAGTCTAATACTCAATGGTCAAAAACAGAAAGCCTTTCCTCTAAGACCTGTATGTCCACTCTCAGCATTACTATTCTATATACTACTGGAAGTCCCTACCATAGCAACTAGGAAGAAAGAGATATCAAGGGTACATAGACAGTAAAAGAAGAAGTCAAGTCCTCACTATTTGCAGATGACATGACACTATACTTAGCCCTAAAGACTCAGAAAAAATAACTTCTAGCAGGACCAGAGCGATAGTATAGCGGGTAGGGCATTTGCCTTGCAAGCAGCCAACACAGGTTCATTCCCCGGCACCCCATATGGTCCTGAGTGCAGAGCCAGGAGTAACCCCTGAGTATTGCCAAGTGTGACCTAAAAAAAGAAGAAAAAGAACCTCCTATACAAGAGACTTGTATAGTAAAATGACAAACTATAGAATCAACATGCAGAAATCCATAACTTTTGTTTTTTTCTTTTTGGGCCACACCTGGCAATGCTCAGGGGTTACTCCCGACTCTGCACTCAGGAATTACTCCTGGCAGTGCTTGGGGGACCATATGGGATGCTGGGGATCAAACTGGGGTCAACGTCCATGGTTTTTCTACATGCAAATAGTAAAACAGAAAAGAGAGAAATTAACAAAAATAATTCCATTCACAACTGTGCCTCAGAAAATCAAGATAATCAAGAGAGATTTAAAAAAATAAAATGTAACCCAAGCAAGTGGAAACAAACATAAACAAATGGGATGAGGTTAAACATAAGAAGCTTCTGCACCTCAAAAGAAACAGTGACCGGGGCTGGAGCGAAAGCACAGCGGGTAGGGCATTTGCCTTGCACGCGGCCAACCCGGGTTCGAATCCCAGCATCCCATATGGTCCCCTGAGCACCGCCAGGAGTAATTCCTGAGTGTAGAACCAGGAGTAACCCCTGTGCATCGCCAGGTGTGACCCAAAAAGCAAAAAAAAAAAAAAAAGAGAAAGAAACAGTGACCAAAAGCCCATGGAATGGGAAAGAATATTTACCCAATACCCATCTGATAAGCAATTAGTATCCAGGATATATAAGACTCTAGTAGAATTATACAAGGAAAAATCCTCCAACCCCATCAAAAATTGGGGTGAAGAAATGAAGAGAAGCTTCCTCAAAAAATACAAAAGGCATATGAAAAAAATGCTCTTACACAGCTAATCATCAGGAAGATGCAAGTCAAAACAACAATGAGATATCATCTCACACCACAGACACTGACACACATTCAAAAGAATAAAAGCAACCAGTGTTGGTGTGGATATGGGAAGAAAGGAATGCTCCTTCACTGTTGGTGGGAATGCAGACTGGTCCAGCCTTTTTGGAAAACAATGTGGGCATTTCTTTAAAAACTAGGAATTGAGCTTCCATACGACCCTGCATTACCACTTCTGGGAATATATCCCAAGGGTGAAAAAAAGCACAGTAGAAATGACATCTGCACCTGTATGTTCACTGCAGCATGGTTCACAATAGCAAGAATCTGGAAACAACCCAAGTGCTTGAGAACAGATGACTGGTTAAAGAAACTTCGGTACATGTATACAATGGAACACTATGCAGCTATTAGGAAAGATGAAGTCATGAAATTTGCTTGTAAGTGGATGATCATGGAGAGTATCATTCTAAGTGAAATGAGTCTGGAAGAGGGGCCGGAGCGATAGCACAACGGGTAGGGCATTTGCCTTGCACACGGCCGACCTGGGTTCGATCCCCGGTATCCCATATGGTCCCCTCAAGCACTGCCAGGAGCAATTCCTGAGTGCAAAGCCAGGAGTAACCCCTGAGCATCGCTGGGTGTGACCCAAAAAGCAAAAGAAAAAAAATAAATGAGTCTGGAAGAGAGAACAGACAAAATGACTGCACTTATTTGTAAAATATAAAATAAAATAATATGAGATTGACATCCAAGGACAGTAGAGACAAGGGCCAGGAATATTGCTCCTTAGTTGGAAACCTGTCTCATGAGCTGGGGGAGAAGGCAGCTGGGATAGAAAAGGGATCACTAAGTCAATAATGGTTGGGGGAATCATTCGGGATGGGAGATGTGCGCTGAAAGTAGATAAAGGACCAAACGTGATAGCCTCTCAGTATCTATATTGCAAACTATAATGCCCCAAAATAGAGAGAGAGCATGGGGGAAATTGCCTTCCACAGAGGCAGGAGGAGGGTTGGAAAGGGGGAGGGAGGTATACTGGGGACCTGGGGACATTGGTGGTGGAGAATGTGCACTGGTGGAGGGATGGGTGTTCAATCATCGTATGACTGAAACTCAAACATGAAAGTTTTGTAACTGTATCTCATGGTGATTCAATAAAATAAATAAATAAACAAATAAACAGATAAAAGTCCCATTCACAAATGTGCCTCAGAAAATCAAGGAATCAGCTTAACTAAAGAGAACAAAGATCTATTAAAAAAAAAAAAAAACCTACAAAACACTATACTAAGAAATGAAAGAGGACCCGAAGAAGTGGGAACATATCCCCTGCTCATGGAGTGGGAGGATTAACATTTTCAAAATGGCAAAACTCTCAGAAACATTATATAGATTCAGTTCAATACTATGCCCAATTCCACCACTTTAGTCTATGATGAATATAGTTTTCTTCTTATAACTATAGAAAGATCTATGTGGTTTGTTCAAAATTGCAAAACTAGCTGAGAGTTAACTGAAGTTAGTTGTAAAGTTCAAACTTAAAAACTAATCTTAAGATTAGGATAGATACCCATATTGCTTTGTACCTAGAATTTTTCCTCTTTCCTTTATTTTTTTTTTTTGCTGTTGTTGTGACCACAGACAAAATTTTTTTTTTTTTTTTTTTTTGGTTTTTGGGTCACACCCGGCGATGCACAGGGGTTACTCCTGGCTCTTCACTCAGGAATTACCCCTGGCGGTGCTCAGGGGACCATATGGGATGCTGGGATTAGAACCGGGGTCGGCCGCGTGCAAGGCAAACGCCCTACCCGCTGTGCTATTGCTCCAGCCCCGACCACAGACAAAATTTAATTGCTGTGGTCTTCCCCCATACTTGACTTTAGTGTGCACAAGATTTTCACCCTATGATCTTTGTTGCAGCTCTGGGGATAACAAACAGCAATGCCAGTGGGAAAGGAATGGGATCAAACTCATCTCTGCCACTGAGATATCCCAGAATCTCCCGACTACTAGCATTCTTGCAAATCTCTAAACTATTTATCCTATTAATTCATTAGATTTTAAGAATTTAACAGGTATAGGAATTTTGGCAGGTACTGGGTGGCGGGGGGGGGGGGGAGGTAAGGGGAGTGTCAAGGGATAAAAACACCTATCTATTCTTACAATGTTCACATTATAAAAGGAATAAAGCATAAATGTAAGCAAACCTAACGCAAGAATGAAATATTCCAAATGATATAAAGTTCCACAGAAATTCAGATTCACAATTAGGATGATTAAATAGGAGGTGATGTTTCATATAAGGCTTAACCAATAATTTGTTTTCAATAAACAAAAATAAAATTAATAGCATTATTCCAAAAGAACAAATGGAAGACTAAGGAATAGACATGAAAACTGTGAATAACTGGCTAAGAGCCAGAACAAAGGAAAGTCTGGAGTTGACAAAAAGCTACAAATAATCCTGGCTTCTTCACTTAACTTCTGTGTGACCTTGGACAAGTGATTTAACCTCTCTTCTGTGTCTCACCTCATCTTGACCTCAGTGTGTTCATACATAAAGTGAGAAATAATAGTACCTATCTCATAGAATTGTTACAGGACAGGATAAATCCAGAATTATTATTAGCCCATAATAAAATACTTAAGCAGAGGAATTACAACATAAAGTGATGCTTAAGGAAGGAAAAATTTCAGAACTGTGTAAATCAATACTTAAAAACAACTGTGGATGAGCATAGATGTAGATCTTCCAGACACAGTAACCCTTTATTTGACTGCAAACTGTGGGAGCATGAAACAGTACAGCACTATCTGAACTACTCTAGGGTTGACCTATTCTGATAGAAGCAAAAAATACAAAACTATAGTAGCCAGCCTTGTGGATGGCTCTCTGATTGATCCCTACTATTAGAACTCACCCTCTATAGTTCTTTCTTACACAATACTAAGTTGGTCTACGTAAAAAGCAAGATAATGTCACTTCTAGAGTATTATTATAAAAAAAAATGAAAGCTTATAACTATCTCACGGTGATTCAATAAAATTAAAAAAAAAAACAAGACACTATCACTTCTAGAGTAGCACTGCACTATAGCACTGTCGTCCTGTTGTTCATTGATTTGCTTTAGTGGGTACCAGTAACATCTCCATTGTGAGACTTGTTATTGTTTTTGGCATATCGAATATGCCACAGGTAGTTTTCCAGGCTCCTGTACTTCTAGAATATTATTTAAAAATAAATAAATAAATAAACACCACCACTGGGCAGGTTTAGACAGTATAGATAGGTAGGGTGCTGGCCTTGCACATAACTGACTGACCTAGGTTTGATCTCCAGCACCACATATAGTCCCCAAGCCCACCAGGAGTGATTCCTAAGCACAGCACCAGGAGTTAACCAGAAAAAAAATGTTTAAAAAAATTTTTTTAGGGGCTGGAGTGATAGCACAGCTGGTAGGGCGTTTGCCTTGCATGCGGCTGACCCAGGTTCAAATCCCAGCATCCCATATGGTCCCCTGAGCACCGCCAGGAGTAATTCCTGAGTGCATGAGCCAGGAGTAACCCCTGTGCATCGCTGGGTGTGACCCAAAAAGCAAAAAAAAAAAAAAAAAAAAAAAAAAATTTTTTTAAACACCAGAGTCTCTTAATTGTTCCCTCTTACTATTGAAAAAAAAACAGGGACCCTGAGCATGAGTACTACAGATAGGGTACTTGCCTTGCACATGACCAAACCAGGAGTAACCCCTGAGCATCACCAGGTGTTGCCCAAAAGCCTTCCTCCCCCTCCCCAAACAAAGAGGCATAAAACTGCATGCATGAGGTCAGAATTCATTCCCAGGAATCATATGTTTACTCCATAGTGCCATATATAATTCCCTCCCGACCCCGCCACACACACACACACACACACACACACACACACACACACACACACTCATACACAATGGAACTGGGAGCTAGAGGGATAGGACAAAGGGTAGGTAGTTTGCCTTGCAGGAGGCTGACCCAGGTTTGATCCCTAGCATCCCGTATGATCCCCCAAATCCACCAGGAGTGATTCCCTGAGCTTAGAGCCAGAAGTAAGAAGCTCTGAGCCCTCCCGGCTGTGGCCCAAAAAACCAAAATAAAGACAGAGAGTGATGCATCATGTTGTAAGTTGCCTAAAAAAAAGAGGAAAGGAATCAATATTTATAAACAACTGTGGGTGAGCTTAGAAGTATATCTTCCAGACGCAGAAACCCTTTATTTGATTGCAGATTGTGGGAGACCCTGAATGAGAACTATCCAGCTGAGCATTTCTGAGATTCCTGATCATCAAAAAAGGTACCAAGAAATAAGCATTTGGTTTTTGTTGGAGGTGGGGCTGTTGTTGTTTTGTGGTGCATGGAATTGAACCATAAGTCACATACTAATCATGTGCTTTATATTGAGCTGCATCCCCAGTTCTTGCAGATTTTTTGTTGTTAGTGGTGGGTGTTGAGGAGGGGGGAAGGTATACCAGAGCCACTCCTGGTAGTGCTTAAGGCAAAGTGATATTAGGGATCAAACCCAGAAATCACACATGTAAGACATGCGGTCTACTACTTGAACCATATCCCCGGCACCCAAAGAAGTGGCTTTTAAAATTTGCTTCCATTTTAAGACATTGATGTCTTAAATGTCTTAAAATGGAAGCAAAATGGAACACTAAATGAAGGACAACCATGCGAGCAAGCCGAGTCCCAAAAAGGATTCAGCACGATCAACCATATCCACACGTGACCAAGCTCATTTAAGTTACACGAGAGTTCAAGATGCCACTCTGTCTAATGTTCATCGACTTAAAAAGGCCTTCGATTCTGTTGAGAATGAAGCAGTCATCGAAGCCCTAGCCAAACAGGGTGTTCAAACTCAGTACAAGATCCTCCTCGAGCTGCATTACGGATTCACCACCAGGATCTCACTATTCTACAAGGAAGTGATCACTGACCTAAAGAGAGGGGTTCAGCAGGGTGATACCACTTCACCGAAACTCTTCAGTGCCATCCTCGAGAACACTATACAATGACTGGAATGGAAAGGAATGGGAGTGAAGATAGACGGTCAGCAACTACACCACCTGCTTCACTGGTGACATCATTCTCATAACGCCAAACATTAGCCAAGCGGCACAAATGCTGGCCGACTTCGAACACTAGTGTAGAAAGGTAGGACTACAGCTGAATCTCAGCAAAACAATGTTCATGAAAAACGAACTAGTCCCCGATGTTCCATTTGCTCTCAATGGAACAAACATCTCTGAATGCAGCAGGTATGTGTACCTGGGTCAAGAACTCAACATGAGGAATGATTTGGTGCCAGAACTGTGCAGGAGAAAGAGAGCAGCATGTAACGCCTTCAAGAGCATTGAAGAAGTGGTTAAGAGAACGAAGAACCTCCGACTCTGGGCACATCTTTTCGATTCCACTGTTCTTCCTGCACTGATGTACGCCTCAGAGACCTGGGCCCTACACAAACAGGATGAGAATGCTATTTGGGTATCCCAAAGAGGAATCGAAAGAGATATGCTAGGAGTATCAAGTCTCACTCAAGTAAGAGAAGGAATCCAGAGTTCCGACCTCCACTGACAATCAAGAATCAGGGACGCTGTCTCGTTTGCCAAGACATCAAAAATCAGATGGGCCGGACATGTAATGTGATTCAGAGACGACCGCTGGACTAGAGCTGTTACCGACTGGATTCCATGGGATGTCAAAAGACCGTGTGGCTGCCCACCAAAGAGATGGTCAGACTTCTTCGTCAAAACCCCGAATGAACGATTTGAGGTTCTTCCTGTTCCTGAAGGGAGCAGATATCATTGGGCTACATTCAAACGCGACAGGGACAAATAGAGACATTATTGGCACCCACTCGAGCAAATCGAAGATCAACAGGATGACAAGTGATACAAGTGATTTAAGACATTCACACACACACACACACACACAAACTATTTAAAAGAAAAGCAAGGGCTTGAAAGTTAATAGAATGAAGGAGTGGCTATCAAATCAAAACTAATAACATTTTGGGGGAGTGGGGGTCAGGCCCAGCAATGCACGGGGTTACTCCTGGCTTATTCACTCAAGAATTACTCCTGGCGGTGCTCAGGGGACCATATGGGATGCTGGGAATCAAACCCAGTTGGCGGCGTAGAAGGCAAATGCCCTACCCACTGTACTATCACTCCAGTCCGAAAACTGGTAACATTCTTAAATCAGAATTCAGTCTAAGTGCCTAACATTAGGGTTTTGGTTGGCAAAGTAGTAATTTCAGAAAATATAGCTCTTAAAGATACTGCAGCCTTTTGATAACAGTCACTAGCAAAAATAAAGTAAGAAATTAGCCTATCCCACTCATGAAGTTCCCTTTTTTCAGGAAGTTCTGAGAAGAGTAATCTGGATGAAAAAATATTTGTGTGACTCTATTTCTCCCTTCTGGTGCATTAGTATTCCCTCTTATGCTTTAAATTAGCCAAAAGTGAACCCACAAAAATCCTAGACATTCCCCCAAGCCCTAACACAGACAGACTCCTTGGGCATGCTGTGTACCCTCCAGGATTTATGAGTAATTAATCCTGTTTCTCCAAGTTACCTGATAGTTTTTGCTGAAGTTAGTAGTATAACTATAATCAGAAACACAAGGTGTGGTCCAGACACAATACTAGGGCTGTGGTGGCTTGCTACAGTGTCCATGCATTACTTAGGAATCTGGGAACAATACCACATAGGAGAAAGGGTCAGAGTCTGAGAGGCTAAGAATTATTGATACTGAGTAGTTTTGTTGTTAATTGTGTGAGCCAGCAGGGTTCCTACTCTCCCACCTGCTGATAAGAGTCTAAAATGATTCGAAGGGTGGGATGGGCCCCTGAAGAGATAGCATAGCAGACAGGGTGCTTATTTTGCACAGAGCAGACCTGGGTTCCATCCCTGGCACTGCCAGTAGTTATTCCTGAGTGCAGAGCCGGATTAAACCTTGAGCACCACTAGGTGTGCCTCCCACCCCATCAAAATAAAAAAAAGAAGAAGAAAAAGAAAACTTAAGGCCTGGGATATAGCTCAGGATACAGCACTTGTCCTGCATGTGTAAGGCTCTGAACTTGATCCCTGACACAATAAAATAAATTGGATTAAATTAAATTAAATGAACTGGGGTCAAAGAGCTCAAGAGGCTGAGCACTTGCTTTACATGCAAAAGACTGAGTTCTGTCCAGGGCCATAGTGCAGCAGGTAGTGGTGCTGGCCTTGCACTGGGCCAACCAGGTTCAATCCCCAGCATCCCATATGGTCCTCCGAGTCTGTCAGGAGTGATTCCTGAGTGAACAGCCCGGAATAAGCCCTGAGCATTGTCAGGTGTGGCCCAAAAACGAAACAAGAAAGGGGACCCAGTTCAACCCCTGTCCCATACGGTGCCCCAAGCACAGCCAGGAGCAACCTCATCACACTGCCACGTGTGGCTCAAAACCAAAATAACAATAAAATAATAATAATAATAATTTAATATCTTTTAAAATGAGGTTTTAATATTAAAGATATTTTAATCATTTAAAATAATGCGGTCAAAGGTCATACTGCAGTGACAGCTAACTTCAATGACTGCCCGGTACAAACTTTCAGTGGGGGCAGGGGGTGCCACACCAGGCAGTGCTCAGGGGCTGCTCCCGGCTCGGCGCTCCCGGGACTCGACTGTGCGGTGCCAGCCTCAGGCGCGCTCCCAGCGCCCGCCTCGCGACCCGGGGCCCGGCGCGCCCTGCCCCGGCCTCGCGGCAGCCGACACCCGCCTCCTCCCGGGCGCTCTCCGGCGGCGGGAGGGCGGCGCCGCGCCGGTTCCCTCAGACCGGTGTGAGGAGCCGCGGCCGCGGACCACGACCGCGCCTGACAGAACAGCCCGGGCTGCGCGGGCGGCGCTCTCGGGGCGGCGAAGGGCGGCGTCCGGGACGGGCCTGCAGAGGAGGCGCGGGGCAGGGCGGCCGCGCGGGGACCCGGCGCCCCCCGCTCCGCCGCTCCCCTCCGCGCGGGGAGCCCGGGACGCCGCGCGCACACGGCGCGGCCTGCCCAGCGTACCTTGGGGCCACGGGGGCGGCCTCTCCCGGGCATCGCACGCACACCGAGGCACCGGCTCCGGGGCGCCCCACGCCCGTCCCACTGAGGGAAACCAGGCTGCGGCCACGAGAGGACCCGCCACTCCCGCCGCACGCGCCTTGCCAAGCGCGCCAGCAGGCTTCCGCGAGGGGGGCGGGTCTTCCTTCAGGCCCCGCCCCCTCGGCCCGCCCAACGAGGAGCCGGCAGCTGTGGGGCGGGGCCTGAGGGAAGATCCGCCCCACACTCGATGGGCCGGCTGCCGTGAGGGGGGTGGGACCTAAAGGAAGACACGCCCCACAGCTGTTGACTTCTCTGTTAGGCCGGGAGATGGAGAGGGGCGTGGCCCTACGGAAGACACTCCCCACAGCTGCTGGCTCCTCTGTTGAGCGAGGAGCGGAAGAGGGGCGGGACCTGAAGGAAAACACGCCCACATCTGCTGGCGCCTCATTGGGCCGGTCTCCGCGAGAGGGGCGGAGCCTGAAGTAAGACCCGCCCCGCAGCTTTTGCGCAGCTTTGAAGCCTGAGGACCTGCCGGAAGAAGCGCCCGCTCTGGTTGGCGGCTACGCGACGGAAAGCAGCCAGTCCGCCGCGGCTCCGAACACGGCTGCTGCCTGTGCAGCTTTTGCTGCTTTGCCTTCCAGGACGGTCAGACGCTCAGGAATTCTGTGTGTCCAAGAGTACCGCGTCCCCGGGCCCTTGCTCTCTGAGGACCCTCCAGCGGAGCGTGTTTCAGGTCGTGCTTCGAGGTGGCCCTTAGGTCACAGCCAAGGGCCCTTTAGTAAAGAGCCCTGTGAGGAGGGTCGGAGCTGCTCCTTGCGGGGGAAAGTGCCGCCCCTTCCGGCGGGCGAGAGAAGTCTCACAGAACCGTCGGGTATGGATGGGATAAGTGTCAGGGAGAGAAAGGCCAGAAAAACACAAACAATCAAGAATTGTTTAGAAAGACAAAAAAAATGAACCAAGAAATATCTGGAAATGCAATATTCAACTACCAGCTGAGGACAAAAACCAGATCGCGTCCAAGTCCACTCACTGATGAGTAGGAATGATGCCTTCCTTAAGACCAGGGAGAGAAGATCCCCAATCCTCAAAGTTCTTCCCCATGACAACCTTCTAGCTGTCACCTCAGCCCAAGCTGAGGCAGCTTGAGCTGCGGGGAGGAGGGGACACAATTATAAAATAAGCTTCCAGATCGCGGGCCCCACTTATCTTGCATGTGGCCCATTGAGGTTGATGCCCAGCCCACATATGGTCCCCAGACCCCGCCAGAGGTAACCCCTAATCACCAAGACAGTAGTAAGCCTGAATACCACCGGGAATGCCCCCCCCAAAAAAAAATAAAATAAAATCAGCTTCCCACATCAGCTTGATTCCCTCCAGGGAAACTAACCTAACTCTCTGGGTGCTGCAGTTTGTCCTTGGTTTATGGCCCTCCACTCTGGCGGGAGGTGACCATGTCTTCCTTTAGGGTATGAATTTGCTTTCATTCCCGCCTTTCTGTTTTTCCTGGAGAGACCTTCTCTCTCCTTGGAATCCATACTCTTTCTCAATCAAAACTGTTTCACTTCACTTTCTCCAGAAATTTCTTTTCCTCGGAGCTGGGGTAATAGCACAGTGGGTAGGGTGTTTGCCTTGCACGCGGCCGACCCGGGTTCAATTCCCAGCATCCCATATGGTCCCCTGAGCACCGCCAGGGGTGGTTCCTGAGTGCATAGCCAGGAGTGGCCCCTGTGCTTCGCCGGGTGTGACCCAAAAAGAAAAAAGAAAGAAAGAAGCCTGGACCCTGGATCAATCCTGCAGACTGAGACTGACTTCAGTTCTGTTCTCCCTGGAGAACACACACACACACACACAAATACAAATTTAGGCGTCCTGAAATCTACCAGTGGAATTTATTCTGCTAACACTTTGAGAAGATTTTAAAATAAAATGCAATCAGAAGGGGAGCTGGATAAAAATGAAATAAAGTCTAGGTAGTGATGCTCTAATGTAGGCATCTTTTTATTTTAATTTTTATTGGGTTGTAAGTTAAACTACCTCTTCTTGGTTTCAATAGGAAAGAGATTAAATTGACATATCAGAGATAGTAAAAGACAAACTTTAATTACCTGTCATTGGAACTTATACATAGAACAATAAAACCACTGATCTGATCTTTTCAGAGAAGTTATAGTCTCCAGAAATAGAGCAACAAGTTTAGAAGCAAAAAAACACAGCAAGAAATTTAGCAATTTAAAGTAAGAAGAATGTGGAGCCAAAGCAATTGTACAGCAGATAGGGCATTTGCCTTGCACACTGTCGACCCAGATTTGATCCCTGGTAACCCATATGATCCCCTGAGCACCACCAGAAGTGATTCCTGAGTACAGAGCCAGGAGTAACCCCTGAGCATCACCGGGTGTGACCCAAAAAGCAAAAGCAGGAAGGGAAAAAAAAACTAAGTTGGGAGAGGTAGCCACTGAGCAAAAAAGATCAGAGAGAACTGGAAGCCTGAAACAGAGCTAGCACTGGTGTTGACTCTGTGGCCTGAATCTTGCTGAGGATTTGTGTTTACACATGCTTTATAGCAGTTACAATATCTAGTAGGTCTGTACTTTAAACCCAGGCTTGAGAGTTGCTGGTGACTCGCATGAAATTGATGTATGAGTGACTAAGGACTGTCACATTTATCTCGGGGTTAAGCTTCAGACCAGGTATGCCCTATGGTTCTTGAGCACTTAGTAGGTGGCAACTGGGAGTAGGGTGGAGAAGTTGTTATTTGGCATCTCTGTTAGAGTCCTTCCCTCTGCATTTGATGCCTGGGCTTTGCTAAACAGAAAGTGCTTTGGAAGACTTGGCCTGTATGCTGGCAACTGATAGGGGACTAAGTCTGTTGACTTGACTAACCAGCTGTCTGTCAGCCCAGGAACGGAAGAACCCAGTGAGACACCAGCAGCCACAGAGTTGATAACAGTGCTGGCTCTGATTCAGGCTTCCAGTTCTCAGTCACTTGCTTCCCTCCTTAGAGCATGTGAAAAAGCTGTGTATCTGGGAAACAGAGTATTCAGCACATGCTCAACCTGTTTCCCTGTACTTTAGAGGTTTTTGACCTCTAAAATGACTATTTTAATACTTAAAATGACTATTTTTTAATATTAAATTTGGGGCCAGACAAAACTGGATAGCTACATGCAAAAAAAAAAAAATGGGCTCAGACCTCTACCTAACACCATGTACAAAAGTCAGGTCAAAGTGGGTTAAAGACCTCAACATCAGATCAGAATCCATAAGGTACATGGAAGACAAGGTTGGCAAAACCCTCCAAGATATTGAAGCTAAAGGTATCTTCAAAGATGACACGCCATTGGTCAAACAAGTGAAAACAGAGATAAACAAATGGGACTATCTTACTGGAAAAAAACCTGAGTGCCCTAGAACAGATGACTGATTAAAGAAACTTTGGTACATCTACACAATGGAATACTATGCTGCTATTAGAAAAGATGAAGTCATGACCTTTGCATATAAGTGGATCAACATGGAAAGTATCATGCTAAGTGAAATGAGTCAGAAAGAGAGAGACAGACATAGAAAGGTTGCACTCATCTGTGGAATATAAAATAACAGAATAGGAGACTAACACCCAAGAATAGTAGAGATAAGTACCAGGAGGTTGGCTCCAAGGCTTGGAAACTGACCTCACATGCTGGAGGAAGGGGCAGATCACACAGAGAAGGGAACACCAGGTAAAGTGTGGTTTGAGGACCCGCACGGGATGGGAGATGCGCGCTGAAAATAGAATATAGACCAAACATGATGACCACGCAATGCCTCTGTTGGAAACCACAGCACCCAAAAGGAGAGAGAGATAAAAAGGGAATGCCCTGCCACAGAGGTGGGGTGGGGTGGGGTGGGGTAGGGGGGATGGGGTGGGAGGGTGGGGGGATATTGGGAACACTGGTGGAGGGGACTGGGCACTGGTGGAGAGATGTAAACAAAATGCAAACATGAAAGCTCATAAGTTTGTAACTGTAACTCACGGTGATTCACTAATAAAAAATATATTAAAAATTTTTTAATGGGACTATCTTAAACTAAGAAGCTTCTGCACCTCAAAAGAAACAGTGACCAAAATACAAAGGCAGTCTATAGAATGGGAAACGATATTCACCCAATACCCATCTGATAAGGAGTTGATATCAAGGATATGCAAGGTACTGGTTGAACTCTACAAGAAGAAAACATCCAACCCCATCAGAAAATGGGGGGAGAAAATGAACAGAACTTTTCTCAAAGAATAAATCCGAATGGCTAAAAGACACATGAGAAAATGCTCTACATCACTTATCATCAGGGAGATGCAGATCAAAACAACAATTAGATATCATTTCACACCACAGAGACTGGCTCACTTCCAAAAGAACAAAAGCAACCGGTGTTGGCTCGGATATGGGGAGAAAGGGACTCTTCTTCACTGCTGGTGGGAACGCCAACTAGTTCAGCCCTTTTGGAAAACAATATGGACAATTCTCAAAATGCACACTGCTGGAGGAATGGATACTCGATCATTGTATAACTGTAATGTAAGCATGTAAGTTTGTAAGTCTGTAACTGTACCTCATGGTGATTCACTAACAAAAACTTTTTTAAAAAAAATTGGGGGCCAGAGAGATAGTACAGTGGACAGAGCAATTGCCTTTCATGCAGTCAATCCCAGTTTGATCCCCAGCACCAGACATGTCCCCAAGTATCACTAGGAGTGAGCTCTGAGCACAGAGCCAGGAGTAATCTCTGTGTTCAGCTAGGTGTGGTTTCTCTCACAAGAAGTTATTTATTTATTTAATTTTTAATTTATTTTATTTATTTTATTTTTGATTTGGGGTCATATCCAGTGGTTCTTGGGGGCTGCTCCAAGCTCTGTGCCCAGAAGTTACTCCCAGCAGTGATCGGGAGACCAGGTGGTGCCACATAATGGTACCATCCAGGCCTTATATCCAAAGCATTTTCTCAGCCTGCAGAACTATCTCTCCAGCCCTTAAATCAGTGCTTTTAAAACATGCTTTTACATGACCTTATTTCCTAGTCATAACTATGTTTTTTCATATTATTCACTCTCTTCCCATTTTTTGGATCCATTGTGCCATATAAACTGAGTTTAACTGATACTTAACTATCTTTTTAAATTTTATTTTCGTAAGGTTGTTCACATTGATTATATTCAATATTTCAACACCAATCCAGCTACCATTATACCTTCCCACCACCATTACTTCAAGTTTTCCCACCACCATTCAAGCCTGCCTGCCAGGGGCAGATACTAGGCATTTTATTCTCTATTGCTTATTATGAATACCAGAGAGGCCACACAGCTGCAAGAGCAGCTGCACACTTCTGAAATTCTAAAATTGTAAATGGTTGGGGTCCACAGACATCTCTGTAGGGATCTAATTCATTTTTTTTCTTTTTGGGTCACACCCAGCGATGCTCAGGGGTCACTCCTGGCTCTGCACTCAGGAATTACCCCTGGCGGTGCTCAGGGAACCATATGGGATGCTGGGATTCGAACCCGGGTCAGCCGCATGCAAGGCGAACGCCCAACCCGCTGTGCTATCACACCAGTCCCATGGGATCTAATTCATTTTGAGATTCATTTGTGAGTCTCTGGATCAAGGCCGCTTAACTGCATCTTACCTCATTTTAAAAATATGTCATTGGGGCTGGAGTGATACTATAGCAGTAGGGTATTTGCCTTGCCAGCAGCCAACCCAGGTTCAATCCCCAATATCCCTTTTGGTCCCCGAGCACTGCCAGAATTGATTCCTGAGTGCAGAGCCAGGAGTAACCCCTGAACACCACTGGTTGTGACCCAAAAAGCCAAAGAAAATAAAATCCTGTCGCTTGTGAGAGATAATATGGTGGATAAGATACTTGGCTTACATGCAGCCAATTCAGGTTTGATACCTGACACCATGTTATGATTCTCTGAGCACTGGCAGGAGTGATCACTGAGCACAGAGCCAGGCATAAGTCCTGATCCCTTGCAGGTATATACCCCCAAAATTACTTCCCTCTTCTAATTTTTTTAACCTTTGCTAAGTCATGGTTTTGTCTAATGAAGTAGGCCCTGGAGAATATGTAGATTTGCTCATGAATATCTCTGTGTGTGCCTATTTCTACATAGGTATTATTATGATTTGTGCTTGTGCATGTGTGTATATGTGTGCAAATAGTGCCAGGAATAGAACTCTGGTTACATGCATGCAAGGCATGTACTTTACTGCTGAACCATATCCCCGGCCTATGAAGGCATGATCTTTCACTATATATTCTAGTCTAAATTCAGTGACACATTACTTACTATGTCTAATATTACATTATTATATTGTTACTAAGTGTAGTCGCTGTCTTGGGAGGACCACATCTGTGGTTGATGCAGAAAGCACTTTCCTCAAAAAAGTGCTGCAGCTGTTTACATTCATGTTTGCAAACATACATGATAATAATATTATTATCACAGTATATAAGGCCTTGTATGCAACCAACCCTGGTCTGATTCCCAGTACCAGATAGGGCAGGGATAATAAAATCATCATCATCATCATCATCATCATCATCATCATCATCATCATCATCATCATCCCGTTGATTGTCGAGTTTCTTGAGCAGTCTCAGTAACGTCTCCATTCGTCCTAGCCCTGAGATTTTAGAAGCCTCTCTTTACTTGTCCTTTCCAATGGTGCCACATTGGAGGCTCTCTCAGGGTCAGGGGAATGAGACCCATCATTGTTACTGGTTTTGGCATATGAATACACCATAGGGAGTTTGCGAGGCTCTCCCATGTGGGCAGAAACTCTCAGTAGCTTGCCAGATTCTCCCAGAGGGAGAACTAGGCTATAAGACGTCACATGCTTCTGGGAGCTTGGTTTTATAGTCTCTGGATGTTGGCTGTTTGTGGGATTACACAGCGCTGGGGGCAGTCCCTGGGTATGACCACCTAGCTACTGGAAAATGGGGAATCTGGGTGGAAGAGGCCCAGTCCCAATCGGAGCAGCCTTGGAGGTCTCAGCCCCCGGTCCTACACACCTGGGTTCCTCTGCCGGTTCCTTCATGCGTGAAGCTCGTGTGGAGAGAGGCCTTGAGCATGACTGTGGCTAAGCTCTGGAGGTCTTTGGCCAAGGGAGCTCTGCTCAGGGCGGGGAGGGAAACTGAAGCTCACCCCTTAAGTCCCCGGGGAAGACAACCCAGGCACGAGGACAAGAGACTCTCTGCCCTTTTTAATCTTTACACTTTTAATGAATGTACCAGGAATCTGAAAAACCATGAAATTGTGATTTCTTTATAAAAGTTATTCCAGTAACTACCCACCTTACAATTTGGAGGCAAAATTTCTTTTTATTTAATTTAAGCACTATGAATTATGAAGTTACAAAGCTATTCATGATTGGGTTTCGCATATCATGCATATCACTTTACTTCCTTTCAGAAGTCCTTCTCCAGAGTGACCACTTCCCCCTATCATTGATACAGAGCCCCTTCACTGACCTATCTCACTGATCCGTACCTTGGCAAGATTCCTACCAAGGACCAGTTTCTCCTGCTCTTCCTTTCTATTGTTTTGGGGCTTCAGTTATTCCCCTATACTTCTTTATAAGTGAGATCATTCTGTGTCTGTCCCTGTCACTCTGACTCATTTGACTCAGCATGATACCCTGCAGACCCCCCTCATATATCAGCAAATTACATCACGATCACGAAGTCACGAAGTCCCGTTCCCATGGTGTATTTATATGCAAAATCCAATAACAAGCTGTATCTCATTCCCCTGAGCCTGAAGAGCTCCCAGTGCAACATCGTTAGGAGGGCCGAGTCGAGATAGACTTCTAAGATATCAGGGAAAGGACGAAATGAGATGTTACTGAGCCCGCCCGAGAAATCGGTGATTAACAGGATATCGTGATCATGATGATCGTGATAGGGACAAATAGAGTTAGCTGTGTGAGGTTTTAGGATGTGTGTAGGGGTGCAGGACATGTCCAAGGAGCTCAGGCCGCTGGTGTCCTGGGCTAAGGTGTCTGCGTTCTCTGAAGGTGCGACTTCTTGTATTCCACCTGCTCTCCCTTGGCTGTCCTCTTCCCTTTCCCTTGCACATTTTTTGTCAGGCGGGGAAGCTGGCCCTGATCTCCCAATGGCAGGGCTTAGCGGAACCCAGCTGTCCGCTCTGGCTCTTCCTTGCTGTGGGGCCATGCTCACCTCCTGTGCACAGGTGACACGGAAGTGGCCCAGGCCTCCTCCTGCACTGCCAACCTGTGACCACCGCAGGGAGCAGCAAATGGGACCACATCATCCACCCAGACTTTTCTAGAAATGACAGTGGCTCCCTAATATCAAAATCTCAGACAACTCTTTTCTGGCTTCGTCTTGGCTTACAACTATCCACATGCGCCTAGACTCTGGACAGGCCTTAATAGTCATGCTTCTGTACGTTCCAATCCCACTCCCTGTACACACCTCGTAAAATCTCACAGTGCTCACTCCCAGATCCTGACCCCACTGGATTAGCCTTACTTTCTCCCTAAAGATTTCAAACATAATTCCTTGGAATACATAGCACATGAATTATACTTCAATTGTTTGGCTCTACTTTATTATTACTATTTTCAGTTGTTTACCTCCATTTTAAACCAAGCAGCCCTTACAGCAAAAGTTAATCGTTCATTTTTCTGCCCTCCTTTTTTTTTTTCTGTTTTTGGCAGAATCAAGGATTGAATCCAGGGCCTTATACCTGCAAGGCAAGTGTTCAACTGCTGAGCAGTTATCTGCCTCCAGTCCCTTAGTTTGTTTTTGCTTTGGTGTCACACCCAACTATGCTCAGGACAATCCCTGGCTCTGCACTCACAGATCACTCCTGGAAGGGTTCAGAAACCATATGGGATGCCTGGGAATTGAACCCAGGTCAGCCGTGTGCAAATGCCTTTCCTGGTAAGCTATCACTATGGTCCCATTATAGCTCAGTTCTTGTACCAAATACTTGCAAATATACTTTCCAATGCCTCTCTATACTAAATTAGAACCCAATCAGACATTCCCTAGAGTTAGTAGTAGAATCTTTCCCATGAGAGGCTTATTCTTCAAGCCTGGGTTTTCCTTGGACATGTTATCTTGTCTCTCGCTCTTTGCTTGCTTACATTTATCTCTTGTTCTCCTCCCTCATACTTTTCTAAGTTTCAATAAAAAGTACCTTGCTTTCACAAACAAAAAATCTTTCCCAAGAGAAACTCTATATATTTTTGTATTTCATTTCAATGTTCAGAGACTTAATCAAATTTTACTTTCTCAACGTTGTGGAGGAAAATAGTTTCTCTTTTCAAAGTTGGGAGTTTCCACAATAAAAAGGTCAGGTAATGGAGAGGTAAATCAAGTTTCTTTTGTATGTTTAGTTCTAAGATTTAATTTTCCAATTTTTGAAATGTGGTGGGTACAAATCTACCTTGATAATTGGTTTGTTGCAAATTAATGAAGCACTAATTGCACTGTGAACACCAAAAAATGTGTTTTAATTACAAGTTATGTCATGTAACAAGAATGGGATCTTTTCTACTGATGTCATGACAGAATTGCAATGCAGTTGTCATGTGCTATTCAATGTTACAATATGGATAATATTTTTTCTTAAAAATTTCTTTATGTAATTACCAATTTACTCAACTTACTATTTCACCATAAAGGTCCTAGGTTTGGTTACATGATTATCTTTGCATAGATGGCTATCAATAGATTTGTGGGATTCACATGATCAAAATTCATTTCCTATATTATTATTTTGGGGGTTTTGGGGGCCACACTCAGCAGGGCTCAGTAAACCACATGGTATTGGGATTGGAAACCCAACCCTGAATACAAAGCATGTGCTCAGCTTGTTGTTACCTCTCTGGCCCTATTTTCTATATTACTATATTTTTGTAAACATACCCACCAGACTGGGCCTGACACAAAATAATTTTTTCATTACTAATAGCCATGCTTTTATTTTTTATTTTTGAGCCATCCCTGATGGTGCTTACGGACACGCCCAGTGTAATGCTCAGGGGGACCATGTGGTCCAAGAGAGGGAAACCAGGTCCCCATATGCAAACCATATACTCCAGCCCTCTGAGCTATCGCCGTGGCCACAGCTTTTAAATACAAAGTCAATTTAATTGTAGACCTTCCAGCCTCAACCCACATCAGTTAATAAGCCAATACAATAAAAAACAAACTTCAGGTTTCTCTCCAGATATTTAATGCAAGATGCAGTGTAGCCATGTCATGAAATGCTATTACCAGTAAAAGCGTTGTATCCCTACCCAATCACACAAAAATACTCTGATACAGTTAAAAGCCATATATAGATGTATTTATGCTTAACTGCTCAGACAATAAGCTTTTCTTGAGCTTTTTTTCAACTTCAGGTTATATGCTTTATAGATGAAACACCTAACTTCACTGGCTTAAAGGTTCTAAGCATTAATTTTTCTATAGACCTCCATGTCACCCATCCAATTTAAGACATAAAGACTCAGGCTTTGGTATAAATAAATTATTCCATGACAATACTTAAAGGCTACCATTAGTATTGATTATCAGTTCTATAGTCTTTTGGTAAGGGAGTTGCTAGAACTTCCTTGCTTTCAGTAAGTGCTCTGGGCTGATGGACAAACACACTAAACTTAACGCCCTGGTTGCTAGCAGCTCGAACAAAACCACTATTGGCAGTCATTGTGATGGCTCTTAGGGTGTCCCCTGTCCCAAAAATTGTTAATGAGCGACTATTGATTTTTGAACTGGCCACTAGGTTCAAGGCACGCTCAGAAGGCTGGTCTGGGACCACATTAATTCGCTTAATTAGCATAGTGGCCCTTTCTCTCTCTCCAGGTCCTCCTAAAGTATCCAGAATAGACTGAAAGTCCTTGACAGCAGATTCACAAGCAAACAACTCCTTGTCCTTCATAAATGCCTCTAGCTGTGGTAGAACCTGCTCTTTCCTCTCTTGCTCTGCTTGTTCTGTAAGTACTTTTTCCTTGAAGATAAAATGGCAGCCTCCATAACTGAGAGCAGATACATATGTGATTAAAGTAGTAATGTCCAGATTTACTCTTTTGCACACATCAACCTTAATCTCTGTTGGAAATGCAACACTTGCTAATATATTGTCTCTGTCTACTCTAGTAACTTGCAAAAGTTCAGGTCCTTCATCATCAGATTCACTTTCACTTGGTTGGAACTCTTCAGGGTGATCTAACAGAGAGTTAACTGCTACTATATCTCCTCTCACAGATATCCCCATTTCTCTCAGCTTCTCGGCCATAGGGCTGGAGACACTGTTATAAAAGGCGAAGATGATGTGAGGGTTGCTATACTGCACGGGCTGCTGGTGACTGGCCTGGAGGAAGTCTTCGGCCTGCTCAATGATGCTTTTGTCACCATACTGGCCCCTGCCAAGCCAAATGTTATGCAGAGCTTCAGCCTTTCGGCCAATGGCTTTCACCCAAGTATGACCACCATTTGCCACCACATCCACCACCAGCGTCTGCTTTTCTCCCAAGGAATCTATGTAACCGAAGACATGAAGAACACTAACAACTTCTTCCAGGTTTTCTGCTGATTCCACAATGGCTCTTAGGTGTGTCAGATTTGTGCTCTGTAAATGGGACTCCTTAATAGCTACTTTCCCAGCTTCTACTTTCTGCAGGAACTTTAATTCTGCCTTCAATTTGCTGCACAGCTTTGCACCACCCTCTATGCCACCTTTTCTTGATCTAGAAAGTGATTCTGCTCTTTTGATGAGTTCCTTGGCTATCGCTATTCGTTCACAAAGCATGGAGTGTGCAGACATGCTGAAAGCATTATTCTTTTCCTACAAGGGAGGAAAAAAAAGATACGTTGAAAGAGCCCTTAAAAAACATGGCAATCCGGGGCTGGAGCAATAGCACAGCGGGTAGGGCGTTTGCCTTGCACGCGGCTGACCCGGGTTCGATTCCCAGCATCCCATATGGTCCCCTGAGCACCGCCAGGAGTGATTCCTGAGTGCAGAGCTAGGAGTAACCCTGTGCATAGCCAGGTGTGACCCAAAAAGAAAAAAAAAAAAACCATGGCAATCCTTCAATCTAGCACCAAAGTTTATGTTAGTGGAGTCTAAGGATCTGGGCAGATACAGTTCTGACTTCAGAGACACTCTTCCAGCTAACGCTAGGGAAGCTGGCTATACTTTTTTTTTTTGCTTTTTGGGTCACACCCGGCCATGCTCAGGGGTTACTCCGGGCTCTTGCACTCAGGAATCACTCCTGGCGGCGCTCGGGGGACCATATGGGATGCTGGGAATAGAGTGTGCAAGGCAAACGCCCCACCCGCTGTGCTATTGCTCCAGCCCCAAGCTGGCTACACTTTTGAACTTTAAACAAGCTGCATTCTGACTCATTCGAGACCTTTATTTCCTCAGCGTGAATGTCGTAAGTGTGCACAGTACTTTCTAGGTATGGATAAAATGGGAAAGTCTGGATCTGGAATATAAAGAATTCCATTACGGGTGGTTTTACTGTTAAGCTGTGGGTGAGTTTTAATAAAAGGCTTAAAAAGTCAAGATAAAATGATCAAAGCTATCCACACAGATTCTATTGCTCTCTCAAAACGGACACGGGGCCTTCCTCGTCTCTCCGCTGTTCGGGGCCAGACCCGGCCCCGCGCGGAGGTCCCTCGGGCGCCGCCCGCGGGCACCCCTCGGGGCTCCGGGGCCGAGCCGGCGGGCCACGTGCGGGAGCAGCCCCAGCTGTTACCCGCGGCCCCGCGGGAGGCCCGTCTGCGCGTCCCGCCCCTCGCGGGGTCTCCGCAGCGCTGCCCGCGACACGGCCCGCGCCCGGGACACGCGAGCGGGCCCGCTCCCCGCACCCCCGCCCGCCCCCCGACCCGTCCTCACCGCAGCGCCCGCACCCCGCCCGCCGCCGCTCCCGGCTCCGCAGCCGCGCCGCCCGCCTGCACCGCTGTCGCCGGCGCCCGGTCACGTGGCCGCGCCGCTGACGCCGCGCGGGGCTTCCCAGGCGGCAGCGCGGCCTCCCGGGCGGCCATGAGGCCGCGCGGCGCCATGTTTGTTCCGGGCACGCTGCGGGCGGGGCCGGCCGATGGGCGCGCGGGGCCGGGGCGGGCCGGGGCGGGCCGGGGCGGGGCGGGCCCGGGCGGGGCGGGGCCCGGGCGGGGCGGGGCGGGGCGGGGCGGGGCCCTGCCTCCCGGCCCCCAGCGGCGCTGTTCCGGCTCGGGCGGTACTGGGCCGGGCGTGGCCCAGCGCGGTCCGGAGATGCGCCGCCTCGGGCAGGAGCGCAGAGGAGCCGGAAGTCTGTATTTGTCTGCAACACGCGTGTTAGCCGTTTTACGCTCGGGCTTCAGCGAGGCGAGTGGTGGGAGCGCCACGACGAAAGCCTGGGGTTGCGATCTCCGCCGCGATGGGGCCGGGCCCCCCAGGAGCGGACCCAGGCTTCACCCCACCCGTAGGGGGACCCCGAGCCCAGAGCCACGAGTCAGCCCAGGCGCGGCAAAAGCAAGAGTCTCGTGGCCTTGACTGTTTCTCCGAACCTAGCTTGAACTCGGAGGGAAAGGAGTAAATCCGCACTGAACTGACCCCAAGGCCAGATGCTTGAGCGCGACGCCGGTGCGGGTTTGGGAGACAGAGAGCGGTGACACTTCACTCGCCTTTTGAAAACTTGGAAGGCACAGATACCTTCTGCTCTGCCGAGATGGAGGAGTCCTTGGAGCTGGGGAACAGAATCAGAAGCTTCACGAGTTAGAAAGCCCGAGAAAGCGCTGTGGGACTGCAGTGGGACTGCGGGTGCCTGGAAGGCAGAGGGGGAGGAGAAGCAGAAGTGAGAACCGGGACTGCTCAAATGCAGAAGGAGCCAGCGCTGAAGTCCTCGGTCCCTCGGTGCCCTGCAGGCACACAGGGCCGTTACCATTCTACTATGCTGGTTTCTGACGCTCCGGCGGGAAGCCAAGAAGGGTTCTAGACACAGGCCCCCAAAGCCTGGGTAAATGGTAGATAGCACAGCGGGTAGGGCGTTTCGTTTGCCTTGCATCAGCCGACCCAGGTTCGATTCCTCTGTCCCTCTCGGAGAGCCCGGCAAGCTACCGAGAGTACACCGCCCGCACGGCAGAGCCTGGCAAGCTCCCTGTGGCGTATTCAATATGCTAAAAACAGTAATAACAAGTCTCACAATGGAGACGTTACTGGTGCCCGCTTGAGCAAATCGATGAACGGGATGACAGTGCTACAGTGCTACACAGAAACAGATGTGATGGAGGGCCAGAGAGAAGGTACAGGGATTAAGGCTAAGGCACCTGACCCACATGCAGCTCAACCAGGTTTGGTCCCCAGCTCCACATATGGTACCCAGAGAACTTCCAAGAGTGATTCCTGAGTGTTGAATGAGGAGTAAGGCCTGTACCCTTGGGTGCACCACACCTGCCCCTAAATAAAGAGAAAGATGTAAATCACCTCCAGAAAAAAAAAATGTCAGATTAAACTCATGTCGATAAATAAATAAATAAATAAACTAACTCACAGTCATAATAAAACCTTTTAGACATTGTCATTAGCCCAAAAGTGGATTTTCCTGTGCTGGTGGGGTCTTGAGAATTCTATGAAAGATTTGCATACAAAACCCAGAAGATTGAAAGTTAGACCCACTAAATTCACCTAGCGCTACACCTACATCAGTTTAATTGAGACAGAGAGGGGAAATAGAATGCCAAATTCTCATTTTGTAGAAAAGAAATTTTATGTAGTTGCTAAACTTCAAGAATCCAGAAATAACCATATAGGCCTACAATTTTGAAATACAGTGTCAAGGGCCTGATGGAATACCTTAAAAAACCCTGAGAACTGACAAAGCTCAGGGACATGGCCACTTTTGATTTTGGCCACATTCAGTAGTGCTCAGGGTTCACAACTGGCTCATGCACTGGGATCACTCCTGGCAGTGCATTGGGGACCCTGTAGCATTGTCAGGGTTTGAACCTGGAGTTGGTTCTGTATAAGTGCCATATTTGCTGTACTATCTTTCCGTCCCTAGGAATAAGGCTTTTGATAAAGTGTTATCAAATTATTAGGGAGTGTAGAGGACCACCAGGCCTGTATCCAGCAGTGCTCAGAAGGCTATGCAGTGCTGGGGATTAAACCCAGGCCAATGTCCAGTCCTTTGAGAATTTCCCCAGGCTGTTTTCTGCTCTTCAGAATAATCTCTTTGAAGCTTGGTACTGCTGTGAGGAGGGTCAGGGGAGCTCTGAACTGATGGAACTCAGAGTGAGGCTGTGTGGCATAAATTCAGAAGGAATAGACTGACTTTCAAAAAATCAGAATCTAAAACCAATGGAGCCACCAACTTATATATATTTTAGGACAATTCGTTTGAGTGAGTTTGCATTTCTTCATAATAGGGACCCAAAGACCTGATGTGAGAGGAAATTTAGAGTTTGAGTTAGCAGAGGTAGTGCCTTTGCCTTGCATGCCCCTGAGCCTGGCTTGATTTGTGTCTTCACATATGGTCCCTGATCAGCGGCGTAGGAATAATCCCTGAGCACCACCAGGTGTAGCCCAAACACCACCTCCCAAAGAGGGGAAGTTTAAGGACAGAGCACTGGAGGGTTTGTTTGATTTGGGTCTCATTTGGCATTGCTCCTGTGTGTAATCACAAAATAAATAAGTGATTGGCAGTGGCGGTCTCACTGGCCTACCACGTGTGTTCGGTGGCCATGAACCGCTTCCCTCCCCCCAGCCTGCATCCGAGCCAACAGATACACAAAGAAAGGAACAGGGCCACCAGGCTGGTTGGTGATCAGTTGCCGTTTATTCCATTCTCCGAACGCGCCTGTTCCTGTCTCACTAAGTGCCCCATTCCAGTCTCACACTGCCCCTCATCCCATCTCCTCCTGTCTCCCATGCTAGTTGCTTCCCCATGCTAGTTTCTCCGTGCTCCATCTCACTGCCCTGGTTTCTTGCCCAGCCTCCAAGCATTGAGGGTAGCACAATCAACATATGAAAGCCCTTCCTCCTGATAAGACAATGAGAAATATCACCAAGAGGTGTATTTCTCCTTTCCTTTGTCCAAAAACCATTGAAACATTCAACTTAATTCTACTTTTTAATATTAACCATTTTGTATGACATAGTAAGAGATAATTAAGCTTGTAAGTTGGCTCTCCTAGGGACATCTCACTATAGATCCCAGGCTACAGTGCTCAGACCAGATTAGTCTTTCCTAACCCTAAGCAGGGTCCTTATCCAGTTACTCTTTGGATCATGATAGAATTCGTGCTCTTATAGTTAAGTATTATGGTTCTTGGCCTGGCCGGTTTCGATGCCAGGGTAGCTCATAGATTGCCCTGGGTCCATCCAGTCCCTTGTCGGGACCCTGTCATTGGGGTGCTAGGAACTAAGGGCAATTGAAGCATAAATCAAGAAAACAGATGCCTAGTAGTGAATATTACTCAAAGTCAATTAACTCCCATGTTAGAAAAACAGCATTAACTGTCTTCCTGTTTCTATACATATTACTCTGGAGTAAACTATGCAAAGGACATAAGAGAAGGAGAAAAGCAGTATTTCACTTACAAATATAAATCAACAGTCTGATTTGGGGATAAGGGTGATTGACCAGGTGGAACAGAGCACAGAGAAGAGGTTAGTTAAAGATAAACACACAGGAATGTGAGTGCCTTGGGAGCACTATCATGGGTGTAACCCAATAAACCTAAACTCCCTGCAGCCAGAGAGAAACAACAAATCAGTGTAATCCTACACTTCTGGAAGGACTCAGGGGACCAGATGTGGTGCCTGGAATTGAAACAGGTTGACTGCATGCAAGGCAAGCGCTCTAGACTCTGTATTTAATATTGCTCAGGCGCTGGAGCACTGAAGGGTTTGATTCACAAATTCAATTAACAGATAAAAATTATTTAAAGGCCTTATCAGCAAATAGCATTAGATATAAACTAAGGTCAATGTTAGTCTTCATCAGAGTTCCCCTTCCCTTTTCAACTCAGCTCTCACATTATGACTTAACTTTTGGTGGGGGGAAGTATTTTCCAGAGGTCCTCAGGGCTTTCTCCTGGCTTTGCACTCAGGGATCACTCCCCACTGGTAGGGCTGGGGAGAACCGTATTGGGTTCTGGGAATCAAACTCAGGTGTGCAACACTACCCACTGTAATATCACTCTGCCTCAGAATCTTTGACATTTGCATATTTCATACCTAATAACTTTTATAAGCTTTTGTATTCTAGTTCTGGGAAGAGCTGAGAGATAGTAAAGAACAAGTGGAGTGGAACCAAAATTTTTATTTATCTGGTTTTGGGTTATTCCTGGCTCTGTGCTCAGAAATAATCCCTTGGACTTGGAGGGCCATATATGGTGATGGGATTGAATTGAGATGACTGACTTGAATTCAAGGCAAGTGCCTTATTTCCTGAACTGTCCCCAGCCCGGAGGTCTTCAGTTTGGCAGTAGCTTGGCAGCCAAACCCATCAACTGCCCCTGGCGCCCTGTAATCCCATCAACAGCCACCACCCAGAACTATAAAATAAAGCTCCTGGAAGAGAGTGATGCAGTTTCTTGCCCCCGCGCCTGGCTGTCTTCACCGGGCCCCTCGGAGTGGGGCAGGTTGAGTTTCCCTCCTGGCCCCGAGCAGAGCACCAGCAGCCGAAAACCTCTGGAACCCAGCCACAGCCATGCTCAAGGCCCCTCTCCACATGTTTGGACAAGCCTCACGCATGAAGGAACCAGCAGAGGAACCCAGGTGTGCGGGACCCAGGGCTGGGATCGCCAAGCCTGCTTGGATCAGGACTGGGCCTCTTCCAACCAGATACCCCCCTTTCCAGTAATTTGGGAGCCACAACCACAAACTGCCCCCATCAACGGCCAACATCCAGAGACTATAAAACCAAACTCCTAGAGCGTGTGCAGGTGCATCTTATAGCCTAGTTCTCCTCGGAGAACCTGGCAAGCTACCAAGAGTTTCCTGCCCGCATGGGAGAGACTGGCAAGCTCCTTGTGGTGTATTCATATGCCAAAAACAGTAACAATGATGGGTCTCATTCTCCTGACCCTGAAAAAGCCTCTAATGCGGCACTGTTGGGAAGAAAGAGTAAAAAGAGGCTGCTAAAATCTCAGGGATAGGATGAATAGAGACGTTACTGGGCCGGCTTGAGCAAATTGATGATCAATGGGATGACAGTGATAGTGATGTCTCTAGTCCAGAAACAAAAAATTAAAAGTAGTCTTGAGTCTCAGCGATATTAGAACAAAATTTATACTACACCAAAACAAATTATACTAAACATTGTACCTTCAGACCTTCACATTGAAAATAGACTTCGTTTTATTTATTTATTTTATTCAAGGTTTATATGGGTCTTGATTTTCAGTGATGGTTCTGATTCTACTGAGTATACATGACTGAGAGACTTAGGCGAGGGTTTTGACACTATCAGTTTTTTATTTCAACACTCCTATTCATCCCTGAGTCAGAAAGGGCTACCTAGGAGGTTCCTCTGAAGTTCATTTGCCTAATTAGTATGAACAAACCAACGGGAACCTGTAAACCCATTTTTATTTTATTATACCATATATTCCTTATGGAGGTCATTATTTTCATTTATTTATTTATTTATTTTGGCGCTTTTTGGGTCACACCTGACGATGCACAGGGGTTACTCCTGGCTTTGCGCTCAGGAATTACCTCTGGCCGTGCTCAGGGGACCATATGGGATGCTGGGATTTGAACCCGGGTCGGCTGCGTGCAAAGCAAACGCCCTACCCGCTGTGCTATCTCTCCAGCCCCGGAGGTCATTATTTTTAAAGTGTAACATTTTATTTAGAAGTTTTGAGGTGAGGAGAGTAATGCACTCAAGAGAAAGCAGAGTGAAGAGAGAGCCCCAGCACATATCCCAGCATTAAAAGTATGATGGGAAGAAAGCACACATCCCAAGCCGGGATATGTGGGAGTTTGTCCTTGGGCAACACAGGTGCCCAGCAGGACACATCTCATAGGCAGCACAGGAGCCATGAAGATTATGGTTTAGTTCTAGTTCTAGTTCAGCTCTCCAGGTACCTAGTAGGATTATGCTGATTCCATACTGAAGAGGTCCTAAAACACATCTCCGCTTGCTATCTCTCAGAAATTAGTGCGGGCCTGCATATTCTCCTAGTTCTAAAAGACTGGTGTTTACCTAAATCAGCACTGTGTTTTTCGAAGTATAAATAACACCTGGTAATTAAGAAGGTAACAAGATTTAAGAAAAACTGCATGGAAACCAAAATGATCTCACCATTCTGCTTTACAATGTAGTTTCCAGAAATTAACGATGATAAGAATCAGGAAATAACTATGGTAAATGTTTATTAACTCTTAAAATGCTTGAAATTGGGTTTAATAGTTTATTATGACTTATAACTGTCAATTTAAAAACATCCATCAAACCATGTAGAAATAAGTATGCAAAAAAGTCTGCGAAACAAAACATACTTTAAACATGTTTAAGTAGATAGATTATCTGAAATTCCAGATTTTCAGTTTTCATTATTATGCTATGGCAGCCAAGTAATCCTTAACTTCTGTTGGAGTAAGTCTCCTAAATCCAGCTTCATTGCAGATTCCAACTTCTATATTATCTTCTGTCATCTGCCCCTCAAAGCTTTCCTATTGAAGAAGAAGTAAAGATTAATTTTCCAACCAGTTAACCGTAAAATCATTTTAAACCCTATTGTAGTCCAGAGCCATAGTACAGTGGGGAGGGTGCTTGCCTTGCATGAGGCTGACCCGGGTTTAATCCCTGGCATCTCACATGGTCCCCAAGCACCATTAGGAGTGATCTCTGAGTGCAGAGCCAGGAGTAAGCCCTGAGCACACTGCAAGGTGTGCACCCCCCATATATATATATAAAAAAACCATATATATATATATAAAATAAGATCTTGAAATAACCTTTAGGGTTAAGATGGCTGTATGAATGGCATCTTCAAGCTCCAGGTCTTCATTATATCTAAAGAATTTTTAGGGAAAAAGAGAAACAATGATTCATTGCAGTGATATACATTAGGACTAGCTGAAGAGTTGTAACAATTAGAAAAAAAGTCTAAACACTCTAAAAAATACCAAGTTACGTTCTTTTAGTCACCTCATTGAGAAAGCTTTGGTCTCCTGAGTACTGCTTGTGAAGACTACCCTACCACCCCAAATTTATGTTACATGAAAACTGTACTGAAAAGATCATCCCTTGGTTAAAGTGTTAATTCAAACTTTTTCTACTCAAAAGCTAGGACTTAAAAAAAAAAAATCTCTAAAGAGATCCATTAGCCACAACTTTTCCGGGATATCCAGTCCTGGCTGAGACCTCTGGGGCAATCTTGGGAGATGCCCCAACAGATGCTGCCATACCTCTAGCCAGACTGCCTAAATATTCTGCAATTTCTGGAGTGCACTGTCATGCCCCATGCCCAAACTATACAATAATAATATCTCTGATGGAGCACAGCAGATTGAATAGGAACGTATGTAGAAACCGACTAATCTCGACCAACAAAACCATTAACACAAAAGGCTTAACTTGAAATAACAGTTTAGTGAAGCTGCAGATATAAACAATGTCCCCACGATGTGATACTACAATTTTTACAAATTTTCTTTTAAAGAAATACTTTTTGATCATCCTGTTAGCCGGTTATGGGTAACAAGCAATATAAAATAAATTATATGGCCCTGTTACGGTGGCAGGCCTGAGGGATGGTTGGGAAAACGCAGACACTGGTGGAGGGAACGTGACTGGTGGTGGTAGTGGGGTTGAATACTGAACACCTGTAACAAATCATCATGAACGACTTCATAAAACACGGTGTTTTAAACAAAGTACGTGGGGGGGAAAAAAAAGATGGGGATTATTTTGATTAGAGTCTAGACTGCAAGCCAGGAACAAGTGAGAGCAAGGTTTTTATGAGGATGTAATACCCGATTTTTTACATAATGTGGCTTTTTCTTCACATATGTATCATGGGCTACAGAAATAGGTCACTGTGCTGAGCCTATTTGTGTGGAAGGCCGGGGTTTGATCCCTAGTATTTCAGGGTCCCCTGAGCAATGTCAGAAGAGAATCCCAAGCAAACCCAGAAGTAGGCCCCAGCTCTGTCACACTATTAATAAAAATAAAAAACACTTAAATTATTAAAAACTTTCCCTTGCTATTTTTTTTCCAAAAGATGGCAGAAGAAATTAAAAAAGACAAACTTGGGGGCTGGAATGATAGTACAGCATATAGGGAGCTGGTCAAGTATTCAGCGAGCCCAGTGTGATATCAGTACCACATATGGTCCTCCAAGTCTGCCAGGAGTGATCCTGAGCTCACCTAGATGTGGGACCCCAACCCGCAAAAAACAACCATATAGCAAACCACCATGAAACATAGAAAGATAACAATAGATGAGTATTATCCCTTAACCTACAGAAAGCTAAAAAGTCAGGGAGGAAACAGTTTGCTTGATTTTTAAGAAGGCTCACATACAGATCAATACTCATTATTAAATTAGTTTAAGAGAGCGGAAACTTACAAAGTAAGCTTCCTAATTAATCTAGTTAAGGTTTACCTCTTTTCAAGGAAAGTTTTTCCATTCACATAGTTCTTCCCCATGGCTGTGGCTTTCCATGCAAAGTAAGCTCCCTAATTAGGAAAAAAATAGATTTTACTATGTTAATATCGTATCACATTACTGTCATTTTGTTTTATTTTATTGAATCACCGTGAGACAGTTACAAGCTTTTATGTTTGGGTTACAATCCCACAATGATCAAACGCCCATCTCTCCACCAGTGCACATTCCTCACCACCAATATCCCTGGTATACCCCCCCTTTCCCACCCTCCCCCTGCCTCCATGGCAGACAATATGCCCCATACTCTCTCTCTACTTTTGGGCATTATAGCTTGCAACAAACACTGAGAGGTCATCATGTTTGGTCCATTATCTACTTTCGGCATGCATCTCCCATCCCAACTGGTTCCTCCAGCCATCATTTTCTTAGTGATCCCTTCTCTATTCTATCTGCCTTCTCCCCTCTGCTCAGGAAGCAGGCTTCCAGCTATGGGGCAATGATGTTATTCTATACTCCATAAATGAGTGCAGTCCTTCTATGTCTGTGTCTCTCTTATAGACTCATTTCTCTTAGCATGATACTCTCCATGTCTATCCATTTATAAGCAAATTTCAGAACTTCATCTCTCCTAACGGCTGCTTAGTATTCCATTGTGTAGATGTACCAGAAACTTTGTAGTTTGTGCCTAATCTCTAAGGTCATAGAAGAATTTACTAGAATACCACAATAATGCATTTTCAGGGAGAGAGATGGAATCCCAAGCGGGACTCCGGGAGCCTAGGGGCTACTCATGAAGACACTTGGTCAACGGGACTGTGGCTCAACATAAATGTACAAGAATGTGGTGTTAGTTGGGCTCTATGGTACTAGGGACCACAAGGGCCACACCAGCAATGCTCAGAGGACCATGTGGTACTGAGGATCAAACCAGGATTGAATGCACAGACATATCTACCCTGTAAAATATACCCAACTCCTAGAAGATTTTGAAAAAATATTAGAGAAGGGTTGAGACAATGGTGGAGGGAAGCAGACACTTTGTAGAAGATGTGGTGTTGGAATGCTGTATGGATAAAATTCTATCATTAGGGACCGGAGAAATAGTACAGTGAGTTGGGCGGTTTGTCTTGCACGCAGCCGACCAGAGTTCCATCCCCAGCATCCAGTATGGTCCCCCAAGCACCGCAGGAGTCATTCCTGAGTGCAGAGCTAGGAGTAATCCCTGAGCATCACTGGGTGTGAACCAAGAGATAAAATAAATTCCATTATTAGCAGTACTGTAAGCCATGATGCCTCAAAAGAAAACAAAGCAAAAAACAAAAAAGCGGAACAACTAAACAACCCCCCAAAACAAAAGGTAAGAGGAAGTGGGGAGACAGCCCCAAGGGCTGGCCTGCATGCCTAGCTCATACAGGGTCCAGGCTCCATTCTAGGCACCTGACAGCTTCCCTGGCTCAAGAGAAAGCTAGCACCCAGGTGACCCCCAGCAGAGCCGGGGAGCCCACCAAACACAAAACAGATTAGAGAAAAAAGAACAAAGAGACGTGAAGAAACTTGTAATTTTCTCAAATATTTACTCCTATAAAGACCCATCAACTTGCATACTTCAAATATGCAGTTTATTATATACCTTTAATGTAAAAATACCAGTCACAAGATACAGATTGATTTAAAGTACTAGTCAAGAACAGTAGTTTAGGAGGCCTGAAGGAATCATGTAGGGCATCAGGTAGGGCACTTGTCTTACATAGGGCTGACTGTGTTCATGACCCAGCACAAGCACTTCGAGCTGTGGCCCAAACACCAAGACCAGGCAATGAACAAATCTGTCATCTACATCTGAAAATTAGTGACCAAATCTTTATCATAGGTAAATAAGTGAAAAGAGCTTTTCATAAACAAATGTTCAAGAGTTTTGCTGTTTTATGATGCTCAGCAAAAGCAGCAATAATGTCATGTTGTTCACCTTACTGGCCGCACAGTATATGTACACAGAAAAAAAAATACTGAAAGAAATATACCAATATATTTTAGTCTTTCTTTTCTGGGTTTTGGGGCCACATCCAACGGTGCTCAGGGGTCACCTCTGGCAGGGCTCAAGAACCATGAACACTACTGGGGATCTTGACTGCATGCAGGGCAAACACCTTAATGGTGGTACTATTTCTCTGGCTTCCCAATATAGTTTAAAATAAATGATTACCTCTTAGGTACAACAGACAAAAAAGGACAAATGATAAAACTTGGGTTCTGCTCCCTACTGATGAGGATAATTGCGGCCTTGTCACTGAGCTTCAGAAGCTCAGAGATGAGTGTTAGAGACAGTACAGCAGATAAGAGTGCTTGCCTTGTAAATGGCCAGTCAGGGTCTGATCCCTGCCAGCCCATATATTCTCCAAGTCCTGCCATGAGTAATTCCTGAATGGAGAGCCAGGAGCAAACAACAGGGTGAGGCCCCCAAACCAAAACCAAACAAAAAACCCAATCAACCTAACAAACAAAAAGCTCAGCTATGTTCAATGATGGGAGCTGTCAGATTTCCCCAAATAACTTCTTTTTTCTAATTTAAGCAACAAGCAGCAAAATGTTATCCTCTCAGTTTTCTTTTTCAGATTAGAATTTAAATTTAGTCAACTTTTAATTATCTAGCAATCTACAAGGATCAGTTCTGTATCTTTTCTTCTGGTTACTGGAGTGACAGATAAGGATCATTTGTATCCTCTATAAAACTTCAATTCAGATACCAGTCTCCAGCTTTAGAGCAGATAAAACACACATACTGTAAATCACAGAATTTAAGACAGTTTAGTAACATCAGTGCCTGTACAGGAAGAGTTACATTTAAGCTTCCCAAGATTTAACTAGAGCAGAGAGAGACACTCAATTCTAGATCAAAAGATTTAATTATACTTTGCGAAGTAAAAAAATTCCAGGGATTTAGATTTGGTAAAAACTATTTTAACAGTGTATGAAATGAATGACATGACCAGAGAGGGCAGAATATAGCTTTATCAGAAAACTAAATTTCCAACATCCTAAGTGTGCAAATGAAAATATACTTTATACTTTCTTAAAACCTAGAGACAATGATACTGCAGAATTTTAAGCATTTTTGCAATTTTTATGTTTTTGGGAAACCCTGTGCTCAGAGGTAACTCCTGGAGGTGCCAGGAACCAAACCAGGTTTACAGTTGAAGTGGTGGCAAACAGTCAAAGCACCCTACTTCCTCTGCAATCGGTCTGGCTCCTTGATTTCTATTTTTGTTTAGATAATCTAGTCATCAATAATCACTTAAAAAAAATCTCCTAAATACATGTAAAGGTACTTACAGATGGATCTGACTGAAATAAATACGGTCGTCCCTCATTCCAACCACAAATAAGTAAAGAAACACCAAAAGGACGAACACCACTGCAGAAACAAAATGAAAATTATGTGTCATCATAGTGTTAATGACCAAAGGGGAAGTCAGAACTACAGAACATCAGGAATTTGCCTTGCCCGAGGCCAATCCGGGTTCAATGCCTGGCATCCCGTACGGTCCCCCAAACACCACCAGGAACAGCTCCTGAGTGCAGAGCCAGGAGAAACCCTGAGCATCGCTGGGTGTGACCCAAAAAGCAAACAAAACAAAACAAAACAAAAAAGGGAAGAATCAAATAAAGAGTTCACATAAGACACATTATCAGGGAAACAATCAGATTTTTAAGTTTCTTAAGTTATTTACTGTAGATGCCCATTATGTTTCTTTAAATTTTCAGTGTCAATGTACAGATTTGAGAATACTTTCATAAATTAACTGATTTCAGAGTCCTACTGCTGTATATTAATAACCCCTGTACTATCTCTTTGGCCTCAAAAGCACAACTTTCAATATATTTAGCTTTCCCATGGGCTTTATTATTAGCAGCTAATTTTATAATACCTTTTCACATTATATCTGAACTCAAGAATAGTGGAGTTAAAGTAAGACTAACATGTCACAGAGTTTGTTTTCATTGTGTGCCTGCAGCAAATAATTTCCATCTGGAAGGATAATTTGGAAGCAGTGATATCTGCTCATAAAGAAGTATCATAGTCACTGAAAAATGAAGTCTGTCAATCTAGAGCTGCCTTTTTTGCTATTTTACGAATAGCAAGAAAACATTCCCATTTTTTCCTTAAAATATTCTACATCTAATGAAAGAAACAATCATCACTATTAATTTTCTCTACTTATTAGTAAGCAAAACACTACAAGTCCTATTAATTTATTAATTTATCCATCCATCTAAGTTTTCAAAATCTTAGTTTATGTGTAATCAATTGTTTTGTGCAGAAGTAGGCATTGGTCAAAATAAATTTTTTAATTATTTGATGTTATTCTTAGAGATACAAATAGACTTAAAATATTAAGTCTTAACAAATATGTTTAAGAATTATAGTTCAGTTTTTATTAAACTCTAGGCTATAGAATTCTTCTTCATGAAGCAAATGTGTATCTCTCACAGTTGTGATGTGTGAGATTTGTCAGAAAATGGTATAGTAAAATTGACATTTTTCTTTTTCTCTTGCTGGCAATGATTAGAAACATACCGGTTAGAAATAAAAAATACATGTTCTCTCTTTCAAGCAGCCCATATACAGTCTTGAATGGTAATTATCAAGGCTATTCTAGGAGTACCTGATAATCTACGGAGAGTTTCCTGCCCTCACCTCACTGGAGAGCCTGGCAAGCTTCCCGTGGCGTATTCATATGCCAAATACAGTAACAATGATGGATCTCATTTCTCTGACCCTGAAAGAGCCTCTAATGTGGCACTGTTGGGAGACTGCTAAAATCTCAGGGCTCGGACGTTACTGGGCCCGCTTGAGCAATTCGATGATCAGTGGGATGACAGTTATAAAGTGATTAGTAAGCAAATAAGAGGGTTAAGAAGTCATGCATTTTCATCTGTGACAAAAAGTGGATCTATCACAACTTGAGGAAGAAAGTCACTCACCCTGACTGGGTGTACTCTTGCATCACAGAAGCCACCCTCTGCACCAGCTGAGCTGTGGGAATGGGCTCCTGGTAAACAAGATAGTACTGCTGAGCTAATTTCCGGGCTCTGTGCACAAGCACTCTAAAGAAGAAACATTTAATTAATTAAGACACACTCCCTACAAACCCTTCTGTAGCCATACAATGAGCAGCACAAGTTTTACATGCATCGCTTCCACAGAGCTCAAAGCTAGTCTGAAACAGACAGACATGGAGTTCAGGCATTTTTCTTATGGCCTCCTAGCTGTGCTCATGGCTCACACCTGGCTCTGTGCTCAGGAATCATTCCTGGTGGAGATCAGTGCTGGAGTCTAAACCCAGGTTAGCCACAAGCAAGGCAAGCGCCTTACCTGCTGTACTATCTCCCATCCTGTCTCCTAATTTTCCCTACTAACTGTACTATAAAAAGTACTGCAGAGGGGCTGAAGTGATAGCACAGCAAGTAGGGCGTTTGCCTTGCACGCGGACAACCCAGGTTCAATTCCCAGCATTCTATATGTCCCCCAAGCACCGCCAGGAGTATTCCTGAGTGCAAAGTCAAGAGTAACCCATGTGCATTGCCGGGTGTAACCCAAAAAGAAAAATAAAAAAGTACTCCAGAGATGAAGTAACAAAAAACAAAACAAAAACCTACTTGCCTACCTGTAATTAACAAATATAAATATTTGTTGAAAGACATGGATTTTATTTCCTAAAAATGAAGGGCTGGAACACAGCACAGTGGGTAAGGTGTTTGCCTTGCACGCAGCCAACCCAGGTTTGATTCCTCCGTCTCTCTCGGAGAGCCCGGCAAGCTACCGAGAGTATCTCGCCCACATGGCAGAGCCTGGCAAGCTATCTGTGGCGTATTCAATATGTCAAAAACAGTAACAAGTCTCATGGTGGAGATGTTACTGGTGCCCAGACGGGCAAATCGATGAACAACCGGATGACAGTGACAGTGACTAATCTAAAAAAATAGCAAGATAATAGGATTTTCCACTACCACCTCATCTACCACTATTCTGAACTATGTACCTTATCTCTGTGTATAATACTCATGCCCCGACTCTCTAATTTCAGTGGTCACACACTGTAATATTCCTTTTATTCAGCGTAACAGGATTCATTCTAGTGAATTCTGACCACTTTCCACTGACACGCCTTTTTCTTACTCATTAAAATTTATGAAAACAAAACCAATGCTACACAAACACTAACCATGAAATAATTATTATTTTGTTAAATAATAAAGCTGTCACTCTCTTTCAATTTGCTGGCACCTTGATGTAAAAATAATCTCTTTTCCTGTGAAATATACATAAGTGATCACGAGACTATTTGTATCCTGATTAACTGCCATACTCAGCAGTTTTACCATCGCCTCGGACAATTTTGTTCTTTCATTAAAAACAGGACTATTGTAAAATTAACTCTGTATGTGAATGCTTTCTTTAACTACCTGACCTTTTAAAGGGTTGGGGCATAAGAATTATACAGAGATAAGGTGCACAGTTCAGAATAATGGTATATGAGGTGGTAGCATCTCCACACCTGGTGATGCTCACGGAACCATATGGAATGCCAGGGATCAAACCTGGGTGGGTCACATGCAAGGCAAACGGCCTACCTGCTGGACTGTTGCACTGACCCTTGTGACCCTTTAGAAGCATTTTATTACAGTATGTATCACTTTGTTTTAAAAACATGTTATAGAGCATCAAAGGTGCTGCTGAACCAAGTCCTGGGACCGTGAAAGAATTGTGATAAAGACAAAAAGCAAAAAACACCAAGAGAGAAAAGGAGTAAACACTGCACTGGTCTCCTTTTAATAACTGTGATATTGAACTGTTCTCCTTCAAATAATTCTCTTTTTTCCTTCTTTCTTTGAGCCACACCAGGACCAGGCTGGTACTCTGGTCCCTGGCTTGGCATTCAAAGATCACTCTTGGCTGTGCTGGTGGGATCATGTATACGGTGCCAGGGACAGAACCTGGGTTGGCCACACACAAGAAAAGTGCCTTACCTGCTGTACTATCTCTCCTGCTCCAATTCTTAATCCGTCCTTTTCAGGCAAACTAAATCTAGCAGTCAATGTGGCTACTGTTCGTAAGCAAAATACAAGAGGCAGAGCTGGGAGATTAAAAAAATTGCCCTTGATTTTTCTCTTCAAATAGATTATAAGCAATTTATGTGGTGACAAGCAAAACAACAAAACAGTATAAAGTACCTGTAATCTGGGCCCATACCACTATACACCAAACCTATATGCTTGGTAATTGGTTCCACTTTGTGAACACTTCGCTCATCATACAGAATAGATTTCTGTTTCTTCTCAGTTGCCAATACCACACCATTTGCAGCTTAAAAAAAGGCAAAAAATACAGCGTAAATGTTTAATCATTTAAAGGCTACTTCAAAAAACATTTTCTAATTACGGATGCATTTCATCCAGACTCCATTTCCTCTAATTTTAGAACTATTTTAAAATACAAAAGTCATCTTAGAAACAGACATTCAATTTTTCCCTTACTGTATCAATGCTTTCCCCAATTCAATGCTTATCAACCATTTTTTATTGTGTTCCACCTTTGACCGTGTTTACTTCCTGTGGGCCCTCATCAACTGGCTGACCACCAAGTCTTGTGCAATAGACCCCAATTTACTTGATTTTCACCTAGGGCTTCCTTGGAATATCCCAGGGCCCAGTCAGGCCAGCCCTAGTTGAGAAATGCTGATATTACAGCAAGAAATCTCTATAGCTGTTATTAACGTTTCTTAAAATGTTCTAGGACACTTACGAATCAAGATGCTCTCTCCTACCGTTTTTATCACTTAAAGTCAACAATTTCAGACTTTTCTTATAAGGTATCTTTTAGATTGCTCCATAATATACTTTCCCTAAATTATAGTTATGTTAAAAACTACTATACAACAAATGACATGTAAATGGTGGGAAAACAAAATGATACTCAGATTTCTAAGTTCTAAGACTATTTGTGGACTATCACATAAAATAAAAATGACCATATTTTCAAGAAAATAAATCTTACCCATCTTCTTAGGTTTATTGGTTCATTTCTTTAAACTTCAAAACATTAGAAATCAACAAAATGCTACCTCTTGATCATAAAGCTCTTAAAATTACTAATTAATTACAAAAGAACATTAGGCCAACTATTCAAAAACGATTGTTGCCTTTCCTTACCTTTAATCCCCACAGACGGGGCTCCTCCAGCCACAGCAGCCAAGGCATACTCAATCTGGACAAGTTTACCAGATGGGCTGAAAAAGAAAGAATGCTGTTTGCTAATCACATCTTTCTCACATACCTATAATGGGGACATCAGTGAGAGCAGATACTTGTCAAATTCACTCATCAGACACTAAGGAAAACAAGGTGGGCTTTATTTTTATTTTGGGGGGAGTTCTAACTGTACTCAAAGATCACTTCTGTGCGGCCAGGAGACTGTGTGGAGTGGGAATCAAACTGGAACTGGCCGTGTGCCAAGGTGTCTTAGCCCCTGTCCCACGTCTCTGGCTCTCCAAGATGGGTCTTAAATCGATCATGATGGCTGAGGGAAAGAGAACACTAGGGTCTCTGTCTTGCATGAGTGGTTCTTTTCTGTCCACCCTGAACTCTGCAGAGCCCTCTACATCACTGCTAGAGTCCTGAAAGCCCCCGGCACCACTGGGGTGGACACGGTTACCCCAGCACCAGAACATCCTGCCGTTTGGCAAATACAGCCAGGAGTGACCTGTGGACTGCCCAGTATTGCTTGGGAAGTCACCCCTAGCCTGCCAAATTATCACAAAGTTGTACAGAAACTTTTCTGAGCAATCTGAACATGTTCACAGTGAAGCTCTGATTATTACTTAAAGCAGCACCATTACTGTTGCTCATCTGTCCTTAAGATTCTGACCAACCCCGACACTCCAGCCACCTGGAGACTGCTATCCTGTTTGTAAATCGGGTACAGGATTTTGAAATAGTGTGACTATTTCAAAAGGCTGTCGTAAAGATTAAGTGGTACCTATGCAATTAACAGTAAATAAACAGTAAACAATAATGCTATTAGGAACATTTAGATTTGTGTAAAAAAGAAAGGCAAGTATTTCACATGGATAGTGTTGGACACAAGGCCCAAGATCTAAGTATAAACCATAACAAAGTTCTATGTAAAACTTTTGCTAGAAGTAGATTACAAGCTGGTTATATCTAACAGATCTGAGCTCATAGGGTTCGTACCAGACTAATTTTTTAGGACATAATTTATTTCAACCTAGCTCCAAGCATCTTTAACATCAGAGACCAATCATATAGAAAAAAAATTTTCCGAGCAAATGCAGTTCGTCCAAAGTAATACAACTAGAATCATATAGTCTACTACTAAAAAAAAAAAAATCTTGACTTTTGGATTGTCATCTATTTTATCTTCATAACGTTACAAATAGTCTCTCACTCACGTTTCTATCGAACCATCACACTTCGCTGCCCAGACTGCTGTGAGAATGAACCAAGCCCTTTGTTAAGCAAAGTCTCGGTGTGGAATGTATTTCATTACCGCCTTTCAATCCTTAGGAGATATTCTCCATCTGGAATCAGGGAAGCTACACCGACCACTCAGAGTAGAAGCCCATGCGCTCCTGCCTCATACACCAAAAACCATTTCCCTCTGTGATTGATCAATGTCATCGATCAGGTCATCAGCTGATTTTTATTTTTTAAATTAAAAAATATAATTGGGGGTGGTGCTGGGTATGTACGCCATACTTTGTTGGGGACTGGATGTGGGGCCTTGTCTATACCCAACCCACTGAGTTCTCTCCCTAGCCCTGAATTATATTTGTCTCCCTTAAAGGAGTCAGGTCTACTCAGCCACTATTCTATACATAACCTAGAAGTTGTTGAGAGGTATAATCTAGATCTATCTAAAAAAATAGGTCTATAACAGCAGTTCAAACAGTCCTAAATTAGAGATTTAGCTGAGATGAGCATTTAAATTGAAGTTGTTTGTCTTTAGTGGTCACTATTTCAGTTCCAATCATCACATCATAACTTTATCCAGTCTACTCAGCTTCCAATTATTATTCAGTATCCAGCCCAAATATTTGGGTGGGGGGAGGGAGGAAAACACTTGAAGAAGTGTAAACTTAACCTTTTTTCTATTCCCTTACCTGAGTATACTTTTACCATGGCACTTAAAACAATTCTTTGGCCACACCCCACAGTGCTCAGGGGCTACTCCCGGCGAAGGCTGGAAGACCATATGGGTGCCAGGGATCGAACCAAGGTTAGCCATGTGCAAGGCAAATGCCCTACCCACTGTACTATTACTCCAGCCCCATCGTGGCCTTTTTCTCCGCGGAAGTCCACAAATCTGTGGAATCACTAGGTGACCGATCATCTTTGGTTTTCACTATCCATTTTCCTGTGCCAAAGCACTAGCCTCTCTACCTGGAATACGCTCCAGCGTCACTCTCTGAACCCTGCCACGCCCCACGGTTAAATCTTAAATCCTGCAATAACGTCTTGTTTCATTCTATTTACGCCTGGTGATGCTCAGGGATTACCCCTGCCCTGCACTCAAGGGCGAATCCTGGTGGGGCTGGCTGCGTGCCAAGCCAGGGCCTCGCCTGCGGTACGGGTAGGTAGGCCCGCTTTCTGTTTCACTTCCCACCGGGGCCGTCGGACCGCTCCGGCCTCACGCCAACTCTGAGCTTCTGTCCTTTCCTTTGAGAGATGCTCTTCCCCGTCCCGAGGGCCTTCCACCGTGGCAGCCCTTCCTACCTCTGCATCTTCAAATAGCTGGTTCTTCCTCACCCTCAAACAGCAGCCTTTCCTGACTGCATCATCTAAAGCCACAGACATTCTCGCCCCTCTCCGTAGAAAAGTTCCCGAAGAAGGTGAAGACAATTTCCAGAACACAGTAATAACCATCGGACGCTTTACTATCAGACTCTCCACACAAATGCAATTCACAAAAGCACTCACCGTGCAGCTGATCGCTTGCACAGCTAGCAGTTTACAAAGGGGTGGCTTTGGGCACACCTGGCAGTGCTGGAGTCTCCAGGACACGCTCCCGACCAGGGGAGTGCGCGCCCGAACGCGCCCCTGGTCGGAGACGTGCCACGTGTGTCCGAGTGCGTGTGTGTGTGGGGGGGCGAGTGGGCCGGAGAAGGGCCGGTATGTCAGGGACGGCGGAAGTGGCCACGCAGGGCGAGGGTGCAGGTGCGGCCCCTCAGCACCCGCGGGCGCCGCGGGGATACCCGGGGCGGGGGGCGGTGCTGGGTCACTGCAGGGCCGAGACCCGGTCCCGCGCGCGGAGACCCCAAGAGAGCCTCCAGTTGGCACGTTGGCGCCGCAGCGCCGTCCCGGCCGCGCGCCGGGGCAGGCCGGGCTGACTCAGCAGCGCTCCGGCCGCGGAGAGGCGCGTCTCCCGGGCGGGCCGGGCGGGCGCCGCCCCGAGCCCCTGGGGGCAGCAGGGCCGCCGGCCGGGCAGGACGCGGGGCCCAGGACCCGCGGGACTCGCTCCGGTCGGGCGGGACGCGGCCTCCCAGCCCCCCGCCCCGCGGCGCGTGACTCGCACGGCCCGGCCGCGCTCCCTCCCGCAGCGGCCCTCCGGAGCGCCGCGGGGTTGTCCGGCCGCGCGAGGAGGCGCCCCCGGGGCGGAGTCCGCGCAGGCCGGCGGCGCGGTGCGGCGGGGCCGCGGCTCACCTGAAAGTGGTCAGCGAGAAGCTGTAGCCGCGCTCCGCCATCTTCCCTCCGCGCCCGGCGTCGCGCCCCGCGCCCGCTTCCGGCGCTGTCCCCGCCCCCTCGCGCTCTGATTGGGCGCGGGCGCGCAGGCTCGGGGCTGGCCGCGGGCGCACGACATGGCGCCGGCCCTGCTGGTGCTGCGGGCCCCGACGTGGCCGGCCGCCCGGGCGCTGCTGCGGAGCTGTTGGCGGAGCCTGCTGCCCGCGCTCCCGCCTGGCCCGGCCGGCCCGCCGTGCGGTAGGTGCAGACGCCGCGTCGGGCCGCGCGGCCTCGGCCCTGGGAGGGGATCGCTCCCCTCGGCGCTCCCCGCGCCCTCCCGCACCGCCTGGCTCCGGGCGCGGCGGCGGGTCGGCCGCTGGGCACCTGCTCCCTCGGCGCCCCGCGCCCGGCCGCCCCGAGTCCCGCACCCAGTGCCGCGTGCGGCGCTTCCGGGAGGCTCGTCCTGCGGGAGCGCCCAGAGGCGGGCGGGGTCGCGGTGCGCGGGTTGGGGGGGGTCCCGGGGCGGGCGGGGTCGCGGTGCGCGGGCTCGGGGGTCCCGGGGCGGGCGGGGTCGCGGTGCGCGGGTTGGGGGGGTCCCGGGGCGGGCGGGGTCGCGGTGCGCGGGTTGGGGGGTCCCGGGGGCGGGCGGGGTCGCGGTGCGCGGGTTGGCTGCGGGGGGCCCCGGGGGTGGGGCGGGGTCGCGGTGCGCGGGCTGGCGGGGGACGGGGTCCCGGGGCCCCGGGGCGGGCGGGGTGCGGCGCGGGCCTGCCCGGCGTCTGAGGGAGAAGCGGGCTCGTGCCGGGAGGGGACGGGTCCGGCCCCTTGGTTCGGGCCTGGCGGCAGCCGCACACAGGTCCAGGACCGCTCCTGGCCGCGCGGAGCCGGCCTGTGGGGGGCGCGATCTACCCGTATTTTACTTTATGAACCAAGTCACTCAAAGGCCTTACCCACTGCAGAAGGAGAGCCGGACTTAGTTTGCCTCTAGGAAGAGGCCGAGAGGTAGCCGTGCTTTGGGGGATCTTAAGCTTGTTTGCAAACTAACCCGAAACTGCACGCCTAGTGCACAAATGAGGGCTACTCACTTAATCCAGCTTTGTGTGCTTAGGTGCCTCTCCTTTCTTTTCTTTTCCTTTTGGGTCACACCCCGCGATGCACAAGGCTTACTCCTGGCTCTGCACTCAGGATCACTCCTGATGGTGCTCAGGGGGCCTTATGGGATGCTGGCCTTATGGGATGCAAGGCAGATGCCCTCCCAGCTGTGCTGTTGCTCCAGCCCCACCTTTCCTATTTTTATTCATGTCAGCCGCTGAACCCCCTGAGAGTCTTTGAGTAAGGTGGCAGACTCCGTGGAAATTCGCAGATTCATTTCAGCAGGTCCTTCTCAAAGATCCTATTTGTTTGAAAAGTCTGCTTTTCAAGTTTACCTTTGAGCTGTATATTTTAGTAGCACAGGTTTCCTGTTAAGTGCCTTTTTAATATAATTTGTGACTTATCAATCACTGTAGATTATTAGGAATCTACAGTCATTTAGAAGCTAGTCATTGGCTAAACAAAAATACTCTATTTTTTATGTTCATGTTATATTTTGTAGGACCAGTATTAGCAGTCCAAAATCCAGCTATATTTACAGAACCAGCAAATGATACCAATGGAAATGAGATTTCCAGCCTTTTGGATAGTATCTTTTGGATGGCAGCTCCCAAAAATAGGCGCAGCATTGAAGTGAACCGGTGTAGAAGAAGAAACCCTCAGAAGCTTATTAAGATTAAGGTATTCATGTTGGCATGATTTTCCTCTTAGTGTCCTCTGGTTATATTCAGTTAGGTTACGGGTAAATTATTCTTAGATCTTACAGTTCTGCATTCCTTTACCTAAATAAAATAGAATATTTTTGTTTGTAGGAATGTCTGCTGCCTTAATACCAAAATATTAGGAAAGCAAGGTGGGAGTTCACGGTCTAGATACAGGATTGGTTGGAAACTGGGAACATTGGTGGCAGCAAATGTGCACGGGTGAAGGGCTGGGTATTTGGAAGGATTGGGTATTTGAACGTTGTGTGACTGAAACTCAACAATGATCTTGTAGCTGTGTATCTCATGGTAGTTCAATAAAAGATATTAAATAAAAAACTGTTACTGAGTCACAGGGCTATATTTAAAATCTGGAACCATGAAACCTGTTTGATTAAAACAGTAATATTTTATGGAGTTTGGTTGGAAGAATTTTTTTTTTTCTTTTTGTGTCACACCTGGCAATGCACAGGGCCTACTCCTGGCTCATGTACTCAGGAATTACTCCTGGCTGTGCTCAGGGGACCATATGGGATGCTGGGGATCAAACCCAGGTTGGCCTCATGCAAGGCAAATGCCTAACCCACTGTGCTATTGCTCCAGCTCCTGGTTGGAAGAATTTTAAGAATTTTAGGAATGCAATTTTGCACTGATTTTCCTGACTGCCTTCATTCTGAGTAAAAAGAGTAACTTCTAGTATTCATTTTCTTTATTGATCAGTTTCTATTAAGTCTGTTTTGCTAAGTACTTTGAATATTAAAAGAAGCACTAACTGTGGGTATCTTCCATGTTTCTAGTTGGACCTGAAGTTTAATTTCCAATGTAGGGGCTGGAGCGATAGCACAGCGGGTAGGGCATTTGCCTTGCATGCAGCCAACCCGGGTTCTATTCCCAGCATCCCATATGGTCCCCTCAGCACCACCAGGAGTAATTCCTGAATGCAGAGCCAGGAGTAACCCCTGTGCATCGCCAGGTGTGACCCAAAAAGCCAAGAAAAATTTCCAATGTAGCAGAGTTAAAATCACTAGCTAGTGATTTTACTAGCAAATGATTTGCAAGGTTATTTTAGAAAGTGAAATGGTTTATTTCACAGATGTTCCTTTGTTATTCTAATGAAATGTTTGAAGTCTTTTGATGCTCAGCTTACTCTGTACCTTATATTTCAGTATACCTTTAGTATATGTTAAAAAGAGCGTGTATAAGTGCCTTACTAAAACTGGGTGAATATGTATGAAAACTCATTAAAATACCCTCTTAACATAGCTGGGAAGTTTACTGTGACACTAAGGAATAATCAAATTTGATTTATTTTTATTTATTTATTTATTTATTTGCTTTTTTGGTCACACCTGGCTGTGCACAGAGGTTACTCCTGGCTCATGCATTCAGGAATCACTCCTGGCGGTGCTCAGGGGACCATATAGGATGCCGGGAATCGAACCCGGGTCGACCGAGTGCAAGGCAAACGCCCTACCTGCTGTGCTATTGCTCCAGCCCCTTGATTTATTTTTAAAAAGTATGACATATACTGAACCTGTAGTTAAGACAGGAGTTTTTTCTTAATCGAATCACCATGAATGACAAAGTTACAAAGATATTTATGACTGAGTGTCAGGCATACAGTGTTTCTACACCTATACCTTCTCCAGTGACCCATCAAGATCCCCAGTTTCTTTCCTACCCACCAGCCTGCCTTTATGTCAGGCACTTACCCCCTCCGCTGTTGTCTAGTGTTCCCTTCCCGAACTTATCTTTACCCCACTGCACCCCAGTAGCACGCTTCCTACTGAAGACCAGTCCTTCTGCTCTTGGTTTCTGTGCTCTTGCCTATGTTTCTTTTCAGCCCACGTGTGAGAGAGATCGTTGAGTCTGTTCCTCTCGCTCTGACTGGTTTCACTCAGCACGTTAACTCTTAAGATCCATCCTTGTAGCAGCAAATTGCATGATTTCATTTTTTTTTTAAAACGCCAAGTAGTTTTCTATTGTGTATATGTACCATGTTTCTTGTTCTTGGGCACTTGGATTGTTTCAGATTTTTGCTATTTCAAATAATGCTGCAGTGACATAAACATGCAGATGTCTTTTCTGCACTGTGCTTTTGGGCCCACAGAGTGGAATTACTCAATTCCTAGTTTTTTGTTTTTTTTTTTGAGGAATGTCCATGTTGTTTTATAAAAAGGCTAGGCCAGCCAGCATTCCCACTGGCAGTGTATGAGGGTCTCTTTTCTCTCCTACCCTTGCCAACACTGTTCTTTTTGATGGTGCCAGTCTGCTGTGAGGTGAAGATAGGAATTTTACTTACACTGTGCTGAATCAGGAGAAGCTCCTTTATTAATTTTTTATCATCTTGTTTTCCCGAGATTTGTTTAATGGAAAAGGTGAGCTCCTTGGTCCCATTGTAGATGTGACCAGTATGAATCATTACATTTTGTTTATAGACTCCTTACTTATTAGACGTTTAATACTTGAAGATGGGAGAATAGAGTGCCATTTTGCATAGATTTGACTGCTGTGTTAAGCCAAAGTGTACCAGATTCAGAGTAGATAGAAGTGAGTTCTTGTCCCAGTTTTTGTAATTTAGATTCAATATTGTTTTTCCTCAGTTTCTGTGTTTAGGTGGGATTGAATTAGATGGTGTATTGCCTCAGGTAGCATGAATAGTCCATTGTAAATTCACAAAAGTAATCTTTGGGGGCTGCTACTGCTGCTGGACACGTGTGTTTGTTCCATGGCCCTGAGCCACCTCCCTGCCTGACCACTTCCCCAGAGTTCCCCCAAAGAGACAGAGAGATGGGGGGATGGGGAGGCTGGGGACCACAGTCAGATGGTGAAAATGGCCCGTTTAATGCAGAGTTGCTAAGCATACTTCTAGAACATCTGAAGGGGGGCTGAGGTAAGGACTGGTGTGATTGGTCATTTACATAGATAAACATTTGGCAGAGGAAATTCTCGTAGGGAGATCTACTCAAGAAGACACTCTGTCTCCCAGGGACAACTACATTGCTTTTATGTTTCCCTCTAATTATATAAGTTATTATTAATACTTGCAGTTGTTTGGATAAACACAGTAAGAGACAAAGATCCATACACTTAATTCTCTGGGCTGAGAACTAGCAAGGCTTTTAACACTTTAGTTGTCTAGGCTCTGAGAGCAAGCAAGGCTTTTACCGTAAATCCCAGACTAAGTCCTCAGGCCAGTTCAGCTAGTCCTTCCCCATAGGGGTCCTGTCTCTTAGGTTATAACAGTTTTACATCAAGACCATTTATGCTTTCTAGAATGTCCCATTTCGATGCCGGGTAGTTTTGCCACTTGTTCCGGGTCCACCCCAGTCCCACGGCGGGACCTCTTTTTTGGGGTGTTAGGAACTACAGAAACTGAAGTCTGAGTCAAGTAGTTATGACCAAGTAATTATGCCCAGGAGTAGATATATTTCAGAGTCAATCACCTCCCAAATATTAGGAGCATAGGAGCATTAATGGTCTTTCTGTGTTTAACCAAAGAACATTGCTCAATAGTAAAATATTAAAAAGGCTATAGAGGAGGGGGCTAGGGGCGTGGGGGGGGCTAGGGGTGTGGGGGTGCGGGGTGGAGCTATACTGGGATTCTTGGTGGTGGAATATGTGCACTGGTGAAGGGATGGGTGTTCGAGCATTGTATAACTGAGACTTAAACCTGAAAACTTTGTAACTTTCCACATGGTGACTCAATAAAAAAAATTTTTTAAAAAGGCTATAGAGGAAATAGAAAAGCAGGTACAAACATAGAACACTTCAGATACAAAGCAGCACAAATAGAAGGACAGCATTACCAGAAAGTTTTGGCTTACAGGTAATTAATACTGACTTGGGGAACTGTGACAATGAGAGGTAAAATACAAGGGAAAGGTTACAGATAAACTTTAAGTTAGGGATGCCAGCAAGGGCATGTTAAACTTCTCTGGGAGGAAGAAAGGGGGCAATTAACTGATGAAGCCTAAAACACTTAGGGTTGATATTCAACAGTCCATGAAAGTTCAGTTGTAAGCATCATGCCTATAGGTAGGTAGTTGTGATTTATTTTGCCTGTTAAAGTGTTTTTTGATTTTGTTTTTGTTTTAAAGAACAATATAGACATTTGTCCGGAATGTGGTCACCTGAAACAGAAACACGTCCTCTGTGGCTTTTGCTATGAAAAGGTGCGCAAGGAGACTGCAGAAATCAGGAAACAGATCGGAAAGCAAGAGGGGGGTCCTTTCAAGGCGCCCACCTCAGAGACTGTGGTGCTGTATGCGGGAGAGACACCAACTGCACAAGATCAGGGCAAGAGGATCATCGAACGAGATCGGAAGAGACCATCCTGGTTCACTCAGAATTGATAATAAAGATGCTTTATGGATCTAAGTTCATGTGAAGGAGAAAAGACTTTTTGTTTTTATTTGTGCTTGTTTTAATATCAATATAGCTTAAAATACTAAGTTGTGGGGCTGGAGCGATAGCACAGTGGGTAGGGCGTTTGCCTTGCATGCGGCCGACCTGGGTTCAATCCCCGGCATCCCATATGGTCCCCCAAGCACTGCCAGGAGTAATTCCTGAGTGCAAAGCCAGGAGTAACCCCTGAGCATCGCTGGGTGTGACCCAAAAAGCAACAACAACAAAAAAATACAAAATACTAAGTTGTGTCTGGATGATTTAGGGAGTTCTGAATCAATGGAAATGTTTGTTTATGTAAACCTCAATGGATTAATGTCTACTACTGTACAAGGCTTTAAGTACACAAAATTTACACAACAGAAAAATTAAGCAACTTAAAATTCATTGCAAGAATTAAGTGTTTTCCGGGCTAGAGTGATAGCACAGCGGGTAGGGCGTTTGCCTTGCACGCAGCCGACCCAGGTTCGAATCCCAGCATCCCATATGGTCCCCTGAGCACCGCCAGGGGTAATTCCTGAGTGCATGAGCCAGGAAAGACCCCTGTGCATTGCCGGGTGTGACCCAAAAAGCAAAAAAAAAAAAAAAGAAGTGTTTTCCTACTGGGTTTTTTTTTGCCACACCCACCTCTTGTGCCTACATGAATAAGACTCTGTATCCATAATTGACCTTTATTATAGTGAGATGAAGCGACATGGTGGGACATTTCTTTCTTGGGATTTTGTAGTGATTCTGTAATACGTCATGTTAACATTCTGTCAAAGTATGGCGACTGATTTCATGAGATATAAATACAACTATAGTATGTTGAAGTGCTATTTGGTCACCACAGATCCTTAACAGTTCCAAAGATTTGGAATCCCTCTAAACACTTCGACTGGATCTAAGAATAAAACTGAGATTCTGTAGGAATTGGTTGTTTGCATTTTCTTACCAGGTAGTTCTGTGTGGAATGATTTTGTTTTGGTTTTGGGGCCACACCCACACAGGGCTTACTCCTGTCTCGTTGTGCTCAGGGGGCTATATGGGTGCTGGGGTTTGAACCTAGGTTGGATGCATGCAAGGCAAGCACCCCACATGCTGTACTATTGCTTTGACTCCTGTATATTTCTTACCCCAATAAATCTTAGACATTCTTTGTGTCAACTTTATTTGTTTGTTTGTTTTTTGCTTTTTGGGTCACACCCGGCAATGCACAGGGGTTACTCCTGGCTCTGCACTCAGGAATTACTCCTGGTTGTGCTCAGGGGACCATATGGTGTGCTGGGAATCGAACCCGGGTCAGTTGCGTGCAAGGCAAATGCCATACCCGCTGTGCTATCGCTCCAGCCCCAGAAGTGTTATATTTTATATACTCTAATTGATATTTAGCTATTAGGAAAAGATGTAATACTGTCTTTTGTAAGAACATGGATAGGGCTTGAGATAATGCTAAATGAAATAAGTCAGTGGAATACAGATGGTTTCTCTCGTGTAATATAAACAAAGCAAAGAAACTAACAAAAATAACCCATTGGCTGAGAAAAAATACAATGATTGCCAAAGGGGAAGGTGAGGGATAAGAATAGGTAGAGAAGGTGAATGGGCTCTAGAACTTGCTGAGTGAAGTGGGATACGTATGCAGATATGAATTTGTACTTTTCTTTCAAGTGAAGAAAGATTGTTTTTTATTAAACCTGTTTAGAAAATGTGAGAGAAGAGAAAGTGGAAGTTTGTCCAAGAAAGAACACAGATTTCTTTAGAGTGGAAATAAGCAAACACAAGCAAATGAGCTGCTTGCTCAAGGGAGAACACGGGTGCCAAAAGCAAACTTGAATTTGTAGTCTTGAAGTATATTAGCACACAGCTATCCCGTTGCTCATCGATTTGCTCGAGTGGGCACCTGTAACGTCTCCATTGTGAGACTTGTTACTGTTTTTGGCATATCGAATACGCCACGGGTAGCTTGCCAGGCTCTGACGTGTGGGCAAGATACTCTCGGTAGCTTGCTGGGCTCTCTGACAGGGGCGAAGGAATTGAACCCAGGTCGGCCGTGTGCAAGGTGAATGCCCTACCCACTGCACTATTACTTCAGCCCCTTACAAGCCACAGAATTCTAAATTATTTAAATTTAAGTAGCAAGAATAGATGTATTATGCAGTAAATATACTTAGTAACAGAACAAGTTGGTTTTCCTTATAAAGGTTATCAATCAATTATAATGAAAATATTCCATGAAAGCAGAAACCAACTTCACTTCTAGCATTAAAGGTATCCTAAAGTAGCTAAATAACAAACTATAATGTAGTATTCCAGTAAACTGAGGTAGTAGAGCATATTGAAAAACTGCATCTACCTATTTACATTACTTAAAAGAGTTTGGTTCCATATTAGCCTTTCTTACGGACAAAATTCTACATCAGTATATACAAAAAACAAATTGAAAAGTGGTAATGTTTTAAAACAATCAGATTTTGGAAGAGAGCATCTGTTGGAGAAAAAGAATAATTTTAAGAGTTAATGATTTCTATCTGTGTAAAGTGAATGATGAAGCAGTGCAACATATATTCAGTTCCTATAGTTGTATAAGAAGTTGTACCGAAAACAGGGTACAAGTACAATGACCTGTCACTGTCACTGTCATCCCGTTGATCATCGATTTTCTTGAGTGGTCTCAGTAACGTCTCCATCTTAGTCCTGAGATTTTAGCAGCCTCTCTTTACTCGTCCTTCCCAATGGTGCCGCATTAGAGGCTCTTCAGGGTCAGGGGAATGAGACCCATCATTGTTACTGTATTTGGCATATGAATACGCCACAGGGAGCTTGCCAGGCTCTCCCTCGTGCAGGTGTAAACTCTTGGTAGCTTGCCAGGTTCTCCAAGAGGGAAAACTAGGCTATCGGATGTCTCGTGGCCAGGAGCCAGGTTTTATAGTCTCTGGACGTCTCTGGATGTTAGCCCTTGATGGGATTACATGGCACGGGAGGGGGTGGGGGCAATTTCTGGGTGTGACTGCCTAAGTACTGGAAAATGGGGGATCTGGGTGGAAGAGGCCCAGTCCCAATTTGATCAGCCCTGGGTCCCACACACCTGGGTTCCTCTGCCGGTTCCTTCATGGTGAGGCTCGTCCAAACCTGTGGAGAGTGGCCTTGAGCACTCATTTACCTGAGCACTTTTAAATAAAATAGTAGTATTTTTGCCAATATTTTGGTGCAATTTTTAACCCTAATTTTTATTAAATTAGTGAATATACAAACATTAGTATTTATAAGAATTGTATTTATAAATGAAACATGGTATAAAGTAGTATTTTATTTTGAGGAATCTACAGCCCTTAGCCTTAAAAAAATTAATTGGTTTCCTTATATCGTAGGGTGAGTAAAACAGAAATATCACCAGAAAGTAACATTTAACATTATATACAATTAAAACTAGTAACTTTTTTGGAAAAGGTACCATTTACCAATTTTGTATTCTACCTCTGCTGTTTAAAAATAGATACATCTGTACATTTAGGGGGGTAAGTTAACACATATTTACACTCACTATTCTGTTTATTATAATAACACAATATCTGAAATACTTTGAGAAATATTCAGAAATTATCTATTTTTAACAGTAAAACTAAAAATCAGTTTTACAGAACTCTATACCCTAAAATAAAGAATAAAACATAATATTTCTGCACAATTTAACCAATATTTATTTTAGTTGATACAAAATAAATATTGAGGAATTGCATATGATATGTTGGCACACTGATTAATAGCAGCTAATGACTTATGGTTAAATTGGTTAAGACATGGTGATATCACGTTGAAACTGGTGGTGTCAGCATGAACTCATGATTTTTCTTTTTTAATTCCCATTTAGGTAACTCTGAGATCTTTGGGATAAAATAAACAATGGAGGTGGGTTCTGATACCAAAAGAAAAAGCATGCAGGGATTTTCCATAAAGGGGCGGTGGCCAACACACGTCAGCTCACTAGCCATGCTGAGCTGGTCCTGTCGGCAGAGCTAATGGGCTGTGTGTAGCTATGTTGCATGATAAAGAGTGTTAAGAATCAGTAAGTAGGCAACTGGTCTACATCTATAGATAATTGGGTGGATATTCTGCAGTCTGGTGGCATAGGAGGGGAAGACACTCCTCTCCCTTGACAAGCAATAACAAGTCCTCACCATGCTGAAGGACAAGGAACCTGGCTCATTCATCGTCAGGGACAGCCACCCCTTCCCAGGTGCCTGCGGCCTGGCCATGAATGTGGCCACTCCACCCCCGTCAGTCCTGCAACTGGACAGGAGAGGTAGGCATCGGTGCTGGCCTGCAGGCCTGCAGGGCTACACTCTGCGGGTGCCAGTGTGCTCTCAGACCATGCAGCACTACACTACCTCTACTCATTTCCTTCTTGGTATTTTTTCAGGCATACTTCACTAAGGCCTGTCCTGGTTCAAGAAAGAATGTTAATTATTTGGAATTTTTATTTTATTGATTTAATTAACCCATATATTAATAGTAATCAGGTTCCTCCAAGGCCCTTTGACCACAGCTTCCTTTGCTTCCCACTGGCATCTGCCCCTCATAGGTCCCATGTTTTCTCAGTCTTCATATTTTCTTGTAGATAGGCCATCCTTTGTACACTTCTTGCACCTCTACCCAGAACTTCAGTAGATTAACAGCGATCTGGGGATCAAGGCTGAGGCTCAAGTTGAAGCAGACATGTGAGTCTGGGATCAGTCCTGGCACTAGGGTGCACCCTCCACACCACTGCTGTCACCTCCACAATAATGTATACATTATCAAAAAGGCGAGTGACCCTTGAATCAGCAGATGATTGCTTGAGTACACAGCTATGGTTAATCAAAATTAAAGATCACATAAAAGGAAAAGACTCCTACAAAGTTACCTCAGTAATTTATCACTGTCACTGTCACTGTCACTGTCATCCCGTTGCTCATCGATTTGTTCGAGCAGGCACCAGTAACGTCTCTCATTGAGAGACTTATTGTTATTGTTTTTGGCATATCCAATACACACGGGTAGCTTGCCAGGCTCTGCCACTCAGGCTCGATACTCTGGGTAGCTTGCCGGGCTCTCCGAGAGGGGTGGAGGAATCGAACTCTGGTTGGCTGCATGAAAGGCTAACGCCCAAAAATATCTTCACTTTGGGTCCCGAGAGAGTACCAGGGATTAAGATGCTTACCTTGTATTTTGTTGTTGTTGTTTTTAATGGCTCATGAAAGTTTATTAAAATTCAGGTTAACCTTTATCAAGGTCAGATATTTTTATCCTCAGGATCCATCCGGATGACTTTCAAATGGCTCACAGCATGATTGCTCTAAAGTTTCCCACTCTGGTTTGATCCCTGGCACCACATATGGTCCCCTGAGCATACTACCAAGTGAGGCCTAAAGCCCATGCCCCCAGCCCTCCCATGCCCCCCACCCCACACCCTTGGTGATGAGGGGTGGGGAAGGGGCAACCTCCCCCCACTTCCCAGTACTTCCAGAAGCCCTGGCAGCCAAAGTAACACCCATGTCCCACTGCTCACCTACTGGCCTTGTTACAGGGACAAACATATCCTGAAAGATTGTTTCAGAGACTCATAAATAGCCACAGAAATGTCTTGGATACCCAGTCCTGGCTGAGACTTCTAGGGTGATCTCAGGAAGGGGTAGGCCAGCTCCTATCCTACCAAAGCCCCACCACCCACTCACCCCCCAAAGCTACTGCCCTACTTCCAGCCAGACTGCCCAGTTAAATATTCTGGATTTTCTGGAGCAGATAGCCACATGACATCTCCAAACTCTACAATACTGAGCACACCAGATTGGATGGGACTGTAAACAGAAGCAACCAGTCTTACCTCAAAAACATTAACACAGAAGGCTTAACTTGCAACGACAGCTTAGCAAGCCCTTAGACAAGGACTTAATGTCCTCGCAGTAAGATACAACAATTTTCATAGATATTTTTTATCATTCTGTTAGCCATTTAGTGGTAACAAGCAACAAAATAATAAATTATTGTGTGTCTGCAGTAAGGGCATGCTTGAGGGGTGGCTGGGAAAGTGGAGCTAATGGAGGGAAGGTAACAGTGGTGGTGAGATTGGTGCTGGAGAATAAGTGTCTGTAACATCACTATGAACAACTTTGTAAAACATAGTGTTTAAAGTGGGGAGAAAAAATAATTCTAAACAAAACAAAACAAAACCTCTAGTTGCAGCAACATCACTTGAATAGATACAGAAATTTCAATATAAGTAAAACTATTGAAAAAATATAAAAAATTTCTTAGCAAACTAGAGATAGATATGGTTTGTTTAAATAATTATAGTTATGCTCTTACTCTTGAGCAGGGTAACCATAATGCCATGAGTGAATGCTATGTTTTATGACAAAGTGTTGAGAAGTTGTTTTTCAGCATTCCTGCCATTCTCTTCTGGCTTATAGATTCTCATTTGGTAGATCTGCTGTGAATCTTATAGACTTTCCACTGTATGTAACCTCCTTTTTTGATCTTACGCTATCAATATTCTGTCTCTGACTTTTGTCATTCTGAGTATTATATGTACTATGTTCTGGAGTGTTTTATTGGGGTCTGTTTTCTCCGGGATCTCTCAGAACTGCTTAGATCTGAGTGTCTACACTCCTCAACTCTGGAAAATTCTTATTTATGATTTCTTTAGTGGTCCTCCATCAAATTTTTCTCAATTTTTTCTGGGACTACTCACCCCATAGTCCTCTGGTCTGCTGTTGATTTCTCTTCAGACCTTTTTCTATCTTGTTTTCTGTATGTTTCCTGCATCTCATTTTGAAGCTCACTGATCTTTTCCTTTGCTGCTGTTATTCCACAGCTCAGAGCTACCTAGTTTTTATCTCACCTATCATACTCTTCATTTCTGCCATATTTGACTGTAGTTTTCTCATTTCAGCATTCATACTTTCTTGCGCTTTGTTGACTGCTAGTGCCATTATTTCTTTGATGGCATTAAGCATCCTCAGCATGATGTCACTAAAGTCATTCTCTAAGTTTACAGAGCTGGTTGTTATGGGTAGAGCCTTGTGCATTATTATTCTTACTCATTGGATTGGGGAGGTCCTGTGCTTCTTTCCCATTAGGTCTGCAGTGTTCCTGCGGTGCTGACAGTGCGTATTTGTAGTAGCCACCAGAGTCTATGAGAGTTTAGGCTTGCTGCTGCTGTTTTCTTCTCTACCTATTTCTACGCAGTGACAGCAAGTGTTTGAGTGTAGGTTGTGTGGATCATGATGAGTAGAACAGTTGCATGGTCTCATATGCTGTGTGAACATACATGCACACACAGAGCTGTGAGCATGGGCCTATGAGAAGATGGTGGAGTGGGTCTGATGTGGAGGCTGCTAGAACCAAGCTGTAAGGGAGTGCAATCCATTTCCAGGTCCAAAAGGTACCAGGGATGTCAGCTAGGAAGGTAACCTCACTTGGAAGGTTGGAGGAGCAAGCAGAGGCTCAGGAGGTGTGGAGGTGGGCCTGCTCAGAAGATTAGGGGCCCTACCTGGCAGAGCTCAGGACTGACTCCTGGCTTTGTGCTCAGGGTTCACTCCTGATGGGGCTCAGGGAACTGCTGGGGTTCAAATCCAGATCAGCCAAGTGCAAGGCACGTACCCTGTTTATTGTTCTAGCTAGCACCTGCAGTCCCAGTCATATACCTTCCTATGTTTGTTTGAAGGGCAGAGAGAGAACAGGTGTTAGGGTGCATTGCTTACATGTGCCCTGTCCCAACTCTGTCCTCAGTACCAGCTGGCTCCCCGGTCATCACTGGGTGTGGCCCTGGGGCCCACAAATATTGTGGGATGTGGCCTTACCCATACACCTCACCCCCACCCCAGCTCTGCCTTGCCCTGGACCCACTGAGCACTGCTTGGGAGGTCCTGCAGAGTTAAATTTTTTTCTTCGTTTGTGGACGCTGTGTTGCAGCAAGGCTTCTGGGATATCAGTGATTTACTGTTATTCGTCATTAAGCATTAGGCGTACAACATTCCAACACCAATCCCACCACTGTGTCAAGATCCTCCAGGTTCCCTCCCTCCTCCTCCCTGCCCCCAGCCTGCCTCTTTCATGGGCACCTTTCAAGTTTGGTTGTGGTTCAGATCTACTGTTTCTTGTTCCGTTGACTCTGGTTTGAACATATATTATTCTACTATATACTATTCTACGACCCTTCTATTCCACCCATGTACCTCAGGGCCCTGCTCTGTCCCCAGTTACTTTGCCCCTCGATTTCTTTCCTTCTCTGTCCTCCTTCCTATATTCTAGGGTCAAGGGGGATCACGTAACCCCTTTCAATACTTTGTGTTGTTGTACAACATCTCACAATCTCAGGCCTAGCTAGGCTTGGATGTAAAAATTGTTTTTCCGCTGATGTCATTTCATCAGGGCAATTAAAAAAATTCAAGGTGAACAGTGCTCTGGATATTTGCTGTCTAGGAGAATCCATATATATTCCCCCCTTTTGTCTAAGTCACATATCTTTAAGCGAATGATTTGCTCATTCAATAATGGCTTGTCCTGTACTGTTATAAGGGATTCCCATAATATAATTGATATCATAAGCAGAGAAAAATCATGCATTTTTGCAAAGGTATAAGCATATGCATTATCAGTTTTCATTGTCTTAGGAACACCCATAACAGCAAATGCTTCTAACAAATGAGTAATCACAGCTCCTGCTATTTCCGAAGATAATGCAGAAGCCCATCGAAAATGTGAACAGGTATCAATTGATTGATAAACATATTTTTGTTTACCAAAAGCTGGAATAACAGTTACATCCATTTGCCAAATGTCGTTTGTCTTTATACCTCGAGGATTAGCTCCCAAAGGCACATGAGGCATTCGCTCACCTGACAAGTAGGACATTGCCTAATAATGTTTCCAGCTTGCCTCCAAGTAAGGGCATATTTGGTTTTCAACGCACAAGCATTTTGATGATGTAAAGCATGAGATTTTCCTGCATTTATTACTAAAGCAACCAACTTATCAGCTCAGTCACTGCCTTGAACTAACGGACCAGGATGAGCTCGCATATGAACAATGTATAAAGGATGTTTACGGTCTCTCAAAACTTGCTGCAAATTTTTAAATAAAGAAATAAGCTCAGAGTCACTCAAAGGCAAAGCAACAGTAAATATATGATTGACAGTCCAAACTGCATACTGAGAGTCCGTTACAATATTTATTGGTTCAGAATAATTTTGTAAAAGAGAAATAATTGCAAACAATTCATTCTTCTGAACTGATCTATATGGAGTTTGTAAAACCTTGTCATTTTGCATATCAGTATAAGCAGCCTTTCCTTCTTTGCTAGCATCTGTGAAGAATGTAACAGCGGACTCAATAGGTTCCGCTTTTATAATGTTAGGCCAAATCCAATCAGTAAATTTAAAAAATTGAAACATCTTTTGCTTTGGAAAGTTGTTATGAACCTTGCCCAGATAATTAGTGCAAGCAATTTGCCAATCTTCATCAATTTCCCATAGTGCTTGAATTTGTTCACTAGTCAATGGTACAATAATTTCAGTTGGATCGCTCCCTATTAATTGTCTAGTTCTTCTCCTTCCTTTAAAAATTATTTGAGATATTTTATTTACATAAGTAACCAATGTTTTACTATACTTGTAATGTAAAAAACTCCATTCCACAATATTAGTTCCTTATACCAAAATCCCAGTAGGAGAATATGAAGTATGCAACACTATCAGATTTCAACTTTCTGAAGAGTCAATTCTATCCAGTTGAGCCTTATTAACAATCTCCACAATTATTTCTATTATTTATCAGCTGCTGGGCTAAGTTGCCTTGGACTATTTAAAGAGGGATTACCTTCCGATGTTTGAAACAAATTTTGTAGGGCATAGGTTGGAATACCCAAAGAAGGCCGTAGCCAATTTATATTTCCTAATAGTTTTTGAAAGTCATTTAAAGTTTTTAATTTATCTCACTGAATTTGGACCTTTTGAGGTGTAATTTTACTCTCCCATATTATTTGTCCCCAAAATCCCCAAGGAACCTGACGTTGAATTTTGTCCTGTGCAATTTTTAAACCCCATGACCCTAGTTCATAAGTTATAGCTTCATAAACTTTCTGCGAATTTATTTGAGGTGGAGCAATGATTAGAATATCATCCACATAGTAAATAATTTTGATTTCAGGGTACTGTGCCCTAATTATATCCAATAGATAATTAACAAAATATTGGTATTTCGTGGGACTATTCATTATCCCTTGAGGTAAAACAGTCTAGTGATATCTTTTAGCAGGAGTTTCACTATATAAGGATATATTTCACTATATATATTTCACTATATATTCCGTTTCTCTCATATAAGGAAGGCACAGTAAAAGCACATTTTTCTCTATCCTCTTCTCTCAAAGGGATGGTATAGAAACAATCCTTTAGATCAATTATAATAATATTCCACTGTTTTGGAATAATGGCCAAATTAGGTAGGCCCATTTGCAAAGGACCCATTGGTTCCATGCAGTCACTAACTTTTCTTAGATCAGTTAACATTTGCCATTTACCAGTCTTTTTCTTGATAACAAATACTGGTGAATTCCAGGGACTAGAGCTGAAAACAGTATGTCCCAATTCAAACTGTTCTGTAACTAAATCATATAAAGCCTTAAGTTTTTCTTTTTTTTTTTTCTTTTTTTTTTTTTAAAGAAATATTTTATTGAACCACCGTGAAAACAAAAAAAATACAAAGCTTTCAGGTTTAAGTCACAGTCAAATACTGATTAAACCACCATCCCTTCACCAGTGCACCCGTTCCACCACCAAGAACCCCAATAAACCCCCCTCCCACCCCACCCCCCATCTAAGTAGCTGATGATATTCCCATTATTCTCTCTATATATTGAGTACATTTCATATTTCCATACAGAACTCACTACTGTTGATTGGAAATTTTCCCCAACATCAGGCCTGCTGAATAAGCATCATCTAATAAATTCTCTTCCTTGGTAAAGGTGAAAACTTTGAGTCTTCCTTGGTAAAGGTGAAAACTTTGAGTTTTGGGTTTCTAATATTTTAGCTCAGTTCGCAGTCAAAATGGATGGCTGCAAGAATCTGCTCTGGTGCCAAAATGGGTTAGGAGACCTCAGGATCACAGTCAGTAGGCGGGAGGCTCTGCTTCTCGTGCCGCGGCTCTTGGTTCATCCAAGTTTTTCTTTTGTTAAGGGCCACTGGTCAAACTCAAACAGGCTGAACCTTTTTCCAGACTATTGGAAGAGCTGTTCTTTGAACAGTGGCCAAATTAAAAAGTCGATTGCTGAGACACCTCTTTTTCTTTAACATATTTCACACCAAGTTTTTGCAACAAATCTCGTCCCCATAGGGTGATAGCTATTGGAGCAATATATGGCTGGATGACTGCCGTGTCTCCATCAGGATCACTACAATGAAGAGCTTGCACACTTTGTTGAACATCAGTGACCACTCCCATGCCAGAAAAAGTAACATCTTCACATTGATTTTGCCAAACCATAATCCAATGATGAGAGGAGACAACAGTAACATCAGCACCTGAATCTAACATACCCTCCAGTTTTGTCCCATCCTTAAAGGTCATAACCAAAGTAGGTTTATCATCAGTAATCTTCTTTGCCCAAAATATTTCTGCATTAGTGCTTCCAAAATCACCTTTTCTTTTCATGCCTGTATTTTTTCCTGTATGCACAGAAGCAAAAGCAGTTGAGCAATATGTTCCCCTTTAAATATTCTGATATCTGCCTGAACAGTGACTATAATTGAGATTTCATTCACAAAATACTGTCAATGAGTCCCACTTTTACGTTAACACCTCACAAAGTCATACTACTTCTCCCTAGGATCAATCCTGCTGTTCCTTTTGGAAGGGGGCCATAAACATTAGTTGGAATTTTATAAATTTTATTAGGAGTCAGAAACAAATCCTGTAAAACTGAACTATCAGCGGCTACAATTCCTTCCGTTTCTCTCATAAGGTCAATATGAGACAGTTTTTGCCAATGTTCTTGGGTTTATTTATTATTATTATCGTAGGGGATGGAAAACTCTTGAATTTGAGGTTTTATTGACAATTTCCCATATTGCTGAAGGAGCTCCGGGTTGAGCCCCGACTCCCATTTCCCGATGGCTCATTAGCATTTCTAAATTTTTCTCTTTTGTAATGACATTTATTAGCCCAATGCTTCCCCTTACCACATCATCTACAGATGCCTGGTTCTTTCCCCATCCCAGACTTAACACGAGTACAATCTCGTCTGAGATGTCCAAAGGCTCCGCAGCTGTAACATTTTACCTGGTTCACTCTTTTAAAAGCAGCAACTATTATTTGTGCCTGATGGGTTGGTGTTCCCACTTCCCTACATACTTTAATAAAATCATCCAGAGAGTTTTTACCCATTAACTTAGCAGTTTGAATTGCATTTTGGCAATCTGCTGTAGCATTTTCCACCGCTAAAGTTAGCATAAGCATTTCATGAAGGCCTTCATCAGGTATAGCCTTGTAAAGAGAGTCCTGGAGTCTGGCAATAAAATCTGTGTAAAGTTCATTTGCTTTCTGAAAGATTTTTGTGAATGACATAGTACGTTTTGCAGAGGTTTCAAGATAATGCCACGCCTTTAGACAGGTCTTATTAACAGCTTCTAAAATGTTTGCCTCCAAAAGGACTTGTTCTTCCGCTAAAGCCCACTTGCCAGTGCCTAAAATCTGGTTCACAGTGATATCAACATGTTTTGGTGTTTTAATTCTAGCAAATTTCTCAGCCTCTTCTCTCCACCAAAATTTAAATTGTACATATTGGGAATTTTCTAACACTGCCTTCGCAAGAGTTTGTCAATCAAGGGGATTTAGAGCATTAGCTTCTGCAAAAATTTTTGAGAAGGGCTAGCACATAGAAGTAACACCATAGGTGGTCACAGCTTGCTTAAGCGAGGAAAGAAACTTAAAAGAAAAAGGCTCATATACCCCTTGCCTGTCCTTTTCTTTGCACATCAGGATTACAAATGACTGGAAAAGCTGTAACTGAGCAGGTTGTTGGCTCAATTTTGCCTTATATAAAGGAGCTTCAAATTTTTGCATCAGAGAATGCAACTCAGGAGTAAACTTAAAATGGCAACATAGAGATTCCTCTTCCCTATTCTTATGTAAGCGAGGAGAAGGAACTGCCAAAGGGTCAGCATCAGTGATACCCTGTACAGCAGGCATTATCCTTCTTTCAGAAGGGCAGTGCACCTCAAGGTACTTCATTTGTCTAATTAACTTATCTATTTTTTTATTAACTTTTCTCAACTCTTGGGCGTTTACAACCTCTTTTGAAACCGAATTCTCTGTGACTTGAAGCTGTCAGACTCAGACTGGGCAGGTGAATCATCAATTTGATATGAATCACCAGGTAATACAGGTGCTGTTGGCTTAGCACAAAATTTAGGTTGAATCAAAGATTCTTCCCCACTCTTCTCCTCTAACACAGGAGTTTCTCTGTAAGTTGCTTTGAAAACTTGTGCATGACGCAACTTTTTCCCTGCTTTTTTCCATAGTTTTAAATTAAATTGTTCTCTATTTTTTTTTTTTTTGCTTTTTGGGTCACACCCAGCGATGCTCAGGGGTCACTCCTGGCTCTGCACTCAGGAATTACCCCTGGCCGTGCTCAGGGGACCATATGGGATCCCTGGTCGGCCATGTGCAAGGCAAACGCCCTACTGACTGTGCTATCACTCCAGCCCCTTGTTCTCTATTTTTTTTGCTTAAACCAATGACAGTGACAATACCTTTTTACCCTCTCAAGCTTTATCTGTTCCTTCAATGGCAGACCAGCTGCTTTTGTTAGAGAGTTCTTAAATTTGTATAGTGCTTTGGGCAGTATTGCCATTTTTTTTTTTTTTTTTGCTTTTTGGGTCACACCCAGCGATGCTCAGGGGTTACTCCTGGCTTTGCACTCAGGAATTACTCCTGGCGGTGCTTGGGGGACCATATGGGATGCCGGGGATCAAACCCGGGTTGGCCGCGTGCAAGGCAAATGCCCTACCCGCTGTGCTATTGCTCCGGCCCCAGTATTGCCATTTTGATAATGTTAATTTTCCCTATCCATGAGCAGGGGATGTGTCTCCATTTCCTAGTGTCCTCCTTTATTTCTTGAAGTAGTGTTTTGTAATTTTCCTTGTATAGGTCCTTCACCTCTTTGGTTAAGCTGATTCCAAGGTACTTGATTTTATGAGGTACTATTGTGAACAGGATTGTTTTTTTAATGTCCCTTTCTTCTCTTTCATTATTTATATATAAGAAAAACAATTTTTACATCCAAGCTTAGCTAGGCCTGAGATTGTGAGATGTTGTACACCAACAATGTTGTATTCCCCCGTCTGGTTAGCTCTGACACTTCCCTCAGAGAACCATTTCTCGCCCCGACTCCACCTTCTGTATGCTTCAGGAGACCAGATAAGCGCCTCAGTATTTCTAAATCTGTGCTAAGGATCTCTGTCTGCTTTCTATGATTAGCATTTCCTTTCCTGGCACACTTACAAAAATGGAAACTCTATCTTTAGCTGTGATTGTTATGGAGCAATGTCATCCTGTGGGGAATGTTGATGAGTAACATTTTAATTGCGCCCCGTAACAGTTGCTGCTTCACTAATTTCTGCAGCAGAAACTGCATGCGCATGGCTACAGGGACCACTTCTTCCTGGGGCTATTTTGACCTACAGTTCTGGGGAGTTACAAGCCTTGGTGTTGCCTTGCCTAAACTCCTCTCCTGCCTCACTGACCTGTATTTTCAACTTCCCCAAGTTTGTGAAATTGTCAGTGAGTTAGGGACGCAATCTGGAGCAAGTACAGAAGGAAAACTAGAAGGCCAGCATGCTCTTCCCGAAAGTGCAGAACCAGTTTGATTATTTCATCCCTGCAATCAACACGCAGAGTGCTGCAGTTTGCCAGGCCTCTGGAGCCATCTCACTAGGGGGCAGCAGATGACCAGCACCTACTGTCCATCCACAAATACTCCTGGAGTTCTGCTGTGTTGGGACACGTGGGTTCTACAAAGACTATGGACGGTGAACTGGGATTTGTGCAGGGAACAGGGTTTCGTGTAGCACCGGGAGAAAGCGTTCTGCTGAGTGGGCCTTCCAGGGCACACAGCCCCGGCTTCTCTCATTCTGCCCTCAGCTTCCTGCTGCTGCCCAGAGGCCCTCACTGTCTTGTGATACAGGCCTGCTGTGGCTTAATTAAAAAACCTTTCCCAAGAGCTTTCTGCAAGATGAAAGCTCAAACATAAGTAATTCTCTAATGTTGTGAAACATTAGCATTTCTGTGACTAAGAAGTTCAGATTTCCCATTGCCATCCAGTCTAGTCTTCTAGTCCAGCAGTTCTCAATAGGGATGAGTTCCCTGCTCAGGGATGGGAAATGTTTAAAGACATTGCTTGTCACCTCATCGTCACTCATGATTAGGTAAATGTGAATCAAAACAACAATGAGATACAGCTCTCATTTGCGAGAATGGCACATATTGAAAAATCTGAAAACAGCCAGTGTTGGCAAGGTTGTGCTGAGAAAAGAACCCTCATGCATGTTCGAGGGAATGCAATGTTGTCTTTACAAAAAGCAAGATGCAGATCTATCAAAAGAATAGGAATACAACTACTCTGTGATCCAGCAATACCACTTCCTTTTTTTTCTTTTTTTGCTTTTCGGGTTACACCCGGCGATTCACAGGGGTCACTCCTGGCTCTGCACACAGGAATCACTCCTGGCGGTGTTCAGGGAACCATATTGGATGCTGGGAATCGAACTTGGGTCGGCCGCGTGCAAGGCAAACGCCCTCCCGCTGTGCTATTGCTCCAGCCCCACAATACCACTTCTTGATGTCCTCCAAATATAGACGCATTAATTTGTAAGTATGTATGCATACCTGTGTTCATCACCACACTTAGTACAGTAGCCACGTTGTGGAAACAACTGAAATGCCTTAGTATGAAGTTGTTGTATGGAGTACTGTGGTATGGAATACTATGGAATACCCTGTGGCTCCACAGAACAAGATCACGCAATTTGCAGCAACATGGATGGGACTAGAGGATATCATGGTGAGTGAAGAGTCAGAAGAAAAGGGATGGATACAGAATGATCTCTCTCATATGTGGGACTGAAGGATGCACAGTGAAGTATAACAAAGGTCCAAAGGCAATAATGGGATGTTGGGGCTGGACTGAGCTACCAGGGCGAGCCCATGTAGACTGTACGGACAGGAACACAGGGACCCATGAAAATGGGCGAGATTTCTTCTGTGTCCTGACTGGTTTGGATGAAGCTGAATATCCCTGTCCCCTCCCCCCTCCGTCAAGCTGCCTTCAGAAAATAATTTCAGTCTATTGAAAAGAGCAGTTTTCCTTCTCTCACAGAAGCCTGGCTGGTCTTTGACATGCAGATCTCAGGTGTTAGTCAGGCCTGACCTTTGATATTGTAAATTGTAGGCTCTGGCCCAGCCTAGTCTTTGGGATGTAAATCCAAATGCTTGTAGGCCAAGAAATGTTTTGTTTTTGTATCTTCTTTCCGGAGGCCAAAATTACTGGCCTGCAGATGCAAGGAAACAATGCATGTTTTGCTGCCTCAATGTTCTTTCTGTAACTTCTTTTGATGCCTTTGATGATGTCATTGTATCCTGCCCTTTAGAGGTACCATGATCAATAAAAGGAGACTACAGGGCTCTCTACCTTTGTCAAGAGTCAGAGAGAACCTCGGTCCTCCATGAAATATATTTCTTCTGTGTTCCTTATCTCAGCACCTCTGACCGCAGGAACGTTCATGCAACAATGGGAGAAATGAGCCACATAATTGAGTGTGTATGTGGGGGAGGTGAGGGGAGTATTGAGTGGGAGAGATCTTGGGTTGGAATCATATATATTAGAAACCATTATTAATAGCATTGTAAACCACAGAATCTCAATAAAAATGTTTTTAATTGGGGAAACAATTATTTGTTGTTTTCACCTCTGGTGGAGTGTGTGAGGCTGGCTCCTGGTGAGCAGAGGAGTGTGTGGGTTGGGCTTCTAGTGGGCAGAGGACAGGGATGATGTGAAATATTTACCAGATTCAAAACGATATTTAAATTTTTTTTTATTTCATGCTTTTTAATTGAGTCACCATGAGAACAGTTACAGGGCTTTCAGGATCAAGTTTCAGTCATACAATGATCAAACACCCATCCCTTCACCAGTGCACATGATCCACTACCAAGAACCCCAGCAGACTCCCTCCTCCCACTCCCCCCCTGCCTGTGTGGCAGATGATTTTTACTTTACTCTCTCATTACTTTGATGACATACAATTTTTGACAGGAAACTCACTATCATTATTTGGAGTTTCCCCCCCAACAGTCAGACCTGTTGGGATGGCATCACTAGATTGTATGCTTTCTATTGCTGATATCAAAGAGCATATGATGTTGCACAGTCATGAAAGTGGCCGCCCAGTTTTGGGATTCTGGTATTAAGTCCAGAGGTATTTCTACCAGCAGCTGCTGCATTCCGAGATTGGTTTGTGTGCCTCTGAGATCATGACTGTTCAGGAGCGGGGGAGCTGTACATGGGCGGCCACTTGGGGTCTCATTTGGGCAGGAAGCAGGGCCGGTTCTGCACACCCCCATCGCAAGATTCCCCATGCGTCCCATCACTGCAAACTCCTACCTCTCTGTCCAATTGGCTCTGAGCAGTGGCAGTCACCATGCTGCCGAAAGGGGAAAAGGCCGAAGGACAAAAACCCTCCCCTCCCGGGGCTGCACGGGGCCGTTAGCTGCCAGCAGCTGGGTTTCTGTGCCTCTGGAATAATGGCTGCTCAGGGGTGGCAGAGCCGTTCCTGAGCGGGTTTTTTTTTCTTTTTTTTTGTATGTCTGGAATAGTTCGGAGAGATATCCCAGTCCCACATACCGGAGCCATGTTAGTAGAAGCTCAGTGTCACCGAGACTCCATCTGGAGAAGGCGGGGACTCTGCACCTTCTCCGTCTGGTGCCCCAGTGTTGTTGGCCGGGTCTGGGGTCCGGAGCATTCTCCAGTTTGTGGTGCTGCTGGCCCGGATTCTTACTGCTGACTGTTCCAAAACGATATTTTTAATAAAATAAAAATGTTTAATTTTCGAGATGTCTCACTTCCATTTTATGTTTTCCATACTTTGAGCTCCTAAAGTTTAGGATTCTGATTTAATTTTTCTACTGACACTCAGACCTATATATCTAAATAAAGGAGACTTCTTTTTAAGATGTCACATCACTATCCAAGAACTCTTTCAAATCTTTCCTTCTCAATTTAAATCTCTTTTATTATTTTTTTAGGACTTTGGGACACATCCTGCTGTGTTCAGGACTTCTGGATCTGTCCTCGGATATCTCTCCTGGTGGAGCTCGGGGACCACCAGGGTTACAGGGGATAGAAGCTGGGTCAACATGTGCAAGGCAAGTGCCCTGCCTACAGTATAATCACTCCTTCCCCTCAATTTTCTTAACCTAATATGATTCATTTATTCATTCAACAGACACCTGCCATTTGCATCCACTTAGTTCCACTTGGCCAATAGTATTTTAAGATCTTCACATTGTGTTATTGTGACTTGTTTTTCTTCCTGAGCCTAACCTCAAAGCCTGGCTCAAAGCCCTTGGAACATTGGGATCATCTTTTATCGTAATATTTGGTTTCTTGACCTCAGTATCTGAGAAGGCTTCAGAGTTATAAAAGTTTAATTGAGTGTATTTTTAATGACTCAGTTAATGATGGTGATGGTTGGTACACCCTGAGATGGGGGCTGGTTGTCAAGGAAACCAGCATGAATAAAGAGCAGAAATTTCAGTGTTTCTCTATTTTGAGGAGAGAGAAGAACTGGAATTTGAATTCAGTTACCAAAGATTGATGGTTTTCATCAATCATGTCCATATAATGAAGTTTCCATGGAAGTTCCCCAAAGGAGGGAGTGGAAAGGTCTGATTGGAGAGCCAGAGAGACACCTCACTGGCTCCAAAATATTAGAAGTTGCTGATTTATACCCTTTAGTATCCTTTGTAAAGGATTGCTGATTTAATGACCAAATGAGCTTACCGAGTTCTGTAGCAAATAAACAGTGGGCAAGGGGGGTTGTGGGAATCACCTATGTGTAGCCACTTGGTGAGAAGTGTGGCTGACAGCCTGGATCTGAAGTGCAGATTACTCAGTGAGAGGCTGAGCCTTAGTCTATGGCTGAGAGGGTCAGTGAGAGGCTGAGCCTTAGTCTATGGCGTTTGAAGTGCAGAGTACTCAGTGAGAGGCCGAGCCTTAGTCTGTGGCATCTGATGTACTCAGTAAGAGGCTAAGCATTAGTCTAGGGCATCTGAAGTGCAGAGAACTCAGTGAGAGGCCAAGCCTTTAGTCTATAGTATCTTAAGGATTCAGTGAGAGTCTGAGCCTTAGTCTGTGGCATTTGTGTACTCAGTAAGAGGCTAAGCATCAGTCTAAGATATCTGAAGTGCAGAGAACTCAGTGGGAGGCTGAGCCTTTAGTCTGTGGTGTCCGAAGTGCAGAGTACTCAGTGAGAGGCTGAGCCTTAGTCTGTGATGTCTGATGCAAACTCTGGGTAGATAGTGTTAAAATCAAGTTATTCTCTAAGGTGCTCTGTTGGTATCTCAATTACTTGGTAGGGTGAAGTCCCGTATATGAATATTGGAATTGGGTCCAGGAACTCTAAATATCTATTGATAGATGTTTTTATGGTGAGAACCTGACAATTTGCTGTTCAAGCCTGGTGATGCAGTGTTGTTCGGCCCATATGGTGCTTGGGGTGCCAAGCCACACCCTGAAATATTCAGGGCCCATGCAGTGCAGGGGATTGAATTCAGATTCTTGAGCATGTGAGGTTGTATTCTACCACTTGAGCTCTATCTCTCCAGCCCATAAAGCAGAACTGACCACTCCTCCATCCCACTTTTAACAGCTGAATATATTCCTGACCCAGATTTTACCTATGTCACTTCTCATTCCTTCTAATCCCACTTATAACATAAAAAACTGTTAGGGTGGACATAGCAGGCAGAGGGGAGGTATGCCAGGTAAATACAGTTAAATACAATTGGCCATTTTAAAACTCACCTACATGAGATTATCCAGCTAGATCATGAAAATGACTAAGGGGTAGATGTAGCAAACATTTGAAAGGGAACGCTGGTCTGGTAACTTCTCTTTGACTGATGGCAGCCTCTAATTCCTCTCACCTGCACGGGGGTGGAGAGCAGAGAAACAGCAGCTTTAACCCACATGTTCCTGCCTGGAGACTTAAGGTCAGCAGCATCAACAAGGAGAGAGAGAGCAGACAGTCATTGAGAGCACCAGATACTGAGCAGCAGTTGACCTGTCCACATTCTGGGACACAGGAGCCCTGGATATTGTGGGACATTGAAGGACAGACCAGAAGAGAATGCAGGACATCCAGAGAAGAGGCCAGTGAGGAGCCAGTGTAACACATCAAAGGACCCCAAGTCATCTTCTCAAGCTAGCAAATAGGTACCATATGTATTGAATACCTGGAGTTTTGTGTGCTAATTTTGCATCCATTACCTATACTTAGAAACTAGCCCAGTTTTGCTGTAACAGAACCTCTCTTGATTTTACATCTATCACATATCTTCCATCTAGAGTGGCATTTTCCCCCTAAAATAGGCAAGGATACTTCATTGGAGGGGTGTGGCAAGAAAGAACCCAGGAAGACAGACCAAAGGTCTTTGGCAGTAATCTGGATGGAAATAGTATGAACAAGATAGTGACCCTCGGCACAAGGAACAGGAGGAAATTAGTTTAATTTTAAATGCAGAATTTTGTGAATACAAAATTGAAGATTATTTCCAAGTTTCCACCTTGAGCAACACAGAGAATATGAGTAGGAAGCATTTGTGAGGTGAGGACAACTTATGAGGGAAAATGAAAATACTTGTTTTCAATAAGTTATATCCTAAATGCTTACTGGATACTTAAATTGTGACATCAAAGAGATGAGAGAATATTTGAATATGTAAATTTGGAAATAGCAGATAGAGTTATAAAAATGAAAGGAACCATAAAAACGAATGGAAAAAACCCTACATTCAAAAGGAAATAAGGAGATTGTCTGTGACATATTCTCTTTGTATTTGGTTTTATTTTTGGGCCCACTCAGAAGTGTTCAACAACTATTCTTGGCACTTGCCTTGCACACTGGTAACATGCATTCAATCCTTGGAACCCCATATGGTCCTCGGAGTGCCTCCCTGAATGTAGAGCTAGGAGTAAGCCTTGAGCACATCCGGTGGCCCCCCTACTCCCCCCCAAAAGAAGGTAAGTTTTGAAGAATTGAGACAGTTACTACAAAGTAATATGGGGAATTCTCACTCATTTCCCCTATTTCCCCTTGTGTCTACCTTGGACCATAGTTGAAAGAATTTCAGACTCCTAAGTATTTTAATCACTCCTAATATCAACTGCAGATATCAGTAGCATACCTAGGTACTTCTGCTACTGCTCACAATATCACATTGATGTCACACAAAGTTATTTGCATTGTTGACTGACAAACCAAATTATGCACAAATGAACTAAACTCGGGGCACTGAGTTCACAGACAATGTGTTTTTTTTTTCTTTTTGGGTCACATCTGGCAATGCACAGGGGCTACTCCTGGCTTTGCACTCAGGAATTACCCCTTATGGTGACCATATGGGATTCTGGGAATCGAACCTGGGTCGGCCACGTGCAAGGCAAACACCCTACCCGTTGTCCTATTGCTCCAGCCCCCAACAATGTGGTTTTTAATTAATTGCAGAGAAAAGTGTGGATGAAAGTTAAAACTTTTACTAAAACTGGGGGCACATTTGTAAAACTGGAGCACTTTAGTACTCCAGGCAAAAAAATAAAATATGGCACAGAAAATGATTCCCAAATTGCATTGAGGAACAATTTGATGTTTGAGACCAGACTTTTGTTTTAGCATTATTTTGGTAATCACTTCCACCCACGTTAAGCAAAATCAGGTAGCAACAAAGAAAAGTTATGGCGGCTTGGTCCTGAGTTTGGGATGCTAGATAACACAGCAGTAGTGGAGGACAGGACAATGAGAAGGCCAGCTTCCAAGAAGGACATAGATGAAATAATGGAATTTTTAAGAAATCAGAAGAATAAGTGAGAGGAGTAATGGAGTAGCTTACTTGAAGTTAAGACACCAGGCACCGAGAAATTCTGAGTAGTCATTTTGGGTATAACTTTGCCTACTCTCCTCCTATTGCCCCTTCCTATACAAGTCCTCATTATCTTTCACTGCATTATTTTGATAACTCATAACTGATTTTTTCCTGCTGGAGTGATAGCACAGCAGGTAAGGTTTTTGCCTTGCACGTGGCTGACCCGGGTTCTATTCCTCCGTCCCTCTCGGAGAGCCCAGCAAGCTACCGAGAGTATCCCACCCGCACTACAGAGCCTGGCAAGCTACCCGTAGCGTATTCAATAAGCCAAAAACAGTAACAACAAGTCTCACAATGGAGACGTTACTGGTGCCCACTTGATCAAATTGATGAACAATGGAACAACAGTGCTACAGTGCTACAGTGCTATTGCTTCAATAGTTTATTCTCACCATAGATGAAACAACAATTTTATTTTATTATTGTTTATTGTTGTTATTTTTTGGTTTAGGGCCACACCCTGACACTCCTGGCAGTGCTCCCAGCTCTGCCCTCCAGGGTGACTCCTGGCAAGGCTCAGGGGATTCTATGGGGACCATATTGGAAGGGGACAAGATCCTTTCTGTGCAATGGGGGCCGGAGCGATAGCACAGCGGGTAGGGCATTTGCCTTGCACACGGCCGACCGGGGTTCGATCCCTGGCATCCCACATGGTCCCCCAAGCACTGCCAGGAGTAATTTCTGAGTGCAAAGCCAGGAGTAACCCCTGAGCATCGCTGGGTGTGACCCAAAAGGCAAAAAAAAAAAAAAAAATCCTTTCTGTGCAAGACAAGTCTCCAGGCCCCTAAAGCAACAACTTCTAAACAAAGGTAAAACTAAATCTCCATCACTAAAATCTATTAAATAGCATTTCAGTTCTTGTCAGAATGAAATTTAAGCACTTTTTGTTTTGACCCACAAGACCTAAATAAATTTGTTATTAAATATCTACTCCCACTTTCTTTCCATATTGCTTTTTTTTTTCACCAGCGATTTTGTTGTTTTACAAACGTGTCAATCATTATCCATTTACTGTTTCATCTGTCCTTTGCTGGGAAAGCTGCCCCAGGAACTGCATAGTTTACTTCTTCATTTCAATTAGGTCTCTGCTCTAGTTCATCTTCTTAGAGAGGCCCTCCGCAGCTATTGTGACCTCAATTCCCTTCCCTGGATATACTGCAAATACACTGCTAATTGGTCTGTTCTCTTTCCTGCCCTTTGCTTATTTGCCCACTGGGAGAAAGAAATTTGCATGTTATCTTATTATTACTCCTCCATGCCTTTAATGGTATGTGGTACATGAAAAGCACTAGATAAAACTTGTTTGATGAATGAGTGGGTGGTTGGATATGAATACTATCATTCTGTACTGTGAACCATTGTGAATATAAAATGATGCAAGAAAATGTAGACACAAAGGGTCGGCTTATTAGGTTAGTAGTTACAATTTTAATTCCCTGATGATGTTGGAAAAGTGAAAATTTCTAGATGAGAGATCAAAGCTACTAAATTCCATTCATAACCAAGCACAATAAATTATGGCTGCACATTGTACAATTAAATGAATCACAAAACATATACCTTATTAAATGGAATGATGAAGAAAAATGTATTAAGTAAAGATAGAAAGCCAATGACACATTCTCTACACTGGCAGATATACATTGCATTATTAAATAGCAAAGAGATGAAAGCAGAGGAGTTTAACTTAAGGCAAATGAACCAAAGAACAAGAAAAGGAGGGAGGAAATGACATCATTTAAATCTATGAATTTATGTTTTATCTCCTAATTTATCTCCTAAGGTCTTATGACCTAAGATTATATATTAAGATAACACCATTTTGTAAATAAATTGCCTTGATTTTCTGCATAGGTGAGGCTCAGGCAAATGAAAGAAGACATCAAAATATAACCTTTCTGAAAGAGATGCCTCATTACACTTTTTTTCTTAAATTTTTTCCTCTAAGCACCATTGTTGATAAAACCTTTACTGAGATGGTTTTATACATAAAACCTGCAGTGCCAGAATGTCTGCTTGCCTCTGCCCTGTGCCATTGTTTCTTCCTTTCCCACTTCCTCTGCCACGCCCAGGGTCAGCTTCCTACTGGAAACCAATTCTCAGTTTCTGCTGCCTTTGGGCATGTGTTATTCCTCTACCATGCTTTAAAAAATACATCACACTTGAGAGATCATTCTGTGTCTGTTGCTTTTCTGACTAACTTCATTCAGCATGAGGCTCCAGATACATACACATATAGCAAATTGCAGGATTTCATCTTTTCTTATAGTCCAGTAGTATTTCACTGTGTAGATGTATCATAGTTTCTATATCCCGTCATCTGCTCTTGGACATGGGTTGTTTCCAGATTTTTTTTTTTTTTTTTTTGCTTTTTCAGTCATACCCGGCGATGCACAGGGTTTACTCCTGGCTCATGCACTCAGAAATTACTCCTGCGGTGCTTGGGGGATCATATGGGATGCTGGGAATGAACCCAGGTTGGCCACATGCAAGGCAAATGCCCTTCCCCTGTGCTATCGCTACAGCCAGTTTCCAGATTTTAACTATTGTGAATAGTGCTGCAATGAACACAGGAGTGCAAATGTCTTCTCTGACTAGATTTTTTAACTCTTGGGGTAGTTTCCAAGAAATGAATCTCCGTACCCCATGGAAGCTCAATTGCTAGGATGTTTGAGAAGTGTCCATACTGTCTTCCAAAAGGTCTGGGCTAGTCAGCATTCCATCAGAAGCTAACCAGGGTCCGTTTTACCACATCCACGACAACACTGGTTTTTGTTATTTTTGATGTGTGCCAGGCTCACTGGTGTGAGATAGTATCTCATTATTCTCTTGATTTGTATTTCCTTGATCATAAGTGATGGCAGAGCATTTCTTTCATATGCCTTTGGCTTTCTCTCTTTTCGACACATACCTTTAGGCTATATGTCTTCTTTGAGGAAGTTTCTGTGGACTGTCCACTTCCCTTCCCCTATGTCCCTTTTCTGCTCCAGCCTGCCTCTCCACCATTGTTCAAGTGTTCCCTTCCCTACTTATTCCCCCACAGCAACCCACACCCCAGTGGCAAGTTCCTACTGAAGATGAGATTTTTATGAAGTTTGAGGGCTGGAACAATAACACAGCGGGTAGGGCGTTTGCCTTGCACGCGGCCAACCATGGTTCGTTCCCAGCATCCCATATGGTCCCCTGAGCACCACCAGGAGTAATTCCTGAGTGCATGAGCCAGGAGTAACCCCTGTGCATTGCTGGGTGTGACACAAAAAGCCAAAAAAAAAAGAAATTTATGAAGTTTGAGCTTATTGTTTAGTGTAAGTTGAAGGGTATGGGCCCCTCCCCAATGTCTAGGTCCCCCAAATAACCTAAATTTGTAAATGAACATATTGAGAATCACATATATGTTCAATTAAAAGTCATTACCAAAACTTTTATTTGGCTCCTATTCATTACCAAGACTCTGGCACTATGTCTATTACCACTTTTATTTTTTTAATCCTAAAATGAGATATAACCCAAATCTTAGTCTTGGATGCTTGTTCCTCTTATAGACCTTGACTTAACGGTCTCATTTACTGCTGTGGCTGTCTGTAGTTCAGTCACCCCTCTGGACTCTTGGTCAGCTTTCCCAGCTGCTTTCTGGATGTCCATCAAACCACTCAGTATACCACGGAGACACTCACAGTCTCACTGTTTCTTCCTGAATGCTGATCTCTGCCTTCTGGCATGACCCCAGAATCTGACAAACTCCCAGAATGCTCTGGTATTTTCTAGGCACATCACAAGGAAAAGTTATGACCCAAATTCCCCTTCACTAACTGTTTTTCAGTTTTCAGAGTATTAACGAATCCCAATAATCTTTACTTTCCCACAGCTTTAAGTTACATTTATTAATTTTCATGACAATTTGAAAAGATGAATTCCAGGATATATATTCTCAGAAATAAAAAGGAAAGGATAGTTGAGCATATCCTGAAAAATTCCTATTTAAAATTTTTGGAGACTGAGTAATTTTTCTTAAGCCTCTGCTTTTTAAAGTTCTTTTTTTGGCCTTCTAGTATTACTCCTACACTGAGAAAAGGTGTGTCAGATTGGTCCAGATTAAATGTTTAATCTTAACCTTAATAATTAACTAATTTTCATTCTTTATTTTCATACTTTTTTTCCACACCCAACGGCATTCAGGAGTTACTCCCAGATTTGTGCTCAGGGTTGAACTGGTGGTGCTTGTGGGACCAATGGCAGGTACTGAACACAGAACTCTTGTACGGCCAGCATACATTAGCCCTTGAGCTATCTCTCTGGTTCCTCACTGTTTTCTATTTAAAATGCTATTTTTATTGTATTATGTAGTTGTGACTTGTGCAAATATTAATAATAATAGATATTCAAAGTTTCTAGTCAGGTGGAGCAATAGCACAGCAGGTAGGGCGTTTGCCTTGCATGCGGCTGACCCGGGTTCGATTCCTCTGCCCCTCTCAGAGAGCCCGGCAAGCTACTGAGAGTATCTAGCCCTCATGGCATAGCCTGGCAAGCTACTCATGACGTATTCCGTATGCCAAAAACAGTAGCAATAAGTCTGACAATGGAGACATTACTGGTGCCCTCTCGAGCAAATCGATGAGCAAAGGGATGATAGTGACAGTGATAGTGATTTAAAGTTTACAATCATTGGCTAGATTTTGAAAATTACAAACTTTACTATAAAATTATTATTTTTTATATTTTATAAGCTAACCTCTCCCTCTTGGAGAGCCGGGCAAGCTACCGAGAGTACCCTGCCCACACAGCAGAGCCTGGTAAGCTACTCGTGGCATATTTGATATGCCAAAAACAGTAACAAGTCTCACAATGGAGACGTTACTGGTGCCCGCTTGAGCAAATCGATGAACAATGGAACGACAGTGCTACAGTGCAGTGTTACTATAAAATTAGGCATTTTTTAGAAACTGAAATGCATGCATGAGAGTTGTGAAAACTGGGTTGCAAATAAAGTGTCACAATCTTTGGACTTTTTCTGTTTTGTTTCAGTGCCCGGGCAAAACCTTACATTGTCCCTCTGAGGTTCGTTTTCAGGACCTTCAGATTATGGGACTGACCTGCTGCCTACTGCGCTAAGGAGGACTGGAGTGGTAGCACAGTGGGTAAGACATTACCTTGCATGCGGCCAACCCAGGCTCGAGTCCTCCATCCCTCTTGGAGAGCCTGGTAAACTACCGAGAGTATCCTGCACACGGCAGAGCCTGGCAAGCTACTCGTGGTGTGTTGATGTGCCAAAAATAGTAACAATAAGTGTCACAATGGAGATGTTACTGGTGCCCGCTCGAGCAGATCGATGAAAACTGGACAACAGTACTACAGTGCTACTATAAAATATAAAATATAACTTTTGGTAATAGATGGATTTTTTTTTTTTTTTTTTTGCTTTTTGGGTCACACCTGGTGCCTGGTGATGCACAGGGATTACTCCTGGCTCTGCACTCAGGAATTATTCCTGGTGGTGCTCAGGGGACCATATGGGATGCTGGGAATTGAACCCGGGTCGGCCGCGTGCAAGGCAAATGCCCTACCCGCTGTGCTAGTGCTCCAGCCCCTAAGTTTTATAAAAATTACATTTATATATACTTACAACAAGAAATTTTAATTTATTATCTTGATAGACTATATTTTTCTTATTAACATCTTTAAATATATAAGCACTGATTGTGAATGAAGTCACTGTTGTTATCTTTAGTATTATCTGGAACTTTTCTTTATTTCAAGTAGAAAAGATAACATTCAACACTGAATAAAAATATTATTTTATTTGCATCAAAATTGGAAACATTTTTGGGTAAGGAAGACTGGAAGATTAATGACATTTCTTTCTTTTTGTTTGACCTTACAGCTATTTTAAACATCAAAAATGAAATTGTTGGTAAAATAGCAATACACATCAAAATATTAATAAATATAAATATGCATCAAAATAATAGTTTGATTAGTTAATGATCAGCTAAATACTTTACAACTTAACTAAGAGTGTCTGCAGAATAAAACATCAGTGGATAGCTGGTATTCCTAACAATTCAAATATGAGAACAAATTTCTATTGATAAGAAATATCCTTCAACAGAAAGTGAAATTGTCCCATGAATTATGAAAAAGCTGTCTCCATGTGCTCTTTAATAGTATCTGAAAAGACTGCTGGTGTGATGCCTCCAAATGCATTTGCTCCTGAATTAGTAATAGATTTTCAACCTCAATGCACTTTCCCTCAATATTCAACCTTTTATTGTTCAGCAGCCTGAGTCAGATATACAAATAACATGGTTTCCTTTTTCTTAATTCTTTATCTTTTTATTTTTAAAAAGCGTAACAAAAAGATGTAACATAACTTTATTTTGACTTATGTTGAAAGATCTACTTACAGTGTTTAAGTATGACAGGAAATTATTTTTATTCTCTTCTAAAATCTTACCTGGAGTTAATTGACTTTAACATTAGCTCTGATAAAAACCCATACATTGAATCTTATTCTGCTCTAGCTTCTCTCTACCTCAGCATTCATTTGCTTTTAAAAACAACCAGCTGAAATTTGAGAGAGAAATATGATCTTGCAATTTAGAGAGGACAAGTATTGCTTTTATAAAAAACAAAGCAGGCCCTATACCCTGAACATTGAATATGGTCATTAAGTTGTTCTCAGCTGATTCTGAAATAATTTTACAAGGACACAGTGATCTACCTTTGGAATGAAAAGAATATAGTTTGCTTCTGCTCCACTCTGGAAATTCTGTCAGACTCAATAACCCTGGGGGCAGCTCATTTTCAGTATCACTGTCATCCCGTTGCTCATTGCTCATCGATTTGCTCGAGTGGGCACCAGTAACGTCTCCACTGTGAGACTTGTTGTTACTGTTTTTGGCATATCGAATATGCCACGGGGAGCATGCCAGGCTCTGCCATGTGGGTGGGATACTCTTGGTAGCTTGCCTGGCTCTCTGAGAGGGGTGGAGGAATTGAACCCGCGTGCAAGGCAAATACCCTACCTGCTGTGCTATTGCTCCAGCCCTCACTATCAGTATCCACTGGTATCTCAGGGAACGTAATACCCAGTAAGGAGGAAAACCGCTTCTCTGTGCTTAGGGCTAAGCCCCGGCACCCCCTGTTTACTCCTTGGAAATGAGAGAAGGCACAGATCACTCTTAGGGTAATAAATGCCTTCTGTCTCCGGGACTTTTCTATTCTAGGTGTGATATTATATGGATGCTGTCATGCTGAAAACCTAATCTAGAAATCCAGATTGTAGCAAAAGGCAAGATTTCATAATTTTTTAGAGCTGAGCAGTGGCACTTGTGTTTTTCCAATCTTGACTAGATGAGTATAAATAGTGCTGCAGTGAATACAGGTGTGTGCAAATGCCTTTTCAGATACAGATAAAATTATTTTTTTAGTTTCCAGTTTGGTTTGGTATTTTACAACTTTAGTAAATATTTATAGATTTATTTTGTGCCAGGTTTGCTTTCAGAGCATTTTACAAATCTTAGTCCTCATCATTTTACTTACTTAGTCTTCATCACAATATTAATTCTATTTTACATATGAGAATACTAAGATACAAAGATTGTCATAGATTGCTTATGGTCACTCAGGTACAAAGTGTGAGATGGGTTCTAGTATAGGCCATTTATTTTCCAGAGTCTGTGTAACCTGTTCTACCTCGAGTCACAAGTTGAGAAAGGACTTTATTATTATTTTAAATATAGGAGTACTGCTATTTATTCAGCCACTGATTAAGCTGACTGAAGCAGGCATGGACTCCACAGAACTTTATCTTTCCCGTGTACAGTCAGGTGTACAGTTGAAGCTTGTTTATCCATCCATCTATATAAGAATAAAGTCATAGTACCTGACACAGGCCAGGTATAGACTTCTTCCTTCTCCTGAGCATATATTGCTAGTGTTGGTGGGGTAGTTGCCAAGAAGTAGGTTATCTGGGACATATGGACTATTATCACTTTTTATAGAATCCTTTTTCAATTTTTTTATGTAGATTGAAGCAGACAATACTCCCAGCAACAGTGAATGGTGGGTCCTTCTTTTCCATAACCTCACCAATGTGAGTTGTTTCTAGTCTTTTTGATATACTCCAGTTTCACTGGTGTGAGATGATATCTCATTGTTATTGTCATTTGCATTTCCCTGATAATAAGTGACGATGAACATGTTTCATATGTCTACTGACCAGCATATGTCTTCTTTGGAGCAGTGTCTGTTTATTTCCTCTCCCCATTTTTTGATAGGGTGGTTGTTTCATTGTCATTGATCTTATTCAATGATTTTTATATCCTGAAGAATCTGATGTATTGTGTATAATTTTTCTCTCCCATTCAGTAGGGTGTCTTACTTTTTGCCCAAGTAAATTTTTCAATGCAATTTTTAAAAAATCAATTACTTTTAATTTTAGCACTGTAATTTACAAATTCTGTTAATGATAGGTTTGAAAGTTCCTTTCATTAATTACTTTGCATTTGTAATTCCATCCCCTTCTTGTTTATAGAGTTTCAAATGAGAAATTTGCAGTACCTTTTATGTTATGTTCTTTATATTTATGATTTTGCTTCTCTCTTGCTACCATTAGCAGTCTCTCTCTCTTTTGGGTTCCTGCCATTTTGATTAAAATGTGTCTTGTTAAGCTGTAATTAATTAATTTTGTTTGGAACTGTTTGGGTTTCCTGGATTTGCACACAGACCCCCTTCTTCAGGCTGGGGAAATTTGCAGCTATTATAACCCCTATCAGACTTTGTTTCCTTTTCTCTCTTTCCCCCTTTCAGTATTCTTGTTATTCTGAAGTTTGTTTCTCTTGCTATCACCCATTAGATACCTTAAATTTTCTTTTCTTTATTAAAATTATTTTTTTTATCGAATCACCATGAGATACAGCTACAAAGTTGTTAATGATGGGGCTTCAACCATGCAATGTTCCAGCACCCGTCTCTTCACCAGTGCCTGTTTCCCAGCAACAGTGTTCCCAGTTTATCTCCTGCCACTCCCCCTCCCAGTATGCCTCTATGCAGACCCTCCTCCTCCTCATCCTCGTCCTCCTCCTTCTTCTTCTCCTTCTTTCTCTTCTTCTTCCTCTTCTTCCTCTTCTTCCTCTTCCTCCTCTTCCTCTTCGTCCTCCTCCTTGTCCTCTTCTTCCTTTTCTCTTCCTTTTCCTCCTCCTCCTCTTCTTATTCTTCCTCCTCTTCCTCTTCCCCCTTTTCCTCTTCCTCCTCTTCCTATCCCTGCTCCTTCTCCTCCTCTTCCTGTTCTTCCCTCCTCCTACTCGTCCTAATTTTCTCTCCTCCTCCTCCTCCTCCTCCTCCTCCTCTTCCTTCTTCTTCTTCTCTTCCTTCTCTCTCTTTTTCCTTTTGAGAATTAAGGTCTGCAATACAGGCACTGAAAGGTCATCATGCATATCCCTTTACCTCCTTTCAGCACTCAGTTTTTTTCTAGCATGACCATTTCCGACTGTCACTGTCATAGTTGCCCCCAACTAGTGCTAAGTTTCTAACCATGGACCAATTTCCCTGGCTCTCCTTTATGTTGTCCTTGGGTATTAGTCTCACATTTTTTTTTTAATATCTCACAAATGAATGTGGTCATTTTATATCTTTTTTGGGGGAGGGGTCACACCTGGCGATGCACAGGGCTTACTTCTGGCTCTGCACTCAGGAATTGCTGCTGATGGTGCTTGGGGGACCATATGGGATTCTGGGAATCGAACCCGGGTTGGCTGCGTGCAAGGCAAATGCCCTCCCCGCTGTGCTATCGCTCTAGCCCCTCATTCTATATTCGACCCGTTCCCTCTGACTCATTTCACTCAGCACGATACTCTCTATGTTCATCTATTTATAAGCAAATTTTTAGTATTCCATTGTGTAGATGTACCGTAATTTCTTTATCCAGTCATCTAGTTTTGGGCACATGGTTGTTCTCAGATTCTGGCAATTTTGTATAGTGTTGCAATGCAGAAAGAACTGCAGTTGGCTTTTCTGCTGTATGCTCTTTTGGCCCCTATGCTGCATTCCCAGGAGTGTTTTTGCTGGGTCTATAAAAGCTCAACTGCTACTTTTATGAGAATGTCCAATTTGTTTTCCAGAAAAGCTGGACCAGTCACATTCTCACCGGTTTGAATGAGAATACGTTTTCTTCTGCATCTCTGCTGGCACTGGCTTTTCTTATTCTTTTTAACCCCCTCCCTCTGACTCATTTCACTCCACATAATACTCTCCATGTCCATCCATTTATAAGATGATTAGTGATGTAGAGCATTTTTTCATTTGCCTTTTGGCCATTTGTATTAAAATCATTTTATATTTCTTCTGTCTTCTTGATATTTTATGCTTTGGATTTGAGGTCCTTAATTCATCTTTGGGTTTCCTTTATGAAGTTACTCTGGTCTGTGACTATATTCTTCTTTTTTTTTTTTGCTTTTTTGGGTCACACCCGGCAATGCACAAGGGTACTCCTGGCTCTGCACTCAGGAATCACTCCTGGCAGTGCTCAGGGGACCATATGGGAAGCTGGGAATTGAACCTGGGTTGGCCACGTGCAAGGCAAACGCCCTACCTTCTGTGCTATCACTCCAGCCCCCTATGACTATATTCTTAAGATCTTACATTTCCATTCAGTGACTTCTTTATTTTTTCTCTGAACAACATTACTTGAACCTGCATGAGGCTCTTGTCCAATGTCTTTTACATATTATTTATCATTGAGAAGACTCTGCTTCTGGTAAACTTGATGATTTATCTAGATTTCTGCCTCCTTCTGTAGAAACAGCAGAATTCTTTCATTTATTTCTTATTATTTCTTATTCATCCTGAATGCTAAAAAATCTTCAGAAACATGCAGGTTGGTTAATTGGGGTTCATAGCCATCCTGCACAGGAACCTGGAGGCATAGGCCTTGTTAGTTAAAAACAAATAATCCCCTCCCCCCAGCTATTCAGTACCAGGGAGATAGCTTAAAGGGCCAAGCATTGGCCTGGAGAAACTGAAATTAGATTCCCATTGGAAGTGACCCCCCCAAAACTGTTTGCCACTGCTGCAGTGGACATGATAGGGAAGGAAGCACTACAACAACAATGGTAGAGGGAAGTGGTCACTCCGGACCAGGACTAGGTACTAAACAAAAGTAAAGTGATGTCCTATTTGTAACAGTATTGCAAACCACCATCCCATAACCTCCCACAGCTGCTGCCATGTTGGCCCAGTTCTACAGATTGGGAAGTTTATGGACTTCATAACACCTCCAAATTCCTCAATTCCACATCCCAGTAGTAGCACACCAAGTTAGATGGGAAAGTAAAATAAAAGCCAAATAAATTCAAAAAACAAAAGCAGTAACACAGAAGGCTCAACTAGCAACAAACAGCTTAGCACATTCTCAGACAAGGACTTAATCCAGTGGTGATGATGTAGGCAGGTAGACAAGAAAAGGCCCTCAGCAATGAAATTTTGATACAGTCACTGTCATCCTGTTGCTCATCGATATGTTCGAGTGGGCACCAGTAACGTCTCTCATCGAGAGACTTATTGTCACTGTTTTTTGGCATATCCAATACGCATGGGTAGCTTGCCAGGCTCTGGTGCTCGGGCTCGATACTCTTGGTAGCTTGCCGGGCTCTCCAAGAGGGGAGGAGGAATCGAACTCGGGTCGGCCCCATGAAAAGCAAACGCCCAACCGCTGTGCTATGGCTCCAACCCCCAATGAAATTTAGGTCAACAAAATTTTGGGAAAGAAACAAGACCTGATAAGACCTTCAGCAGACCCTGAGGAAATTCAACCCCTTGCCAGGTGAATACCCTCAGACATATCTACATCTTTTAATCCAATTAACTTTAGTGATTCAACCCAGAAAAGACTCAAGAATGTTCCAGATCAAGACAACCCCAGAATATCCTATAAAACTCAACCCAAAAGCCCATTCAAAGCTCTCTCCATCCTTGGAGAAGCCTCTGTTCTCTCTTGAAATGTTACCCTCTCTCTCCCCTGACCTCACTCTCTTTTCCCCTTCACACTTTCAAAAAACCTTCCAAATAAAATCTGTTTTACTTCATTGCACTAACATACACCTCAGATACCTGGGCCCTACTAAAACAGGATGAGAATGCTATTCGGGTATCCCAAAGAGGAATCAAAAGAGCTATGGTTGGGGTATCACATTTCACTCAAGTGAGAGAAGGAATCTGGAGTTCTGACCTCCATCGACGATCAAGAATCAGGGATGCTGTCTCATTTGCCAATGTGTCAAAAATCAGATGGGCTGGACACTAATGCGATTCAGGTACGATGCTGGACTAGAGCTGTTACCAACTGGATTCCACGGGACTTCAAAGACTGTGTGGTCGCCCACCAACGAGATGGTCAGACTTCTTTGTCAATACCCTGAATGAACGGTTTCATGTTCTTCCTGTTCCTGAAGCAAGCAGATATCATTGCGCTACACTAACATGCGACAGGGATGAATGGAGACGTTACTGGCGCCTGCTCGAGCAAATGGAAGATCAATGGGAGGACAAGTGATACAAGTGATACTTCACTGCTTGTCTACTCCTGAAATTCTTTTCTGCAAGGCGAGACAAGAACCCCAAAAACCCTGGGTAAGGCCTGGGACTGGTTTCTCCTTTCCTGCAAAGAGCAAATCCTCACTCCACCTTGAGTTCGTGGCTCCCTGAGAAGTCGGGTGGTGGGGATCAACTCCCATGTCTGGCAGACCAAGCAGACATCAGGTGTGGCCTCACGGCCATCTGGTGGGGCTGGTGGGGGACTCAGGCCGTGCGGAGCAGTCTGTGATTTCTTTAGCCTGCTTCTCCCTTTGAGAAAAACTGGCAGTCTTCTGAGAGTTTCCTGCCCACATGGGACAGCCTTGCAAGCTTCCCATGGTGTATTTATATGCAAAATCCAGTAACAAGCTGGATCTCATTCCCGTGACCCTGAAAAGCACCCGTACAACATCGTTGGGAGGGCCAAGTCCAGATGGACTTCTAAGATCTCAGGGAAAGGATGAAATGAGATGTTACTGGGCCCGCCCGAGAAATCAGTGTTTAACGGGCTATTGTGATCGTGATATATCTCAAAGAGCCTGGCAAGCTACTGAGAGTATCCCACCCACACGGGCAGAGCCTGGCAAGCTCCCCGTGGCGTATTCATATGCCAAAACCAGTAATAATGATGGGTCTCATCCCCCTGACCCTGAAAGAGCCTCCAATCGTTGGGAAAGATGAGTGAGGAGAGGCTGCTAAAATCTCATGACTGGGAGGAATGGAGACAGTACTGGTGCCTGCTCGAGTAAATCGACGAACAACAGGATGACAGTGATACACTGATACAGTGAAGTATCACTTGCCATCCTGTTGATCTTCGATCTGCTCAGCAGGCACCAATAACATCTCCATTCAACGCTCTTGAAGGTGTTCCTTGCTGCTCTCTTCCTCCTGGGCAGTTCTGGCGCCAAGTCGTTCCTCATGTTGAGTTCTCGACCCAGGTACATATAGCTGCTGCATTCGGAAATGTTCATTCCGTTGAGAGCAAATGGAGCATCAGGGACTAGTTCGTTTTCAAGAACGTTGTCTTGGTAAGATTCAGCTGCAGCCCGACCTTTTCACACTCGCGGTCAAAGTCAGCCAGCCATTTGTGCCACTTGACTAATGTTTGGCGTTATGAGAACAATGTCATCAGTGAAGCAAAGGTGGTGTAGTTGCCGAGCATCTATCTTCACTCCCATTCCTTCCCATTCCAGTCGTTGCATGAAGTTCTTGTGGGTGGCACTGAAGAGTTTCGGTGAAATGGTATCATCCTGCCGAACCCCTTTCTTTATGTCGATGATCACTTCCTTTTAGGATGGTGAGATTCTGGTGGTGAATCCATAATACAGCTCGTGGAGGATCATGATGTACTGAGTTTGAGTACCCTGTTTAGCTAGGGCTTTGATGACCATTTCAGTCTCAACAGAATCAAAGGCCTTCTTTAAATTGATGAACGTTAGACAGAGCGGCATCTTGAACTCTCGTGAAACTTCAATGAGCTTGGTCACCGTGTGGGTACGGTTGATCATGCTGAATCCTTTTCAGAACCCGGCTTGCTCACATGATTGTCCTTCGTCTAGTGTCCTGCCTATTCTATTCAGGATGACTCGAGTGAACAACTTGTAGGCGATGGGCAACAGGCAGATTAGGTGATAGTTGCCGATGTTGTGGATGTCTCCCTTCTTGTACAACAGAATGGTTCTGCTGGTTTTCCATTGCGATGGAACCTAGCATTCAGACAGGTAGTGTGTGAAAAGCCGAGTCAGTGTATTGACGAGTACTAGTGGTAGATTCTTCAGGTGTTTGGGTCTGACCTTGTCTGGACCGGGTGCTGTACGTGTCTTTATTGACAAAATGGCATGTCGGGTTTCGGAAGGGAGAATGTTGGGAACAACATATCTATCCTGCGCTGGAGATTGGGGGAAGCCGGCAGAGGATCTTGTTTCCGGGTCCCCTTGAGTCTGGAGTCCAAGGTCACAAAGTTCTGCTTTACCTGGTTCTGTGGAGCTTCACTCATACGTGAGGCCTGGCCAGAGTGTCTGGAAAACAGCTTGGAGCATGACAGTGGCTTGGTAGTGCAAGTATTTACTGAAGTATTTTTGAAAATTTCATTAGCTAGTTGTAATGATGTAGGCAGGTAGATAGGGAAAGGCCCTGGACAATGAAACAGGTCAACAAAACTTCTGGGAGGAAAATTCCAAGGCTGATACACTTTGAGGATATGGATAAGACCTTGAGTAGTGAACTCTGAGGAGATTGGACCCCTCCCCATGAAGGAAATTCCTCAGATTCCCTCAGACCTGGGAGCTGGAGTGATAGCACAGAAGGTAGGGCATTTGCCTTGCACACAGCCAACCCGGGTTCAATTCCCAGCATCCCATATGGTCCCCTGAGCACCAGGAATGATTCCTGAATGTATGAGGCAGGAATAATGCCTGTGCATCCCCAGGTGTGACCCAAAAAGAAAAAGAGAAATAAACAGAATTCCTAGAGCCTTTCCCTCAATCTGATTAATTTTAGTGATGCAGCCCAAAGAAGACCATCACCACTCCCAACCTCCCTGGTAACCTCCTTAGCAACAGACTTTTACCTGGGAAGAAACCCCATGTGGGGGCAGGTTGGAGAAACCCTATGAAAGCCACCTTGAACAAAGGAAGGGCATGCATATGCTGCCAGAGCCCATGTGCTGCTAGTGCCCACGCGGCTGAGCACATGGGGTGCCTGAGCACATGTGTCGCCCACATCTCCCTTCTTGAGATGTGTACTTTCATGCTTTCGTGTCTAATGCTAGGATGTGTGTAGGGGCTCTTTATGCCCTTAGAGAAGCCCGGGTTCTCTCTTGAGTGTGTTACTCTCTCACTCTCTCCCCCTCCACACCTTAAAAAGCCTCCAAATAAAATCTATTCACTTCACTGCTTGTCTACTCATGAAATTCCTTTCTGTGAGGCGGGACAAGAACCCAGTAACCCTGGGGCCTGGGTGACAGAGGTGGCTGGGGAGAAAGTGACCATCTTTCTCCCCTCCCCCAGCCCCTGCTTCACATAAGTCGCCTGTGGGGCCCACCGACATCAGTAACAAGCAATAAAAAAATAAATTTTGTGTGCCAGCTAAGGGGTCAGGCTTGAGGGGTGGTTGGGAAAATGGGGACAATGGTGGAAGAGTCTCTGTAGTGGTGAGATTGGTATTGGAGCAATGAAAGCCACAACAACTGTATTATGAACAACCTTGCAAATCACCATATTTATTTATTTATTTAGTTTATGCTTTTATTTTGGGGGGGTCATACCCAGCAATGCTCAGGTGTTTTTCCTGGCTTTGCACTCAGGAATTACTCCTGGTGGAGTTTGGGAAGCCATCTGGGATGCTGGGGATTGAACCATGGTCGGCAGCATGCAAGGCAAAGGCCCTACCTGCTGTGCTATTGTTCCGGCCCCAAGCCACATATTTAAATAAACTCTTATTTTATTTATTTATTTATTTATTTGCTTTTTGGGCCACACCTGGCGATGCACAAGGTTTACTCCTGGTTCTGCACTCAGGAACCACTCCTGGCGGTGCTCAGGGGACCATATGGGATGCTGGGAATCGAACCCAGGTTGGCCATGTGCAAGGAAAATGCCCTACCCGCTGTGATATTGCTCCAGCCCCTCTTATTTTATTTTTTAAAAGTGCATCTAATGGACAGGAGAAACTTTCTAACATGCGGCATTGAGTATGGCACTCACTAGTGGTGCATATAGTTGCCTTTGACTAGAAGGTATATTTACTCCTCTTTGATAAAGATTTTATGTTTCCAATAATTGATTGCCCTCTTATTTATATTGGTTTAGATCACTTAGTAATCAATCATCACAACTGACTTTTACTGATTTATTTTCTGATGACTTTATTTGCCACTCAATTAAGTTTTGTTGGAGCGAGTAATATGACATAAGTGTGTTATATGCCTGCCAAAGGGGCAGGCTTGGGGCGGGAGGAGGGAAGGAGCACTGGCGATGGGACTGGTGTTGGAACACCGTGTGCCTTTAACAACTTTGTTATGAATGACTCTGTAAATCACGGTGTCCAAAAAATGAAAAAAAAAAGAGGACATTTTCTGAAACAAATAATTAAATGGAGATAAGCAAACAAGCAATCAAAATACAAAAAAAAAATTGGGTGGTTATGGAAAAAGCAATGATTTAAGGACTACTACACACCAGACAGTACACTAAGAACGGAACTTAATCCTGTAACAACTCTGACTTGTATTATCTCTTGCTTGCCAAATAAGAAGGAAGTAAGTTGAGGGCGTGTTGAGATAAAACTGGAATTGATATTTCTGTTTGCCTTACTACAGAGTCTATTCTGTAGTGGGTTTTCTGCAGCATGCATTGCTAAAGCCAGATGCAAAACTGAATTAAAGTTATCTGTGAACTTATATTCTATTTCTGGCTATTTCATTAATGCTACATTATTGTGCAAAGCATAAAATTAAATTATTTTTCTTTTCTTTAGTGATCGTTAAGGGAGTTAACAGTAATTATCCAAGGAGTATTAAAAATAACAACTTAATGAGTTATTTTAGGAAAAAAAGTCCCTAGGTAAAAAGAATCCAATTTTAGAACTAGAAAAGGCCCTGGAGATCACCTGGGAGGATTTTCTCATTCACCAGAAGGGGAAACAGGTTTAAAGAATAAAAGCTTTTTGCTCACATATGAGCAATAAGTTATTTGGAGCATGTTAGACTTACTTTCTTGACTATGGACATGGTTTAGGGAGCATAACTTTTAGACAGTTGAATGTCTAGAATATGATGCTATTTGTAGCTTTCAGGAATAAAAAGAAATTAGCAACTGTGAGAAGGTGATGCTAGTGTACAAGACACTGCTTTATACTCCACTCTAGTAAAGGAGATTTTTGATCCTCCCCTCCTATAATTTATATTCCATTTAATATAAAGTAAGTAAATAAAAATAAAAAGGCAAAAAAATGACCTGATGTTACACCTCAGGCCCGTATTCAACATTTCCCTCTCACAAGACAGTGCTATTCTTGACTCAGTTCCTCTTAGAATTCAAATGGCTGATGAATTCAGCAGAAAAAGCTACCACACCCTAGAGCCCCCTATAGGATATCATTGGTTTGTCCTTTCTCCCTTGCCACAAAGAGTTTAGGCATATCTGGTAATAATCTCTAAACATTTTAAGACAACATTGGTATGTCCTGTTCCCCTTGCCACAAGGAGCTTAGGTATATCAGTCACACCCATCAAGGTGCTCCCGAGTCACTCCCATTCCTTTGTCTACCTGTTACCACTTCTATGCTCTCTTCCCCAAGCAGTTAATCAGCGTTTCCCCTAATCAGACTCTGTGAATTTGTAAGGTCAGACCTTTCTAGGACACTGAATTTGTATTGTAAGTTAATATTGCCTTGCTCCTCTCCTCATGTCTTTTGAATAGTTTATGTTAAAGCAATGTCCTTTTTGTATGGACAAAGAAAGACAGTTGTTAATATGCTTTGGTAACATGGGATTTAATTGGCTTCGAATATTATTCACTCCTGGGCATCTGCTTTCTCGACTTAAGCCTCAGCTGCCCTTACTTCCTAGCACCCCCAAAAGCAGCATCCCGACGAGGGACAGGACAGACCCAGGGCAAGCTACCCTGGCATCGAGATGGGCCTGGCAAAAGCGCCTAATGCTTAACTATATGTTAAGAGCTTGGTCATGGACATGTGATGTCATGATCCAAAAGCAACGATGAGACTAGGACCCTGCTAGGGCTAGGAAAGACTAATCTGGCCTGAGCACTGTAGTCTGAGATCAAGATGACCCCAGGAGAACAATTCTATAAGCTTAATGCATCTCTTGCTATGTCCATACAAAATGATTAATATTATGAATGCTTATATGTTAGTTGGACAAGGAGAGGAGAAACACACCCATGGGATTCCGCTCTTGGGTGGGTGTCCTGGAAGCAGCATCCCCTGAGAAAAAGAACTTTAACCCTATTGATTGTGACCACACCTATGTGTAAGCCCCAACCCCTCATGCTTGGGGATTTAACTAGGCTGAAAGAGTGGGCTGGGGGCCAGTTCCAGTGTCAGATCTAGAGAAGCTAGATCGAGATCCAGATCCAGAGGAGGAGAATGAAGTGGCATGGGGGAGGAAGAAGCAGGAGGAGAATCACAGGAGAATGGAGATGGGAATGGAATAAACTGCGACTGAGACCAACCAGCCTGGCCCTTCCTTGTCCCTTCCTTCGCCTGCCTCGTCATTGCCATCAATCTTCCCGGGGTGGGGGAAGCAGCTGGAGACTACCGAATGCAGGCGGCGGGAGAGATAGAGCGCCACTGCCTTGTGCCCGGTGTGGTGCCCCCTCCTCTCCTCTTTTGTGTGTGTTTACACAACTGGCGTTCCTGGGTGGAGCACCGCTGCCCTGTGCCCCATGGTGCCTGGTGCGGTGGTGCGCCTTCCTCTTTTTTGTATGTTTACACAGCCCCCTCAAAGGAAAATGGAATAAAGTCCTTCACTTGTATCACTTGTCATCCTGTTGATCTTTGATTTGATCAAGTGGGCACCAGTAACGTCTCCATTCATCCCTGTCATGTGCTAGTGTAGCCCAATGGTATCTGCTCGCTCCAGGAACACAAAGAGCCTCAAACCATTCATTCAGGGTTTTGACAAAGAAGCCTGACTATCTCGCAGGTGGGCGGCCACACGGACTTTTGAAGTCCAGTGAAATCCAGTCGGTAACAGCTCTAGTCCAGCAATATCTCTGAATCGCATTACATGTCTGGCCCATCTGATTTTTGATATTTGGCAAATGAGACAGCGTCCCTGATTCTTGATCATCAACAGAGGTTGGAACTCTGGATTCCTTGTCTCACTTGAGTGAAACATGATACTCCAAGCATAGCTCTTTTGATTCCTCTTTGGGATACCCGAATAGAATTCTTATCCTTATTTCATAGGGCCCAGGTCTCTGAGGCATATGTTACTGCAGGAAGTACAGTGGAGTCGAAAAGATGAGCCCAGAGCCAGAGGTTCTTTTTCCTCTTAACCACTTATTTGACACTCTTGAAGGCGTTCCACACTGCTCTCTTCCTCCTGCAGAGTTCTGGTGCCAAGTCATTCCTCATGTTGAGTTCTCAACCCAGGTACACATAGCTGCTGCATTCAGAGATGTTTGTTCCATTGAGAATAAATGGAGTGTCAGGGACTAGTTCGTTTTTCATGAACGTTGTATTGGTGAGATTCAGCTGCAATCCAACCTTTTCACACTCACAGTCGAAGTTGTGCCGCTTGGCTAATGTTTGGTGTTATGAGAACGATGTCATCAGCAAAGCAGAGGTGGTGCAGTTGTTGACCATCTGTCTTCACTCCCATTCCTTCCCATTTCAGTTGTCACATGACATTCTTGAGGGTGGCACTGAAGTGTTTCAGTGAAATGGGAACCTCTCTTTATGTCAATGATCACTTGTAGAATGGTGAGATCCTGGTGGTGAATTGTAATACAGCTTGCAGAGGATCTTGATGTAAAACAGTAACAACAATGGGCCTCTTTTGCCTGACACCAAAAGTGCCCTCAATATGGCAGCGTTAAGAAGGATGAGCAAGGAGAGGTTGATAAAATCTCAGGGACAAACTAGACTGCCAAAATGAAGAAGGACTAAAAACGAATAAAGTCTTTATTCTTTTAAAACACAAGGGGCTTTCTATGTCAAAGACAAAAACAAACCTGCATTTGTGGGTGCTCCATAAAAGGGAGCACTGGATCCAAAGTTCCAAGGTGCAGGCTCAGTGTTTTCAGTAAATACCACTGCACCTGGAGAAAGATCTGCTGTTATATCTACTGCCCTCTCGATTTCAAGATATTTCACTGATGTAAGAGGCATTCTTCAGAAACATTTCATCATTTATAGGAAAAACTGGTGAAGATATAGCCAGCAGGGAGCCAACATTACATGGGAAGACTCTAAAACAGAAAACGGGACAAAATCACTACCATGTGTGTTTCCTGGAGGGTGAAAATTCTGGAAACCCATAACAGGCAAGTGATAAAATTATTGGTGGCTCTGAGTACCTCATCATTTCACTTCTTTCTTAGAAACGTTTCCTCCCTGGCAGGTGGGCCGCATACCTGCCCCATGAGGGCTCCAGTGGCAGCAGCATCCCACCACTGCAGCTACACCACGGCTCAGTTCCACCCTCACAGTCCACTCTGCAGAGACACCAACCTCTGAGTAATTTCAGAAACCCGGCGCCCAGGCTGAGGACTCTGTGTCTTTGTTGGAGTCAGGTAGGTAGCCTCTCCCCGACCCTGGTATGTCCAGAAACCCCAGCAGTCCTGCCCAACACTCATGTCTGCCGCCTGGTCAAGTCTTCGGCCTGGACCATAGACCTGGAAATGTCTGGACCCCGCGGCTGCGTATGCGATGTGACGGTGGAATGCCCTCCGGAGCAACAGAAAAGTGCAGTAAGTTCATAGACAAGGACTTACCAACCTTCAATCTGATATTACGGTGTTCAAAAAAATTTATTTTCTAGGTCTCTTGATATTATTATTGCAACTTTGTTATCTCATCAATTTTATTTTATTTTTAAATTTTTTTTTAAATAAGGGTACTGCTATTTATTCAGCCATTGATTAAACTGATTGAATTGGGCATGAACTCCACATTACTTTTCTTTTTTATTCTATTCTGAATGTTAACCTTATTTTATTATTTTATTATTACCCCCCGCTTTTTTTTATTCATTGTGAGATACAGCTACAAAGCTTTCATGTTTGAGCTTCAGTCATATAATCATCAAACACCCATCCCTTCACCAATGCACACTTTCCACCACCAAAATCCTCAGTATCCCCCCCTTCAAACCCTTTCCCTGCTTGTGTGGCAGACAATTTCCCCCATATTCTCTCTCTACTTTCGTTACATTTGATATTTTGACACCAGTCTCACCATCACTCAAACCTGCCGAAAAGGCAATGCTAGATGATTTGTTTTGTATTGCTTGTTATGGATAGAATATAATGTCCAGGAAATTCTGTGGAGCTCTCTTCCAGGAGCTTTAGTTTATAGTCTCTGGATCTTGGCCATTGATGAGATCACATGGTGCCAGGGGCAGTTTGTGGGTGTGACTGCCAAGCTTCTGGAAAACTGGGGACCTGGGGGTAGGAGGCCGAGTCCTGATCCAGGCAAGCCTGGGGCTCTCAGTCACGGGTTCCCACCTAAACCTGCACTACAGACCCTAACTGCATCTTTTGATCTCTTTCGAGATTTATGCGTCTCTGAAATAAGGCCCATAAATGAGCTTATATATCTAAGCTGGAGGTGGTTTGTGGGTGTGTCTCCCACATACCTAACTTTTGGCCATTTAATTCTTGGTAAATTTGGCCCCACGTTGTTGGGGTCTGGCCAAAGGCACAGTAGCACTTTTGGGGTATCTGGAAGTCTAAAGGCACCATAAGGCTGCTGATGCACTCGCCCCACAGGTACAGATTTACCTGCTGGTGATACCAAACCCCCCTCACAAATTTTAATCTTAGATTTGTATCAACAGTTGACACTTTTTTCTACAATAAAAAAATTCTTAAAGAAGAAAAAAAGAAAATAAACCCTTTTTCTTCTTTCACGCTACATACAGGGTCAAGTGTAACTCAGTGGTAAAGTATCTGCCTTGCATGCACAAGACCTGTACTCAATTCCAAGCCAACCCTGAAAAGAATTATTTCAATTGTTACACATTTATGTATGTGTATGTACAAATTTGATATGTCTGATTGTTATGAAGTTACATTAGAAGGAATGAAAAGAACAGTAAAAAATTAAAAAGTAAAAAAATGTTTTCTTTCTATGAAATAAAATTATGCATGCCATTCTGGTTAATTGATCTGTTTCACATCCTAGGGAAGGAGATTATAGGGCTCTAAACTTAATCCAGCTGTGCTTTAGCAGATGGTTTGAAGATATTCATGAAACTAAACTTAGAAGTTCTGAATTACATTTACAACTCTGAAACCTGGGTTGTCCCAGCACTCCAATATTCCTACAGTCTGCTGTGGGAATATTCAGTCGTTTAAAGTGACTTCTTTACTCCCAAAGCCAGAACTGAGCAGAGTTCAGAGGAACTTGCTGACGTCAGTAATAGTGAGGTAGAACTGCAGTCTTCATGTAACTCAAGCAAGAAATACTATTTCATGTTGTTATAAATCACTCAGATTTCTGAAGGTTGTTAGTCTCTATTTGCAAAAGTAAATTTATTTTAGTTATCTTTGTTAGTATTGCTTGATTCAACTATATTAATAAATCCTCAACTGGCAAACTCATTTTCATACATTGCCTTTCTGAATCTTACAACTCTTAGGGGGAAAGGGACAAGTGATTCTGGAGAAACAGAAGCAGAAACCAAGAACTCACCTGAGACATCACAAGTTAAGTCTCTAGTGCTGGAAAACTTAGAAGAAACTTAGGTGCAGTTGAAGAACTGATTGCAAAAGCTGGTAGAGGCAACAAGAGTAAAACTGTAAGCATCCTTATCTTATGAGTCTTTCTTTTTGGGTCACACCCAGTGATGTTCAGGGCATACGCTTGACTCTGCACTTGGATCAGTCCTGGTCCTTATAGGGTGATTGGGGGACCAGATGGGGTCTCAGAGATTGGATGGAGTCTGCAGCATACAAGGCAAGCACCCTGTCCATTGTACTATCTCTTCAGCCCTCTGATTCTATGAAAGAAGTAAAAGTTGAAACTTCTCAGGGCCAGAAAATCAAATTTGATAGATCTGGGAATAAGTCAACAATAAATGTCCTTGATAAAACAGACAGACCCATTACCCTATCTCTTTACAAGTCCCTCACTGCTGGGGAAGGCTTGGTGAACTGCTTAGGTACATTTTAGATTGTTCTCTAAATGCTGAGAAGATTCAGTAGCAGTTCAGAGCTGAGCACAATGACAGTCAGGAACCAGCCTTTATTTTCCTTTTTTTTTTTTTTTCTGAAGACTTCTGGAACCCAGCCCCAGCCATGCTCAAGGCTCCTCTCCACACGTTTGGACGAGCCTCATGCATGAAGGAACTGGCAGAGGAACCCAGGTGTGTGGGACCCGGGGCTGAGATCTCCAAGCCTGCTTGGATCAGGACTGGGCCTCCTCTGCCCAGATCCCCCATTTTCCAGTAGCTAGGCAGTCACAGACAGAAACTGCCCCCTAGCACCGTGTAATCCCATCAATGGCCAACATCCAGCCTAGTTCTCTCTCTAGGAGAACCTGGCAAGCTACCAAGAGTTTCCTGCGCTCATGGGAGAGCCTGGCAAGCTCCCTGTGGCGTATTTATATGCCAAAATCAGTAACAATGATGGGCCTCATTCCCCTGACCTTGAAAGAGTTTCCAACGTGGCATCCTTGGGAAGGATGAGTAAAGAGAGGCTGCTAAAATCTCAGGGCTAGGAAGAATGGAGACGTTACTGAGACCGCTCAAGAAAATTGATGATCAACGGGATGATGATGATGGTGATGATGATTATTTTTATGTATTTTTATTAAAACAATGTGACTTACAAAGTTGTTCACTATACAGTAGGTTCAGGCATTTAGTGTTCTAACACCACCAGTGTGACCTTCCCTCTACCAATGACCCCATTTCCTCTCCCATCTCGAACCTACCCCCTTAAGCATAGAACAAATTTTTAAAAATTTTATTGAATCACTGTGAGATAGAAGCATATAACAGATTAATTTTTATATTACTTGTTCCGACAAAACTTTAAGAGATGGTAAATAGAATGATGGGAGAAAAAAATCACTGTGTCAATTTTTGATTGCTATATGATTTTAACCACATAAGTAAGAAAAATAAAACACTTTCAGACAATGTAATAAAATGTTTATGTTCATTTATATAAGTATATTGTATTTAATTTTATATTATATTTGTATGTCATTATAGTAATAATCATGCCTTATCTGTCTTTAATATACTTTTAAAGAAATTCTGTGCTAATACATTTTGGACTTTACATAAAATAGGTAAGGCCTACTTCGGTAAATTTTTTTCCCCTATGCTTTATTAAATACTGTGGATTGCAAAGTTGTTCATGATGATTTGCCACAGGCATTCACTATTCTAATACCAACCCACCACCATTACCACCTTCCCCCCACCATTGTCTGCAATTTTTCTAACCACCCCTCAAGACTGCCCCTGTAGCAAGTCAACAAAATTTATTTTATATTGCTTGTTATCATTGAATTTCTAATAGAATGATAAAAAATATTTCCTTGGATAAAAATTAGTGTAAATTGTTGTATCTAACCATGAAGACAATAAGTCCTTGTATGAGGGATTATTACTGGGGGCGAGAGCAATAGCACAGTGGTAGGGCGTTCGCCTTTCATGCGGCCAACCCGTGTTTGATTCTTCCTTCCCTCTCGGAGAGCCTGGCAAGCTACCGAGAGTATCGCACCCGCACGGCAGAGCCTGGCAAGCTACCCGTGGCATACTCGATATGCCAAAAACAGTAACACAAAAAAGCCTCATAATGAGAGACGTTACTGGTGCCTGCTCGAACAAATCGATGAGCAACGGGATGACAGTGACAGTGACAGTGATGAGGGATTATTTAAATCTGGTTACAGGTTAATTATTACTGTTTGGTTAGTCTGTGTTATGTTGGTTAGTCAAGATTGGTTGTCTTCTATGTTAAAGCCCATCCAATTTGGAGTGCTACTAGTGGATTATCAGCGTTTTAGAGTTTGGAGATGTTCAGGAAATCCAGAATTTTTTGAATGGGTAGTACAGCTGGACAGTGGAGAGCAAGTGTCTGTGTGGTAGTCTTCTGGAAAGTGGCTGACCAAACGGAAGGGAGGCAAGTTGTCCTGTCTGAAGTTGTCCAAGCTCAGCCAGCTTCCAGGAAACCCTGACAACTGCCTACAAGGAGGACACCAGCTGAAATAAACTTAGATCAGTACACATCAGCAATTCACAGCCAATTTGTGGACTCATGAGAAATATTATATGGTAGTTGTTAAGCTCAACTAAATTTGGGATGTTGATTATACAATAATAGCTAGCTAAAAAGGCTACATACAAGGTATTCATGAAGCAGTATATTGTGCTTTAAATAAGTTGGAATGATTTTTTCAATGCATGGAACTAGTAGCACTGTAGCACTGTTTTCCCATTGTTCATCGATTTGCTTGTGTGGGCACCAGTAATGTCTCCATTGTGAGATTTGTTGTTACTGTTTTTTTGCATATCGAATATGCCATGAGTAGCTTGCCAGGCTCTGCCGTGTGGGCGGGATACTCCCGGTAGGTTGCTGGGTTCTCCGAGAGGGACAGAGGAATTGAACCCGGGTCAGCTGTGTGCAAGGCAAACGCCCTACCCACTGTGCTATCGCTCATGGAACTAGTAATTTTTTAAAGCTGTATTTTGGAGAACAACTTAGTGAAAATGGTCTCTCAATTTAGTTTTTTTGTTATTTCATTCATAGGGACATTCACTTTTTTTCATTTACACATTGTTAATGTGAAATCATCTGTTAAAGTTTCTGAGAACTCTTAATTCAACTTTTCTTTGTAAAATTGGTTTTAAAAATCCCTTTGATATGGGACATATCAGAAATACTACTAGCTCTAAGAAAAACATAAAAACTTGCCCTTTGTTACAGTATGGATAGAACTGGATCTAGGGTCATACTAAATGAAATAAGTCAGGAGGAGAAAGAAAAAATATCAGATACTCTGAATCACTTATGGGATATTGATAAACAAACAAGATCACATCTGAGTGAGATATCAAAGTGGCGAAGGGGCCCAATGGACAGTGGTGAAGAACGTTGTTTGATACTTTAGCTATGAACTTTGGTTATGGTTGTAGTATGGTTGCATATTCTTTGGACAGCTATAAAACTGTGCTCCTGAAACATAGTTATAAACTAATGTCATATCAATATAATAATTTTCTCCATATTTGTAATATCTAACTTTTAATCAAACACTTTTAAACAGTCAAATTCATTGCAATGTGTTGAAATCTCCAAATGTAGTCCAGAATAAATCTTTGAATTTATGCTTGGTGTCCTACCTAAATATCAACGCAGATTTTAAGCAAATAATTTTGTTATTATTGTTGGATATCATTGGTTTGTCCTGCTCCCCTTGCCACTAGGAGCTTAGGTATATCAGTCACGCCCATCAAAGTGCTCCCGAGTCACTCCCATTCCTTTGTTTATCTGTAACCACTTCTACCAGTTTATCTGCTCTTCCTCTAATCAAACTCTGTTAATTTGTAACCTTGCTAGGACAGTGAACTTGTATTGTAAGTTAATATTGTCTTTCTCCTCTCTTATGTCTTTTGAATAGTTTACTTTAAAACAATATCCTTTTTGTATGGACAAAGAAAGACAGTTGTTAATATGCTTTGGTAACATGGGATTCAATTGGCTTCAAATATTATTCATTCCTGGGCATCTGCTTTCTCGACTTAAGCCTCAGCTGCCCTTACTTCCTAGCACCCCAAAAGTAGGGTCCCGACGAGGGACGGGACAGACCCAGGGCAAGCAGTGAGTTATGTGCTACCCTGGCATCGAGATGGGTCTGGCCAAAGCGCCTTATGCTTAACTATATGTTAAGAGCTTGGTCATGGACATGTGATGTCATGATCCAAAAGCAACGATGAGACTAGGACCCTGCTAGGGCTAGGAAAGACTAATCTGGCCTGAGCACTGTAGTCTGAGATCGAGGTGACCCCAGGAGAGCAATTCTATAAGCTTAATGCATCTCTTGCTATGTCCATACAAAATGATTTATAATATGAATACTTATATGTTAGTTGGACAAAGAGAGGAGAAACACACCCAGGGGATTCCTCTCTTGGGCGGATGTCCTGCTGAAAGAGATTCTGTCCTAGTGAAGCATCCCCTAAGGGATAGAACTTTACCCCCTATTGATTGTGACCACACCTATGCATAAGCCCCGGCACCCCCGGATGCGGGGGAGGGGGGATTTAAGGTGGCTGTGAGAGGGGGCTGGGGGCGAGTGCTGTCGAGTTCCAGGGCCAGTCCCAGGGCCGTCCCAGGGCCATATCTGGAGAAGCTAGATCGAGACCTAGACCCAGAGGAGAAGGAGAATGAAGTAGGATGGGGGAGGAAGAAGCAGGAGGAGAATCAGAGGAGAATGGAGATGGGAATGGAATAAACTGCAACTGAAACCAACCCGTCTGGCCTCCGTTCCTTCCTTCACCTGCCTCATCATCGCCATCAACCTCCCCAGGGTGGGGGAAGTGGCTGGAGACTACCGAATGTGGGTGGCGGGAGAGACAGCACCATCGCCCTGTGCCCTGTGCCTGGCATGGTGCTGTGAAACGCTCCTCACCCCTTTCTTTTTCCTTTTTGTGTTTTTACACATATTATCATTGTTATTCTTTTGGTTTTGGGAACCTTATCTGGTGGTGCTTGAGGACTATGGATGGCTAAATGCTTGGGGTTACAGTGGTGGAACTCAGGGGACCGTGCGATGCTGGGAATTGACCCAGGCCTCATGCTGCAGAGCATGTGGTCTAGCCTTTGATCCATCTCCCTAGCCCCTACGTAAATATTTTAATATTAGTTTTATATCATGTCGTGGATGTCTCCCTTATTGTACAACAGAACGGTCCTGCTGGTTTTCCACTGGGATGGAACCTTGCATTCAGACAGGTAGCGTGTGAAGAGCCGAGTCAGTGTATTGATGAGTACTGGCGGCAGATTCTTCAGGTGTTCGGGTCTGACCTTGTCCGAACCGAGTGCTATATGCGTCTTTACTGACGAAATGGTGTATTGGATTTCAGAAGGGAAGATGTTGGGAATGACATATTCATCCTGTGGAATTTGGTATGTGGGCAGGTGTACGTGGCTGTCAAAGAGATCCGAGTAGAAGTGAATAATCCTCTCCATTACCTTTCTGGAAGATGTGATAGATCCATCAGGACATTGGAAGGCAGTCATCTTGGTCTTGTAGTTGGCGAAGGACAGGCGAGCATTGAGAATACTTTTCCCGGCTTCTGCCACATCAGCCAACACTGCTGCTATTCTCTCTTTGAGGTCTTCCTTTATCATTTCTTTGCACAGCTTTGCAAGCTTGAATGTTAGCTTGTGGTTGCCTGAGGCTCGCAACAAACCACGTTGACTAATGAGCTCGAGAGTTTCCAAAGACAGGCATCTGTTTGTGGCTTTCTCACTCTCGGCATTCTTCCTGCAGTCATAGAGGTGCTGAACCAGTGCCGTATTTCTTGTGGATGTTGTTAAGGACGGCATCTTCCCACGTTGCCGCAGTAGTGCCAAAGAACTCCCAGTTGGTGGTCATTCTGGGAGTTCTTTTCTTTCTTTTCTTTCTTTTTTTTTGCTTTTTGGGTCACACCTGGCAATGCACAGGGGTTACTCCTGGCTCTGCACTCAGGAACCACTCCTGGCGGTGCTCAGGGGACCATATGGGGTGCTGGGAATCGAACCCGGGTTGGCTGCGTGCAAGGCAAATGCCCTACCAGCATGCTATCACTCCAGAGTTCTTTTATTAAACTTAAACTTTGCAGACCTTTCTCCCCGCTCTGTGAAGTAGAATTTTGCATGAAGGAGATAGTGGTTTGATCCTGTTTGGAATTTTGGGATAACAGAGACATCAGTCAGGCAAAACCTTCGATTGAATATGATGTGGTCAATTTCATTGTGGAACTGTCCACCGGGAAACTCCCATGTCCAGCGGTTAGATTCAGCCTTCTGGAACTGTGAGTTACTATGGATGATCTTGGTCGACATGATGAACTCAGACAGCCTCTCACCCAGATCATTCCATTCTAGGCCATGGGTCCCAATGTGAAGCTTTTCGGGTGACCTTTTCGGTCCTATTTTGGCATTAAAATCACCAACAATGACCTTGTAGAAGGTGTGGTCTTCTTTATAGAACCTCTCCAGTTCCATGTAGAACTTCTCAATTTCTTCTTCATCGTAGTTGGATGTTGCTGTGTAGACGACGAAGATAGAAACTGTCGGCAGTGAGCCACATCTATTCAAGCGTAATCATTCTATTTGGGTTATTAGGCATTTGAATGAATCAATGCTCATGGCCAAGTTCATGTTAACAAGGACACCAACACCACCTACACCTCTGTTGTCACATGTTCCCAGGAACAATTCTTCTCCAGTGTCAACAATGGCGTTATGTGATCGATGTCTTCTTGTTTCAGTCAGAACAATGATGTCGTACTTGATCTTCTGTGCTTGCACCATGAGGTCCTCAATGATTGCTTCCTATGCCAGTGCACGTGCGTTGAAAGTACAGACAGTCATTTTAGTCTTTCTTTGTTTTGGCAGTCTAGTTCGTCCCTGAGATTTTTTCAGCCTCTCCTTGCTCATTTTTCTTATCGCTGCTGTACTGGGGGCTTTTTCGGTGTCAGGTGAATGAAGCTCATTGTTGTTACTGTTTTTTGGCATATCGAATACCCCACGAGTAGCTTGCCAGGCTCTGCCCCTCTGCCCTGTGGGCTGGGTACCCTCGATAGCTTGCCGGGCTCTCTGAGAGGAATGGAGGGTTTTAGGGTGGCCTCCAATCGTCCTTAGAGGTGTTCCCATGGTTCACACCATATTTTAACCCTATCAAATATGGTGCAGGAATTATGGAAAATCGGTATTAAGTGTTTTATGGTGTGTTGCGCGGCCGCTTTGCGGCCGCGTGGTCAAGAGAGTGACCTGGAGTGTGGCGGTTGCTGAATAGTGAAGGTAGTGGGGGTCGGCTGGTGAGGTATTTATCTGGGTTGGATAGGGTGGGGCGTCTGGGTTTGACCCCCTCCATCAGGTGCCGGAGATTGGGAAACTATTGGCCAATCTGCCTGCTGTCTGTCGTCTACAAGTTGTTCACTCGTGTCATCCTGAATAGGCAGAACACTAGATGAAGGTCAACCATATGAGCAAGCCGGGTTTCAAAAAGGATTCAACATGATCGACCATATCCATACAGTGACCAAACTCATTGAAGTTTCACAAGAGTTTAAGATGCCGCTCTGTCTAACATTCATCGACTTAAAGAGGCCTTTGATTCTGTTGAGACTGAAGCGATCATCGAAGCCCTAACCAAACAGGGAGTTCAAACTCAGTCCATCAAGTTCCTCTGTGAGCTGTATTATGGATTCACCACCAGGATCTCACCATTCTACAAGGAACTGATCATTGACATAAAGAGAGGGGTTCGGCAGGGTGATACCATTTCACTGAAATGCTTCAGTGCCACCCTTGGGAACTTCATACGACAACTGGAATGGGAAGGAATGGGAGTGAAGATAGACAGTCGGCAACTACACCACCTCTGCTTCGCTGATGACATTGTTCTCATAATGCCAAACATTAGCTAAGCGGCACAAATGCTGGCCAACTTTGACTGTGAGTGTGGAAAGGTCTGACTGCAGCTGAACCTCAACAAGATGATGCTCATGAAAAACAAACTATTCCCTGATTCTCCATTTGCTCTCAATGGAACGAACATCTTTGAATCCAGCAGTTATGTGTACCTGGGTCGAGAACTCAACATGAGGAATGACTTGGCGCCAGAACTGCGCAGGAGGAAGACGGCAGCATGGAACGCCTTCAAGAGCGTCAAAGAAGTGGTTAAGAGGATGAAGGATCTCCGACTCCGGGCACATCTTTTTGATTCCACCGTTCTTCCTGCACTAACGTACGCCTCAGAGACCTAGGCCCTATGCAAACTGGATGAGAATGCTATTCGGGTATCCCAAAGAGGAATGGAAAGAGCTATGCTAGGAGCATCATGTCTCACTCAAGTGAGAGAAGGAATCCGGAGTTCTGACCTCTGTCGATGATCAAGAATCAGGGATGCTGTCTCATTTGCCAAATATCAAAAATCAGATGAGCCGAACACGTAATGCGATTCAGAGATACCGCTGGACTAGAGCTGTTACCGACTGGATTCCACGGGACTTCAAAAGACCGCATGGCCATCCACCAACGAGATGGTCAGATTTCTTCATCAAAACCCTGAACGAATGGTTTGAGGCTCTTTGTGTTCCTGGAGCGAGCAGATATCATTGGGCTACACTAGCACACGACAGGGACAAATGGATACATTACTGGTGCTCACTCGAGCAAATCGAAGAGCACGGGGAAGACAAGTGACAAGTGACAAGTGACTTGCAATACAGATATTAAGAGGTCATCATGTTTGTTCAGGGTGTGTAGTGTTTTTATTGGGAAGATACAGCTGGAGTAGCTTTTTTTAAAACTGGGCGTTTTGATCCCTGAAGCGCCGGATATCAGAGGCAGACAGAGGATCTTGTTTCTGGGTCTCGTTGAGCCTGGAGTCCAAGGTCGCAAAGTTCTGCTTTACCTGGTTCTGTGGTCTTCACTCATGCATGAGGTTTGGCCCAAGTGTCCCAAAAATGGCCTGGAGCATGGTGGTGGCTGGGTAGTGAAACTGTGTATCTCATTGTAATTCAATAAAAAAATGAACAAATTAACAAAAAAGTTGACAATTTTTCACAAAAAATGCTATTAACTGAGACTTCTCTACCTCTATAACCATTATTAGTATGCTCACTACTGTCATACTGTCTTAGTCACTTCTTTTTTATTTTTCAAATAACAATTTTTTACATTTTTTAATATTTTGTTTTGGGGGGTGCACAGCTAGTGATGCTCAAGGTTTTGCTTCTGGATCTTCACTTGGGAATTACTCCTGGTGGTACTCAGGGGATCTTATGAGATGCTGCAGATTGAACCCAGGTTGACCACGTGCAAGACAAATGCCCTGCTCACTGATTATCTCTCCCGTCCAACAATCAAGGTGAAGATTTTTTTTCAGAATAAATCCTTCCCACCTTTCCCAAGACCCCAAGACACTGATGCAGTCCTCAGTGAGGGGGTTGGGAAGGATCTACTGTGTCTTGCCCCCTGTCTTAGTCACTTCTGTCTTAGCATTTACATCATATTGGGTTTGCATTTAACTTTTTAAAATTTAATGTATTGAACCACAATTTTATAGGTTCCTTATATATTATTCTTAATTTCATTGCAGCACAATAAATACATTTATTTTTTAGGAATTTTAATCACTGTTAGTTACAAAGTTATAACTTATTCATTAATAAGTTTCAGGCTTACAATATTCCAACGTCTATCCTTCACCAGGGTCTACTTACTTCTACCAGTGTTCCTGTTTCCTCTCCGCTCAGTCATACACATAAAAATGAAAAAATCATAGCTCACATCTGGAGAATAATGATATTTACAAATGGACCAAAGACCAAGGTAGAGGTGTAAAACTATAGAACTTGCAAAATGTAACATAAGCAAGTCTATAACCTTAGACTATCAAAGAGGTGTTAGGCTAGTGTGTTGGCACCATGAAGACCCAGACTTCAGAGAACATCTTTGGCCCTTGGGAAAGTGTTAGAATGGCTTCCATGCAAAAATACCCCAACCCCACAAATCCGAGAGTGGTGTGGGTAGAGGTACTGAACAGGCATATCAATTGCTCTGCAGAGTGAGACCTGCCTTCCATTGTGACGTCTCTTATTGGTGGCGCAAGAGCTGAAAAGTATATTCAAGAACATTCTGTAGTAGATACTGTAGAGAAAAGAGTGGAACTTAAATCAATTACTACTTCATTCACAAATACGATGCCGTAGATGAGAGATGTACCTACAACCCATATCCTCAGGACTCAAAGAACTGTTTTCACTTAAGAATTTATCATCCCTGTGAGGCAGTTAGTCTCAGCAGTTTGTTGAAGGTTTGATGATGAGTTCAATGTCCTCAAATGCCATCAAAGGCCTAGAAGCTATGGAATGGGTAATTCACACATAACAGACTGAGATTAAAAAATTGATGGTCTTGGCAAGAGGAAACACCAGATACCTATGGAGTCTACAGCATTTGTAGAAAAATAAAATTGCTATGCAGCAGGCAGCTCCCACGCCTCAGCAACTGGTAGTGTGTTTATTAGTTATTTAAAAAATGACTATAAGTTTAAAATCTTAAACTGAGGACAGGCTGTGTCAGATGTCTTTGTTATGTTATTAATTAGACATCAACAAGCCTAATAAATAAAAAGTATTATTCAAAATTAGTTTTCAAATTATTACCTAGTTTTGAGGATTCCCGTGTTTATAAGAAAATATAACAATTTCTCCTTTTCCTCTTTGGTTTTTGGACAAACTTTGGCAGTGCTCAGGGCTTACTCCTTGCTCTGTGCTTAGGAATCACTCCTGGTGGTGCTCAAGGGACCAATTTAGCTGTTGGAGATCAAAGCATTTGTGGCTGCAAATGACACTTCCTATGACACACCCTACCCATACTCCAACAGAACCACACCACACTTGATGGGGTTCACAGTAGGAGGCAACCAATCTTAGAGGGTAATTTTTTTTATAGATAAATAAAAAAAAAAAGCACACAAGCCTCTGTGTAAAACACAAAAATAAAAAGAAAAGGCACGGGCGGCGAGGCAGGTGAAGGAAGGAACGGAGCCAAGATGGTTGGTCTCCCTCGCAGTTTATTCCAATCTCATCTCCATTCTCCTCTGATTCTCCTCCCGCTTCTTTCTCCCCCATCCTACTTCATTCTCTCTCTCTCGATCTGTGGATCTGGCCCCCGTGGATCTTGCCCCCCAACCCACTCTCACAGCCTAGTTAAATCTCCCCAGCATGAGGGGGTTGGGGCATACACATAGGTGTGGTCAGCAGTAGGGTAAGGTTCCTTTCCCTCAGGGGATGCTTCTCCTAGGACTTAATTCTCTTTCAGCAGGAGGATCCATCCAAGGGCGGAGTCCCATGAATGTGTTTCTCTTCTCCTCAGCCAGCAAACATATAAGAATTCATAATATTAATCATTTTGTATGGACACAATAAGAGATGCATTAAAGCTTATAGAATTGCTCTCCTGGGGCCATCTCAATCTCAGACTACAGTGCTCAGGCCAGAACAGTCTTTCTTATCCCTAGCAGGGTCCCAGTCTCATAATTACTATTGGATCATGACAGCATTTGTCTATGATCAAGCTCTTAACTTATAGTTAAGAATTAGGCACTTTGGCCAGGCCCATCTCGATGCCAGGGTAGCACATAACTCACCGCTTGCCCTGGATCCTTCCTGTCCCACGTCGGGGACCCTACTTTGGGGTGCTAGGAACTGAGGGCAACTGAGGCTTAAGTGGAGAAAGCAGATGCCCAGGAGGGAATAATATTCGAGGCCAATTAAGTCCCAAGTTACAAAAACATAATATTGTCTTCTTGTGTCTATACAAAAAAGACATAGCTTTAAAGTAAATTGTTCAAAAAGGCATAAAGAGGAGAGAAAGGCAATGTTATAATATTCAGTGTCCTAGGAAGTTCTGACCTTACCAATTAACAGAATTTGATTAAGGGAAGAGCAGATAAACTGGTAGAAATGGTTACAGATAAACAAAGGAATGGGAGTGACTCGGGAGCACTTTGATGGGTGTGACTGATAAACCTAAGCTCCTTGTGGCAAGGGCAAACCAATGATATCCAACAAGCCTCAACACTTAACAACATGTTAGTGATCTTTTATAGAAGGGCTTAATGACCCCTGAGTGAAATACAACAGTTTTTACACTCTTTCCTCTAAGAATACTTTTTTGTATCCTTTTTTGTAGCATTTTCAGTGTTTTTTTTTTTAAACAAACAATACAAAGTGTATTATTTCTGTTCTGCTTTGGCGCAGGGATTGGGGTTCGGGATGGAAAAATCTGAAATATGGTGGTGAGAAGGTGCAATGGTGGTGGGATTGGTGTTTGAATATTAAATGTAATCAAATATTGTGAACTACTTTATAAAATAAAAAAGTTAAAAAAAAAAAAAAAGAAAAACAAAGCCAGGTCAGCTGCATGCAAAGCAAGAGTCCCACTTGTTAAACTAGGTCTCCAGGCCACACAAAAGCTAAAAGTTTGATTTTGTACTTAAGTGGCATTTTTGGAGTAAAAAATTACCATTGCAATGACACAAACAAAAATTAGATTTTATTATATTAGATAAGTACTGTGTTGATTTGCCAAGCTTTTAATTTAATAAAGTTATTTCAATCCTTGCATTTGTACTTTATGATTTAGTATACTGTACTATGGGCTGATTGTGTCAACTGAAAAATAATCATTACTAGGCAAAAAAGAGTTCCTAGATACTATATTAAAAACAAGATTCATGAAAGAAAAATGTGATTAATTGAATTTCACTTGTCTTGGAAATTTTGATGTTAAAAACAGTTAGAGAATGAAAAAAGAGGTTGCAAATTAGGTGAGAATCTTTAAAAGTCACATGTCTGACAAAGAATTTGTATGTGGAACATATAATACACTCTCAAAATTCAACAATAGGAAAGAACCATTTAAAAGCAGGCAGAAGTTTTGAAGACACTTGACTAAAAGTAGAAACCAAGTACCTGAGAAGATGCTCACCAGTTTTGAGCAAATTAATACAATAAGATATTGCTACTTAGCTGTGCAACTGGCTATACCTCAAACAGACTGGAATTTTCTGCTTGCTTTTTGGGCCATATTGAGCGATACTTAGGGGTTATAGAACCCAGGAATTCTGCCTCAGATCTCTGCTTCCCCTTCTCCCCCATAGCCTCATTCCTCCCACTCCCCTACTTGGCTCTGGATTAGGAGCCTTTGGACTGAGTGATGATGGGTCTATCAGTTCCATCTTCCATCTTGTCTATCAGTTCCACTCAAACACATAGTACTAGCTTATTTAATATGAATTTTAACACTTTCAGATTGGATATCCATGCAGTCAGACTCTTTCTTCTTTAGGTTTTTATTTTCAGAAAATAGTATCACTGTCATCCCATTGCTCATAGATTTGCTCGAGTGGGCACCAGTAACGCCTCCATTGTGAGACTTGTTTTTGGCATATCGAATATGCCACGGGTAGCTTGCCAGGCTCTGCTGTGTGGGCAGGATACTCTCGGTAGCTTGCCAGGCTCTTTGAGAGGGGCAAAGGAATCGAATACTGGTTGTATGGGTGCAAGGCAAATGCCCTACCTGCTATTCTATCGCTTCAGCATATTAAAGTTTGTTGAATGGGTGAATAAATTTATATGAGTCCTATGCTCCTTCATGAGGCTCTGTTTCTGCTTGGCCTCGGACGTAAAGCCACAGGACGATTTTATGACTCCAAAATAGCCCCTGCTATTCCCTAATCATTTACTCACCCTGCAAAATTAAAATCATTTTTCTCTCGTCAGAAGATCTTGTTCTCTAGGCAACTTGCATAGCTAAACAGATCCTCAGCCTGACCTCTGAGTTATTCCCTTTGAGTTTAGGCATCATGCAGTGAGTAGTTTGTGTATTTGGATACAACTAATCCTGCAGAGAGAGACAGTGTTGGAAGTGACTCTGCAGCCACCACATCTTGTATCTTTGCTACAACAAAGGCTTTCCCTTCTGACATTGTAAAGGTCTATTTCTGAAGATGAAGTCCTAGGTCAAAGTCAATCTTCTCAGCACCGTGGGAATGCTGCAAACACTTCCTTGTTTGCTCTCTCTTTATTTGGGTGGGCTCAGGGGAAGTTGGGGTCCATCCTGCTTTTTCAGGGTTACTTCTGGCTTGGTGCTTAAGGGTCAATCCAGGCAGTGCTTGGGGGACCATGTGGTGCTGGGGAGGAAACCCACACTCCATCACGAAGGCATGTGCTCCAGCCCCCTCCCCAGCTCTGTTTGCTCCTCTTTAAGGTGCTGACCTCAGAAGGGCAGCAGCCCTTCCCTGCCAGACACTGAGTTATGTAAGACAGAGCCTCCAGGGTGTGCTGGGATGGTGCTAAAGTATGACACTTGCATATGTATCTCAAGATGCCTTCAACATAGTCTGCCATTATGTAAGATTGCTGTTGTAGGGAGCATTGGGTTCTGACTCATTTTAAACTGTTTCTTTTTCCTTCTTTAAAATTTTTTTTTCTTTTTTGCAGCTTGTTTGTTTGATGCATATTAGTAGCTTGATAAGTATAACTCATAAATGTATGACTTTAAAACTCAGGTGGGTGTTTTTCTTTCTCAGTCAAATGTGAGTCACTCTAGGATTAGCACCTAAAATCTGTTAGCTTTAGATTTGAGATCTACTGCAAATGGCACCTTAAAAATTATAACTTTGTAATTCATGGTGATTCAATAAAAAATAAAATGAAAAGTTAAAAAAGGAATTATAAAGCCCAGTTTAGTCTGATTTTATTTTTGTATCTGAAAATAGCATGATGCTACTCAGACTATAGGACTGTGAGAAATAAACAAGACAACATAAGTGTACGGAGAGGAGGCAGGAGGGGTCCCCCCGCCTCGACAGGCACCTGGCATAGACTAGAGGTGCTGCACAGAGAGGTAGATGGGAAACTTTCTGCCTTCGTTATCTTTTGTCTTCTGTATGGGAAAAGAGAAAGGCCCCAGGGGGCTTGGGGGAGGATAAAGCATACCTCAAAATTGTCCATCAATAACCTTTCTAAGAGAAGTTTATTTGTCAAGTTATCTCTAGGATAAAAAAGAGAATAAACTCTAAAACCAAATGATGTCATATCTATGAAAACAATAAGGTGAGCATTCTGGCAAGTTAACTAAGGTGAGTAGCTATTGTTTATGGTATAGACAATATCAAACCCTAGTTACTGGAGAGAAAACCAAAAACACCAGACTGGGGGCAGGGGTAGGAGGATGGAGGCGCCTCAGGCCAGGGAGGTGGTGGCATGCACTCTGGGGACAGTGAGGTGAGGAAACAGTACCGCAGCATGAAAATGCCACCTAAATGATGGCACATTATTTAATAAAGAATTTTCTCTTGTAGTCTGGCAACACCACTGTGGAAGACAGGGATGCTGGCTCCTGGCAGGATTTTTGGTTTCGTTTAGGTCTTGAACTGAAATCACCACGTGGTCGGTGGTGGGCTGCTTTCTGCTGCAGCCTGTGTGTGGGGCCTTGGAGGACTTTCCTCAGGCAGAAGGAGGAGCTCCTGCAGGAGCTAGTGCGGGCCGTGCTGCTGGCTCCCTAGCTGGGCTTGGGGCAGTGCTCACCTGAGCACACACCTGGAGGAACGGCAAAGGCCTGGGGCCTGCACTCCTCCGTGGAATAGAGGGAAAAGCTGGTGAAGGGTGCTTTCCCAGAGAGGCGCAGCTCCCCAAACCGCCCTCATACTTTCTCGGTTTGCATGCGGGGAAGTTCTGGTGCAAGAGAGCAGCTCACCAGACGCCCGACGAGAGCCGGGATCAGCACCAGGCCTTCGTTCTCAGAGGAAGGTGCTAGTCGGGCTGTAGGAAAAAGGGGAACTCCTCAAGACTCAAAATAGGTTGTCTGCACATCCCGTTACCTGCTTTCAACATCAGTTCTTGTCCAGAGTCATCACACACATCTTTTTTTAAAGAGGTTTTTTCTAAGGGATGCTGGGACGGGAAAGCGTTAGCAAGAAGCTCCGTGCAGAACGCAGTAGGCCCTACACTGGACTGCCGAGAGCACCTGCCGAAGCCGCCGCGCGCGCGTCCAGGTGAGCCCCGGCTGGGAGGGGCGAGGGGTCGGCGGCGCCCCCTCGCAGGCTGGCAGCTCGGTCCGGAGAGCTAGACCGGCCCAACCGGAGGCTTCCAGATGCGCGAGTTCTCGGGTGCCGGGATTCGACGCTGGCGCCGCGCGCTCGCGATGCTCCCCCGGCGGCGTGGAGACCCGCGCCCGCCGTCCTCGGGGAGACACGCGCCGGGCCACCTGCGGCCGCCGCGGACACACAAAGGAGCGCGCAGGCCGGCGCGGGGCGGAGCCAGGCTGCGGGGCGGGGCGCGGCGGGTGCGGGACTCGGCGGGCACCCGCGCTCCGAGAGGCGTCGGCGCGGCGCCGGCGGGAGGAGCCCCGCGCCGCAGGACGCGCAGCCGGCCGGGCCGCCCAGGTAAGCGCCGTCCCCGCGCCACGCCGGGCGCCCCTGGGGTCCCCGGCCCGCCGCCTCTCGGGGACCCCTCCCCGTTCCCCCGGCCTGCCGCCTCTCGGGGACCCCTCCCCGCGCCCCCGGCCGGGTGCCTCTCGGGGACCCCGGCCCGCCGCCTCTGGAGGGGACCCGGCCCGCCGCCGGCCAGCCGCCTCTAGGGGACCCGGCCGGCCGCCTTTCGGGGACCTTGGCCCGCCGCCTCTCGGAGACCCCGGCCCGCCGCCTCTCGGGCGCGCGGGCAGACAAAGAGCGCGGGCGGGCCGGGGTCCCCGGGGTCTCCATCGCCCGACGCAGTGCCCAGGATGCGCCGTGCGCCGAGCCGCGGCCGGGCCGGCCACCTGCGTTCAGGGCAGGGGCGCGCCGCGGGGAGACCCGGACCGGCGGGGCGCGCGCCCTCCAGCCCCGCGTTCCGTAGCGGGTCCTGCGGCCGCTCTCGCCTCCCGGCCGGGCCGCGCCGGGCACCTCGGTCCCTCCCTGCGGGATGTGCCCGCGCGTGGGTGCGGCTGCAGCTGGCAGGGGCGCAGGCTGCGGAGATGCCGCCTCCGGGCTCCGCACCCTGCCCACACTGCGCCGGGCTGGGCATCTCCCGGCCGCCGGGGCTATTGTTTACGCGGCTGCAGCTCTGCGCTGCTTGCTGCTCTCCACCGAGGTCTGCACTGATGCCGTCCCCGGCCCTGGCCCCCCGCCCCGACCCCCACTTCTGTCCCCTCTTTGGAGATTCCAGGGCTGTGCTCCTCGGAGAAGGGTCCAGGCGGCGTAGCTCCCAGACTGGGGTGGCATCCCCCTCTCCGGCCTCGAACGCAGTTTGGGAGGGCGATGCGCCTGGGAACGGGCCAGCCGCTTGCACCCGGCAGTGTCCCGGGCCTCGGCAGGCGGTCCGTCTGCGTCCAGTCAGAGGGCTTGCCCCCTGGGCCGTGGTGGCCGCTGTTATGCCCTGGGGATTCATTTCGGAAACCTGCTTTCTGCCCAGAACGGGTTCGAGTACGCCCGCCTATTCCGTGCTGGTCCGTCTTCCCGTTCGCTGAAGTTGCTGTGGAGGGATCTGCTCCTTCTGTGCTGCGCCTCTGGGACGGCGTTAGAGGAACCGGCCGAGAGGCGCGGGCAGACTGGACTTCGGTGGCATTTAATTTATGAACTGTGCTCAGGCTGATTCTGGAATCCCCGGCTAGCGCAGTTAGTTGTCAGCTTTGTGAAATGGCACTTCTCATTTGTCTGGGATAGTTAATCCAGGAAGACAGATTGCCCAAGTTGGTTCCAGTCATGACATTACTGACTTGGGCGGGATACTGCGTCCTGGGCCACGACGCCTCCCCAGGCGTCAGACTGGAGAGATTGCGGCTGCTGGCACCGTGCTCAAGATCACTGGATTCCCTTTACACTTCACATTCCCTTTACACATCATTTTAAGGTTTTTCCTTCTGTGCTATTTGCCTCAGATATGACTATGAATGTAGCAAAGTCTAAAAAGTCAGCTGTGCTCATGGAGAGACAAACCTTTCCCATCTCTTTTCTTGCCTAAAGCCAGTCGAGTAGTACTGGCTGATGATGACTGCGATTCCTTCCAGTTTCAGTGTTGTGCGGTCTTGGTAGAGAAGAAAAGTTACTGAGAACTGAGCAGATAGCGCCAAAGGCTAGTGCAGCAGTCCTGGATTCAGTCCCTGATATTACATGGTGCCTCAGCACTGCTTGGAGCAACCTCTGAGCACCCCTGGCTGTCTGTGTCCCCAAAACAAAAACAGTAAAGTTACCCAGTTGAGAAAGGCAATAATTTTAGTCCAGCTACATGAGCAAAGCAGGGATTGGTCATAGAATTTATGGTTTGTGTTTACATCAGTATTATTTTAATCCCAATGTGGTTTTATTTGGCTGGGCGCTGCCCCTGGCAGTGCTGGGCGGGGGTAAGGGTCACTCCTATTGATGCCGGGGATGGTGTCCCAGGACGTCCTGCACACAGAGACTGTGCTGCAGCCCTGTGCTGTCTCTGCCCATAGATGGACAACAACTGTTTCCTTCTCCGCATTTGGCAGTTGTGTCTGGCTTACTTTCCCTAATCGAATTCGGTATTGCTCTTATGCTTGCCATCACTTTTGTTTATTTAACAAGTCAGTGAGGTGGCAGTCTAAGAGGGAAGAGAAGTGTCTTCATGTGCTTTGTAGTCACTTTCACAATTTGGGGATAGTTTATGTATTTGATTATTGACTTACACTTCTTCATACCGTTTTCCACAGTGGAATGCTCATTTTAAAGAAGTTCCATCAAAATAATATCCAGGGTTAACAGTACCAGTCAGGCATAATGGATGGCTCCTTCTCTTATTCCTCAGCCTTTTTGTTCAGACTTCTAAGGCAGCACTTAGTATATTGCAGTTATGTGCATTGAGAATGGGCCAGAATCCCCTTGTCTTAGTCATGCTATGAGCACCTTAGTGGCACTAATGCTGTTAAGCTCATTTCTCATCTCTCCAGCACCTTGTGCTCTGCTCAGGAAAGGGTATGTTACTCGGAATGTGAACTGAGTAAATTTCAGGTTATAAAAATGCCCACTGCTTAGATAGGCAGGAAGTGATGAGGAATTCTCCCTTTCATGAGTCAGATGGGCAGGTTACATAAGGGAACCAGTAGGCCAGGACTCAAATCCAGGCTGGCTATTCTGCAGCCTCTGAGCATGAGGTATACTAGAAAGCAAGTTCAAATGCTGCAGGTCTGAGTTCTTTATTTTTCACTCCAGTGACTTGGAGTGGCCAGTTGACAAAATCAATTTTGTTACTACTCTGTTGAGTCATGTGTGACCTTAGAAGGAAATTTGTTCATGGCAAGCTTTGTCCTCTAACCTGTACTTAGGCAGAAAGTTTGGACACACCCCTCTGCTCTAACTCTGGTTCTAACACCTGGAACTTGATAGGGTGGTGGATATGTGTAGGTCCAGCTTATTAACCTGTTGGAGTTGGTTAATTGAATGTGAGCATCGGTTGCAAAGATAGAAAAAAGTTCCTGAACTTACAATGATGGAAAATTAATTCACAATGAACTGTGTGGGCCAAAGGGATACTATAGGGGGCAAGTCACTTGCCTTGAACGTAGCTAACTCGGTTTGAGCCCCACCAGGAGTCATCCCTGAGCACAGAGCCAGGAGAACCTGAACACTGCTGAGTGCCCCCCTCCCCCTTCCCCCAACTCCAAATGAACCACATAATGAGGTTTTCACTGGAGTGAAAACTAAAGAACCCAAACCTGCAGCATTTGAACTTGTTTCTGGTGGTGATTTTCTGGTGATTCTCTATTAATTTTCTGGAGTTAAAAAGGTGAAGGGGCTGTGAGTGGGAAAAGTTGAAGCCTTGCTTTAGGAAATGCCACAGTTTCAAATCACACGTATCCACCAGAAGCTGTGTTTCCAAACCCGAGGGCAGTTCATTGGAGACAAGCATCTTTTCTGGCCACAAGCCCAGAGGGGTCTCCTGGAATGAAGGTTTCTGTGCTGATAGGTATGACTCATGGAGAGAACTCTGCCTCTCCCATCACCTGGGTCTTTCATCCTAGACAGCAGGGCAGGTTACTGTTAACTAACCAGGACAGGCAGTACCTGGGTGTGTTTGTTTTTGGTCCATATACAGCAGTTCTCAGGGCTTACTCCTGGTTCTGCACTCAGGGACCACTCCTGACCAGGCTTGGGGGACCATACAGGGGGCTGGGAGATCAAACCTGGTTTGACCACAGGCAAGGTAAGTGCCCTGCCTACTGTGCTACCTCTCCAGCCCCCTGGTGCCCTTTCTGTAATGCAGCTCCGGAACATGTTTGAAATTCATGACCTTTCAAAGAAAATGGTTTGAAATGAGCAGTGCAACTTTTTAAAAATCACTTTTCTTCTTGGAGGTGTAGTTTCTTTCTCTTTCACTGTAGCAGTTGGATCGGGTGATAGCAAAATTCACTTCTAATCTTTAGCTAATTGAAAGGCTTCTGGGTATTAGTGATAATTCAGCAATGGAAATAGAAATATTTAAAACAATGTGTGCCTGCTATCCTAATAGCTATTTTGGGCTTTCTGTAATGCTATTATCTATAAATATATATAAAACATTTTTACTTGTAAAACTAGACTTACCATATTAAAATAAATGCATTTCCTCTTTCCATTAGTGGTGATAGTGGTGTAAAAGTACACCTCCAACACCTGTACAGCATGAATTTTAATTTGGTTGACAGAGTTCCAAATAAATCATTTATATTCTTACTATTGTTTCACAGCTAAATAATTCTGTAGTCTAGTAGTCCCTGAAATTCAGCCAACAATTTCTATTGCTATTTATTTTTCTTATTTTGATTCCTTATTCTTCTCTTGATATCCCTATATCCCCGTCCCTCCACCTCCCACTTCTCCCCCCACCCCTATACAAATGCAGGAGATTTCCTTCCTTTTTTCCTTCCTTCATAAATTTCCTTCCTTTTCCTATTTTCTTTATGAGCATTGCTGCCCAGGTTTTCCCCAAAAGATCCTGAAGCAGATTGACTGGCATGCTGATAGCATGTATACACCCCAGAACTTGTTTATATGTTCTTGTCACAGAACTTCTGCCCACCAGGCAGTTGAATCTTAAAGCTTCCTTAAATAGCTTAGCAAACAAAGCAGTGTTTAGACGTCCAGTATTCCATAGTGCATGAATGTGTGAATATTGGTATGTGGTAACATACCAATATTCATGGGCACTATCGGATGACTAGCGGTGGATGACTATAGTAGTCAAGATTTTACTGGCCCATTGATTATGATATTACGAAGAACACTAAGCTTTCAGGTCACTGGAGGAAAATAACGTGGGTTCCCATAGCAACAAGTGATGTAGACTGTTCACATGATTTGCTAAGAACTCATGCTCTTCTGGGCTTTCTTGGCTCAAAGCTTAATGTTCATGATGGATTGGAAAATAAGAAGATAGTGTAAAGATAGTTTCTTGTAGTGTTGTCAGGCATCTAATTTTGCACTGCAGCATTTGGAGGAGAATTCAGTGGATGGAACCTACGGTGGCTGTGGGGGTGTGCAGGGAGGAGGGCGCGTGGAGGGATGGGGAAGGGTACCATCTGTGCCCACAGAGATAGATTCACTCATAGAGACTTCACTGGGGGTCTCTTTTGTATAGCTAGAGGAGCATATTTTCTCTTTCACACTCTCTCAATTTATTTGGATTGCACAGATGTCAGGGAAATGTCATGTGTGTGGAAGAAGAAGAAGAAGAAAAAACTCCAACAAAATTCAGATCTGTGGTCAGAGATTGTAATTCAATCACTTTGTCCTTAAATTGGCACCTGTTTAAATTGTGGGAATGTTCTCTGCTTTTGCTTTTGGAGGATCGAACCAGAGCAGTTTGAGAAATAAAATTCTCAATCTTGCACATTATTGAGATTCAGAGATTAAGCATAAGGGGGAGAGGGTGGAGTGGAAATGGAGAGATGAGCATTAAGCACATTAGACCCAGGACTAATGGGACTATCAGAGATTTGTGATTTGTCATTCATCTTTAGTACACTGGCCAGCTGGAAAAAAACAAAACTACAGGACACTCTACACTTAAAGGAGTAATCTTTCTATTTTTCATAATTCCTTTTAAATTTTTTATTTTTTTATTAAAATTTTTAGTCATAGTGATTTATGATACTGTTGGTGACAGGATTATGTGGACTCAGTGTTCTCACACTACACCCCATCACAGAGTTCTTTTCCTCCACCGTTGTCTCAGGATTCCTTGAAATAGTTCTGTGGACCAGTTCACAGATTGTTATTTTGGGCCATTTGTTATTCTTTTAGCGTGCTTCTTTACATTCCACATGTGAGAGTTTATTCTGTATCTGTCCCTCTCCTTCTGGCCGTCTTCCTTCCACATAATTCCTTTTAGTTCCATCCACATAGTGGCAAATCACATGATTTAATCTTTTCTTACAGCCGAGCATTATTCCATTGTGTGTATATGTCACAGGTTCTTATCTAGTAATCTGATTTTGAATACTTGGGTTGCTCACAGAATTTTTTAGCCTTCAAAACTTGAAATCATTCAGTTAATAAGTTTCCCCCCACGCGGCTGACCAGGGTTTGATTCCTCCGTCTCTCTCGGAGAGCCCGGCAAGCTACCGAGAGTATCTCACCTGCATGGCAGAGCATGGCAAGCTACCCGTGGCATATTCGATATGCCAAATACAAGTAACAACAAGTCTCACAATGGAGACGTTACTGGTGCCTGCTCGAGCAAACTAATGAACAACGGGATGACAGTGCTACAGTGCAGTGCTACTTTTGAGTACAAGTTATTTGTGTAGAAGTGAGCCTTCTGAAGTTGAGAAAAGAATTTTGAGGGTTTTTACTTTCCCCACCCAGGTGTGACTTTGTCCATGCCCAGACAAAGGACCTGCATGGGAAGGGGATGGCAGTAAGGGAAACGGGATAGACAAGTGTAAGGTGACTCATTACACTCTGATCCCTTTCTCGACTCTACTCCCTTCTCACCAGTGTTCTATGCTCTCTTATAGAGTATGCTTCGAAAAAGTTGTCTACACTGGTTTTCTCCGTTCTTCCCATCTCAGTCTGTAAAACAGATATTATGTAGTATTATATAATGTTCAATTTGTAAAAAAATTCACTTAACATGTAAGTAAAAAGCAAAACATAAAAAACTAAGCCAAAACCCAAACCAAAAAAATAAATCCCAAATATGCATCATGCAGCCTGAGACAAGAAAGCCAGTACCTTTGTGAGCCTGCTCATCTAACTTCCAGTTCTCTGGAAGACATCCTAGCCAGGCTCCTGTCCCCTCCATCCTGTGGCCTTGCCCCGTGCTGCTTACCAGTGGTCTCTGCTCTGTGTCATGCAGGTTAGTTCTCTTTCTCACACCAAGCAGAAATTTAGAAAATCACTGATCTCTCCTTTGTCCAGTGTGAATCGCCCTATCTATGCCACCATGATCTTGACCAGTGATGCTGATGAATCTCAGTGAGACTGCATGCAAGAGTCCACACCCCTCTTTTCTCAGTCCTTTGCTTCCAGACACCCGACTCTCTCTCTCTCTCCCCTCTCTCTCCCGCTCTCTCCCCCTCTCCCTCTTTCTCTCTCTCCTTCACCATCCACCCCCCCCCATTACCCTAAGCCCCCTTTATTAGAGTCTCTGGTTGATCCCTGAACTTTTATCCATATTGAGTTCTACTAAATTTTGACCTGAAGTGATGGAAATTCTCCAAGTTTTTAACTCTCATCTCTCTTCTTTTCTTCCCTATATTCCTGCTTTTGGTCTGCATACTTTCTTCATGCTGAGGATCCCGTTTATTTCACCACACTTGACTTATTGTCAGAACTCCAGACCTGTAGCCAGCATCTTCCTCTGAGTGTCACATCACCTTAACTTCAATGTTAAAAAGAGCCCCCAGCTTGTTTGCCCCATCTCAGTAAGGGACAGCTCTGTCTTCCTTTCAGTCAGACCAAATTCCTGAGTCTCCCTTTCTCTTTCTTACACCAAGCAGAAGTTTAGAAAATCACTGATCTCCCTTTGTCCAGTGTGAACCGCCCTATCTATGCCCACCATGATCTTGAGAGACTTGAACTTACCCCTTAACTGATTTTCTGCTTTCTGTGGGCATCTGCAATCTAGTATCTCTACAACAGTCCAAATGAGCTTTAGAAATATGGAATATTAGTTATTCATTCAACAAATTTTGACTAAATACCTGCTATGTGCCAAACATTATTTTAGGAGCTGGCTTGTAACATGAACACAACACAGAATGATCCCAAATTCCTATTGTATTTTGGTCCACAGTTCTCTAGTGGTCCTGACTCCCTCAGAACGAAATGGAGCTCCTTAGTTTGGAGATCCCCTCCTTCCATGTTCACCAAATCCAAACCTGTCTCCTTGCTCTTTCAGACATGCCAGATATATTCCATCTCACAAGCTCTTCCCTTGGTGTTCCCCGTGCTCCAGGACCCAGCTTACTCTTGGATTTTCTCTCCTTCACTCCCTGTGTGTATCCCACAATGCCCAGTTTCACTACTTGCTTTTTTTCACTCTACTTAGCACCAACTGACTTGTTAAATATTTTCCATTTATATTTCTTTTTTCTTTTCTTTTTGGGTCACACTCGGTGATGCACAGAGGTTCCTCGTGGAACCTCGCTCAGGAATTTCTCCTGGCAGTGCTTGGGGGACCATATGGAATGCTGGGAATCAAACCGGTCGATCGCATGCAAGGCAAATGCTCTCTCCACTGTGCTATCGCTCCAACCCCTTCCATTTATATTTCTATAGTCTCTCTCCCTTTCTAACTTGTAAACTAGTTAGTGAAGGACCTGTTTATTTACCCAGTGCCTAAAATGTTGTAGACACCTTTTTAAGGGGTAATATGTCTTTAGAATCTGCTGGGTTAGACTTTGAATGCTGTTTTAGGCCTCTGGATCATCTGAGAATACTCCCTTTTTTCCCCCTTAACTATTTCCTGAACCCTTCAAAGTGGGCCTTGGTTTTTTTCTTTAATTACTAACAGCACATTCTGTGGTATTTAACCTCTTGTAGTATTTATCCTTGCTGACTGGTGTTTCTTATAGCTGAAACTCCAGCGTTTCCTTGTTCTTCTTTAGCACCCAGCAGTCACTCAATTACTGTTGAATTGAATTACTTATTGGTTGTATTATTGTTGCCAGGACTTGATAAAATTGCTCTGTGCCCTCCGGTCTCTGCCTCCTCTGGACCACACTGACTTTGTCATCTTGACTGTGAGTGTGTCATTCCTGAGTGCAAACCGCTCAGGGGCAGCCACAGAGTTTGTTGAGAGGAACCAGCCTCTCAGGATGATCACAGGTCTGTGTGATAGAGCCAGGCATCTCCCCAGTATTTTTCTGTAGCCAAATGGATGCTCTGTTTCTCCAAACATGATGCTTGCATGGAGTTGGTGCTTTTATCTTTATCTTGTTTACTGTTTTTTTCCCTACTCCTCTGGACTTACACCCATTTTAAAGATCTCTCACCACATAGAGGAAACCATCTCTCAGTTTCCTAGGGGCATCTGCTTTCATGCCCTTTGGAGTTCCCTTCTAGTAGGTTTTCCCTTCTAGTAGTTCTTCACTCTTCTGCCTTTTAGCCTCTCCTGTAAATGGTGAGTTCTCCAAGGTCAAGGATTGTGTAATCCTTCTCTCTGTATCTTAATAACAGTATGCACCTGTAGCAGCTACTTCTCTGAATGCTAAACAAATGAGTAACTCGTGGCCAGACCCACAGAACAGCGAGTAAGGTGCTCAGTTGGAACATGACCAACCTGGACTTGATTCCTGGCACTACACATGGTCTCCCAAGCCCACCAGGTGTTCTGACCTCTAAGCTCAGACCAAGAGTAAGACCTGAGCACAGCTGGGCATGACCCCGAAACAAAGCAAGCAAACAGAAAAATTAAAAAACAAAAGAACAAGTGTTCCAGGAAACCATATAAGGGTCGAAAGTTCAGTGTTTTATTGCTTCTAGAATGGGATGTTGGTCTAGGCACAGGTCGCTGGAATCTGTATCATAATGGGTAAGTGGAAGTCTGAAAGATCTGAGTTCCACCTAGACAGGGGTTGCTCTTGTTTATTAACTCTTCTAGGTCCCAAGAACAGAGCTCACCATCAGAGCTCATGACTGTTGGCAGTCTGAACTCAGGGGCCATACTGATAGGTAGGAGCTAAGGCACTTGCCTTATAAGCAGCTGACCCTGGGCCCTGAGCACTTCTAGGTGTGCCCCTGGCCCCAAAAAAGCTTGAGTGCATTTGGAAGTATCTAAATTGTTAATACCTGTTACATAAGTGAGCATTCCTGTGTCCTAGAGAAACTTTCCTGAGATCACCCATTAGAAATGAACCCATTTTCTCTCTTTTCTTCACCCTGCCATGAGTAATGCCACGGATGAAGAACCCCACTACCTTTTCCAAGGTGATACTTACCTGTGTTACTCTTAAAAATAAATAAAAATAAGTAGCAGTGCACTGCACTGTCGTAGTACTATTGTCCCGTTGTTCTGCACGAGATTTGCTCGAGCGGGCACCAGTAATGTCTCCATTGTGAGACTTGTTACTGTTTTTAGCGTATCAAATACGCCACGCACGGGTAGCTTGCCAGGGTCTGCCGTGTGGGTAGCTTGCCGGGCTCTCCAAGAGAAACAGATAAGAAAATTAAAAATTAATTCCTTCCTTCCTTCCTATTCATTTGTTTCGTATTATTTGCTTTTGGGTCCCACCTGGTGCTCAGGGCTTACTCCTGACTTTGTGATCAGAGGTGACTCCTCGTGCAGAGCCAGAGATCCAACCTGGGTTGGTCACAGGCAGAGCAAGTGCCTTAACCGCTTTGCTCTCTAGCCCCTCTCTCACTTGTTACAAATATAACCCACAACCACTATATAACAGCCTGTCTTCCACCCCCAGTCTCTTCTACATTTGTTTTCCTTGTGTTCGGTGGTCTCTTCCTGGTGCACACACCTGAGCAGGTCTCGGCCGTGGCTTTGTCTTTGGTGGGTTATGCTGCTTCCTGATGTGGTCTGTGCATCTTAGAACCTCTCTAAGACATAAACATTTTGTAATGAGGTCATTCAGTCCTAATTTGTTTTCTTGGCATGCTGCTCTTAGTCTTTAATAAAAAACTAGCACTTTTGATACTTAACAATGTATGTGTTTAAATATACAGATGCTTTTGTCATTGATTCTTGGGACCCTGGCAGCCAGCGCTGCCTTCCCAGAGCGCACTGCTGTAGGATGTACTTCTGCAGGACCAGACACCTTGCCACCCATTTCACCAAACAGTCTTTTGAAATGGAAAGTATTTTAGAAATCTAAATATCCCTTGGCTCCCAGAACGAGCACAGTGAGTGGTGTAGTTTGGTGCGTTTGTTTACTTGGTGGCAAGGCCTGGGAACTGCAGCCCAGAGACCACAGCAGACATTGCCCTGTGTTTTATAGGAGCTCTTCAGGTGGGATGAGGCAGCTAATATCAGGCCCACCTCTGCGTGCTGACTGAGGGTAAATGGCATTTGCTTCAGTAATCAAGGCCATTGTTTGTTTCTTGGAGAAAGCATTGAATGAATCATTTATGCTATCCAGAGAAAATGGAAGGGGTAGAGCTATAGAAATTAAAAAAATATATCTAAAGTCAAGTTGTGGAAGTAGGTGTGGGCATTGGGGCGGGCAGGCAGTTGGTCAGAGTGCCCATCTCTGAGCTACAGCACGGTCCCTCTGAGGCCTGCCCTTTCCTTTTGCAAGTGTTCATTTGTCCAATTCATTTGTCGAATAAAGGGATTTATGCACTATTTTTTTTAAATAGAAACACCATGCTCTGTAGTAGGATGTTTTTCTTCGTTGTTAGAACTAATCTTTGAAATAGCATTTTAGAATAAAAGAAAAGTAAACAGTTTTTACATTTAGCACATTTTAGTATGAATTTGTGAGTGACTTTTGAGGAGTCAGGATGTATTATTTTTCAAATCTATATTTTTAGAATGCTATTCTCAAGTGGTACTCAGGACTTAGGTATTTTTTAGGTGAAGAACTCAGTGAGATTTTGAAATTATCAAAGTGAATTACAGATTCCTGGAGTGCTGGTTGGGGGAGCAATCTATGTCAAGCGACATATGACTTCATCCCCTTATTTTCCACATGGGAAAACATAGACCAAGATTGGGAAGCTCTCTGTGACTCCTGGCTCTCACGTTTTCTCCTAGTTGATTTTAAGGCAGGGTGGGAAACGCAGATTTTGGTGGTCGTGGGGTTTCAGGTTTGGGGAGTGGGCAGAAAGAGGTACAGTGATATTAAAGGGTTAATATCCATGATTTACAAAGCACTTGTAAAACTTAACAAGAAAAAACTTTCAACTCCCATCAAAAAGTGGGAGAAGAGATAAAAACACACTTCCTTGAAAAAGACATACAGATGGCTAATAGGTTTATGAAAAAAAAGTGCTTTGCATCACTTATCATTAGGGAAATACAAATTAAAACAATGAGACATTATCTCACACCAGTGAGACAGGCACACATCACAAAAAACAAACAAACAACTAGTGCTGGTGTGAATGTGGAGACAAAGAAACCCTCATTTAACTCTGGTGGGTATGTCTCCTGGTTTAATCTTTTTGGGAAGCAATATGGAAACTTCTAAAGAATGAAAACTTGAACTTACCATCCAGCAGTTTCACTCGGCCTCTACCTCATAGGCTCCAAACCACTATTTTAAAAAGGGGTTTGCATTTCTATGTTCATTTTAGCACTGTTAACAATCGCCCAGATCTGGAAGCAACCCAAGTGTCCAAGAACAGATGACTGGATAAAGAAACTATGTTATATATACACAATGGGATAGTACACAACTACAAGAAATGATGAAATCATGTCATTTGCTACTACATGGATGGAAATGGAGGGTATTATGTTGAGAAAACATAGCCAGAAGGAGAGAGACACATTCAGAATAATGTGCCTCATCTGTGGGATATACAAAATACATTATGGGAATAACGGATCAGGAGACTTGGTTTTAGAATTGGGGTTGCCAGTTGGGGATGGAATGGTGGAGGTATTTGGGAGGCTGGAGGGTAGCAGACACTGGTGTAAGGTGTGGTGTTGGAATGTTTGCATGTATGTAGTCTGTCATGAACAATATTGTAAGTAAAAAAAAAATCTGGTAGACATATAGTATCCCATTTTGGGAAAAAGGTGTTTTTTTCCTTTTGTTTTCAAATATGAGGAAGGATTAGCTTGCCAGTAAGTATGCCACTGAGCAGAGATGGTTTTGCTTTTTTGTTGGGGTGATGGACTAAGAACTGAATCTGCCATGACCTTGGTGTTAAATTTCCAGACTGTGTCCACTAATTCTGATTAGAGCCTCTCCTTTCTTCCCCTGGGATGGGAAATTGACTGAAAGCTTTCCGGACAAGTTTTCATTAAATAAAAGGTGTGCCACACACTTTACTTTCTCTTTGTTGAATAAAATTCCATCAACTTCATTCATTCCTCCATAATTCCTTCTTCTTTGTCTTCATAATTGCTCTTTTTCTCTGCTCCATGAAGCATTTTGTGGAAAGCCTTTTCACATATTTTGTTGTCCTACCAATATAAACATTTCTCTTTACTTGATGCTTTACAATACCACATTAAAGTTTTGTTTTATTAGATGTAGTATGTATTTCTCATTAGAGAAAGGGGCTGCAAAGCCAGGCTTACTGGCCTGGTATTTGCTCTTGTTTTATTAGCACATAGCCAGCCCACCCTTTACAAGATATATGTTTTCATGCTGCAGCAGTAGTTAAGACAAAAACTACAGGACACACAAGATCAAAAGTAATTGAAGGGCTGGAGAGAGCACAGAAGGTAGGGCGTTTGCCTTGCACGCGGCCAACCCGGGTTCGATTCTCAGCATCTCATATGGTCCCCTGAGCACCCCCAGGAGTAATACCTGAGAGCAGAGCCAGGAGTAACCCCTGTGCATTGCTGGGTGTGAACCCCCCCCAAAAGTAATTGAATTGACCCATTGGTTTAGGGATTTTGTTTGTGCTGGGTTTACCTGGTTATAAAGCACAAACGCTGTGCTCTGGATTTACTTCTTGGGGTGCTGGAGATAGAACCCAGCCTCTTGCGTGCAAAGTATGTGCTTAGCTCTTTTAGTTTCCTCTCTTGTCTTCTACCTTGCCCCTTTAAAAAGGGAACACAAAGGGAAAATTGACCCATAGACTGAGTTTGTAGGGTCTGGGGAGATTAAAAGGGAGGAGCCGTGTGTCCTTGGGGGAAGGACGTGGGGACACTGGTGACTGGTGTGGTGTTGGAGTTATGGACACGGGAAACTATGAGTTCAAAACCTGTGTGTGTGTGTGGCGCGTGCACTCGTGCCACAGCTGCGTCCCCCTGGCATGCTGCTGCCATGGGCCATGGAGGAGGGAACAGGATCCCCAGGCTGGCTGTGATCAGTCACCACTTACTTCAGTCTCCTCCCCGCCTTTTGTTGCATTTCCCCCGCCACCTATTCCCATCTCACTGCGCTGGGCCCCCCCATCCCACTCCTCTCTGCCCCTTTCCCGGCCCCCCTGGTGCCAGTCTCATGGCCTTAGTCATCGGCCCAATTCCCAGAGCTCAGGTAGCAAGTACACGTAAGCGAAGTTGGCAGAATACCATCGAGGGGCCTGTTACTGTCCCTTCCCCTTAGTCCAGCTCCATTTAAATGGCCATCTTGAATTCACTTCTTAATAATATTTCTAGTCATTTTGTATGGACACAGTAAGGGATTTATCAAGCTTAAAGAGTGGCTCTCCTGGGGACATCTTGCTGTATATCACAGACTACAGTCTCAGGCCAGGTTAGTCTTTCTTAACCCCAGCAGGGTCCTTGGCCAGTTACTTCTTTTTGGGTCATGACAGAGCTTATCCATGACCATGCTCTTAACTTACTGTAAGTTTTATGGTGCTTGGCCTGTCTCTTTTTGATGCCAGGGTAGCTTAGGGCTTGCCCTGGGTCCATTCAAGTCCCTTGCTTAGGACCTTCCTTTAGAGGTGCTAGGAACTAAGGGAAACTGAGGCTTAAGTTGAGCTTAAGTTGACAGATGGTTGACAGATGCCCAGGAGTAAATATTATTAGAAGTCAGTTAACTCTCAAGTAACAAGAGCATAGCATCAACTGTCTACCTGTGTCTAGACAAAAAGGACATTGCTCTAAAGTAAACTGCAGGGGCTGGACTGATAGAACAGCGGGTAAGGCATTTGCCTTGCATGCGGCCGAGCCAGGTTCGATCCCCAGCATCCCATATGGTCCCCCGAGCACCGCCAGAAGTAATTCCTGAGTGAAGAGCCAGGAGTAAGCCCTGTGCATCGAAAAAAAAAAGTAAATTGCAAAGGAAATCAAGGAAAGAGAAAAGCAATATTTCACTTATAAATACAAAATCCAGAATCCTCTGAAGAATCTGACTTTACAAGTCACAGGCTCTGATTAGGGGAAATGAGTGATTAACTGATAGGGGAAGTAGAGCCCAAAGGAGGAGGTAAAGATGAATACTGAGGAAATGGGAGTACTTTGGAAGCATTGTGATGGGTGTTACTCAATAACTTCTTCCAGCTAGGAGAAAGGAAAAACCAATGTTATCCAATATGAAACGACCATTAACAGTTTGTAAATCACAATGCCTCAGGCAATAAAAATGAAAATTTTTTCTAAAAAGAAGAAAAAAAATTTTGGTTTACAAAACTGGCAATGGTTCTGAGGGTAATGGTTCTGAGGAGGGATAATTTGTACTAAGGTAGAAGAACATGTTGATTTTCAAGGATGTATGCCAGAACATATAATTAATACCATGATACTTCAAAAAGTAAAAAAATTACTGACTTTATCAGTATGCAAATGATTATATGAGATACGTTGAAAGCAAAAAATTATAGAGGATTTATAGCACTTGTTATGCAGTGACCAGATGTAAGAACCATTCACATCTTACTATATTTCCTCTCATGACAAGTACATTAGAATGTTAAAGTCACATCATAAATAAAATTTTGATTTACCTACAATGTTTCAAATGTGTTTATCATAGACTTTGATATTATGTATGATCATTTTAGTTAGCTATATTGTACTCACGATGTGTGCATATGTATGTTATTCATTGATTATTGTGGCACAATTTTATTTAAGTTTATTGATTGTGAATCTGTAATTTACAATACTATTAACACTAATTTTTCATGCACATAATTTCAACATTACACCTGTTATCAGTGTGCCCATCTCCCTCTCCTACAGATGCTGATTCCCTTCCTCTATTCGTCCGTCCCAACTCAGTTGTGTGAGTCAGTTTTCCAATTATATTGCCTTTGACCCTTTGTTGCTAACTTGCTGTGTATCTTTAAGTCCCACATATGGAGAGATTATTCTGTATCTGTCCCTTTCCTTCTGACAGACTTCACCCACCATGATATTCTCTAATTATGTCCCTGTTGGTTTCTCATTCATATAATTTCAGTAGTGGTCCCAGATTTAAAGCTTTGTATCCCAGTGATCCTAGCCAGCCGAGAGAAACATGATATACTGTGTCCAATGAGATATATTTGGAAGTTGTTGGTTGGAACTTCTGACAAAGCTCTTTAAGAGAGCTGACTCATCTATCAAATTGAATTTGTTCTCACTCTTTCCATATTTGAACTGGAATGTGGTCAAGGTACAGGAGTGCCAGCAGCTATCTTGGAGGCTGTGGAAGAGAGCTATATACCGAAGATGGTGGAGAAAGGGCATAGAACAAAGACTTTAGGTCCTTAGTTCAGGTACTCACCTTACCAGCCAGATGGACAAAATTCTTGATAATGAAAATAAAAGTAAATGCCACTCTTGGTTAAGCTACTATTAGTGGCCTGTTTTATTTGTTCAGTACCTATTAGAGTTAAGCAACAAGGCACAGAAATGTGACTTTTTAAATACTCTTGAGATTGTTCTAGAATTCCTCTTCTTTCATTTTCTTTGCTGTCACTGTTGTGCAGATTTTTTTTTAAATTCTTGGGCCATACCCAACAGTGGTCAGGGGTTACTCCTGGCTCTGCTCAAGGATCACTCCTGGAAAGCTCAGGGATCCCTGTGGAATTTGGGGATTAACCCGGGTGAGTCTCATGCAAGGCAAGCTTCCTACCAGTACTTCCTACCAGTAGATAGTTCCTACCTGTACTATCACTCTGGCCCTTTTGTGCAGATTTTATTACTTCATGTATAAATCACTAAAAGAGGATTCCCTGACCATCTCTTTCTTAATTTCTTTTGCCCTTCCTTTCAATAGGCATATTAATCCAAGGTTGGTGTCTTTTTAAGTGGAATTTTAGTCTTGGGTAGCACTATACTAAGAACTGCTATCTCTTCCCCATAATCTGTTGTGGTATTGGGCCAGATTTTATTTTATTTACATCTGCCCTGTCTGACTTTCTCTTCTCTCTAAAATGAATATTCAGATTTTACTCCTTTCCAAGACCCAACCCAAATTATCTTAGTAAAGTATTCTTATTGATGCTTTTTACTTTTTAAAGATTCTAGACATTATAAACTGAAATTTTGTATTTAGTTTGCTAAGGTTATAGAACAAAGCTATTTTTTTTCAAAGTAAAGGTCTTTGCTGATTGGCTCTTCCTAACACAGTAAGTTACTGTGATCAAAGAATTCTCTATGAAATTAGAATCAAGAGATAGTAGAGAATGGATGGCTACTTGGGTTCTAACTTTTACACATGATGAATCACTGTTTTGATTTGTATCCCCCATATGGTGTTCAGGGCCCAGAGACCACATCCTGTGAAACTCAGACAAACAGACCTGCAGTTCAATGCAGGGCCTCCTGATTCTAATTTGAGGGGGTCAATCATGATAGAAAAGGTAAACCAAGTCTTTTCACAGTCCTCTTAATAACTTTCAGCAGAACTTGATCTGGGATATTATCTTCCTGCATCTCCCAGAGGGCCTGAGAGATAGTGTGGGTTAAGGCACTTGCCTTGCATGCAGTGGACATTGACTTGATCCCCTACATCACATGGCATGTGAAGTACTACCCTGAGTGACCCCAGTCCCCACCAGTTGTGGATCCAAACCCACTCCTCATATATATACATACACCTCTCTCGGAGAGTCCGGCAAGCTACCATGCAGTATCCCGCCTGCATGGGCAGAGCCTGGCAAGTTACCCATGGCGTACTCGATATGCCAAAAACAGTAACGATAGATCTCACTCCCTGAAAAGAGCCTCCAGTCATTGGGAAAGACGAGTAAGAAGAGGCTGCTAAAATCTCAGGGGAATTTAGAGGAATAGAGTTGTTATTGGTGCCCGCTCGAGTAAATCGACGAACAACGGGATGACAGTAATACAGTGATACAGTGATAAACTGAAAAAGAGACATATATGTATATAACTGGAAATTGTCAGTGGATTTGTGTATAACTTCTTTTACATCACTCATATTTAGCTGTCTTATTTGAAAGAGCATACAATAAATAAACTTGATTTTTCCCTATGTCAGAATAATAACTCAGTTTTGAGAGGTACCATAAGAAGATGTAATTCTACCCTGTACCTGAAATTGTTCTGCTGGGGTTGGCATAGTCTAGTTGTGCAGGCTGTTGGTTAAGATAGTTTATATCTTCTGTATACATGTACTTACTGGCTTAATCTGTGCAAATCATTATATAATGAAAGCATGAGCTTGAGCTTTTGTTAATTTGGTTCCCTTTTTTTGGTTACTACTGTTTTGGTTCCTAAAGCACAAATTGCTCTAACATTGCCAGTAAATTAATCATTAAGCACCAGGTATTTTTATTCTATAAAAATATTTTTATATTTTTATTCTTATGAAGAGTCTGGCAAGCTCCCTGTGGCATATTCGATATGCCAAATACAGTAACAATAACAGGTCTCATTCCCCTGACACTGAAAAGAGCCTCTAATCGTTGGGAAAAACAAGTAAGGAGAGGCAGCTAAAATCTCAGGGCTGGGACAAATGGAGATGTTATTGGCACCCGCTCGAGTAAATTGATGAACAACAGAATGATAGCAATACAGTGATTGTTATTCTGGTTTAGGGTCATTTGGTGGCACTCATTAATCATTTCTTACCTCCCCCTTAACCACACACACACACACACACATACACACACACATACACACACACACGTTACTTGCTGCTGCTGAATTTCTCTTCTAAAAGGCATAATTTTTCTGTTTGCATGTGTTCTTACCAGCCACCTCCACGGTATCATCTTCCTCACTGATACATTAACATTTACTTTTCGCTCAATCGCATAAATAGAGCGGTGTCTGTCAGTAAGAAGCTGACTCTGTAGACTGTTACCTTACTTGATATTATTTCAAGAGTACTTTCCATAAAACTGCTTTGATTGAAAGTAAACTTTTTCATGGAAAATATGTGAGGGGTGTGTGTGTGTGTGTGTGTGTGTGTGTATGTGTGTGTGTGTGTGTGTGTGTGTGCAAGGTACCTGAGCAAAGAGAAACAGATGTTGTTGCTGCAGGGTTTCTTAGGGCACTCGGCACACTGGTGTGCTGGGCAGGTTGCCGCCTCGGGCAGCTCTGATGTGCCCCAGCCCTCTGGAGAGGTCCAGTGACGTGCCCCCCAGAGTGCTACAGTGCATTCAGAGTCACCAGGCATGACATTCTTTTCCATTAAAGAGTTTCAGAAAGGGTGAACACTAAGGGTGTTTAGTGGGAAGTGTCATTGAAACTTTAACCCTTGGTTGTTATAAATACAGCAACAAAAATTACTAAAATTGGAGATTTTCTTGTGCTTTTGTGGTCACTTGTTTGGATTATAGGTGATTCTTTTGTCATGTAAGTGTGCGGAGAAGTGAGTTTTAGATATTTGTGTGTTTTATTTTTAAATGTAGGAGCACTGCTATTTATTCAGCCACTGATTAAGTGCTAATTGAATTGGGCATGAACTCCACATTACTTTTAGAATTTTTAAAAAATTTTATAAGTTAGTTAACAATGTTTGATTACATTCAGTATTCAAACACCAATCCCCCACCATTACATCTTCCCACCACCAAATTCGGGATGTTTCTATTACAAGCCCCAATCCCTGTCCCAAAACACAACTGAAATAGTATATTTTATATTGTCTGTTATGAAGAACTGCTGAACATGCTTACAAAAAAAGTGTTCATATGGGAAACAGTGTGAAGATTGTTCGTTCTAGTTTGGCAGGAGCCATTAAGACATCCTATTTAATATCACTAACATGTTGTTAAAGTTTTGATGATGTGAGCTTTGGTATATATATCTGAAAATATGTATATATGCCTATATATATTTCCCTCTATGATTTGTTGGCTACCATCTGAACCCCATCAAATGTGGTGTGGTAGTTATGGAGAATGGGTAGGGAGTGTTTTATGATGTGTCGCGTGGCTGCAAAAGCAGCCGTGTGGTCCAGGAAAATGTTTATTCATATGTGAGGCTCAGCCCGAGCGCATGGGGAGTGGCCTTGAGCATGGAGGAGGTTGGGTTGTGGGGGTTTTTGGCTCCCGGGGCTGTGTCCCCTGGGGTGGGTATGGCTCTCACCTGCCCCCCTCTGGGGCGCCCCATGTGAAACAGCCTGCCGTGGATACTGATGGCATGCTTATGCGGGCCTCATGTTATGCTCCCTTTAGGGAGAAGCAGCCATGTGATCTGGATGGTGGCAGATGATGAGATTATCTGGAGCCAGCAGGAGGTGGCTTATGGGCATAACCCCTGGGTCACCGGAGACTGGGGGAAGCAGGCAGAGGATCTACGCTTGCTCCTGATCCTGTTGAACCCAGAGTCCAAGGTCACAAAGTTCTGCATTACCTGGGTTCTGTAGGACTTCACTCGTGTGAGGCTCGGCCTGAGCGTGTGGAAAGTGGCCTAGAGCATGGTGTCGGTTGGGTTGTGGAGGTTGGCTGCCGGGGCTGGGTCCCTTGGGGCGGGGAAGGCTCTCACTGGTCCCCCTCTGGGGCACCCCGTGTGAAACAGCCTGGAATGGAGTCCAGTGGCCTGGTTATGGGGCCTCACGTTATGCTCCCTTTCAGGAGAAACAGCCTTGTGATCTGGACGGTGACCCATCTCCACATTATTTTTTTAAAAAATTCTATTCTGAATGTTAATTTTATTATTTTGTTATTATTTCCCCCTTTTTTTGATTCATTGTGAGATACAGTTATAAAGCTTTCATGTTTGAGCTTCAGTCAGTCATCAAGCACCCATCCCTTCAGCAGTGCATATTTTCCACCACCAAAATCCCCAGTATTGCTGCCCCTCTCCCCGCCAACCCTTCCCCTGCCTGTGTTGTATAATTGAGCTGCAGGTGGTTTGTGGGTGTGGCTCCCACATACCTAACTTTTGGACGTTTAATTTCTTGGTAAACTTGGTCCCAAGTTGTTGGGGTCGGGTCAAAGTCACAGTGGCAATTTGGGGGTATCAGGAAGCCTGAAGGTACCGTCAGGCTGCTGATACACTCACCCCCCAGGTACAGGTTGACCTGATGGCAGCACCGTACCCCCTTAGACATTTGTGTTCTTGGAGGGACCATTCATTGGAGCTTGTTTTCCTACTTAGAGACTTGTTTTTCTGTTTAATACTGTTGCATCTTTTCCATGATAACTTTTAAACACACACACACAAACACACACATTCACACTCACACACACACACACACACACACACACACACACACACACACACACTCTGTGGTGGTTGGTGCCGGCATTTGAATCCAGGACTTCATTACATGCAAGGCAAGGCAAGTGCACTACCACTGAGCCATATCCCTGGCCCTCTGACAATATTTAATATTCCAGCTTGTATTAATTGAATATTATTACATAATTAAAGCCATTTTTAAACATTTTCTTGAAATACCTTTCTTATTTGTAATTTTCCTCCTTTTTATACTTCTGATTTCCCCTATTATATAAGTTTAATACTCTGTTGTTCTTAGCTTAGTAGTCATTTATTTTTTTCCCCCAGGAATATTTATTGAGATACCATGATTTACAAAAGTTCATAACAGAGTTGTTTTTGGATTCAATGTTCCAATACCAATCCCACCACCAATGTCCCTTTCCCTCCACCAGTATCCCCAGGTTCCTTGCCACCCCCTATCCTGCTCTCTTGGCAGACATATAATAAATTTATTTCACTTCGTCCAATAAAACTTTAAAGAATGACAAATAGAATGATCAGAAAATAAATCAGTTGAAGTCAGATTTTGGTCATTATTAGCTACATGTGTTTAAAAGCCTTCCTTAATCTAGTAGAGGACGACCGTCTGCACTATTAGTGAGTGCCAGGCTCTGCCTCATGATGGGAGGCTTCTGTGCCCTTTGAAAGGAGCTCTGTTAACATTTCTTGACAAACTGGTTTCAAGGCTATACATTCCCTAAGCTGTGGTCTGTCCATGAAGCTCAGTATTGTTTCTTCAAAGCTGAGTGACAGTCCAGCTGGATATAATATTCTTGGTGAGTTGCTCATTGTGTTCCGCTTTTGTACTGTATCTTTCCGTATTCTTGTAGAGTCTTGTTGGCTGGATCTGCTGTACATTGGATAGGCTTTCCTTTATATGTAAGTTCCTTTTTTGATCTTGCTGTTTTCAAAATTCTGTCTCCATTGGTCATTTTGAGTAATATATCTTGGAGTTTTCCTAGTTTGGTCTCTATTCACTGGGACCCTTCAGACCTCTTGAAGTGTGGTCCCTGTAATCCTCAACTCTGGGAGGTTCTTACTGATTTTTTTCTTTAGCTGTTCTTTCTTTCTTTTTTTTTTTTTAAGCAGTTTTATTTTATTTCTTAACTTTTTTAAAATTTTTTTTTTATTTTTGGGTCACACCTGGCAATGCATAGGGGTTACTCCTGGCTTTGCACTCAGGAATTACTCCTGGCGGTGCTCAGGGGACCATATGGGATGCTGGGAATCGAACCCGGGTCAGCCGCATGCAAGGCAACCGCCCTACCTGCTGTGCTATTGCTCCAGCCCCATTAGCTGTTATTTCTTTATCATATTTTTTTCCTGTTCTTCAGGGACTCCAGTGTCGTCTTGAGCCATCCCACAGTTCGCTGGCATGCTGCTCAATTCTTTCCAGGCTGTTCTCTACCTTCTGCGCTCCCCTAGCAGTTGCCCCCTTTTTAATCTCAGAGCTTCTTGATCTTTTGCTCAGTGTTTGTTATTCTGCTGTTCAGAGCTCCTATTGACTTTTTATATCACCTAACACATTCTTCATTTCTGTCATTTCTGACTGTAATTTTTTAAAATTTTGCTTCATACTTTCATGTGCTTTGTTGATGACCTATACTATCGTTTCTTTTTTAAATTTAAAAAAATTTAAAATTTAAAAAATTTTTTCAGAATTGTGTTATTGTTTCTTTGAAATCATTGAATATCCTCATCACAATGTCACTGAAAACACTGTCTAAAGATTTCCTTGTGTTGTTTACATCTTCAGTGATAGATACTGTCTTAGCTTATTGAGCTTGGTGGAATTGTGTTTTCTTCACTGGTTTTCTAGTGTTCTTGATGTGCTGGAGGTGAGTTTTTGTAGTTAGACCCCCTGGAAGAAGCTGTGGGATTAAGCTGGAGGTTGCTCTCTGTCTTCTCTGCCTGCCTCACAGAATGACAAGGAAAGCAACTGTAAGCAGTATGTAGTTTGTTGAGTAGGTCTGTTGTGTGGCCTCACGCTTCAGAGCTTTGACGTGGGCTCTTAATATGGCTCAGGTATGGGGGCTACTGGGCCTCATCTGGACAGGGTGGGTGTCCAGTGTTCACCTCTTGCTGGAGCTCTGCCTCCCATTCAGAATAGGCCTAGTCACATCAGCCAGGTGGTGAAGTAGCAAGTAGAAGGTCTGTATTCTTTTTTTTTTTTTGCTTTTTTTTGGGGGTCATACCCAGCGATGCTCAGGGGTTACTCCTGGCTTTGCACTCAGGAATTACTCCTGGCGGTGCTTGGGGGACCATATGGGATGCCGGGGATCGAACCAGGTCGGCTGCATGCAAGGCAAACGCCCTACCCGCTGTGTATTCATTTATTTTTAATAAAAAATTTTGTTTTTGTTTTTTGGGCCATACCTGGTGGTGTTCAGGGAAATCCCCTGGCTCTGTCCTTGGGGCTCCCTCCTGGTGCTGCTCAGGGAACCAGGTGTGGTGTTGGGAATTCAGACCTGGCCTGACCATGTACAATGTGAGCACTCTACCTCTTGTACTGTCTCTCAGGAGCCCTAAATTTTTTAAAAAATTCATTTTGGCTGAGTTTTATCTTAATTGCTTTATTTCATTTTTAAATTCAGGAATTTTATCATTAGACAAAAGAGGCAGAGTGAGGGTCGAAGAGAGAGCACAGGAGTGTAAGTGCTTGCCTTTCACATAGCCACCACCAGTTCCATCCCTGGCACCTGTGGTCATGTGAATACATATAAGCCCTGTGGGGGTGTGGTTCCGCCAAAAGAAGTATCATAATTGGGGTTCACTGTCATTGTCACTGTCACTGTCATCCCGTTACTGAACGACTTGCTCGAGCAGGAACCACTTATGTCTCTATTGTGAAACTTGTTGTTACTGTTTTTGGCATATCGAATACGCCACGGGTAGCTTGCCAGGCTCTGCTGTGTGGGTGAGATACTCTCGGTATCTTGCTGGGCTCTCCGAGAGGGGCGGAGGAATCAAACCCGGGTCTGCTGCATGCAAGGCAAACGCCCTACCTGCTGTGCTACTGCTCCAGCCCTTAATTGGGGTTCAAGGAAATATATTTCTTGGGTTAGAGGTGTGCCTTTGTTTCTTGTATCTGTTTCTTTCTGGGTTCTATGACAGAGAGTCTTCAGTTTCACAGCAACCTCAGCAACTCCACCACCACACCAAAGACCCCCATCGTCTCGTCCCGTGACTTGTGCTTATATAGATTCTGCATTTCCCCACCTCATCTGATTGCAACTTGTGCCATTTACATACTAATCAGAATATGTCCTGTGCAAATTAGTATTTGTTTGACCAATCAGATCGCATATGTGAATAAGGGACTCACATGAAGGGGTTAGTATATTCTGTTTTTGTAAACAGCGTTCGAGCCAGGGTCAACCATCTTCATTGACTCGAGCCTCAGTCTGCTGGAGCTGGAGGGTTCTCAGCTTCTGAGTATGAGGGACCAGTGCCCCTCTTCATCTCTAAGTGATGGATCCAGTTTGGGATCCTGGAAGCCTTGGTGATGTGGAAGTAGGAAGATCAGAAAAGGGCTCTGTTTGAGAGCTTGTTATTTTTGTGAATGTGGTAACCCTTGGTAAACTTTAATATAAAGGTTTCTGAGGCATAAAGGGAATACTCAGATTCCCCAGAGAGTACTCTGGGCTTGGACTTGGTAGTATTTGCTGCCTAAACTCTCTTCCAGCCTGTTGAAATGAGCTGAGACAAGAGTATGCCTTTGTAGCAAGATGTACTCATAATCAACTGAGACAAGAGTATGCCTTTGTAGCAAGATGAGCTGAGCTGAGCTTGTATGCCTTTGTAGCAAGATGTACTCATAATCAACCTGGTTAGTAGAAGGGGGAATGTGCATTTGAAGCAAAGCCAGAGGGAGTCACCGATTTTTTGTGTCTTTGAGGTAGAATAAAAATGATACCTAATCCCTAGAGCTTTTTGTCCTGCTGGGTTACCTCTGTAGTGAGAGAAGGGACTATTGTAATTTTGAAAGCTAGAAAGTAATCCAAATCTGGGAATTATTGACTGAAAAAGTGCCTTAGTTACTTCTTGTACCACTTTGGTCCTATTGAGGGATGCCTACGTTCATCCCGTAAAGGTGATGTGTGAACCCACCTTGTAGTAGCACTTGGATAAAGTCCAATTGGGAATCCTCTCTACCACATGCGCCATGCCTCTGTGTACTGCTGATTAACTGGAGAAGCTGAACTCCCTGTGGTTGTCCTGAGCACAGATTTCACGACTCTGACACACCGTTCTAAGCCCTTAGAAATTCCTTTTCCTATGAAGACAGGACTGAGAATGTAATCTGTCGCTAACCAAATGAAAGTTGTGTAGGCTCTTGGTGACCTTCCTCAGGAGAGGTTGGGGGGAAAATGCATAGTATTGCCTGTCCAGAATCACTCGTTCTTCTCTCCACCAGCCCTTTTCAGTGGCTGAGATTGTTCCTCCTCTGTGTGGGACAGATCTCTCAAGACCTGGTTGAGGGACTATAGCCAAGACTCTGCCAACAGCCAGTACCTTCTGGTCTGCCTTTTCAACTTCCTGGGTTGCCCCTACTTTTCCAGAGTCACCTCACTGCTGACTCATTGATGTACCTCCGATGACTCATTAGGTACCTCTGCAGTATCTAACTAACTGCAAAATGCAACCCTTGTAGGCAGTGATAGAGTTCTTAATAGTTTAAGTATCCAAAAGAGGTACTTAGTGGGCCTTAATCAGAAATCTCCATTCCTTCAAATGCAGCTTGTCCATATAAGACTAGGAAAGTACACTTGGAGTCTGTAAAGTCATAGTCCATCTTGCCTCTGCTAAGGTCCAGGGCTCTGGTCAGGCTTGTGAGTCTGGTTCGTGTGACTGAAGAACCCGTGGGTTGAGCACTGCTTTCCACCTCTGCAGAGGGGGTGGCCACCACACACCAGACTTGTTTTAGGAGGGAACTTTCATCTGTAAACAAAGTGATGCCTGGATTTTCCAGGGGCTTTCAGACAGGTCTGCTAGCATAAGTATGTTTCAAGGGTTTGGAGAATATAATGTTCAGTTGTGAGCTAGGTCCTGACTTAGGAAGTCAAGTAGCCAGATTTAAAGCAATTCACAGCAGTTCACAGCTTCAGAGTCATGTTTGGATTTTCCAAAAGAAGAACCTTGTCTTAAAATAAATCTTGGGGGACCGGAGCGATAGTACAGCAGATAGGGCATTTGCCCTGCACATGGCACAGGTTTGATCCCTGGCACCTCCAGGAGTGATTCCTGAGTGAAGAGCAGGAGCAACCCCTGAACATCGCTGGGTGTGACCCAAAGAGCCAAAAAAAAATCTTGAAAGAGATCAGCAAGCTGCAGAGATGTCTCCAGACCCCATGCCAGGCTGAATTTCAGATACAGGCCACCCTAAAGAGGGGCAGGTGAGTTCCCTACTTGCCCAAACAGAACCCTGGCAGCCAAAAACCTCCAGAACCCAATCACCACCATGCTCACAGCTGGACCCCATAGGCTCAGGCGAGCCTCATCCATGAATGAATTTGTTGAAAACCTCAGGTATGCGGGTTTTATGACCCAAATCTCCAGGCTCTCATGAAGTCAGGAATGGATACCTCTCCCCATCCCCCTGTTCTTCTGGAAGCCTGGCAGTCATGCCCATGAAATGCTTCTAGCTCCGAATAAGCTCATTAACCAGCCATGATCCAGAGACTCATAAATAAATCTTAAAAGAGATCAGCGAGCTGCAAAGATGCTTCAAGTCTACAAAGACACCATCTAGTTAAAAATTTAACCCCAGTTATATCACTCCATCAAAATTTTAGAATTCTTGGAGCGTGCAGTCACTTTTGCGACTGTGTGACATCTCTTACTCTGCATCACTGGTATACTAGGAGTTGCAACCACATTGGATGGGGTGTAAAGTGGAAAAAAATGATTTCAGTTAAGAAAACATTAACACACAGGGGCTGGAGCGATAGCACAGAGTGTAGGGCGTTTGCCTTGCATGTGGCTGACCTGAGTTTGATTCCCAGCATTCCATATGGTCCCCTGAGCACCGCCAGGAGTGATTCCTGAATGGAGAGTCAGGAGTAACCCCTGTGCATCGCTGGGTGTGACCCAGAAAATAGAAAAAAAAAACACGAAAATATTAACACACAGGGCTTAATCTTTAATGATAGGTTAGTAATCTCTTCTCTCTCTCTCTTTTTTTTTTTTGGTTTTTGGGTCACACCCGGCGATGCACAGGGGTCACTCCTGGCTCATGCACTCAGGAATTACTCCAGGCGGTGCTCGAGGGACCATATGGGATGCTGGGATTTGAACCCAGGAGGTCAACCGCGTGCAAGGCAAATGCCCTACCTGCTATGCTATTGCTCCAGCCCCAGGTTAGTAATCTCTTATACAAGAGCTTAATGGCTTCGGGGTGAGATACAGTCTTCACACACTTTCTTCTTCTTTTTTTAAAAAATTTTATTTTATTGAATCACTGTGAGATAGTACCAGCTTTCATGTTTGGGTTACAATCTCACAATGATCAAACACCCATACCTCCACCAGTGCACATTCCCCACCACCAATATCCCGGGTATACCCCCCCTTTCCCACCCTCCCCTGCCTCCATGGCAGACAATATTCCCCATACTCTCTCTCTACTTTTGGGCATTATGGCTTGCAACACAGACACTGAGAAGTCATCATGTTTGTTCTATTATCTACGTTCAGCATGCATCTCCCATCCCAACTGGTTCCTCCAGCCATCATTTTCTTAGTGATCCCTTCTCTATTCCATCTGCCTTCTCCCCTCCGCTCATGAAATAGTCGTCCAGCTATGGGGCAATCCTCCCGGCCCTTGTATCTACTGTCCTTGAGTGTCAGCCTCATGTGATGTTATTCTATACTCTACAAATGAGTGCAGTTATTCTATGTCTGTCCCTCTCTTTCTGACTCATTTCACTTAGCATGATACTCTCCATGTTTATCCATTTATAAGCAAATTTCATGACTTCATCTCTCCTAACAGCTGCATAGTATTCCATTGTGTAGAAGTACCAAAGTTTCTTTAACCAGTCATCTGTTTTAGGGCACTTGGGTTGTTTCCAGATTTTGGCTATTGTGAACAGCGCTGCAATGAATATATAGGTACAGATGTCATTTCTACTGTGTTTTATGCATCCTCGGGATATATTCCCAGGAGTGGTATTGCGGGGTCATATGGAAACTCAATTCCTAGTTTTTGAAGGACTGTCCATATTGTTTTCCAGAAAGGCTGGACCAGTCGACATTCCCACCAACAGTGAAAGAGCGTCCCTTTTCTCCCACATCCACGCCAGCACTAATTGCTTTTGTTCTTTTGAATACACACACTTTCTTCTAGGGAAATCTTTTTGATCATTTTTAATGAATGAATCATAACAAGCAATACAAAATAAATTAATTTGGCCTGCTATTGTGGCAGGCTTGGGTGGTGGTTGGGAAAATAGGAAATAATGGTGGTGGGAAGGTGTAATGGTGGTGAGATTGGTGTTGTAATATTGAATGTAATAAATCACTGTGAACAATTTTATAAAAATAAAATAAAATAGAAAATTTTAAAAAAATTTCAAAAAAAAAAGGACCTTGTCTTCCAAAGATGACCTTGATGTCTAGGAGTGACATTATCTGGTGAGGAATGTGGATGATTATGGGCCCTTCAGAACAATTTAAAGGCCTTCTGGGCAAGCAAAGTCATGGCAGATCCTGCTTTCAAGCAACTAAAGTATACTGCTGCAACCAGATCTAATTTTTTTGTTTTAAGTAACCTACTGCTCCCTTTGCTGTGCCTGATTGAATCAAGACCCCCGATGCTAGGCCTAACCTTTAAGGAACAATGAGAAGGACTTTTAAGATTCTATCAAGGCTAAAGTTGGAGTTTGTTTCACACCCTTGTTTTAAGGCCAGAAAGACAATTTTCTCTTCTTGTCCCCACAAGAGTGGGATGCCGTCTGCATCCTTCAGACTTGTATATGGGGTCTTTGCTATTTCCCAATATCCCAGATCCATAATCAACAACATCCTCTTAGGCCCCAAAAAGCTCAGAGTTGCTTTTATGTTGCTATGGGGATGCCAAGTGTAGCCTGAATTTTATTTTATTTATTTATTTTGTCCAAGGTCTTGGTTTCTGAGGTCTGTCTAGGTATATAATCTATTGTTGACTGAGTTGGGTGTGACTTTATTTTCCCATAAGGTCAGAAAATTAAGGGTCTTGAAGGTACTCTTTCATGATCTTTGTTCTGTAGGGAGCAGATTAACAGATCATCTGCATATTGGATGGGCTTTCCCTTTTTCAGCAGTAAATCCTCCAAATCTTTATTCAGAGCTTGCCCACACAAATGGATCAGATGTGTGGCCTACTTTCCCATAACCTGCTCAGAAGTGGGTATTGTGAGTTTCTGCTACAGAAATGTAGAAGGAGGTATTCTTTAAATATAGTATGAGCCACTGGATGAGGGAGGAATGTGGATCAGGTGGCTATTATGGGTTGAAATGTTGGGATTGATTGGATGATGGGTTGCTTATTGTTCTTAAATTATGTATCATTTTTGTTTCCTCACTGGGGTTTCTTCCTGCCAAGATTGGAGAATTACACATAGATTCACAAGTTTTCAGAAAAGTCTGTCAGTTATTAGCTGCAGGTCTGCATTTGCTTCAGGTTTTTTTCTTTTTTTTTGTTTTTGGACTCCACCCCGGGTGCTCAGGGCTTACTCCTGGTTCTTTACTTAGGGATCGATTCTGGCAGAGCATGGAGGGACTGTATGGGGTGCCAGGAATAGAACCCAGGCCTGCTGCATGCAAGGCTTTGTACCATGCCCACAATACTATCTCTCCAGCATCTGCTTCGGGTTTTACGGGATATTGTCCTGTGTTTGGGAATTGCTCGGGTCCTTGAGCTGGATGCATACTTTTTTTACCTTTATGGTTCTCACTAGGGGACCCCCTGCCCAGATGGCATTGTTCACTTCCTCCATTTCCTCATCCTGAGTTTGAACAACAGGGAAGGCTGTGTCCAGTTGTTTGAGGGAGAATGAGGCCTTCAACTGTTTCATAATATCTCTCCTGAAATGATTATCATGGGAGATAGATTATGTAGGCACAAAAAAGAACTGAGGAAAAATACCATCATTCCACAAATCACAGGGGATACATACAGCATTGTGTTATGTAGCTACCCATGGTTCCAATACTTTAAAAATAGTTTAAAAAATTTAGATCACTGTCACTGTATCATTGTCATCCCATTGCTCATCAATTTTGCTCGAGCGGGCACCAGTAACATCTCCATTGTGAGACTTCTTGTTACTGTTTTTGGCATATCGAATACGCCACGGGTAGCTTGCCAGGCTCTGTAGTATTGGTGGGATACTCTCGGTAGCTTGCCGGGCTCTCTGAGGGGTGCGGAGGAATCGAACCCTGGTCTGTTTCGTGCAAGGCGAACGCCCTACCCACTGTGCTATTGCTCAGCCCAAAATTAATTTTTTTATTTTTATTTTTTAATTAGTGAGTCACTGTCAGGGTACAGTTACAGATTTACACATTTTCGTGCTTGTGTTTCCCTCATTCAATGTTCGAGAGCCCATCCCTCCACCAGTGTCCATTCTCCACCACCAATGAACCCAGTACCCCTCCTACCCCCCAATCCCATCCCCCCACCCCACCCCACCTCTGTGGCAGGGCATTCCAATTTGTTCTATCTCTCTCCATTTGGGTGTTGTGGTTTGCAATAGGGGTATTGGGTGGCCATCATATTCAGTCTCTAGTCTACTTTCAGCATGCATCTCCCTTCCCACACGGGATCTCCAATCACATTTTACTTGGTGTTCCCTTTCTCTATCTGGGATGCCTTTCCTCCAGCATGTGAGGCCAGCTTCCAAGCTATGGAGTCAACCTCCTGGTATTATATATTACTATTCTTGGGTGTTAGTCTCCTACTCTGTAATTTTATATTCCACAGATCAGTGCAATCTTTCTATGCCTGTCCCTCTCTTTCTGACTCATTTCACTTAGCATGATACTTTCCATGTTGATCCACTTATATGAAAAGTTCATGACTTCATCTTTTCTAACAGCTGCACAGTGTTCCATTGTATAGATGTACCAAAGTTTCTTTAACCAGTCATCTGTTCTCGGGCACTCAGGTTTTTTCCAGATTCTGGCTATTGTAAACAGTGCTGCGATGAACATATAAGTGCAGATGTCATTTCAACTATACTTTTTTGTTTCTTCAGGATATATTCCCAGAAGTGGTATTGCTGTATCAAATGGTAGCTCAATTTCTAATTTTTTGAGAAGCGTCCATATTGTTTTCCAAAGGGGACCAGTTACTTCTGTCTGCCTCTTCTTACTCCCCGATTTTAATTCTCCTTCCTTGGACTTCTCTTTATGCTAATGTAGGTCCAAGGGTTTGCCCGTTTTTGGTACCTTTCGTTCCCTTGTCATACTATGGAAAGCACCACACATAACTGAGATCATTAGGTATTGAACCTTCTCCTGACTTCACTTAACATAAGTTTTCTCAGTTCCATCCAAGTTGCAGTGGATTGCTTTATTCCTGTGTGTGTATATGCCATACTTTTTTTCATCATCTACTTATATGGACAAGTGTGGGAAGACAGGGAACTTGGATATAAATTTAACGTGGAACAGGCCACATCTGTGCCCACAAAGAAGTAAGTAGTCTTACCTGAGGACTCAGCATTGAGAGTAATGTTAAGGGGCTCGAGTGATAGCACAGCAGGTAGGGCATTTGCCTTGCACGAGGCCAACCCGGGTTCGATTCTCAGCATCTCATTTGGTCCCCTGAGCACCGCCAGGAGTAATACCTGAGTGCAGAGCCAGGAGTAACCACTGTGCATTGCTGGGTGTGATGAAAAAAAAAAAAAAACAAACAAAACAAAAAACAAAAAAAAAGAGTACTGTTAAGTAATGGGAAGTGTTAAGACACCACTTATGTAACACTGATTGTCTCTCCAGAAGCTCCTCGAAGCCCAAAGACTCTTTGTCCTCTGCTGAGACCACCTGGACTGCAGCTGTCCCATCAGGGACAGGATTGCACTCATTGGTCCCTCCCATCTCCTGAGCAAGATGCTGGTGTGGGGTTATTTGAGCGCCTGTTCTCCCGATGTCCTGCCTGAAGGCAGCAGTAGCATCTTCCTTGGAGGTGTCGTGGGGAAGAGAGAAGTGTCTGGGCAGTCCTAAGCTCTGTCACAGGAAGTTCTGCCCTCCTTTCGTTCCCTTTTAGCATCCTGTGCACCTCCTTCAGTTTTTCATTGTAACAGACCAAAAGGAAGACAGTTTCAGTAGGCCCCAGGCTGGCCTCAGAACCTAAGGCCTTGTTTCAGACTTTTTGATGTCCTAGGCAGACTGTGTGAATTTGTCCTTAAGAATAACCGCTCCTTCTATGGAGTCAGAATTCACTGGAGTGTATTTTAAAAGAGCTTCTCTAAGTCCTCCCCAGAAGACTATAGGGTTTTCATCAGCTCCTGGTTCACTGCTGTTGTTTGGTATGTTTGAGGCATTTTGCTGTGCAGATTATCATCCTATCCTCTAGAAAAGCCTGGAAGTGTGCCAAGTGCTTCCAATCATTTGCTGGTCAGCATGAGGGAGCTGTTATAATTTCTGATGCATGGAGAACATTTATCAGATGTGACTGAACACTTAAGGCTTATGTCTTATCTCGGACAGTGCATTTTTCACTTATTGTTAGGATTTGATTTAAAATGAGCATCAGGTGTTTCCAAATCATTTTGAGTACTTGTAATATACTTATCAGAATATTTTGCAAAATTTCCTAGGCCTAATTTTGTTAATTTTACATACTTCAAGGAGAAGGGGACTTGAAATCTAGATAGCCTGAATTCACCAGGGCTGCCCGCCTTTGGCCACGAGGCCTGGTTTTGAATCATTTTACTGTGTTTCTGTGCGGAGTAGGTACAGTGGGTCTGTGGGTGCTAATGGGAGAGTCTGGTTCAGAGTGATTGCTAGTAAGGGCACATCAAGCTGGGAGTTTTGGCAAGTGTTAGGTTTGCTTCATAGGGTGTGTAAACACACAAAAAAGAAGGGGGGGGGCACACCGGGCACAGGGAAGCAGCGCTCTGTCTCTCCTGCTGTCTGCATTCAGTAGTCTCCAGCTGCTTCCCCCACCTCGGGGAGGTTGATGGCGATGACGAGGCAGGCGAAGGAAGGAACGGAGCCAGGCTGGTTGGTCTCAGTTGCAGTTTATTCCATTCCCATCTCCATTCTCCTCTGATTCTCCTCCTGCTTCTTCCTCCCCCATGCCACTTCATTCTCCTTCTCCTCTGGATCTGGATCTCGATCTAGCTTCACTAGATCTGGCACTGGAACTGGCACCCAGGCCACTCTTTCAGTCTAGTTAAATCCCCAAGCATGAGGGGTTGGGGCTTACACATAGGTGTGGTCACAATCAATAGGGTTAAAGTTCTTTTCCTCAGGGGATGCTGCTTCCAGGACAGATTCTCTTTCAGCAGGACACCCACCCAAGACCGGAATCCCATGAGTGTGTTTCTCTTCTCCTTGTCCAACTAACATATAAGCATTCATAATATTAATCATTTTGTATGGACATAGCAAGAGATGCATTAAACATAAAGAATTGCTCTCCTGGGGTCATCTCGATCTCAGACTACAGTGCTCAAGCCAGATTAGTCTTTCCTATCCCTAGCAGGGTCCTAGTCTCATCATTGCTTTTGGATCATGACATGACATGTCCATGACCAAGCTCTTAACATATAGTTAAGCATTAGGCGCTTTGGCCAGGCCCATCTCGATGCCAGGGTAGCACATAACTCACTGCTTGCCCTGGGTCTGTCCCGTCCCTCGTCGGGACCCTACTTTTGGGGGTGCTAGGAAATAAGGGTATCTGAGGCTTAAGTCGAGAAAGCAGATGCCCGGGAGTGAATAATATTCAAAGCCAATTAAATCCCATGTTACAAAAGCATATTAACAACTGTCTTTCTTCCAGCAATACCACTCCTGGGAATATATCCCGGAGAGGCAAAAAGGTATAGTAGAGATGACATCTGCATTTCTATGTTCATTGCCGCACTGTTTACAATAGACACAACATGGAAAAAACCAGAGTGCCCAAAAACAGATGACTGGCTAAAGAAACTCTGGTATATCTACACAATGGAATACTACGTAGCTGTCAGAAAACATGAAGTCATGAAATTTGCATATAAGTGCATCAACATGGAAAGTATCATGCTGAGTGATATGAGTCAGAAAGAAAGAGACAGACATAGAAAGATCGAAGATCGCACTCATATGTGGAATATAAAGTAGCTGAGAGGTACAAGCTTACAATGTTGCAATTTCTGACATATTTCTCTGGACTTAGTTACTAAAATATTAAAATGCAGAAATCCAAAACCGTGCGGCTGCTAGTGCGGCCTCTCGACCTCATATCTCTTCATTCTCAGCAATGGAAAACAAATTATCAAATGCTTTCTTTTCAGCAGATCGACTTTAGGGGGGAGAAACTCCAAATCAATAATAGTGAGTTTTTTGTTGAAATATTGAATGTAAAGTAAAGTGAAAGTAAAGTGAAATTTACTAGTTACACATGTGGGGTGGGGGCCTGGGGAAGTGGGGGGAAGGGGGGAGGTATACTGTGATTCTTGGTGGTGGAGTATGTGCACTGGTGAAGGGATGGGTGTTCGAGCATTGTATGACTGAGACTTAAACCTGAAAGCTTTGTAACTTTCCACATGGTGATTCAATAAAAGAATAAATTAATAAAAAATAAATAATAGAGAAAAAAACAACTATCTTTCTTTGTCCTTACAAAAAGGACATTGCTTTAAAGTAAATTATTCAAAAGACACAAGGAGAGGAGCAAGGCAATATTAACAATACAAGTTCATTGTCCTAGAAAGGTCTGACCTTACAAATTAACAGAGTCTGATTAGGGGGAAAAGCTGATCAACTGGTTGGGGAAGAGAGCATAGAGAAGTGGTTACAGATAGACAAAGGAATGGAAATGACTCGGGAGCACTTTGATGGGTGTGACCTGATATACCTAAGCTCCTTGTGGCAAGGAGAACAGGACATATCAATGTTATCTTAAAATGTTTAGAGATTATTACCAGATAAACCCAAACTCTTTGTGGCAAGAGAGAAAGGACAAACCAATGATATCCTTCTATGCCTAATAGGGCATAGAAGAACGGAATGTAGGGGACCCTCCCATCCTTGATTATCCTTTTGAAAAACCTACCTAATTCCCTATCATAGTTTTTCCTTCCTCTTCTGGCTATGTTTCTTGATTTCCCAATTTATACTTGACCACCTCTCTCCCACCCCCTCCCCCATAGACATTTCTTAGACTGCAGATCAAAATTTTTCCAAGTTTTCATCAGATATATATGATGGGCATGATGAATATGATGGGCATATCATCGCCAGGCACTTGATATGCCCCTGGGTATATCAAGTGGAACTGTTTGTTGATTTCTCCTCTGAAACATTAACAAAATAATATCTGGTGGCAGGTGCTTTACTCTCCCCAAGCCCAAACATCTCTGTCATTTGGGGCATGTCTCACGAGTGAACACCCAGGGCTAGGACTGGATGTTTGTGGATGTGGAAACAGCATACTGTTTTGTTTATTTGTTTGGGGGCCATTTTCAGGAGTGTCCAGGGCTTACAATTGGCTCTGCACTCAGGAATCACTCTTGGCAGGCCCAGGGGAGTATATAGTGTGCTGGGGATTGGACCCAGGTCAGTTGTGTGCAGGGCAAGCATTCTTGCAGCTGTCCTATAGCTCCAACCCCCCAGAACATACTTTTGTATGGGTAGGCACCTCTGAATTAAAGTCACTGCCATAATCAGTTGCATAAGGCATGAGTCAATTCATACTGATTCAGGAAAAAGGGAGAAAGGGCACTGAATATATGGTTTTATTTGCCAATCTAAGAAACTTCATGAAGTGCATGTTTGCTGAAGGGAAGGGAGTGCCAGTATGTTAAGGGAAGAAATAAAGGGGAATATGTGGAAGAATTTTTGAAAAAGAAGTGTTACTGGCAAGGAGCCCTTGGTCCTAAGGTCCTGTCTGAGTGGACACTGGACTGTAGGAGGGATTCCATTCCTCATGTGCAGGTCAACAAGGGATTGGAGGACTAGTGGTCAGAATCCCTCAGGGCCATCAGTACAGCTTGGGAGAGAAGCGTCCATTCTGGCTTACCTCAAAGCTGTTGTCGGTCTGCCATAGCCACCAAAAGATGTTTTTCTAGATCACTGTAGATTTCCTCATGTGTGCTACCAAGTATGTTGCAACAGATTTGCTTTTTTTTTTCCTGTGGGCGGTAAGTAGGATGAGCACTCTGACCTAATTTTTCATCACATATGGCAGTGCCAACAGCATCCTCCACATTTGAGAGAGTAAGCTCAGCAATCACACCATACCAGAGACCCCACTACCCAGTGACTTGCACTTAGGTAGGTTATCCGTACTCCTGCCCCATCTGATCAATTGTACCTTATTAAATGAGGATTTGTGGAACTGACCAACCAGTTTACACATATGAAAACAACCAATCAGATAGCATGTGGAAATAAGGGATTAACAGGTTTTGGTTTCTTGCCCCTCCTTATTTCCTGTATAACACAAGGACCCAAGTTTGATCCCCCACTCTACACGACCACCTGAACTTGGGCCTCTAGTTGTGCAGCTCTTTGCTGGTCCCCACTCAGTGGAGTCAGGGAAACTCTCGATCCTGCAGTCTCATCAGGAAGCGTACCTCTTAGTCACAAGTCCTGATCCAGATATGGGTCACTGGTGGTCAAACTTGGAATGCTGTTGCAGCTGGAATTGAGCCACACATGGCTGTCGGCTGTGCCCAGGGGCCAGTGTTTTCCATAAAATGTTTCTTTCTGAAAATGTATCTGAACATTTTGACATTTTTCTTTGGATTTAATATCTTGTGTTTGTGTGAAGTTCAAGTTTTAGAAAACAGATTTTTCAATCTGTAAGGAACTTAGGAAATAAAAATTCTTGATAACAGCTGGGACATACTGAGTACTTAGATTACATCGGGCATAGTCAGATGCACAAAATGAGCGACCACAGTCAGACGCACAAAACCTGACCACAAGAATTTTCATCCGGCCCTGGTTTGCCTCTGATATTTTGGGTGCAGTTGACCTCAGTGTTTTAATCCTTCAGAGATGATGCACAAGGCATGGTTGTCCGGGCTCTGTACTAATCAGTACATTGATTTCCCTGTCTAACACATTTTCTATGATCAAGAATTTGAGAACTTGAGAACTTGGATGGGCTGGAGAGATAGCAGACCATGTAGGGTACTTGACTTGCATACAGCTGACCAGATTTGATTCCCAGCATCCCATATGGTCCCCTGAGCACCACCAGGAGTGATGCCTGAGTGCAGAGCCAGGAGAAACCCCTGAGTATTGCCTGTTTTTTTTTTTTGTAGACACAAAACCAACCCCCGCAAATCCCAAAACCAAAACCCTGGAAACCCTCCCAGAGCCCCCCAAGCGCCCCCTCCCAAACTTGAGAACTAGGAAGCTAGGATTGAATAGCAGTGGGGTTTAAGAAGCGGAACTGTTTTTGTTTCTTAACTTCATGGTGGGCTGGAGCGATAGCACAGCGGTTGGGCTTTTGCCTTTCACGCTGCCGACCCGTGTTTGATTCCTCCGCCCCTCTCTGAGAGCCCAGCAAGCTACTGAGAGTATGGAGCCCGCATGGCAGAGCCTGGCAAGCTACCTGTGCGTATTGGATATGCCAAAAACAGTAACAATGAGTCTCTCAATGAGAGACGTTTCTGGTGCCCACTCAAGCAAATCGATGAGCAACGGGATGACAGGGACAGTGACTTCGTGGTGACGACTATTATTGCTCTCACGATCAACAACAGCTTCAGCAAGTGGAGGGCAGCTTTGAGAATGATGAGGACCCTGGCGTTGTTTTCCTTTTGTTGGGGTGCACTCCAGCAGAGTGGTGGTCCTGGGTCAGAAACTTTCCTGTGCGAGTGGTGGGACCCCAAGCAGGAGGCTTACCCTGACCATGAAGTGTGCTGCAAAACATGCCATTGTGTTTGTGTTTGTATTTGCCATTATAGTGGCAGTTACAGCAGGGGGCCTGGTTTCTGAATTTTTGTGGATGGCACATAAGATTGGCACACGGCTACTAGATGCCATCACTTTAACAGCTCACATAGGTATTAGGTATGCACCTTTGGGCTGCAGCAGGTGCAGAAACAGGAATGTCAGTCCAGGATTGTCTTTCCTCTTCTAGCTTCTCTCTGCCCTGCTCGCCACCCCCCACTCATGCTCTGACCCTCCCCTGCTTGTTTTCCTCACTCTACTGCCCTGCAGCTGGACCCTGGGCCATCTTGCTCCTGCCTACACTTCACCATCTTGCCGCTGGATTTGCTCTGTCGTCTGTTGTCTGAGTAGTGTGCGTGGCTGGTCTTGTCATCCTTCCGTGTAGTCTGTCTGTTCCTGTGCTCATATATGTTACCTATCCCTCCCCCTTAGGTGTTTCTACCACCTGATTGGTTATGTTCTATGTAAATGAGGTTTTGTAGAGCCAACCAACCCAGTTACATGTGTCCTATATAAATGGGGTTTTGTGAAATGACCATCTGGAGGTCTTGATTATTTGGCCCTTTCATTTACCTTTCCTCTGTAATATCGCCCTCTGAATGACATGACAGGGTTGGGCCTCACACATTATAGAAAGCCTGCGTGTGGCTCCTGGGGAGTAGCCTGTGAGACCCTACTCAATCCTGAGGCAAAGGAGAAGATGAGGCAGATCATGCTCCTGTGTGGCTGTGTAGTTCAGCCACCACTCTGCTGACTGGTGTTGACCCACAGGTGTGAGGTTGAGGACCACTGCACCACAGCACGAGTTAGGTTCCCAGTGAAGGCATCAGCGCTGCCCATCTATGAGGGTTTTTTGGTTCTTTTTTTTTGGTTTTGCTTTTGGGTCACACCCAGCATGCTCAGACTTACTCCTGGGTTTGCACTCAGGAATTACTCCTGGCTGGCTTGGGGCTGGGGATTGAACTCGGGTCAGTCGCGTGCACAGCAAATGCCCTATTCACTGTACTATCGCTCCAGCCCCCCATTTGTGAGGGAGATGCCTTCCTTCCGGCCATCCTGTGTCTGGACCTGAGGAACTCTGAGAGATCATAGAGTTTGACCACCATGGACATGAGGGGGTGCTCTGCTCTTGCACGGGGTCCGAAACAGCTAGGCCTGCAGCCTTCATCTCCTCCTGGAGAAGAGCTGGTTGTTTGGACAGCTAGATCAGCAGCAACCCTACCACCTACCAGTGAAAGCTGGGAAGCTTTCATTCCTGGTCATGGAGCCCTGAAACAGACAAGAAAAAGCCCCCAACTCTGTCGTGAAGTATGACATTTATGTGAACAAGTTGACATTGGCACTGTGTATTTATTTGTTAATTTTACTACATCCTTCTCTCTATGTGGAGAATATAGAAGTTAATGCATTTGCCTTGCATTTGGCCAGTTGTGGTTTGGTCCCGTCACTGCATATGGACCCCTGAGCCCTCCAGGACTGATCCCTAAGCCAGAACTAATCTCTGAACACGGTAGAGTTGGCTGCAAAAACAAAGCAAAATGAAGCAAAATCTGCCTGAGATTGAGGATTTCAAAGCTAGCATAGTTAAAGGTGGCAGCAGCTTGTGAGAATTACGTCTTCCAGAGTTGTCCAATTTACCTGGGTATTTTGATTTTTTAAAAAATTGAATTACCATGAGATGCACAAATATGAAGTTGTTGATGATTTTTAGTCATGCAGTGTGCTAACACATGTCCCTTCACCAGTGTACATTTCCCACCACCAATGTCCCGATATTCCCCCCTGCACCCCTTCAGGTCTGCCTCTGTGGCAGAAACTTTTCTTGTCTATCTGTCTTTGTCTTTGTCTCTCTTTAGGCACTGCAGTTTGCAATACTGCTACTGCGAGGTTATCATGAATATCGCTTTAGTTCCTTTCAGCACTCATTTCTTGTCTAGAGAGATTATTTCCAGTTATTGTTATAATTGTCCCTTCTCTGTCCTAACTGCCTTCCCCCTGCCCCACATGTAGTAAGCTTCCTACCATGAACCAGTCCTCCTGGCCATGTTTCTACTGTTTTGGGGTATTATTCTCATAGTATGCTCTTTTTTTTTCAAATCCTGCAAATGAGTGTGATCAATCTATGTCTGTCCCAACTGCCCTGCACATTTGATATTTATTTCTGTTCTGACCTACTTGGACTAAACTTTTACATACGGAGAGCTTCAGTATACCATCACAAACATCTTAAAGGAGGGAAAGGAGGGAGAGAAGGGAGAGGGAGAGACAAAGAGAGAGAGAGAGAGAGAGAGAGAGAGAGAGAGGGAGGGAGGGAGAGAAAGGAGAGTGATAGAGAGATGGGAGGAGGGGCAAGAGAAGGAGAGAGACAGAGAGAGAGGGGCAAAGAGAGGGACTGAAAGAGAAAGAGAATGGGAGAGAGAGGAGAAGAAAGGGAGAGAGAGAGGAAGGGAGATAGAGGAGAGAGAGAGAGGGATAGAGAGAAAGAGAAAGAAGGAGAGAGAGTGAAAGAGCTACCAGTTAAAGGAGCCTTGTCTCAGTGGCTTTCCACACTGGCACTGACATTTTGGATTTCAGGTTTCTTTTATCTGCCCATTATGCCTTTCTCTCCATTTTATCTGTTTAACTCTTGGTTCTTAACATATCCCTATACTTTAATCCACTATTTTTGACATTTTAATGGCAACAGTTAACATAAAATAAAAGCAGGCCTTTTTATTTTTGCAGTTAAATATAAAATTTTTGTTGACAGTAGCAACAAATTTCTCAAAACATTTTTCTTTACTTGAAGATTTTTTAAAAATGTTCAAAATATTCTTTTGGCTTATTACAATATGCTATATTCTTTTTTTTTTTTTTTTTTTTTTAAATTTTTATTTATTTATTTATTTATTTATTTATTTTTGCTTTTTGGGTCACACCTGGCGATGCACAAGGTCCACTCCTGGCTCTGCACTCAGGAATTACCCCTGGCGGTGCTCAGGGGACCATATGGGATGCTGGGAATCGAACCCGGGTCGGCCGCGTGCAAGGCAAACGCCCTACCCGCTGTGCTATCACTCCAGCCCCACAATATGCTATATTCTTGATATTAATAGTCATTTTAAAAATTCATTAAAAATTAAGCAAAGAACTTTTTCACACAATTATGATTATTAGAGGTAACTATATGTTGCAAAAATGATTGAACATTTCCTCTTTTTATATCAATTTTATATCAATTAGGTGTATATCAATTAGCTGTACCAAACAGCATGGTAGTCAAGACTGCTTCTTTTTTTTATTATTATTTTTTTTCTTTTATTGAATCACCATGTGGAAAGTTACAAAGCTTTCAGGTTTAAGTCTCAGTTATACAATGCTCGAACACCCATCCCTTCCTCAGTGCACATATTCCACCACCAAGAATCACAGTATAGCTCCATCCCACCCCCCAACCCCCCCAGCCCCCCACCCCGCCTGTGTAACTGATAAATTTCACTTTACTTTCACTTTACTTTGATTACATTCAATATTTCTACACAAAACTCACTATTATTGTTTGGAGTTTCTCCCCCCTAAAGTCGGACCTGCTTGCCGGGTTCTCTGAAGGGGACAGAGGCCTTTGGGGTGACCTCTAATCGCCTTTACAGGTGTTCCTCCGCTGACTATGATGCTTAAATTCAGAGGGTCGCCACGTCTGTTCTGATCAATATTCGCCTTATTTCAGAGTGACCACATAAAAAATAGTGAGTGAAATATTGCAGAAATGTAAAGAGAAATATACTGTTTTATGTAATGCCCAGATAGAGTAGGCTGAATTGTATGTTACTTAAATATTACAAAAACAAGGAGAATTACCAAAGCTAGTTGGATGGTGCATTTCAGTTTGGTATAAAATTGAAGATTTACTTTTGAAAAGGATACATTTACTGAATTCATGAAGAATTAAGGTAAATAGTTCTCTTCTAAACTGTGAGTTCTTATATGTATATTAGTTAAATTAACTGACTAAAATTAACTTAAGCATTTCTAACTGGATTAATTTTAACTCGAGTTATTTATTTGCACAAAAGGTGGCTTCTAAGACTAAAGGGAAAGAAAGAGGGAAGGGAGGGAGGGAGGGAGGAAGGAAGGAAGGAATAAAGAAGGGAGGGAAGGAGGGAGGAAAGGAAGGAAGGACGAAAGGAATGTGTGAAGCTTAAACCAAACAACCACAAACATTAGCATGATTGTAACCGTGTCACAGTGATACACTATATTAAAGATTTGAAAAGAAATCACGGTGACTGTGGAGAACAAGCTCTTCTCACGCTAAGGGGGCTGAAGGCCTCTTTTCCCCAGTGACTCCCTTCCCCAGGGCCTCTGTGTGGCTAGATGTCCAGTGTGGGCCCCGGGCAGGGGCTGGTCGGACCCTCCCACACAGCCCAGCAGCTCAGCCTTGTGCTGTCCCCAGGCTCTAGCTTGCTGGCTCCCAAGAGGCTCCCAGAAGCAGCATCAACTGCTGGTGTAGACCTTTCTGTGCTCTGAGGCTGGGTGGACCCGTCTCTGGCTCAGGGGCCGGAGGTCTAGGTCGGCCTCTGCCCCAGGAGTCTGACTGAGCCAATTGTACACAATAGTACTGCACACAATTCTTGGTGTACAGTACTATAAACATTGGTTTCTCATGGGCATAATTCCAACACCACATCCATTACCAGTGTGCCCAACTCCTCCCCTGCCATTCGGGGCACATCTCTTCCTCTTCCTCTCACCTGCTACCCCCCCCCCCACCCAACTCAGTTGTGTTTCAGTTCCTTGGCCAAGTTATGGTGCCTGTGGATCTTAATTGCTGTCTCACTGTGTATATTTAAGTCCTACATATGAGAAAAATTATTCTGTATCTATTTTTGACTGACTTCACAGCATGATATCCTCTAGCTCTACCCATGTTGCTGCAAATTGGATTATTTTTGTTCTTTATCAGAGCTGCATAGTATTCCATTGTGTATGTATACCACAATTTCTTGATCTGTTAATATTATGCTCTTGTAACTTGGGAGTTGATTGACTCCGAATAATATTTACTCCTGGGCATCTGCTTTCTCAACTCAGTTGCCCTTAGTTCCTAGCACCCCAAAAGCAGGGTTCCGACGAGGGACGTAATGGACCCAGGGCAAGCTGTGAGCTATTCTGGCATCGAAATGGGCCAGGCCAAAGCGCCACAATACTCAACTATAAGTTGAAAACATGGTCATAGACAAATGCTGTCATGATCCACAAGTAACGACAAGACTAGAACCCTGATGGGGTTAGGAAGACTAACCTGGCCTGAGGATTGTGGTCAAGAATATATAGTGAATGTCCTCAGGAAGAACCAAACTTTAAGTCTGATATATCTCTTACTGTGCTTATACAGAATGACATTGCTAGAAATATTTGAAGTAGATTTACTACAACTATTTAAGTGGATTACTAGCTGAGAAAGGAAAGGACACAGCCTGACACACCTTTGCTTGGATCCCACCCTTGAGCAGATCTCCTAGTAATCTAGAGTAATATCCTTAGATGAGATTTTGTTAATCTCCTTGAGAAAGGTTCTTACCCTTCTTTGTTGATTTGTTAATGTTCAACCCACCTTCATTTTACCACCCTATGTGATTGCTATATAAACTAAGACTGTAACAGAAGTAGGGGAAGACACAGAAGTGGACAGAGAGAGCAGAGACAGAAGAGGCAGCAGGACACAGACAGAAGAAGACACAGCAAAGAGAGGACAGAGGCAAGACAGAAGCAAGGAGAAGAGACAGAAGAGGAGAGAAGATACAGAAGCAAGAGAGAAGACACAGAAGCAGAGACAGAGAGAGGTCAGAAGAGACCAGAGGAGAAACTACAGGGACAGAGACAGAGATAGACAGAGAGAGGAAAGGGCAACAGCACATACAGAAGCAGAGTACAAGGAGGAGCCATCCTAATCTGGTTTATACATAGTGGCTTGAGAGCCCCAAACTTGAGCGGCATGCGCGAGAGAACTGCCCTGAAAGCCCTCGAACAATTGAACAACAACAGAACAACACATGTCGTATTGAACCCTCCCCTGCGTGTGTGCATGCACCCCTTTGTAATTTTTTACAGCGCTGAGATTTAGAAGGGATAGTGGGCCAAGGTATTCTACATGTTTCGCCATGAGAATTTTATAATACACTTCCTTCATTAGCAAAACCATATTATGGAATACCATAGACAGTAGCTAGGCAGTAAAAGAATAGACAGTAAGATAACACACAGTAGAAATGTAAAACTAGCCAAATAGTACAAGGCACAAGATTAATACAGTTGGTTTCTCCATCACTATGATGTTCAAGAGTTGTTCCCCATGTAGGAGTAATTTTATTCAAAAGAATCCTGGTCAGAAGAGGTGATCGCCTGTTTACAAGGGAAAATCACAGTCTGGTGATAAAATATACAGCTTGTAACTAAAAAATATTTTTATGCATGAGACAAAAGTAACTCTTATTGCCAAACCTCAAATGGCCTGTTTGGCAATGAAAAATGTCCAGGATCCATATACATAGGTTTCCTTCGATTGGAATTTGGACAGACAGTTCAAGTAAGATAGGCACTCTTTGTAGCTTTATATTTTTTCTCCTCCAGTATTGATTCCTGAATTCTATCATAGGACCATAATTTAATGCATATACAGTGAGTGGAAATTTTAGAGTTTCAGATAAAACTGAAAAAAACAGGTTGTTCTTTGATTTAAACTGAGAGCTTAATTTTGGTGTTACACCAAAAGTTACACCAAAAGAATCTCCTGCCCTTACGCCAGGCTGTCTTCACCGGGGCCCCTTCAGAGTGGGGTGGTTGAGTTTCCCTCCCCCCCCCAAGCAGAGCCCCGGAAGCTGAAAACCTCAAGAACCCAGCCATAGCCATGCACAAGGTCACTCTCCACACACTCAGATGAACCTCACCCATGAAGGAACTGACAGAGGAACCCAGGTATGCAGGACCTGTGGCTGAGATCTCCAAGCCTGCTCGGATCAGGACTGGGCCTCCTCCACCCAGATCCCCCGTTTTCCAGTAGCTTTGCAGTCACACCCACAAACCCCCCCCCCCCCTGCGCCATGTGATCTCATCAACGGCCAAGATCCAGAGACCATAAAACAAAGCTCCTGGAAGAGAGCGACACATTTTTTCCTGGATCATGGGTCTGCACTCGAGGCCACAATACCACTTCTGGGAATAAATCCTGAGGATGCAAAAAAAAAAAAACACAGTAGAAGTGACATCTGTACCTATATGTTCATTGCAGCACTGTTCACAATATCCAAAATCTGGAAACAACCCAAGTGCCGTAAAACAGATGACTGGTTAAAGAAACTTTGGTACTTCTATACAATGGAATACTATGCAGCTGTTAGGAGAGATGAAGTCATTAAATTTGCTTATAAATGGATAGACATGGAGAATATGCTAAGTTAGATGAGTCAGAAAGAGAGGGACAGACGTAGAATAACTGCACTCATTTTGGAGTATAGAATAACATCATATGAGGCTGACACCCAAGGACGGTAGATACAAGGGCCAGGGGGATTGCCCCATAGCTGGAAGACTGCTTCATGAACGGAGGGGAGAAGGCAGATGGAATAGAGAAGGGATCACTAAGAAAATGATGGCTGGAGGAACCAGTTGGGATGGGAGATGCATGCCGAAAGCAGATAATGGACCAAACATGATGACCTCTCGTCTGTGTTGTAAGCCATGATGCCCAAAAGTAGAGAGAGAATGTGGGGAATATTGTTTGCCATGGAGGCAGGGGGAGGGTGGGAAAGGGAGGCTATACCCGGGAGGGATATTGGTGGTGGGGAATGTGCACTGGTGGAGGTATGGGTGTTTGATCATTGTGTGGTTGTTACCCAAACATGAAAGCTTGTAACTATCTCATGGTGATTCAATAAAATTAAAAAAGAAGAATAGCATCTAATTAAATAAGGACAAATAATTATTTCCAGAATAAATTTTTTTGATCACTGTTTATTTTTAACATAAAAAATAAAATGTTAAAGGATCACTTAATTCACTCATTTTTATTTTGATTAATTGGCTGATTTTAATTTTTATCTTGATTTTTGTCAAGCACCACAATTATTCCCTTCTTTGAGATTACAGCATGATTCTTTTAAAAGAAGTTTTATCAAATATATAAATACAAATGAAGGCAATAAGAAGAGAAGGATGAGTATCTTTCAAGGGGCCTAAATAGAAAAGAGGTTTAAGAACAAAACATTTTTAAAAAAATTTTTATTAGTGAATCACCGTGGGGGTACAGTTACAGATTTATACATTTTTGTGCTCATGTTTCACCCATACAAAGTTTGATAACCCATCCCTTCACCAGTGCCCATTTTCCACCACCAGTAAACCCAGCATCCCTCCCACCCTCCCCAGTCCCATCTCCCCCCACCCCACACTGCCTCTATGGCAGGGTATTCCCTTTTGTTCTCTCTCTCTGATTAGGTGTTGTGGTTTGCAATAAAGGTGTTGAGTGGCCATTGTGTTCAGTCTCTAATCTACATTCAGCATGAGTCACCCTTCCCCCCGCATGACCTCCGACCACATTTTACTTGGTGTTCCCTTCTCTGAGTTACCCAGAATAAGAGACCAGCCTCCAAGCCATGGAGACAGCCTCCTGGTACTTATTTCTACTATTCTTGGGTGTTAGACTCCTATTCTATTATTCCATATTCCACAGATGAGCGCAATCTTTCTATGTCTGTCTCTCTCTTTCTGACTCATTTCACTTAGCATGATACTTCCATGCTGATCCACTTATATGCAAACTTCATGACCTCATTTTTTCTAACAGCTGCATAGTATTCCATTGTATAGATGTACTAAAGTTTCTTCAGCCAGTCATCTGTTCTAGGGCACTCAGGTTTTTTCCAAATTCTGGCTATTGTAAACAGTGCTGCGATGAACATATAAGTGCAGATGTCATTTCGACTATACTTTTTGGCTTTTCTGGGATATATTCCCAGAAGTGGTATTGCTGGATCAAATGGAAGCTCAACCTCTAGTTTTTTGAGAATCGTCCATATTGTTTTCCAAAAGGGCTGAACTAGTCAGCATTCCCACCAGCAGTGTAGAAGGGTCCCTTTCTCCCCACATCCTCTCCAACAGTGGTTGCTTTTGTTCTTTTGGATGTGTGCCAGTCTCTGTGGTGTGAGGTGGTATCTCATGGTTGTTTTGATCTGCATCTCTCTGATGATTAGTGATGTAGAACACTTTTTCATGTGCCTTTTGGCCATTCGTATCTCTTCCTTGGGAAAGTTTCTGTTCATTTCTTCGCCCCATTTTCTGATGGATGTTGGATGTTTTCTTCTTGCAGATTTCAACCAGTGCTTTATACACCATTGATATCAACCCCTTATCTGATGGGTATTGTGTAAATATCCTTTCCCATTCCGTAGATAGTCTTTGTATTTTGGTCACTGTATCTTTTGCGGTGCAAAAGCTTTTTAGTTTAATGTAGTCCCATTTGTTGATCTCTGTTTCTACTAGATTGCTTAGTTCCGTGTCATCTTTGAAGATACCTTTATCTTCAATATCGTGGAGGGTTTTGCCAACCTTGTCTTCAATGTACCTTATGGTTTGTGGTCTGATGTTGAGGTCTTTAATCCATTTTGATCTGACTTTTGTGCATGGTGTCAGGTCGAGGTCTACGCCCATTCTTTTGCATGTGGTTGTCCAGTTGTGCCAGCACCATTTGTTAAAGAGGCTTTCCTTGCTCCACTTCACATCTCTTGCTCCCTTATCAAAGATTAGATGGTCATACATTTGGGGTTGTGTGTAGGGATATTCCACCCTGTTCCATTGGTCTGTGGGTCTGCCTTTAGAACAAAACATTTTAAGGTTTATTACAATCTCCACTATTTGAGGACAAGAGGAAAGTACAGCAGCTAAGGTGCTTTCCTTGCACACTCACAGTCTGTTTCAATCCCAAGTCCTGTCAGGAGTGACCCCTGAGTGCAGAGGAGGATCAGTGCTGGGAACTACTGGTTGTAGTCCAAAACCAAACAAAACCAAAGCAACATCAAATCCACAAAAAAGCAATTTCCACTGTATTTACTTATTACGTACTTTGAGGCAAGGCTATTTTGTAGCCAGTGGGGTTAAACATGGGGTTAAAGATTGATTCCAGTGTTATGTTATTTCATATCTTGAGTGTTGCCTCACAAAGTTATTTAGCACTGTAGCACTGTCAGCCCATTGTTCATTGATTTGCTCGAGCGAGTACCAGTAATGTCTCCGTTGTGAGACTTGTTGTTACTGTTTTTGGCATATTGAATATGCCATGGGTAGCTTGCCAGGCTCTGCCATATTTATTTAAAAGAGTTGTTTAAAAGAGAAATTTTATTTGAGAAAAGTTATTTAAGAGAGAAAATTGGGTAAAGGGTCTGAGATTCTTAGAAGTCCCTCTATTGACTATTAGAAGGATTTCAGAAGGATGGGCATAATTTCTTTTCCAACGTTTAGGTTATTTAAATTTTACATAACCTGTTTTACATACAGAAGTGACATATATTTGCTTCCACATTGATATCTTCCTTCGGAGAATTTAAAGATAAAGGATAGTAACTATATTTTTTATTAGCTGACTTGTATGGTAAGAGGGTGTTGATTTGCCATGTTAACTAAATCTGGAATAGACATGGTTACTCATTCCATTTCTTTTTTACCAATAAGAGAAAGTGTTTGCTCAGCCTATTAACATAGAGTGAAAGCTGCCTTAGTAAATCTAATATAAAAACGTAGTTTTAATTTTTCTCTTAAAAGCAATTAAAGCTTATTGTAATAATTATGAACAAGGCTTTTAGATTTTGCGTATAACTCTGAATTTTGTTCCAGAAGGCTTTAAGAAAAGCCCAAGCCTTATGCAATCTATTGCATAAGTCTACCCCAGAATATCCTAGCCTCTTGCCAAATGTTTGGGTTTCATGTATCTGAATCTTTTTTAAGATTTTCCTATCTGGAAAATTTCATCTAATGTTTTGCTTGCCACTAACTTATAAGCATGTTAATAAAGTGATATAGATTAGAAAGAAATAGGTAGCTGTGAAAAATTATTTTGAATTCTTCAGCAAATTTCTGAACATTTTGAATTACTTTAGGAAAACACTGTCTCAGAATTTGATCTTATATTTGAAATTTGTATTCATGCCCACCCTGGAGCGATAGCACAGCTGGTAGGGTGTTTGCCTTGCATGTAGCCGACCTGGGTTTGATTCCTGTTCCTCTTGGAGAGCCCGGCAAGCTACCGAGAGTATTCTGTCCACATTACAGAGCCTGGCAAGCTACCTGTGGTGTATTCGATATGCCAAAAACAGTAACAAGTGTCACAGTGGAGATGTTACTGGTGCCCACTCGAGCAAACGATGAACAATGGGACGACAAGTGCCACAGTGCTACAGTGCACACCCTCCACTATTTCAGCAAGTCCAACTTCACATCTCAGACTTTTTTCTTGCTCCTCTACCCTCTCAAGTGAGATTAATCTCTGGGATAAGATCCCTGGGGCCTTTTTGGAGGGGCAAGTTGGTTTCCCTCCCAGCTAGATCCCCACAATCTCCGTGCACCCTCTGCCATCTCAGCTGCCTACCTCTGCATCTCCTACTCTCTACCATCACGCTCACACTTCTCACACCCGCTTGCTACTGGGTAGGAAAAGAATAAAGCAGCACCCAGCGTAATCTCTCATGGACTCCCATGGGGGAATAACCAAAGAGATTCACCCTCAGCACAGCAGCAGTACAGCAAACACAATGGGGAAAATGAATAGACCCCACCAAGCTCAACCAGTGAAAATGATAACAGGGAAGGCCCTACCAGTACCAACTTAATCTGTAAACTCTCGGGACTGCTGCTCTCAGGGAGTAATACCATGTTGAGGATCTTTAATGAATTCAAAGAAATGGAAATGAAGAAACTACAATAAGAAGTGATAGAAATGAAGAGTATGGTAGATAATATAAAAAACTCAGTAGAACATTCGAGCAAAAGAAAAACAGCAATGAGGAAACAATATAGGACCTCCAGGATCAGATGCAGGAAACCTATAAAAAAAACAACAGAAGATAGAAAAAAATGTCTGAAAATAAATTAACAAAACTATGGAATGATTTCAAGAGGAACAATATAAAAATCATCGAAGTCCCTGAAGAACAGGATGAAGAAGCACTACTTTAAGAAATCATAGGCAAGAATCTCCCAGATTTAGGGAGTACAGGCACCATGATCAAAGGGTCCCAGTGAAAATAGACCCAAACAGAAAATGTCAAAGAAACATAATCAGAATTACAAAAGCCAAAGACAGAGACGAGATATTGAAGATCAGAAAAGGAATTTATGTACAACAGAAAGCTCATAAGATTGACAGCAGACCTGTCAGTGAGAGTCTGAGAGCCAGAAGAGAACGGTGGGATATAGTACAAACACTTACCAGGAATCCTCTGTCCAGACAGGTTATCAGTCACATTTGGAGAAATGATGCAGAGCTTCAGAGACAGGCAACTTAGGAAATTCATAGTTTTTCACCCAGTTTTGCAAGAAGCATTAAAGGGGTTTCTTGAAAAGACAAGACAGACTTCTCAGCAACATGTCACGAGCATTCACTCATGGCACTTCCAGATTTAAAAGGTCTGTTTATTCCTAGCTTGCTAAGGGTTTTATACTTTTTTAATTTGTTTTTGGGCCACACCCGGCAGTGCGCAGGGGTTATTCCTGGCTCACATCAGGAATATCCTGGTGGTGCTCATAGAACCATGTGGGATGCTGGGAATAAAACCCCGGTTGGCCACACACAGAACAAGCTCCCTTCCTGTTTGACTATCTTTCTGACCCCGAGGTTTGATACTTTTTGAATAATGAAATCATGTTTCATTTATGTTGAATGTGCTATGTCTATTCAGGTGATTTAAAAATATCTAGCAGTGTATCACTGTCATCCCGTTGCTCATCAGTTTGCTCAAGCGGGCACCAGTAACATTTCCATTGTGAGACTTGTTGTTACTGTTTTTGGTATATCGAACACCCCACGGGTAGCTTGCCAGGTTCTGCCATGTGGGCGAGATACCCTCAGTAACTTGCCGGGCTCTCCGAGAGGGGCGGAGGAATTGAACCCAGGTTGGCTGCATGCTAGGCAAATTTTCTACCTCTGTGCTATTGCTCCAGCCTATCTTTAACACAGGATATACTTTAGCATTAACTATAAAATATTTTCTAACATTAAACCAATATTCCATTCTTAGGATAAAACATAATTTTGAACTTTTATAGACTTGTTTAGGTTTTCAATTAAAGTTTTCTTAATTTTACTCTCCTTATTCTTACTGAATTGTATATTTAAAGTTCATTAGCGTAGAATTATTCATACTATTACTTTAAAAAAAATTATACCTGTAATGAACGGAGGAAACACAATTTGCTTGAGTTTTAGAAGAACACTTAGACCCCTTGCAGGAGATAGTTTTAAAATTAAAAAAAATTATTTTAATGTAGACAAAAGTTAGTTGTTGATAGAATTCTAGATTTGAGATTGATTAGATAACAGTGCTCCAATATTAATAAGTATAAAAATGATTTTTAATATGAAAATTGTTAAATACCATCATGAGGTTGTTAAATCTTTGTTTAAGAATTTACTAAGCTGGGGCTGGAGCGATAGCACAGTGGGTAGGGTGTTTGCCTTGCACGCGGCCGACCCGGGTTCGAATCCCAGCATCCCATATGGTCCCCTGAGCACCGCCAGGAGTAATTCCTGAGTGCAGAGCCAGGAGTAACCCCTGTGTATTGCCAGGTGTGACCCAAAAAGCAAAAAAAAAAAAAAGAATTTTTACTAAGCTGTTTGTTGCTAGTTGAGCCTTCTGTGTTACTATTTTTGTTTATTTTTTCTTTATTTAAAAATTTTTATAACATTTTATAAGTTACTTCACAATATTTGATTACATTCAATATTCAAACACCAATTCCACCACCATTACACCTTCCCACCACCAAATTTGGGATGTTTCCATCTCAGGCCTCATCCCTGTCCCAAAACACAAACAAAAGAATATATTTTGTGTTGTCTATTATAAAGAACTGCTGAAAATGCTTACAAAAAAGTCTTCACATAGAAAAGTGTGAAGATTGTTCTATTTTGGCAGGAGCCATTAAGACATTCTATAGGATATAACTAACATGTTGTTATGGTTTGGGTGATGTGAGCTTTGGTATATATATATATATATATATATATGAAAATATACATATGCATATGTATTTCCCTCTATGATTTATTGCCTATTGTCTGAACCCCATCAAATATGATGTGGTAATTATGGAAAATGGGTAGGGAGTGTCTTATGTTGTGTTGCACGGCTGCGAGAGCAGCCTCGAGGTCCAGGAATATGTTCACTCATGTGTGAGGCTTGGCCCAAGTGTGTGGAAAGCCGCCTGGAGCGTGGTGTCCATTGGGTTGTAGAGGTCGGCTGGTGGGCTGGGTCCCTTGGGGCAGGGATGGCTGTCACCCACCCCTTTCTGGGGTGCCCTGAGTGAAAACAGCCTGGCGCGGAGTTGGGTGGCATGGTTATGGGGGCCTCATTTTCTGCTCCCTTTCGGGAGAAGCAGCTGTGAGTTCTGGAGGGTGGCCGTGTTTTTGTTATTTGAGTTTGGTTGGCTTCTGTGTTAATTTCCCATCTACTAGGGTGTGCTCCTGTTGGAATTTAAGTATTGAGGAATAAGGAAGTGTCATGAGGCCTCATATGTGGTTGCACATTCCAGAGACTTCAGGATCTAAGGTCTGGGCATTGGGCTATTTGAAATTATTTGCAGTTTGGTGTCTCCCTAGACAGTATTTGTGAAGTGGTGGAGTTGAGCCCTTGACCTGGCTACACTGGTGGGGTATGGGTGTGCCCACCAGGGCTATAGCAAGGACACTTGGTCCTTCTGCCTTCCTCTTGAGGCACTTTTCAGACACAGGAACTGGAGTGTCTATGAATTTTATCTGCCAGTTTGTATGTCCTAGGAGATTTGGCTGGGAATTAGTGAAGCAGGGCTGGTGGGTGAGTCAACATGGCAGAGATTGTCGAGATACACAGTTTTTGAAAATATTTGTTTATTTATTTTTTTTATCAACTTGCTATTTACAGGAATTTTAGGAGTTTGACTTTATTCATCTATACTTGTGTATGTGTTGCCAGTATCACAATAAATTTAAAACAATCTCTCTTATATGTGGGAAATAAAGAAATAGTAAGGGAAGAAATAGCCAAAGTTACTGAAACTAGGTATTTTGTGTATAGAATTGAGTTTACGTGGGAATGGTAGCAACTGGGAAGGTCTCTGGGACACTGGTGGAGGGAGGTGGGTTCTTGGGATCTGAGTACAGTGATGGATTGGTATCTGCATGAAAAGAATAATTAACAATATTGTAAATCTTGGTATCTCAATAAAAATGATAAGAAAGCATGAAAAACATAAGAATACTCAGCGTCCTTTATCATGAGGAAAACTAATGTTAAAATCAGTGTTATGCACTCACCAGACTGACCAAGTGATAAAGATTAACAATACGATATATTGATGAGAACACAGAGAAAATGCTATTAACCTTTGTATTTTCTCTCTTTTATAACTGTAACTGATCATTTTTGCCTAGAAGCTGTAAATTGTATTATTAATTTTTTTTCTAGGAAATGGTTTTGTCTCTCTGGAGTTTCTCTCTGATAGCTTTGTTTTATTTCTTACAGATTTCTGCTTTTGCCCTATTATCATTTTACTTTCATTTGGTTAAACCCATAGTTTCTTATTTGAGGTGTTCTTACTAATGAGTTTAATGTTAAAATGTTTTATTAAGCACAGCTCTGCTGTGTTTCCTACATTTTATTCAAATAAAAACATTTTAAAATTTTTACTGTTATTCCAGTATCATGGAAAAGCTATAAAGATCATTTATACAAAATTTATAAACTGTATTATTCAATTATCTGGTAGCAGTTATTTAGCTCTTTGCTTAGTGTTGAATTTGATACATTAAAGTGTCACATAATTATTATGAATTTTCTGTTTCTGTTAGTTTTGACAGTTTTTTTCATTTTCAGAAGCTATGTTTTCGTATTTATAGAAATTTAGAATATGAGGTCATCATGTTTTTAGATTCTTACCAATTTATAAAGTATGTTTATCTTTAATAAAAATGTCATCTTTAAAAGAAAAGAATTTCAATTTGCTTGGTTTTCAGAGACTTAAATTTAAATGAGAAAATTTTAGTAAGTTCAGAGGAAAGAGGAAAGGGTTCAGCAGAAGTTTGTAGTCTTGGTAGGGTTGAGTATCTGGAAGAGGGATCTCAACAGGAGAAGGAGGTGTCCATATGGAGCGGGGGGCAGGCTTGGCTGCCTGTTTCAGCTGAGACAGACGCACTGGAGGAGGGGTGGGAGAAGAATCAGAAGCCGTTTCACGTCTCCATTTTCTTGTTTGTACAGTTCACTTGCCTATTTTGAACATAGGCTAATTGAGACTCCTGGTAATGTCTGGAGGTCTCTAGGTACCAGTCAAAACAATTTTTCCAGTTTTAGCCATATCAGAGCCAGAGCTAAACTAAAACTCAGTTTTAGGAAAGCAAGTATGAGAGTTCAAAGGTTTCCCCATAATAGCTACTGGAGTTCTAAACTGCTTTTAGTCTAACATGGTCCATTTAGTTGGAAACGCAGATGTGCAAAGTAATGACACATTATGCCCAACAGGGATTCCTGAAAGTGGAACATCTTCAAAACATTTAGATTGCTGGGATTCATTATCCCTTCTTATTGGAGTTAAGAATTCCAGAATTGCCTTATCCTTTGAGGCAGGTCATGTTTCCCAGGGAGACTAAGAGAAAGGCCAGCTCAGGTGTTCACAGAATTCTGTTGCCAGTCACAAAGCAACCTTTTACCGATTAAGTTAGCACCAATTCAAGTACTCATGCAAATACTGTGTTTTCTAACAGAAAAGATTCTTTGTTAAATAAGTAACAGACATCACACAGATTTAATTGCCCTTTTCAGAACTATAGAATTTACACAATTTTTAAGCATTCTTACAAAAAATAATAGTATCAGGCTGATGGATCAGATCAAAGGCAAACATTACCCTGATAGCTTCCTGAACTCAAAGATCTGCCCAAGACTGACACATATCTAATGGGCAAATGTCCAGTGAGTCCTTAAAGGTGAAGCCCACATACTAGCCTTGCACCCCAAATAAATGAGAAAAAAGAAAATGCTTCTAAATAAACCCAGAATGATCAACACCAAATGAAGTTTGCAAATCAAATGAGGGAGGAATCTTGGATCAAAAAGATTTACTCTGGAGTCACAAGGCCTTTGAAAAAGTAGTGAGCACGTTCACCAAGCTTAATTTTTCACAATCCTTGGAATTGTTGGAAATCTGAAGATTATCATTGAGCTGCCAAATAGTTGGCCTCAAAGAAAGAATAATTATTTTACCAACAAATAGGCTTGTTTGGAAACAACAAAAAGGGAAGATTGGAAAGTGCGTATCATAACAAGACTCAAAGACTCGTCAGCATTTCCCTGCCCAAAGTACAGCCTCTAGGGGACCTTTTTTTTGTTTCCACTAAGGAAGGAAGCAAGTCGCTTGCAGTCTGACACATATAGCACTTTGGGCCCTGTAGTTTGCTGGTTATGCTATGTTCACCAAGTCTGCATTTCAAACCGCCTTCTTAACAAGAACACAGTTTTAGAAGCAGGAAGGCCTTAAGTTCACTATTCATCACTGAATGAACAAATCTATCTGAATGATATAACATTATTTAGAACTTTCATCCTTTTTTTCCTCTTCTGTTTTTGGGCCATACTCAGCAGTGCTCAAGGCTTACTCTTGGATCTGTGCTCAGGGATCACTCCTGGTGGGGCTCAGGGACCCTCTGGGGTGCCAGGGATTAAACTGGGGTCTGTCACATGCAAGCATGCCCTACCTGCTGTACTGTTGCTCTACCGCCCCCCCAGATCTTTTATTTATTTTTTAAGTTTAATTTTGTTTTAATTGAATTGTTATTTACTGAGCACTATCAGTTATCAGTACTAAGACTTTTTTCCTTTTCATTAACTCACCATACTTTACAAAGTCATTCATAGCTGAGTTTTAGATATGCAGTTTTCCAGCCCTGATGCCACCACCAGTCTTCAATTTCTCCATGTGTGTCTGTCCCCAGCCTCCTCCCCACCTCACCATCCTGCATCCTGTCAGACATCTTCATCAGTTGGGTTGTTTGGGTCTCGGTGCTTTGGATAGTCAGCTCTGTCATTCTTACCATCACCAGTGTACCCAAGTCCCCTTGGTCCCTGCCCTGTTACTCCTGTCCATCTCTTCTCCACTTCCATGGCTCTTCACTCCCTCCAATCACTTCCCATCTCTGTCTTTCTCCCTCTTACACTCTAGAGCCAAGGGTATGCTGGGTATCCCCCCTTTAAGACATTTCATTCCCTCATCCATTTATTATAAATGCCACATATGGGTGAGCTCATCCTGTGTTTGTCTTTCTTCTGGCTTACTTCATTTAAAGACTGTTCTTTTTTTTTTCTTTTTGGGTCACACCCGGCGATGCACAGGGGTTCCTCCTGGCTCTGCACTCAGTAATTACTCTTGGCGGTGCTCGGGGGACCATATGGGATGCTGGGAATCAAACCCGGGTCGGCCACGTGCTAAGCAAACACCCTACCCACTGTGCTATCGCTCCAACCCCAAGACCATTCATTTTCTAAAATCATTATCTTTCTTTTTTAAACTGTAAGAGTACTGCTATTTATTTAGCCATTAATTAAAATGTACAATCATTATCTTTCTTTTAGTAAAGAGACCTTGTATTCAGAGAAAATTTCGACTGCATTGTTTCCATCATTATATGAATACACTTACATTCATATATTTTAAACTACATAAATATTTTTTCTACAATTTATTGCAACACCTTTCCAACAATTAAAGACTCTTTGACACCATATTATTGTTTATTATATAAGATTTACTTTATTTAGTCAAACTTCTACTGTGGTAATAATTTCTCAGTAATATTCGGTGTCTTAATAATGATGAAATTATTGTCTGTCTAGGTATATTCTTGTATAAATTTATTATTAAATATCTGATCTCTGTACCTGGGTTCTTTAACAATATGGTTTTGAGGTTTATCTACATTATAGCATGTAGTCTGTAATTTACTTCTTTTTATAATTGATAGTATGCCATTGTGTGAATATATGAAACTTTTATATCCATGAATTAGTTGGTAGCCCTTAGTTTAGTTTCCACCAACTTTTAGTAATTATAAATAATGTTGTTATAAATATGTGTTTATTTATGTTGCTTCTTTGGGACATAAATATGGAAATGGAATTTCTGGGTCATAGAGTAATTTTATGTATGACTTTTCTAGGAATTATAACATTAAAAATACATGCATTTTACAACAGTCATGGATTTACAGAAAAATTGTTAAGACAGTACAGAGTATTCCTATTTACTCATATCCAATTTCCCCCATTAACATTTTAGTGTGATTGTTACAACTAATACTTATATATTATCAATAGCCAAAGATCATATTTTCATATTTCCTTAATTTTAACCTAAAATTCTTTTACCCTTTCACGATTTCATCCACAGGGGCATAGAGTAAGTTCAGTGGGATGAGTGCATGTTTTGCATGCAGCAGATATTGGTTTTGTCCCTCACACTGTATGTTTTCCTGAGCACCACCAGGAACTCCTTTGGAACACAGACCTGGGTCTAGCCCGGGCACCACAACTTCCACCACCATCACCACTGTAGCACTGTTGTCCCATTGTTCATCCATTTTCTTGAGTGGGTGCCAGTAACACTACCAACAACAAAATTCCATCTAAGTACCAAATTACATTTTGCTTGCAGCTGCTGCTGCTGCTTCCTCTTCCTCTTCCTCTTCTTCTTCTTCCTCTTCCTCTTCTTCTTCTTCTTCTTCTTCTTCTTCTTCTTCTTCTTCTTCTTCTTCTTCTTCTTCTTCTTCTTCTTCTTCTTCTTCTTCTTCTTTCTTCCTCTTCCTCTTCTTCCTTCTTCTCCCTCTCCCTCTCCTTCTCCTTCTCCTTCTCCTCCTTCTTCTCCTTCTTCTCCTTCTCCTCCTCCTTCTCCTCCTCCTCCTCCTCCTCCTCCTCCTCCTCCTCCTCCTCCTCCTTCTCCTTCTCCTCCTCCTCCTCCTCCTTCTTCCTTCTCCTTCTTCCTTCTCCTCCTTCTCCTTCTTCTTCTCCTCCTCCTCCTCCTTCCTTCTCTTCTTTTCCTCCTCCTTCCTTTTCCTTCTTCCTTCTTCCTCTTCCTCCTTCTTCTTTTTCTTTCTTCTTTTTTCTCATCCACCTCCTCCTCCACTGCTTCCTCTTACTCATCTCCGCCTCCTCCTCCTCTAAAGCCTCCTCCTCCTCCAAAGCCTCCTCCTCCTCCTCCTCCTCCTCCTCCTCCTCCTCCTCCTCCTCCTCCTCCAAAGCTGCCTCCTCCTCCTCCTCCACTTCCTCCTCCTCTTCCTCTCTATTTTTGTGCCCCAAATGGTTTGCAATACAGATACTGAAAAATTATTATGTATATCTCTTTACCTACTTTCAATACTCAGTTCTTGTCCAGAGTGATCATTTCCAATTCTTAGTGCCATATTGGTTTCTTCTTTCTGCCAACTGCCTTTCACCTTCCATCCTGACCCCCTCATCCCACACTTGTGGCAAGCTTCCAACCATTGACCAGTCCTCCTGATCCCTGTTTTCCAGGACCTTGGATATTCGTCTCACAAATTAATTCAGTCATTTTTTATATCTCACAAATTAATGCAGTCATTCTATATCTGTCTCTCTCCTTCTGACTCATTTCACTCAGGATGATACTCTCCATATCCGTTCATTTATAAGCAAATTTCATTACTTCATTTTTCCTAATAGCTGCATAGTATTCCATCATGTAGATACATCATAGTTTAGCAACAATATTGTAAACATCAGAATCTCAATCAAAATTTTTTTAAGGGCCCGAGCAATAGTACAGCAGGTCGTGCATTTGCCCTACACGCAGTTGACCTGGGTTTAATTCCGGCATTCGGCATCCCACATGGTCCTCCAAGCACCACCAGGAGTAATTCCTGAGTGCAGAACTAGGAGTAGCCCCTGAGCATTGCTGTGTGTGACCCAAAAAGCAAAAAAAGAAAAAAAATTTAAATGCATTCCAAATTTCTTGATGACTTACATGTCCAGAGCCAGAGTTAACTGACTTCTATTTGTTTACTTTATTTTTACAGATTTAAATAACCAAAGAATTAAAAAAATAGTGCTTCTTTCTCTCAAAAGGACCATATGCACACCAGTACTCATTGTTGCACTCAGTCCAATAGCTAAGATATAGAATCAACCTAAGTGTCCAGTGACAGGTGAATAGATTATGAAGATGTGAATAATATGCAGCTGCAAGGAACAATGAAATAATGCAAGTTGTGACAACGTGGTTGAAACTGGAAGATATGTTGAGTGAAGTAAGCCATAAGTACAAAGACAAACACAGAATGATCTCACTTATCTGTGAAATATTAAATACTGGATGAGCAAATGTACTGCAGTAAAAGGGTATGCTAAGATCACTTTTGACCCCAGAGTTTAGAGAGGAGATGGACAGAAAAGGAAAGAAATCAAGTGTGGGGCAGGGGTTAGGGGGCGTGGAGAAAAGAATGAGAAGTAATGGGTGAATAGGCATTAGGGTTTGTTTTATCGGTGATATGAGTGAGGGGTATAGCCATATATCCAAAGCACAATTTCAACAAAACTGAAAATATGAGACCTAAGCAGCAACTTCTCAAAGTTTATAATGTTTCTGCCAAGTTGACAGGCAGCTGTAGAGTGGGGTTTGGGGTGAGGAGGGAGTCTGGGAACAGTGGTGGAAGGAAATTGACACTGGTGGAGGGATTGGTGTAGAATTATCCTATGCCTAAAACTCAACTATCAGTAACTTTGTAAACCATGACTCTTTAATAAAAATTAGAAAGAAATAAAATAGTGTTTCTTTAGTTTAAGCCAGATTGTATTTTTGTCGTTGTTGTTGCTGTAAATCAGTGGCCCCCTGTCTCCTTCTCCAGAGGTCTCAGCGACGATCCTTGTCAGGATATATTGGGAGAGTTTATATTGACAAGGCGACAGACCTCAGTGGCCTCAGTACTCTTGCTAACTGGTTTTTAGTGAATTTACAGTCTTGATTAGTTTTCAGTCTTCCTTACTTGACAGGAAGTGCAGTTTTTGTAGTTTCTACATGTCTGCCTAGTATGTTGCCAGATACACAATAGATACTGAATACATATTTGGTAAATTGGTATTTAGTTTTGTTACCAAAGCTTGTTTCCAAAAGGCAAAACAGTCATACTTATGTCAGTTGTTCTCAGGGTCCTTTTGGTATTATGTGGCAATTTTAACTCAAGAAATAGACTCTGAGATGGAGTTGTACAGTTAGGATTTTTAATGGGTTGTGCCTCTGGAACTCAAACAGTCATGAGTCTAAGAAAGACCAAAGTAGCTAGCCTCAGTGTTTGGATGTGTGTCACCATTAGAAAGGCATGATTTTGGGTGAGGCAGTACTCTGTAAGTGAGGGTGATAGGAGGTTAACAGCTGAAGTTATGTGTCCATAGAACTCCCAACAGCTGGGCCATATCTGTTGCATACCCCTTTATTACATACCAGCTAGTATAACAGATGCTGTCTGAATACCAGGTACTATTGTAGTATCGTTATGGGACCACGTGGGATGCTGGGAATCGAACCTGGGTCGGCCGCGTGCAAGGCAAATGCCCTACCCGCTGTACTAGTGCTCCAGCCCTATATTCACTCTTATTCGTAACGTTAGTTAATATTTCCTTCAACTTACAGTTGAGAAGAAAACTCTCAAATTATAGAGGCTAAGTAGCTTACCAGATGTATAGACATGTCATATAAAATCACTTAAATATTTAAATTCAACACTTAAATATGTAAATTCAACTCTTGAATCCAAAATCTGCATACTTTGAGTTTCATTGCGGGAATGGATGAATGAAGTAGGAAGAGGGGAAAAAAATGAAATTATCAGAAAATAAAGTCAATTTGTGATGATTACTATATGATGTTAACCTATGTAAATAAAAAATTAAAATCATTTAATACAGTGTGTTTCACTGCCTCTTTTCATCTACATAACCAAGATTTCAACCCTATAATCTAAAATATATTGCATTAATTTCCCCCAACTTCATTTAATCAGAGTGGTTACAAAGTTATTCATAATATAGTTGTTTCAGGCATTCAAGGTTTTAGCAACAATCCCACTACTGTCTGCCACCCACAGGATCTCCAGGGTCTGAAGAACTAGGATGATTCTCAGCCCCTCCTCTCCTGAGCTGGCTCCGGAGGTTTCAGCCCTAAGACCAGTGTACCTGCAAGTTAAAGTCAGGTGTTTTGGGGGGTTTCTTTTTTCTTTCTTTCTTTTTTTGGTACTTGGATCATATGGTGGTGATTATTCTGTTTTCCCTGTTATGAATAAAGGTTCTTAAAAAAATTCTTTAGATATTTTTGTTTTGAGTTTACTTGAGTTTTTTTTCTCTAGAATCTTTCTGCCTCTTGGATCTTGTTTCCTGTATTCCTCAACTCTCAGAAATTCGGGGCTGGAGCAATAGCACAGTGGGTAGGGCATTTGCCTTGCATGCGGCCGACCCGGGTTCAATTCCCAGTATCCCATATGGTCCCCTGAGTACCGCCAGGAGTGATTCCTGAGTGCAGAGCCAGGAGTAACTCCTGTGCATCGCCAGGTGTCATCCAAAAAGGAAAAAAAAAAAACCTCTCAGAAATTCTTATTGATTAGTTCTTTAAGTATTGTTGCTTCATCACATTTGCCTTCTTGCTCTTTAGGGACTTGAATGATTCTTTCATTGTTCCTCTTGAACTCATACCATAGTTCTCCAATATGCCATTCACTTCTTTTCAAACTGTTTTCCAACTTTCTTAGTTTCCTAGCAGTTTCATCCTTCTTCTCTCAGAGCTTCTTGAGTTTTTGCTTAGCTTCTGTTATTCTGCTGTTCAGAGCTTCTCTATTGAGTATTTTTTGTATCACCTACCGTGTTCTGTCATTTCTGATTGTGGTCCTTTTCTCAATTTAACTCATACTCTCTTATGCTTTGCTAACTACCTTTGCTATTTTTTACTTTGAGCTCATTAAACACCCTCATCATGGTGTCACTAAAGTCATTGTCTGAAGATTTGTTGATTTGGTTGATGTTTATGTCTGCAGTGATATTTTCCCACTCCTAATTCCTTGGGCTTCTTTGTATTTGCCCATTCATTTTCTAGTTTCCACTGAGTTGGGGGAGTCTTTGTAGTCAGACTTCCTGGGAAATGCTGAGGTATTAGGCTGGGGTTGCTCTCTTCCTTCTCTGCCTGCATTCACCAGATGACAGGAAGTATAACTGTGAGAAGCCTGCAGTTTGTTGAGTAGATCTGTTGCAGGGTTGTGTATGTGACTGAGTGCTTCAGGAGCTGTGGTGTGGGCCCCTTACTATGGTGCCTGTTGGCTGGAGGCTGCTGGAGCCCAGCTGGAAGGGAAGGGCTCTCTCTCCCATTCCGGAGCAAGCCAAGTGATATCAGCTGGAGACTAGCCTCACCTGGAGTGGCCGGTAACAGAAATATTTAAAGATGTAAGATAGCTTGCTCAAGTTCATATAATAATTTGTGAAGCCAGGATTTGAACTAAGATGATCAATCTCCAGGACATAAACTTTTAGTTACACTTGCCATAACACTGCTTAATAATAATAACTGAACACTCAACTGTTCTCTGCAGCAGTTCTGTTTTCCCTGGATCTTTTAGCTCATGAAGGCATGGGGTACAGAAGGACATTTGGAGAGTATAAAGAGACAGTGGGTTCTGCTGTGAGTCTACTAGGTGCTCTGTGGTAACTGGCAATTCACTTAATTGTCCAGTGGTCTAGTTCTATCAATGACCACCTGGTGGAGTTGTTATGAGAAATGGACTCTTGTGTAAATCATACAGGACAGAACTTAAAAATTAATAGTCTTATTTACCGTTTCTCTAGCATACTTCTTGGTATATGGCTGTTTTATTGTTATTTTTATTGTTAAAGTAATTGATATGTTCATTTCCAGTATTTTATTAGCTTTTTGATAGTTTTTAGAAGGACAGTTTTCTAATCCTTTCTAAAAAAGGATAGTTTTTAGAAGGACTCTTTGGAATGAAGCCTATATTTCTGATATGTTACTTGAATCCCTTATCAGTTCTTTATATTTTAAATTAATATTTAAAAAATTAATTCTTGGGTTCTCAAATAAAGAATTATAAGTTTCTGTACAGTCTTCTGTTGCTGTTTTATTTTCTCTGTGTAAAACACATACCTAAGGTATTTAAAAACCTTTCCCAGTAGTGTCTAAAATTTATTAGTTTATATATTTATGCATGTGGATCAGTGATATAGCTCACCAAATATATTGATATATTTGAGTGGTTTACAAAGAAGCACTTCTTGTTTATTTTTACTAACTTAATGTTTAATATTAAAAAGGAGTTTTTAAACATTAGTTTGTTTAAAATACTTGATATGTCAAGGACAGGATGAATTATGGTGGAATCTCCCCAATTTTCTTTCTGATATTTCCCCCTTCTGTATTTGAGCAAGTGAAAGTTTATCCTGTTTGTGGTAAGTTATTTTTTCCTTGTAGTACTTAAGAGTTTTATGAATATTCATGTTCCTCTTCTTTACATTTTAGTGTATTTGATGAATGGGTAGTGTATATCTAAAATGTTGGTATTCATTTGAAATGAAATTTTCAATTCAAATATTTGAAAGGGGAAATTTCAAGAGCACTCTATATTTATGTGCAGGAAATAGGAGTACGTAAGCTACGTTGTGGTGTTTCTTAATTTGGAGTCAGTGGATGGCTACACGACTTGCCTGCGGGAGGACTCTCTGCTCTTATAGTTCCTGTCACTGGTAAGTTGTAAGATGCATTTTTGTACAGTGTTTCTTAGAATCATGAAACAAGAGTTGCATTCTGTGAAAATGTTAGGCATCATATTTTCCTAAATTATATAATTGTCACTGTCACTGTCATCCCGTTGCTCATGTATTTGTTAAAGTGGGCATCAGTAACATCTCCATTGTGAGACTTGTTTGCTACTGTTTTCGGCATATCGAATACACCACGGGTAGCTTGCTGGGCTCTGCCGTGCGGGCGAGATACTCTCGGTAGCTTGCCGGGCTCTCCGAGAGGGGTGGAGGAATTGAGCCTGGGCCGGCTGCGTGCAAGGCAAACGCCCTGCCTGCTGTGCTATTGCTTCAGCCCAAATTATATAGTTAATATATGATAAATAAAATAAGACCCATCACCTGAGCCCTAACAGTAAAACTGTGAAAGGCACCTCTGCCTCTTGTCTTGAGCTTTGTGTTGGGCCTGACCGGCAGGGGAGGACTGCACCTCGAGACTGTCAGCAGTTCTGAAGCTGTGCAGTAAAACCACGCACCATGTGAAGTGTTTGTCTGCCTTGGATCATGACCTTACAACAGCCCTGTGGCTGTGCAAATCAAATAATATTTAGGAAATTCATAGAAATTAGGAGTTGCATGTAAATTTAAATGTAAATTTATGAAGATGCAGCAAACTATCAAACTTAGTAACTTTCAACCATTCCTAAGAAGTAAAATTGTTTTAAATATTAAATAGAAACAGACCAAGAGGGCTAGAATGGCTTAGAAGGGGGAAGGAACAAAGGAACTTAAGTAAAAATAGATCTTAAATAGCTCAAAGGGCTGGAGCTTATACTTTTCATGCAACAGAGACTCCAAGTTTGATAGATTTCTGGTACCGCGAGGTCCCTAGAACACCATGGTAAAAACTGTAGCATATTGCTGCGCCCAACTCAAGTTCAGGTGCTTGCTACTTGGAGGCTAATAGTCAAGAGATAAGAGTTGGTACAAGAAACATTTATTCAAGTGCTGTCAACCGTAGAAGATGGTGCACTCATTGTCCTCAAATTCATCTTGCTCTCAGGCTCGGGTAATCGTTCAGGTGGAACTGGTGGGGAAATAAGTCAGTAGAAAATTGTGGAAAAGTGGGTCAGTAGTCAGCAAGGGGTCTGGTAAGTGCTAGGAATCTTTTCAGAGGGCTGCTGTTGTCTCTGCTCCAAGGAGAGAGTAGTCTCTGGGCACTAGAAGCTTCAGAGAATCGCAGAGTACACGGTGTTTGCTCTTTCTCCCTTCATCCATAACTGGAAATGGTTCAACATTAAACACACATTCCCACCTTCTGCAGTTTCCTAGTGACCTCCTTCTCATCTAGGATCCCCTAGATCTTTTGCTCAGCTGCTTTTACTCTGCTGTTCAGAGATTCTCTCTCTTTTTTTTAATATCACTTATGAACCTCTCTATTTTTGTCATTTCTGACAGTAGTTGTTTCTTTTTTTTTATTTTGATTCATACTTCCTTGTGCTTTGCTGACTACCTGTGCCATTGTTTCTTTGAGGTCATTAAAAATTCTCATTATCGTTTCACTAAAGATATTGTCTGTGTCCATCCACTTGACTACAAAATTCTTGACCTCCTTTTTTCTAACAGCTGCATAGTATTCCATTGTATAGATGTACCAAAGTTTCAATTTTGTAGTCAAGTGGATGGGCATGAAAAGTTTCATGCTGAGTGAAATGAGTCAGAAAGAGAGAGACAGACATAGAAAGATTGCACTCATCTATGGTATATAGAATAACAGAGTGGGAGACTAACACCCAAGAACTGTAGAAATAAGTACCAGGAGGTTGACTCCATGGCTTCGAGGCTGGCCTCACATTCCGGGGAAAGGTCAACTCAGAGAAGCGATCACCAACTACATTGTAGTTGAAGGCCATGTGGGGGAAGGGAGTTGCGGGCTGAATGAGGGCTAGAGACTGAGCACAGCGGCCACTCAACACCTTTATTGCAAACCACAACAGCTAATTAGAGAGAGAGAACAGAAGGGAATGCCCTGCCACAGTGGCAGGGTGGGGTGGGGGGGAGATGGGATTGGGGAGGGTGGGAGGGACACTGGGTTTACGGGTGGTGGAGAATGGGCACTGGTGAAGGGATGGGTTCCCAAACTTTGTATGAGGGAAGTATAAGCACAAAAGTGTATAAATCTGTAACTGTACCCTCACGGTGATTCTCTAATTAAAAATAAATAAATTAAAAAAAAAAAGATATTGTCTGTGGATTTACTGAGCTTGTTAGTGTTATTTATAAATTGTTTTGCTCATTGAACTTGGTGGGATTCTTTTTTTTTAAAAAAAAAACATTTTTATTCAAGACTCTTGATTTACAAAGTTACGGAAAGTTGAATTTTAGGAATACAGTAATCCAACACCAGGGTCAACTTCCCTCCACCAGAGTTCCCAGATTCTCTCCACATCAAAAGCCACATCATAAAGTTCCAGTGGTTGCCGTTTACATCTCATGTTTTCAGTTCTGTCGAATTTGTGTCTGGGGTATAGGGCCATACCCCTCATCAATGATATAACTGAAGCCCTGATGCCTGATAAAACTTTTACTTCTTGTTCTCTTCCCCCTCCCCTCAATTTTTTTCCTTCTTTGTCTGTTTCATCTCTAAATACTGGTGTCAAGAATGATGTAAGCATCTCCCTTTTACTAGAATACATTTCCTCATCCCATATTCTATGCTGCGCAGATATATAAGATCATCTTGTCAAACACTTCTTTTTATTAGTTGGTATTAAAGTGTTTTGTGATTAGAGTTAATTGTGTCTAGGTATTCCTGCAATAGTACATAAAGCAAACTATCACCATCACCATTTTATATGCTGATAATAGACAAGAACATTGATAAAATAAAATTTCATATGTTCATATACATTTTATTAATCGTCCATAATTAGTCAATCAAGTGTTATAAGAGTTGTATGTTTCACACATACCAGAAAACTAGGCAATGAGTTCAAGAGAACAATTTAAGAGTTATCAGAGTTAGTGAAGAACAGGAAGATAAATTTGATGACGAAATATTAGTTAAAGAAATCATTGATAGGAATTTCCCAAAATAAAGGAATATAGGCTCCCAGAACCAAGAGGCCTGAAGGGTCCCAGAAAAAATACACTTGTCTAGAAAAATTTTAAGACATTTGTACTCAAAATGAAAAAAAAAGAGAAAGCAGTAAGATTTAAAAAAACAGTTAATGCACAAAAGAAATTTCATAAGGTTTATATGAAAAAAATTTGTTATATGCCTGCCAAGAGGGTTGCTGGGTGGGAGAGAACCCAGGGACACTGGTGGAGGAAGGTGGACATTGGTGGTGGTTTGGTGTTGGAACATTGTATGACTAAATAGTTCTATTGTAATCAACTTTGTAAATCATGATATCAATAAAAATCTTGCTTTCCATGAAAAAAAAAAACATTAAACACACAGTGTTTGAGAAAATCCTTTACGATTGGGAGCAGGCCATGGCTTGGAAGCTGGCCTCACATGCTGGGGGAAAGGCAGCCTGGATAGAGAAGGGAACACCAAGTAAAATGTGGTTGGAGAACCCGATCGGGAAGGGAGATGCGTGCTGAAAGTAGACTATAGATTGAACACGATGGCCAGTCAATATCCCTATTGCAAACCACAACACCCAAAAGGAGAGAGAGAACAAAAGGGAATGCCCTGCCACCGAGGTAGGGTGGGGTGGGGGGGACGGGATTAGGGGATGGGAGGGATACTGGGTTCATTGGTGGTGGAGAATAGGCACTGGTGGAGGGATGGGTTCTCGAACACTGTATGATGGAAACACAAGCACGAAAATGTGTAAATCTGTAACTGTACCCTCACGGTGATTCACTAATAAAAAAATAATAAACAAACAAACAAAATAAATAAAATTTTAAAAAAAGATTGGACAACAGCATGTGGCATTAAATATGTGACACTCACTAATGGTGGATATGGTTGTTCTCTACTAGATTTAGAAAGGTTTTTAAACATACAGTAATTAACTACCCAAATCTCACTTTTATTGATTTTTTTCCTCATTATTTGCCATTTTTTAAAATTTTACTGAATCACCATGAGATAGTTACAAGCTTTCATGTTTGGGTTACAATCTCACAATGATCAAACACCCATCCCTCCACCAGTGCACATTCTTTACCACCAATATCTCGGATATACCCCCCCTTTCCCACCCTCCCCCTGCCTTTATGGCAGACAATATTCCCCATACTCTCTCTCCTTTTGTATTTGCCATTCTTTTAAGTTTTTTTTTTTACTAATTAATATGAAAGAAACTTGTAATATGCCTGCCACAGGGCCAAAAAAAGCTTTATTTATTGCAGGGAAGATATGATGATTTCTGCAATAAGATGCAGGTACAAAACAAAATTTAAGGCAATATATTTTAGATGCCAGAGTCAAACACTTAATTATGTAAATAAAAATAGGGAGTATACTGTATTGTATTAAATGATTTTATTTTATTTATTTATGTAGTTTAAATTATACAACAATCAAAAAATTTACTTTCGTTGATTTATTTTTTGATAATCTCATTTGCCATTCTTTGAATTTTTGTTGGAGCAAGCAGTATGAAATGAATTTTCCCCTGCTCCTGTACTGATTAGATGTGATGCTTTGTTAGTAACTATCAGAGCCTAGCTTTATTTGGGGGGGGGATTAGAGGGGGTCTTCAAAGAGATGTTTAAGATGCACGGAGGCCTCTTCAATAATTCTTGGCCAACTGGGCCTGTAGGTCAACGTTCAGCCTGAAGACACAGTGCTGCTTGGGCTGAATGGTGCCAGGGATTACCCGGACACCCTGTGCTGCTCAGGGTCTGGCAGGGCTTCACCCAGAGTGCCGAGGGACCATGGGTTGCTGGGGATACAACCAAGGTTGGCCACACGCAAGGCAAGCACTTAACCCCTGTACTGTCTTTCCAAAGCCTAGGATATGCATGTAAATATAAGTATATATTATGTGTATGTACATATATTAATGGACTGGAGCGAAAGCACAGTGGGTAGGGTATTTGCCTTGCACAATACCGGGTTCAATTCCTCCATCCCTCTTGGAGAGCCCGGCAAGCTACTGAGAGTATCCCGCCCGCACGGCAGAGCCTGGCAAACTACCCATGGCATATTTGATATGCCAAAAACAGTAACAAGTCTCACAATGGAGATGTTACTGTTGTCTGCTCGAGCAAATGGATGAGCAATGGGATGACAGTGACAGTGATATGTGTGTGTGTGTGTGTGTGTGTGTGTGTGTGTGTGTGTATGTATATATATGTTTGTTTCTGGTTTTTGGAATTTTACATACCTGGTAATTCTCAAGGGCTACTTCTGGCTCTGTGTTCATGGGTTTCTCCTGGAAGTGCTCAGGACCCATATGTGGTGTCAGGGTTCAAACCTGTGTTGGTCGCATGTGAGTGAGATAAGGGTCTTAACTCCTGTACTAACTATTAATTTTCTTATCTTCAATGGAAGTCAGAAAGACCCTGTCTGAAACTTGTGAACTCTGATATGCATAAGTGAAGAAACACTTTATATACTATGTCTTGTTCATAATATTCACTTAGAAGTGTGTACTTAACAGTACTAATTAGCATTGGTATTCATTGCATTTTCCTTTTCTGTAGTTGTATTGTTTCTAATTTTTTAAGTTCAAAGACAATAATTGCTATCTAATATGGGTGATTATTATTCATAAACAAGGCATTGAGAAAACATAATTTCCAGATTTTCCTGAGATAATTTATTCATTTTTTATAACTTAAAATCGTATTACATTTTTATAATGAAACATACACAAAATATAGGCAAGTACAAAGAATGAGCAGGCCCAAGAGAGATCGTATGTGGGATAGGGCGTTACCTTGGACTTAGATGGAGGGGGCTTCTTACTCAGCACCACATAAGCGCCCTTGGGCGTGCCATGTCTAGCTTCTGAGGGCCCTGGGAATTCCTGAATGGTGGCTCACTGACCAGTTTCTGTGTCCATTGCCATTGCCTGCTCTTTGCCTCCCTCCTCTGGGTTAATTTTACAATAAAACTGTCATTGACTTTAGGACCTGGGCCTCTCACAGTGACCCTTTCATCTCAAGATAACTGGCATTTTTCACATAAAGCCACATTCTCATTCCCCAGGAGTTAGGATGTGAACATTCATTTTGAGGAATGGACACCATTCCTGTCACTAAAGACAGTAAGAAGGGAGATCTTATAGAAGCAAAAACAAATTTAGTAGGACCTTATTTGGAGGATCTTGGAAATGCCAACTTGGTACTGAATTAGTATCACTTGTATCACTTGTCATCTTGTTGATCTTCAGTTTGCTCAAGTGGGTGCCAGTAACGTCTCCATTCGTCCCTGTCGCATGCTAGTGTATCCCAGTGGCGTCTGCTCACTCCAGGAACACAAGGAGCCTCAAACTGTTCCCATCTCATAGGTGGGCAGCCAGGTGTTCTTTTGATGTCCCATGGAATCCAGTCAGTAACGGCTCTAGTCCAGCAGTTGTCTCCATATTGCATTACATGTCTGGCCCATCTGATTTTTAACACGTTGGCAAACGATGCAGCATCCCTGATCCTCAAGGCAGCGTTCCTGATCCTCAATCATCGATGGAGGTCGGAAATCCAGATTCCTTCTCTCACTTGAGTGAAGAGTGATATTCCAAGCATGGCTCTTTCGATTCCTCTTTGGGATACCCGAATAGCATTCTCATCCTGTTTGCATAGGTACACATAACTGCTGCATTTGGAGTTGTTCATTCCATTGAGGGAAAATGGAATGTCAGGGACTAGTCTGTTTCTCATGAACATTGTCTTTGTGAAATTCAGATGCAGTCCGACCTTTCCACACTCACAGTTGAAGTTGGCCAACATTCGTGCTGCTTGGCTAATATTTGGTGTTATTAGAATGATATCATCAGCGAAGCGGAGGTGGTGTAGTTGCCGACCGTCTATCTTCACTCCCATTCCTTCCCATTCCAGTCGTCGCATGATGTTCTTGAGGGTGGCACTGAAGAGTTTTGGTGAAGTGGTATCGCCCTGCTGAACCCCTCTCTTTATGTCGATGGTCACTTCCTTGTAGAATGGTGAGATCCTGGTGGTGAATTCGTAATACAGTTCGTGGAGAATCCTGATGTACTGAGTTTGGACGCCCTGTTTGGCTAGGGCTTCGATGACTGCTTCAGTCTACTGAATTTGTAGACTTCGTAAATTTAGTAATATGGCGGTTGTTATTTTTGATGCACTTTGTTGTGCCAGGCATTGTTCTGGCTAGCTTTAAAACTTTACAAATATCTAACTTTACAAGCACCATCTCAGCTGGTCATAGCCAAATCTATAAGAAGGTAACTATAATTTGTTTTGTACCTTATAGATGAAAAAAATGAGTTAGTTCTGAGAAGTTAACTTCTTAGGAGTTAAGGAATTTGCTTAAGGCCACATGGGCGGTAGGTCTTTTACATATGTTTGCCTCTACAGCTGCATTGGTAAATATGACAGTTAAACTCATTAGCAGAAGGAATTCATAAGGGACTCATTACCAATTCAGTGTCCCTTGTGACCTGTCCCAGTAAAGGCAAGGGAGTTAACCAGCATGATGAGTTCGAGGACAGGTTCAGAGCCACCTGCTCTGAGCTGTCTGTGTAAAGTGCTCATAGTAATCAAAAAATCCAAAACCAAAAATCAGCTAACTTTCAAAAAAATTTCTTATAATTGCCAAGCTACCAAGAAATTAATCTGACTCCACTAGATTTATCATTTGTTTAGGAATAGCAAATATATTTCATTGGGGGAGGGCTGTAAGCCACTGTGGAAAGGAGTGTCTGATTTACTCTCTCTCAGTCTCCCTCTTTCTCTTTCTCTCCCCTCTTTCCAACCCCCTTTCCTTCCCTCCCTTTTCCCTCCTAACCTCATCTCCTATGCACTGAAGTCTGTATTTCTTATTTGCCAGTCACTGCCTCTGTTGTTCCATGGAGGGAGAGGTACCCTGAAGAGTGGAGAGACCACGGGTGGCCCTTTTTCTGCTTGCAACCTGTGCAGCAATCTGACCTTCCACTTCAGGGTCAAATTAATCTGTCATTAAGGAATCTGCTGTGGGTCTGAACCTGCTCCTGGACTCCCACATACAATTGTGAAAGCATGAAAAATCTATGCCTTTTGTATGTGAGTCTCCTCAAATTTTAATTTTTTAATTATAGAAAATTAAAATATGTGTGAAGTCATGTAGTTCCTGACTTTCTTTCTTTGGAACAAGGTTTTGATTATGTAGCTTCCAAAACAATTGATGGCAAATATATTTCCATCAAGTGTTAACATGCGAAGAGTAACTAATTATACACACATACACACACATTGAAGTTCTGGTCTATTGGATTTTGTGTGTGTGTGTGTGTGTGTGTGTGTGTGTGTGTGTGTGTGTTTTAGAGGCAACACCTGGCAGTGCTCAGGGCTTACTTGTTGCTCTGTACTAAGAGTTCACTTCTGGTGGGTTCAGGGGTGCTGAGGATCTAACCCAGGTCAGCTGAGTGCACGGCAAAGCCCTATTCGTTGTACTATTACTCTGGCCCCTGGGTCTGCTTTTTTCTAGTTGTATTTGCTATTCTGTAAATCTGATATTTCTTTAGGTCTTGCTCAAGATTTGAATGAACATTTAAAAATTTAGGGAACATGCTTTCAGAAAACTCAATGTCTGCTTACCAGATTCCGGTGATTCCTATGAGTGTTGCAGATATGAACTCATAAATAATGAATGAAATAGATTATGCCAGACGTGTAAGTAACAATGAAGGAAAATGATGTGGTTTTTGCTAGTGTAGTTGGAATCTATGAGCTGTAATTTTGAATGTGGCCTATGAATAACAAACTGTCAGGCTTGAAAGCATTTCTTATAGAATCTTTCTTAAAGGATTCACATATCCTTTTTGTCAGTATTGCAGGAGACATTTTTCAGTAAGAAGACACTGTTGGGTAATAAAATTAAATATTTTTTTGTATCTCATCTGAAATTTTTTGAGATTAGTTTAATATTATTTGTGTGTTGTGAGCTTTAAGTTCAGATAATTAAATCTAATGCAAGAGTTTTACAGTAACTGAGTTCTATTTAGAAACAAATAGATAACTCAGTATTTCCACCTTTGGGCTATAAAGGCACTTGGGTTCTTTTTTTGGGGGGGTAACTCATAATATATGTCTTTGTTTAACATCAAACATAACACACACAAGATCAAATTATATTTAATATCATTTTTGTAAATTCTTTATATTTGAGGGGAAAATAATCCAAAAAAGCCTGAAGCTTTTAGGGTTCAACCCTTCCTCATTATTTCCCTTCCACAGTTTCAGAATTCTCTTAATTGGCACAGATCCCTATAGGGAACCAATGTGACAATTAGAATTCTGCCCTCATTCTGAGACTCACAGGAATATATGGTGTTGAGAAATACTCTGGTTTTCTGGGTAGCATTATAAAAAGTCATTGGGTACAGCAATAACATGTTCTGTGGAAAGTCAAGTGTGCAGTGAAATGGTTTAAACCTAGGATGGAATTGATCTGCCCCTTAAGGACACAGATAAGATGCTTTTCCCCTCTACCCCTGCTATTGATTTGCTCTTGTCAAATTCCTAGCTGTATCTTTAAGCACTGACTTTTTGTTCCCTAACTTGACCCCCTTTCAGACTGTTGTTGCACTGTAGACACAACAGTTTTGGCATCTGAGGAAGATTTTAGAACTCCTACAGGTTACATTTATAGGTGGTCTGAGGATTTTATGTATCTTTTATGTAAATTTAATCTGAAACTAGGGGTATGTGGGAAAGAATAAAATATGGGAAACCTCATCTTTCAGATGTAAACACCTGCACAAGAGAACAGTGTTCCTCTTATGTCTGCCTGCCGGGGAACAGGCCTGTGGCCAGTCAGGCACGGAGTGGAGTCACCTTATCTAGTGAAGAAAGTCGTAAATCCTGGGGACTCAGGAAGATACCGCCTTCTCCCTGTGGTTGAGTGTGGGTGGACAGAGCCAGGGAGAGGTCAAGATCTAGGGCAGAGTCCGAGGGAGAGTGCACATATGGTCCACCTCTGGGAGTCACCACTGAACATGGAGCCAGAAGGAAGTCCTCAGCACCATTTGGTGTGGCCCAAACCCCACAAAAGTCTAGGATGACATAAAAATAGTCCTGCATAGCCCTGCCTGAAGGGAAGAATCTAAAATTTTTTAATATGTTTAATAGCCAGAGGAACATCAAATGCCACTTTTCACGACTCTGTCGGGAAGACAGTCTGGTTTGTGGAAGGCAAGGTTGCTCATTTAGGGACACTTTGTATGTTTTCCACATGGGTTGCACCTGAGGGTTGTTCCCTCCTAATAATGTGTTAAGAGAGCAATCTGATTGAATTAAGCTACTGAGGTTATGGATGGCTCACTTTTATTTTAAATAAATTTTGGTAAGTAGAATTTCAGGTAATAAAGGGAAAATATTATAAACTTCCTACTGCTTGGGAAGGGACTTATCTCCCAGTGCCCACAAAGTTCCAGTGTGTGGATGCTTATCGTTACTATGGGTTGATCTGTGGCAATCTCTCAGGAGGAGGCTGGAAGCCTGTCACTCTGGGTAAGTGGTTTCAGTTTAGTGTTCCCCCTAGCCAACTTCCCCAGATGCTCTCTATTCTTTAGTTTCTGAAACTATGCTCTTCCTTTCAGGCTGTGTCTTTATTCTGGTCCTGTTGGTGTGATTCAGAGGTGTCTTTAGTTCTTTCTCTGCATCCTCAGTTTTCTCCCATCTCAGCTTAGACACATTTATATATGGATAATGCTGTCATATGTCTTTGCTGTGTTACCTGTGGATGGTAAGCACAGAGGAAATATTTTAAATAGTTGAGGTTTGTTCTTCCCCATAACAACTCAAATGGAATATATTCAATTTCCTGTGATCTTCAGATTTTGCTGTATTTAAGGGGAAGAAAAGTAGCATAGTGGTTATGGGACTCGCTTCGCATGCAGTCAACCCTGGATTAATGCCCTGCACCGTATTTGGTCTCCTGAACAACTCAAGGAGTGACCCCTATACATAGAAATAGGAGTAGTCCTCAGTCACCACTGGGTGAGGTCCAAAATCCTCCTCCCCCAGTTTGGATATACTATTTGATGAAAGGAAGCGAATACTATGTGTAAATGAAGGTGGTGGTAGCGATGAAACAAACCATCACTCAAGAATTAAAACAGAAAAAGGCACCTCTGAGTTTCACTATCCCCTCTCCCTGATTTCTTGAAATTTCCTCACACTGTATTATGAACATTTTCAAACAGTCAGGAAGGTAAGAATTTTGTTGTGAATATGCTAATTATTACATTGTTGGGGGTGTCCATGTCTGGGGGTCCTAATATGTTTTTGTCCTCATATACCTTTTTTTTAAAACCAAATTGAACTGGCAAGTACTTCCTTAACTGTGTTAATAGTTGTGATAATAATGAACGTGTGTATGTGTGTGTGTGTCTGTGTGTGTGTTTCAGAGAACCATAAGCCAAATTGAACCTGGGGCTCAAACCTGAGGTTCTGTTGTACAAAACATGTTCTTTAGCCCCCCCTTTCTTTTTGCTTCTTGGGTCATACCCAGCGATGCTCAGGGGTTACTACCTGGCTCTGCACTCAGAAATCACTCCTGACGGTGCTGGAGGACCATATGGGATGCTGGGGTTTGAACCTGGGTAGGCCCCACTGTGCAAGGCAAACGCGCTACCTACTGTGCTATGGCTCAGGGCCTCTTTAGCCCTTTTTATCCTCTCCTTGACCTGACATTCTTGTCTTGCTCCTAATCCCCTACCTCTGTGGCAGACACCTTCTTCTCCTTCTCCTCCTTTTTTTCTCCTCTTCCTTCTCCTTTGCCTCATCCTCTTCCTCCTCCTTTTTCCTTCTTTCTCTTTCTTTCTTTGTCTCTCTCTTTCCTTTTGGGCCTTACAGTTTTTCGTTGTTATTATGTGTAGTTGATCTGTCCAGAGATTAGAGTTGGGTATTGGAATTTCTCACTAATCCTGTGCTGACATCTGTGTAACTCTTCAAGTATATTTGCAGTTGCTTTGTAAACTTTGTTGTCCCTTTATTTGGTACCTATATGTAGGTGAGTTAAATTCTATTTATTTATTGATCCTTTAGTCAGTATGTAATATCCCTCCCTATATTTTATTTTCTTTAGCTTGAATGCTCTTGACTGAAAGTAGGGCCATCCCTGTTTGATTGTCCTCCAGCCCTTTCCTCTGAGCCTGTGTTTATCATGAGAGCTCAAGTGTGTCACCTATAAGCAACAGAATATTGGGTTTTGGTTCCTGGTCCATCTTGCTACTTTCATTTTTTTTATCATGGCAAAGGAAAATTTTATTTTATTTTTATTTGAAACTTCATACACTGTGATTTACAAAGTTTATAACACAGTCACTTCAGGTATTCAGTGCTCCAATTCCAATCCCATCACCAGTTTGACCTTCCCTCCACAAATGCCCCAAATTACCCACCCACCATCCAGCCTGCCCTGTTAGCAGGTGTAAAATAATTTACTTTATTTTGCTTATTGTAGCATATGTCTGATAGTGGTGTTACTAAAGTCATTGTTTGAGAATTTGCTGAGCTGTTTAGGTGCCTTCTGTAATATTGTTTTTGCTCATGGGGCTTAGTGGGCTTCTATGCAACTTTCCCATCTTTTTTTAATGTTCCTACTGGGTGTCATTAGCACTGTGAGCATCAGAACCATGTCACTAGGATGCTTCAGCATCATGGCATCTCAGGCCTGCCAGGGTTAGTGTGGCAGCGGCTTGTCTTCCAGATTGATTTGGGGCCAGGCCATTTGAATGCAAGTGAAAGTAAGTGTGTGGGGGGCGGGGGGGTACAGGCGGGGGCAGTTCTAGGACCCCTATGGGCAAGGACATAGCTCCAGTGGTCTGGCCCTGGAGACCTGGTCTACCAGGTTCAGCACTGCAGTGGCTTCTCTCCCTGCTTTGTCATTTTATGGGAGAGTTTATTTCATTTATATTTAGAGAATTATTGATATGGAAGGATTTGATGCCATGTCTATTTGTGGAGCTAGTTGCCTACCTTATGTAATGCTTCCTGTTCATTGTGTCCTTTTATTGTCCTTGCCAGTGTTGGGTTAGATCCCAAACTATGTCAACTGCTGTTTTTGTTTTTAGAATATTTTTATCTCTCTTTATCTCTTTCACCCTAAGGAGTCATCTTGCTGGGTAGATGATTTTTGGTTGGGGATTTATTTCATTTAACATTTTTTGTTTTTTGGAGGGGGGTGTGATTTCATTCTTGCTTGTCGAGTTTGCTAGAGGACTCTGCTCTAATGCTTTTCCCCTTGTGTGTGAGGTGATACTTCTGTCTTGCAGCTGTTAGAGTCTGTTTCTGTCTTTGGTTCTTGCCATTTTGATTACAGACTACCTTGTAGTTTTTTTTGCATTTACTCTGGTTGTTGGGCCTCTTGGATCATTGCTCCCATCTTGCCCTGCAGGTTGGTGAAATAATTTTCACCAATTATTTCTTCAGTTAGTTTTTCTTCTCTGTGTTTCTGAAGTTGTTACTTTCAGCATTGTTAACAATTTTCTTATATTCTCTTTATCTTTACTCATTCTTTTTTCTATTTCCTATTTTTTTTTTTGCTGGAGTTTTTTTTTTACTGTGTCTTCAAGTATACAGACATGAGTTTCTGCTTCCACCATACTGTTTATAAGGCTTACTACTGCATTCTTAAATTCCTTTGCTTCTGTTTGAATAGATCTCTTTTCTTCTTTTCCATCAGGTTCTCCTCAAATTTATTGATTCTCTGCTTGAGTGTCATTTTCAAGTCATTGAACATTGATATGATACCTGTCCTAAATACTTCTTCAGGTAGGTTACAGAAATCTGATGTCTTTGGGGATTCCCTTGGGTGTTTCTTCTTCTCTGTTGGCATCTCTGTATTATTCATTTTCCCTTGTCTTAGGAGCTGCATCATCAGTGACAAGGGTTAAACTAAGACTGTGCTGTGTTTAGACAAAAATCTTGGGCTGATGCTGAAAATGAGCAGATGTCTGGAAGATTCTTCAACCTTTGCTACTACACTGACTGTGCTTATGCTCCATATTTTTTTTATGGTGCTCTTTGGTGCTGTTAATCTAGAGTCAGGATTACCAACGGAACTTGAATGTGTGAAGAGAATAAAGCCCTGTTGTGTTGCCAGGCAGTTTGGGATTTGGAAGATAACTGGTCTGTATAAAGTCTGGGTCTGTGCAAGTGGGCAGAGCCCAATTCCTCTGGGTCTGATGTCTCAGAGGGAGATTGGGTGCTGTGGGGTTTGGTAGGTGGGGAATGGGGTTAAGTTGCAAAATTTCTGACTTCAAGGCAGGGACTATAGTTACTATTTAACCGAAAAGGATTTTGATTTCTTAGACTTCAATTGCTTACTCTTTTTTTGTCTGTTTTTCTGTTTGTTTTTTGTTTTCTGGGCCATATCTTGAAGTGCTCAGGACTTACTCCCGACACCGTGCTCAGGGGTCACTCCTGGTGATGATGGGGCAACACATGCAGTGCTGGAAATTGAATCTGGGTTGACCGTGTGCAAAGCAAGTGCCTTAACCCCTGTACCTCTCTCCAACCTGCTTACTATTACTTTGAAAATTCAAATTTGTATTTTAATTTTTAGCTCTGATACACTGAAGTAGGAAAAATATTTTATTCACATGTTTTTTGTCTTTTATAATTTATTAAGTTTTTCTTTGTATTTTTGTATAATCAGTTTTCGTAAATCATCTGAAAATGAAGTCTGTTAGAAAATTAAGTCTGTTCCTCTATTTGCAAGATTTTTAAAATTTCTCCTTTGCTGTGTTTGAACCACTGCTGTCAATAGAGGACTTGCATGAATGACTTGTAGTGGCAGATAAACTACAGTAATTTTTCCAAAGCCTGATTCCACAAGGAGGAATGCTTGAGCAGTAAATTATGGGAGTGAACTTGTGTCTTCTGAGTTCTAGACAGGCCTGACTAGAAATACCAGGTTTCAGTAGGGTCTGCCTGTCCTTTGGTGAACTGTGTCTCATGGTGCAACCTGAGTCTGGAGATGAGCAGCTCTCGCCAAGGGGGTAGGTAGTCTGTCCGGCTTAGTCATCAGCACTTTCCTTTTTATTTTCCCTTTGGCACGGTAATCTGAAGACATTGCTTGTCAGAGGTTCTGTCACCTGAAAATCAAAAGTTCTCCTTCTAGCACATAGCCTGCCGACTCTCAACAGGGTGGTCAATGTTGTGCAGTCCTGAAGTGTCCTTGGACCAGCTCTGTAGGCATTGTTGTTTAGGGTTCAGTCATAAGTAAAAGTAGTGGCTTTTTGTCACCAGAACTGAATCAGGAGATCCTTAGATACTGTGAGATGTCCAAGTATCACAAAGATAATTCATAACTAACATGTGCCAAGCCCTGTGTTGAATCCCTCGCACTGCATTACTCCCAGGGCATTTGGCCTCCAAGCACTGTTGGCTCAACACCATAGCACTGGGTCTGTACCACGGGCTCAAGCATCACCAGGAGTTACTCAGCTCCTGTAAGCTCCACTGTGGGCACCCTGTAAAAATGCATGAATTCTATGAAGTTGGGTAGGTATTGGTTTATAAATCTAATTAATGATTCTGGCATAGATTTTTAACTTTGCATATGAACTGAAGTCACCTAGGAAGGAATATATGTCTGTTCCTTCCTGAATCACTGGTTGCAGGAAGAACAACATATTTGAGCTTATTCAAATAATCAGGAGAATTGTCAAAAAAAAGGAGGAGTAATATCAAATCATGGGACAGTTTTATTTGCAAAATCACAAGAGGCTTATGTTTCTTTCCACTTTCTAGACTGTATTTCTTTGCTTTTTCATCTCTGTATGGCCTGAGGTTTTGAGGAACTCCCAGATTCCCAACCGGTGCTCATGTATCCTCGGATCATCAAGAACATACTCTTTTTGCCACGGACTGGCCTATTAACTGACCCCATTTGTGCCATGTCTGTCTTTGGTGTCTAGCTCTGGCTAGGGAGCAGAATAATTTTGGGCATCCTGTGTACCAGCCCCTACTCCATCTGGTGGTGAGATTGAAGCATTTCCCAGAAGAGGCAATTCTGAGCCAGAGAGGCAGTAAAGCCTTGGTGTGAGCACAGAAGGGGCGGAGTACCAAAGGGCAGCAGGAGGGTTCTCTGACCCCTTTGGAGGAAACCTTTATAAATAGCCCAACAGTCTGTCAAAAAGTATTTTGAAGCTTTGAATAAAGAATTTTGTAGATGCAAACTGATAGTATATCTTATTTTTAACATAGAAAATCGACATCACAGTGCTGGCTTTTTCAACTTAAGGTGTATTTAGATCCCAAATTGAATTTTTATTCCTGAGCAGCAACATGATCTGATAGAAAGTGTAAGGAGTCAGGAGACCTTATTTCTTTTTTCCCTTTAGTTGTGGTGCCAGGTCTCTTTGAAACCCCCACTTAATCTTTTCAGGGTTTAGGTATATTTTTCCAAATAAGAGAACAAGACATACTGTGAATTTGAAAATAACAGTGACACAGGACATTGAGTCTTTATTCTAAAACAATTGGAACTAAGTATGTTTTAGTGGAAAAGGCAGGGAACCTGGGAATGGGGTCTTCACCCCCAAATACAATTCTAATTCATAATGTGTATTTTAATAGTCTTGTGGAATTCACACACATTTAGCTTTGAGAATCTGATTTGGGATAGTTGGAAATGATCACTCTGCACAAGAATTGCATGCTGAAAGTAGTAAAGGGACAAACATGATAACCTTTCAGTACCTGTATTGCAAACCATAATGCCGGAGAGGAGAGGAGAGGAGAGGGGAGGAGAGGAGAGGAGAGGAGAGGATGAGGGGGAGAGAAGGAAGGGGAGGGGAACATAGGAGAGGGGAGGGGAGGAAATGCCTGCCATAGAGGTAGACTGAGGATGGAAAAAAGAAACTGGGGACATTGTGGTGGGAAATGTACACTGGTGAAAGGTACACTGTTAGAACATTATATAACAGAAATCCAATCATAAACAACCTTGTAACTGTGCATCTCATTGTGATTCAATAAATTGTTTTAAAAAAAGAAATGAAAGTTAATTTTATCATATGGAAATTATGATACTTAGTAAGAGGCAGTAAATAGTGAGGTAGACTAATGTCATGATTCCAAATAAATTACAAATAGATTGAAAATAGAGTTTTCCAAAATAGTGCCTTAGTAGAGTAATAGGTGCATAAGAGAGGGAGGAGTGAATTTTCTAAGGTTATCAAAGTATTAGAAGAAGCTAGAGGAGTTTTGACAATATAGAATTGGGAATCCTTCAATAATTTTCATCCTTTAATACAGAAACCAGATACTTGTTGTTTCTTACTCAGAAATATGAAAATATTCTTATTTCCTGGTATTTCTGATTTTCAGTATTCTGATTTTTGTTGTATAATTTTGGCTGACTGTAGACAAGGGAGGAGTAGGGAGGGGGCCAGCTACTGTAGATAAGTGAGGAGTAGGAAAAATCACCGACCTCGATGGTTCACCACCTCATTGTGTCAAGAGAGTGGTAACAGTGCCAACTGGCGAAGAGCGAACCAACACACATCATTACAGCATGCCATCCACATGGCAGAGCCTGGCAAACTACCCGTGGCATATTTGATATGCCAAAAACTAACAAAAATGGGCCTCATTCCCCTGACCCTAGAAGAGCCCCCTATATGGCAGTGCTGAGAAGGATGAACAAGGAGAGGCTGCTAAAATCCCAGGGCCAAAGTAGGCTGCCAAAACGAAGGACTAAAATGACTACCTGCACTTTTAACGCACATATGCTGGCATCAGAAACATCCATTGAGGACCTGATGGTGTAAGCCCAGAAGACTAAGTACAGCGTCATAGGATCGACCAACACGAGAAGGCATCAATTACATCACTCCATTTTCCACACTGGAGAAGAACTGTTCCTCAGAACATGTGACAGTAGAGGTGTCGGTGGTGTTGGTGTCCTCATCAACATGAACTTGGCCATGAGCATTGATTTGTTTGAATGCCTAACAACTTAAATCGGATGCTCATTGACGTTTCGTGAGAGTTCAAGATGCCGCTCTAACATTCATTGATTTAAAGAAGGCCTTTGATTCTGTTGAGACTGAAGTAGTCATTGAAGGCCTAGCCAAACAGGGCGTTCAAACTCAGCACATCAGGATCCTCCGTGAGCTGTATTACAGATTCACCACCAAGATCTCACCATTCTACAAAGAAATGATTATCGACATAAAGAGAAGGGTTCATCAGGGTGACATCAACTCACCGAAACTCTTCAATGCCACCCTTGAGAACATGAAATGACTGTATGGAAGGAATGGGAGTGAAGATAGATGGTCGGCAACTACACTGCCTCTGCTTCACTGATGACATCATTCTCATAACACCAAACATTAGCCAAGTGGCATGAATGCTGGCTGACTTCGACTGTGAGTGTGGGAAGGTCAGACTGCAGCTGAATCTCACAAAGACAATGTTCATGAGAAATGGACCAGTTCCTGATGTTCCATTTGTCCTCAACAGAACAAACATCTCCGAATGCAGCAGTTATGTGTACCTAGGTCGAGAACTCAACAGACAAATGACCTGGCACCTGAACTGCACAGGAGGAAGAGAGCAGCATGGAACGCCTTCAAGAGCATTGAAGAAGTGGTTAAGAGGACTAAGAGCCTCCGGCTTTGGGCACATCTCTTCGACCCCACTGTTCTTCCTGCACTAACATATGCCTCAGAGACCTGGGACCTACAAAGACAGCATGAGAATGTTATTCAGGTATTCCAAGGAAGAATCGGAAGAGCTATGCTTAGAATATCACGTTTCACTCAAGTGAGAGAAGGAATCTAGAGTTCTGACCTCCATCGACGGTCAAAAATCAGGGACGCTGTCTTGTTTGCCAAGGGATGAGGGTGGTGGGAGGGATACTGGGAACATTAGTGGAGGAGAATGGGCACTGGTAGAGGTATGTGAACGAAATGCAAACATGAAAGTTCATAAGTTTGTAACTGTATCTCACGGTGATTCACTAATAAAAATTTTAAAAAAATCAGATGGACCGGACATGTAATGTAATTTAGAGACTAGAGCTGTTATCGACTGGATTCCATAGGATGTCAAAAGAACTGTCTGCCCACCTACGAGATGTTCAGACTTCTTCATCAAGATCCTGAACGAATGGTTTGAGTCTCTTCGTGTTCCTGGAGTGAGCAGATGCCATTGGGCTACACTAGCACGTGACAGGGACGAATGGAGACGTTACTGGTGCCTACTCGAGCAAATCGATGACAACAGGCTGACAAGTGATACAAGTGATAAAATTTTGGCTACTCAACTTTTCAGAGTATTCTTCTGGATGATATTATTGGTCTGTAGATATTTTCCTTTTCATAGAATATTGAGACTAACATATAACTCTTTTCTCCCTCTCCTACCTAATGGACATTATTGTACTCAATATTACAACTAGAAACCTATTTATTTTCATATATCACCAATGTGGAAATAATAAAATACTAAGGAAACACAAATCAGATAACATGTTTTTTCTTTCTTTGTTGAGTGACATTTATTTCAGGACTTTTGAGACTGGCCAGAAAGAGCCACATGTATACATTTATTATATGCCTATGTTTTTTAGTAATTTTACAGAATTATATGTGCAAGAAGATAATATCTTTTTTTTTGTTTGCTTTTGGGTCACACCTGGTGATGCAAAGGGGTACTCTTAGCTTTGCACTCAGGAATTACCCCTGGCGGTGCTCAGGGGACCATGTGGGATGCTGGGAATCAAACCCAGGTTGGCTGCGTACAAGGCAAATGCCCTACCCGTGTGCTATTGCTCCAGCCCCTGATAAAATCTTTTATGTGTATGTGAAATCTTAATATATTACCCACTGTGTACTAAAAAATGTGTGACTGAAAACGAAGTGATTTCCAATTATAAACTGACTTGATAGTGATAAATCTTACTGGAAGCCTCTCCTCCTAAAATAATTTTTCTGAAAATAATTTTGTGAAAAGCCTTCAAAATGATGAAGCAATGTTACTGTTTGAAGCCTAGGAATAGTTACTGATATATGTGATTCCAAATTGCTTTCTAGAATACAACTCATAATTGGGGTCCTAAATATCAGGGTTAGAGTTTCCTGCCTACAAGTTTCACCTACTCTTGTTGGTCCAGACCAATATCATGGATTGCTGTTTCCAGCCAGGGAAAGAGAAACTAAAATAGTCCATATTATACAGAAATGAGTTCCACACAAGTAATCAGATGAACGGGTATCACTGTATCACTGTCATCCCCTTGTTCATCGATTTACTCGGGCACCAGTGACGTCTCCATTCATCCCAGCCTTGAGATTTTAGCAGCCTCTCCTTACTCATCCTTCCCAATGATTGGAAGCTCTTTCAGGGTCAGGGGAATGATACTTGTTATTGTTACTGTATTTGGCATATTGAATACGTCATGGGAGCTTGCCAGGCTGTTCTGTGTGGGCGGGATACTCTTGGTAGCTTGCCAGGCTGAGAGGCACCTATATCTATATCATCTATATCTATATCTATACCTATATCATCTATATCTATCTATATCTCCCTATATCTTTCCCTTTATGATGAATAGGTAGGGAGCATCAAACATCTCTTGGTGTGTAAAAGCCTCATGTGATAGAAATTGTTCCCGGACAAGCACAGTGTTGGCGAGGCTTTCACGTTGAGTGCCGCACAGACACACCAGCCTCTTCTCTCTAAACCGGCAGCCAGATTCTCCAGTGTCAGCCAGGACGTGTCCAGCCTGCACGGTGCTTTTCGTTAGCTCCTCGCCTTGCTCATTAACACCAGGACCATTCTCCTGAAGGAAGCATAGCACCATTCAGCATCCTTAGCTCTTCAGCTGCATTTAAAACAAAACAAAGCAAAAACTACTACTTTCTGTTCTATTTTTTTTTGGCTACACTAGCTTGTTTGTTGTTTGTCAAAACCCAGAAATTCTCCACTTCAGGACCTTTGCCACTGCTGGGGCCTTTCCCTAGATGTTCTTTCTATGGCCAACTCCTCAGACACGTCTTTTTTTTTTTTATGGTTTTGAGGTCATATCTGGAGATGCTCCTGGCTTTGCATTCGAGAGTCACTCCTGGACTCAGTTGATCATATAGGATGCAGAGGAACTGGGTGCAAGGTGAATGCCCTACATACTATACTATCTCTCCAGTCTCTTTTTCCTTCTGGTCTTTAATCAAAAAATCTCCTTGCTTTTCTGAAATCCAGTCTAACATTTTCCCTCCCACCCACAAATCACATTTCACTTCTCATTTATTGTTTCTTCTTAAAAATTGCCACTAACACAAGGAGTGTTACATCATTCTCTAAAAAATCTTTTTATAAATGATTATTTTTCCCCTTTATCTACCCTTTTGATGTTATTGTGCAGTGACTGGAGGTCACACACACTTGGTTGCATTGCTCACACATACTTGATTGCTGTGCTCAGACACTTTCCATGGAGTGTTCACTGTTTACATCCTTGCACACTTAGTTGTGATAGTTATTGGGTATTTCACACTCTATTTTCAGTGCTCCTGCATTTGCCTGTGACAAAGAGTATCCCAGATAGAAGTACTACTGGAATTACACTCAGCATGTAATGCAGTTATACGGATTCAAATTTTGGTCTCATGAATTCTATCATTGAGCAATCTCTAGCCCCTAGATCATTCTTTTTCTGTTCTTTATGGCACTGATGGTGTCTATTCAGTTCTCCTCTACCTAATCGCTAGAATGATCTGTCAACATATCATATTCCCTGGGAGACACATGGCCCACACCCAGGCTTTGAGACCCTGCTCCGTCAGAATCTCTGTCAAACACATGTCCTGCCCTTGGTGTGGGGTGAGATGGAGATTTTGGCAACTCTTAGGTAAAAGAGTTGACGATATTGAGTTTCTTCTCTTCCTGGCTGTTAGTGAACCCCAAATCAGTGAAAGCTTAGAATCAAAAGATACTGAGAAAACAAAAGAAGGGAATAAGTGAGTCATTATTCTTACAAAGAGCAGAATAAGAAGGTATCCTTTGGTTCAAATCCATAATTATAGAAACATTTTAAGACTTTTACAAAGCTTTAAAATTTAAAGAACTGTGGTTTACAAAGTTATTGATCGTTGAGTCATAGGCATACAATATTACAACAGCAATCCCACCACCAGTGTCATCTTTCCTCTGCCAGTGTCCCAATGCTTCCTTCTGCCACCCCCCACTCTGCAGCCCAGACCCCCAATACCACCTCTCACTGCGTACTACCTTGACAGGTACATTTCCAAGTTTGGTGGATGTAGTTTAGACCTAATGTTTTCATTGTTTTTGAGCTGTGCTTTGGATGAACACTGGATAAACAGCAAGGACCTGTGTCAACAGAGATATGCATGTTTGTTAAAAGTCAATACAACCTTAATTTAATATGTGGAGGAAATAGACCGTGCTCCTGAATGGGAAACTTTTCCCATATTTATTTTTAATATAACAGAATCCTAATAAAAATACCTGTGAAGTTTTTATACTCTTATTTAACCTACCAACTCCTTTCAGAAAAATAACCTCCATGCTCTCCTGGAAATCTGTTATCTTCAAACAAAGCAGCAGAAAGAGCCCGTAATTGTACCTTAGTCTAGTAAACCTCTAGGTGGGCCCTTGTCCCTGGGGCTCAGTATGGGTCTGTTTTGGAAAACCCTGTTCTAGAACATGTCTGAGTATTGGCTTCCTTTGGCACCCTGGACAGGGAGTTGTCAGAATCCCCGCCTCCTCACCCTCTGCCTTGGAAATGCTTCGTGATAACTACGATGCTGCCACACACTTAACATGCTTTTTGGTTCCATAACAACCCAAGATCTCCAGGTTCTAATTATAAACTGCATGCATAGCTAGGAGGTTTTGGAGCAGTTATTTTTAAAAAAATGAGTGAAGGAGGTACTTATGGTAACCAATATAATACACATTATAAAAGAGCTTTAATTTTGTATGTGTGGGTGTGGACACACATAAAAAATTTGTCAGCATATAAATAGGAAAAACAATAGTCTGATAATACTAAGGTAAGTGAGTTTTTAACATTTTTTTAGTATATTAAATGATTGCTTAGCAAATAGCACTTGGAAAACCATTTGGGGGGGATATCTAAAATGAGATAGATAATAATAAACTCTTGTACACAGATAAATTTCAGAAAGAGATTAGACTGCAAAGTGGAAAGTTTTAAAAATCACACACACATAAATATAGGAAAGAAGTAAAACTGAATAACAGAGACATTTGGGGCTTATGAGGTCTTGGGGAAAATGCACACTTAATCAGTGTCCCAAAAATATCTCTGATCAAAATAAAATCTTAATCTCTGGCTGAGAGCCTAGAATCTTCCTAAACACTTAAGGTCAGTGACCTAAGGCAAGTGTTGTGCTTTCATTTGTACATTTTGTTTGCAGATACAGTGCAGCACTGATTCCTCTAGGGCAAGAAGCACAGAGGTCATGACCTGGAGCCAGTGCCTGGTCTAAATTCTGGCTCTGGACCTTTCCATCTGTGTGACATTGAGCAAGTTTATAAGCTTTCTCTGCATTAGCTTTCTCACTATAAAAGATGATGAGAATAGGACTAGCCAAATAGTACAGGAGGTAAGGACACTTGTCTTATGTGCAGTCAAACCTGGTTCAATCCCTGGCACCACTCTGAGCTTTGAGTGATCCCTGAGTACAGAGCTCAGAATAAGTCCTGAGCACAGAGAGATACAACCCCAAAACAAACAAACAAAAAATGAGAACAGTGGCAACCACGTCTTTGCTGAATTGTTTTTACCATGATATTTACAGTGTTTTAAAATGACACCAGCACATGATAGATGGTCAATGGATGTTGAAATGCCCTAAGTCTTCTTTGGTATATAATAATTCTTGGACTCCCAAGGTTAACAAGAAAATGAAACCCCTCAAAGACAACTGGTGATATATTTTGAAAACTGAGAGATACAGTTCATCAATCTGTTTTACTTCTGTCCTTTGAAAGATTAAAAACCCCTGCACAGGGTTAAGTCTGTTGGCACATCCACTGTAGGTAAGTTATGTGAGCTGATGAAACAAGCAGAAGGAAATCTAGTCACTGAGGTCAAAGTTAAGCACATATGTTTTGTGCAATCCTGCCTCATTATATTGATTATGATACAAGGAAAATGTTTTACTTGTCACCGAAATCTGTTTTTTAATGAAAACTGGGATCAGCAGTTGTTCTATGCAGGCAGCTTTGTTGTGGATTTAATTAAATATGGCATTCCATTATGTGTGTTTCTCTATCCTGGATGCACTGTGATTGGAATGTGAAGGTTGGGCGGAAGCAAGCAGCAGAACAACATATCACTGGGCAGAATGGAGGAGGTGGGGCAGGATCCATCTGTGCTCACGGGTAGGAGGACTGATGGGGGCTGGCAGAGGGTCTGGCTGGGCACAACCTCCACACCATCCTTACCATCTCGACTGCAGGAATCAGCTGCCCTTACCCTGGCATGTTTTTCTACTTAAAACTGGGGAAAAGGTATGAAAAAAAAGCTGGCATATTTATGTTGCCTGGCCAGGAAGTGAGTTCTAGCACTGTCTCTCTGAGGACAGTTGGGCATCTTTGGAGTGATCTTTATTAGAACCAGTGTGAATCTCTCAGGTTGTGAAGAAAATGTCATATGGGCTAGAGAGACAGTACAGGGAATAAGGTGCTTCTCTTGTACACATGTCTCATGCAGACCCTGTTTAGAACCCCAGAACTGTGTAGAGTCTCTCTAGCACTGAGCACAGAGTCAGGAGTAGCCCTGGCAACCACAGGGTATGGCCCCGAAACAAGCACAAACTAAAAATTTTGAATAGCAAGTTTGAGAAAGTTGGAAGTTTATGTTAAGCCATCTTTAGTTTACCTCTGTGAATTATTAATAGTGATCTAAACATGTTCACATTATTCCAGTAAAACTGGACCTGTTCACCAAGGTACTAATTTTTTTTTTAATTTAAGAAAGAGATAGCCTCTAGGAATGAAGGAACTTAAGAATTTGGAAGATATTGAAAGTTATTAATGACAGGAAAAATGCCCTTAAATATTGGCTCATGAAGAGTTCTCTTGGGAAAAATATATTAAGATTCACTGTATCACTGTCATTGTTCGTTGATTTACTCGAGTGGGCACCAGTAATGTCTCTGTTCCTCCCAGCCCTAAGATTTCAACAGCCTCTCCTTACTCGTCTTTCCCAATGGTTGGAGGCTCTTTCAGGGTCAGGGGAATGAGACCTATCATTACTGTTTTTGGCATATCGAGTACACCACAGGTAGCTTGCCATGGGGGCGGGAAACTCTTAGTAGCTTGCTGTACTCCCTGAGAGGTATGTATATATATATATATGTATATGTATATATATCTATGATTTTTGCCTACTGATTGAACTCCATCAAATATGGAAAATGGGTAGGGAGTGTCTTATAATGGTCTGGAAAGCAGCCTGGAGTGTGTCAGCGGTTGGCTAGTGGAGGTCAGCTGCCAGGGCTGGGTCCCTTGGGGCGGTGAGAGTTCTTACCCAGCCCCCTCTGGGGCATCCCAAGTGAAAACAGCTTGGCGAGGAGTCTGAAGAAGCAGAAGTAGCCCGAAGTGGATATTAAGATTATGTGGTAGTAAATATGCATTCTTAAATGTGATCAAGAAAAGTGGTTGAAAGAAATTAGCCTAAAATTTAACAAACCAGTCAGTTGCCAAGAAGCACTGATGGATCCAGGGCCGCAGCTGTGGGTTCAGGAGGACACAGTAATCCTTGTTGCAGTTTCTCCATGCCGACTGTCAGCTGATCAGCTCGTGCAGAAACATCAACCAGACAATATCTAGTGAAACAACTTGTTCTTAGGATCTCACAAGAAGCATTTTATTAAATAAATAATTATAGCTGTTAATACTAAAATAAGTAAATGTAATTTTTTGCTCTCTAAGAAGAAATGTTTTAAAAATCTGGCCAAAAGGCCAGAGGGAAATGCACGAGGTGGAGAGAGAGGCAGGCAGTGAGGCTGGGGTAAAGGGAGTATAAGGTTCCTTCTGCATGTATGACTCAAACTAGTATTTAATAGCTTTAGCTTAAAAGAAGTGTGAAGCCACTAAGTGTGAAGTGACAATCAGTATCCCATATGTTAAAAGTATTCTCTATGTGCAAGAATGCTTTTAGGGCAAGCTTGGGTCAATAGGGAAACCATTTGAGGTAAATTGAGACTGAGCAGGAGAGAGGTGCTTGGGTGATGATGGAGAGGCTGAAATGGTGAGAAGCAGATGGATTCTAGAATGGTTGGGGGAAGGGAAAATGAAGTGGGTATTTGGATGGAGGGAAAGGACACAATTAGAGAAAGGGGAATTCAGTTGAACCGTCAAGTTTTTGAGAGGGTGACCCAGTTGATAGAGGAGCTATTGACAAGTCTGAGCTTCTGGGAAGGATGCAGGTTTGAAGATGAAGTCCTGAACGACTTTTGCACTGTTTGTCAGGGTGGTGAGGAGTTGTCGTGGCTTTTGGGTTTAAACTTTAGATGAGAGCTGCCTCAGAGATTTGGGAACTACTCATGTTCAGGTTGTAATTGAAGTTATGGACGGAATGCAGATACTTTGTGTAAATATAGAAGGCTCTGAGGGCTTCCAACACAGAAAGGGTGATGGAGAAGAACCTAAAACTGGAACAGAGCAAGGGAAACCTGAAGAGCAACTGGAAAGCCAGTAGTCATGACAAGGAAGGGAGCCTGAGGAGATCGAGGGGTGTCATCATGTGCTTTCCTCACACTGAGAACAGCTGAGTAGCCTCAGAGTTGAAACTCCATCTGGGTGTTCAGTTTTCTTGCTTCTGTTGAAATGGACTGAGCTGAGAGGAAAACATTAAACTTTGGAACAAGAGTAAAAACTTGCTATTTGTTTTTATATAAGATAATCCATTAGCAAAGCCTTGAGTTTCACTGGGGGTTTAGAATGCTGACATCATATACTGTTTTTTTTTCTGGAGAAAGTTCATTTAGTTTCACTTTCTAACAAACTTAACTTCAGCAGTAGATGAGGTTATAAAATCAGAATAAAGACTCATGAACTAAAGTGATACCAGGATTAAAAGGACGAAGTAGACCACCAGCAATTTCCCTCTCTGACATCTCTCTGCTTAAGTCCTATATGTTTATTTTAGCAAGATTTTTTTCTATAATGAAATGCTGATAATGTGACCAGTGATTTCCATTTGGGTGATGCTGATGCTGAGCTTGACATGAAAGGGAAGTCTCCCTCTTTGGACTCTCATGTCTCAGTAAATTCCTGAGTAAGTTTACTGAGAAACGTCAGTGACATTCTCAGCAATTTAAATGATTTATATGACTTGTGACTGAGGGAAACCTTATATGAGTGAAGTGCATCAGAGAAGGATTTTTAGATGGTGTTATCTGAGATCTTGGGAAACAGAACTTCCCCTGGAAATTTCTAGAAAAATAAGCTACTTTTTAATAGATTTTTTAAACCTTAGAGTTAAATTTTAAAAGCCTGTCAAAATACAATGTCAAATAATGTTGCTTGCTAAATTTTGTCTATTTCATTTAAATAAACATAATACTTGTGTAACTGTTTTCTTTGACATGTTGGTTGTCCAAGCCAGGTATCTTGGTGGGGTGCGGGTACAATGTACTTCATGTGAGTAATGTTTCTTTTCTTGGGATACACACTGAGTTAACCTCATTGGACTTTTCCCCAGGAATTGATGCGTGTACGTGGTGGGTCATTATGCTGCTGCACCTGTGTAGTGTGAAGGTCAGTGTTTTTCTGATTATAAGAACCCATTCATGTCATTCCATTATAAACCCACTTCACTCATAATGGAATGTGCCACTGCCCATTGCGGTTGCCCTGCCCAGGATTTCTCTCAGGTACGGCCCTGGCATTTGGGATCCATTTTCCCCCTCCACTGCCTGCTGCCGCACTGACATGAGGACTCCATTGGGGATGATGTTCTTTGCATGTCAGATTCTTCTTTTGTGTTGTGAATATACTGCTTTCACAAATGAATTTGTATGGAAATTCCCTATGATGGTTCTTCCAAAATTTTTCAAGATATGTGTTTCTTACAGTTGATAGAAACATTCAAAAATTTGCTGGGAGACCAGAGCAATAAGTTTTCCTGCTAACTCAAAGTCTGCCTGTCCCTCTTCCTACCACGTATATAATATACACACCCTGGTAAGATGCCATCTCACTAGAAGGAGGTTCTTACAGCTTGGTGGTTCCTCCTGGGAAGAGCTTTCAGTCCCCCTAGACCCTTCTGCCCCAAGTCCCCTCTTCATGTGTTTCAACTTATAACTTTTGGTGATAGCCAATGATCACAAATGACATTTCCTGCACACTATGCATTCTGAGTTCTATTGGATGATTTTTCTGCTTTTCTACATTTGTGGTTGTCTACTTTTAATAATTTGAAGAGGTGGGTCCAACTTGCTCCCAATCTCAAGAATATAAGGAACAAAGGATGGAGTCACAACTCCAAAGTCTCCCAGCTGGTAAGAAGCAGGAATTTGGAGACCTCCCTTTTAGATGCCAGCATCCTTGTCCTACCGATGATCCAGGAATATGCACACAACCATTCCTTGAAAGAAGACTTTGTTTTAAAAAATAAGGGCCAAAGAAATAATATAGTAGGTTGGGTGCTTGCTGTGCATGTGACTGATGATGGTTCCGTCCTCATACCACAGGTTGTCCCCTGAGCACTGCCAGTAGTGATTCCTGAACAAAGAGCTAAGTCAAACCCCTTGAACTCAGGCCTTATCTTCTCCCACAGGGCACTTTATAATCCAGAAATATGCACACAACCATTCCAAATTCTCCTAAATTGAGTGGAGAGTTTGGAATTTTCCTGATTGTTAAGTTTAAAATAACATGATTTGGGAATGAGCATTTCACATATCGTCATTAAGTGAATACTTAATTATGTGCTGTCAGGTGTTATGGGATAGTGACTATACAGTGACATCAAATTATTTTTTGTTTCATGTTCCAGCATGTTTTCCCATCTGAGCTGCCTCCTCGTGTCTAAACTTGCTAGAAGCTTTATGTCTAGGTTCACTCAGCTATTCTACCCTTGAACTTTCTCCATTTTAGTAAAGCTGAAGGGTCACTTTGAGCACAGAGCCAAGAATATCCCCCAAACACCACTAGAGACCGTCTTCAAGTCCCCCAACATGAAAATATAAATAAATATTACCAAGAAATTCCTTTGCATCTATGTAACATTCTTCAAAAGTGCCCCTTTTTCTTCTTTCCAGGATGAGTGTCCTTGGAAACTTAGGGCTTCTCATCCTAGAGAATCATAGCTGACGTTTGTCAGATTCAGTAGTGGGGCAGGAGAGATAGTACAGAGGATAAGGTGCTTACCTTGCCTTCCCATCCGGGTTCAACCCCCGGCAGCCCATTTGGGCCTGAGCCTGCCAGAAGTGATTGCTGAATGCAATCAGGAGTAAGCCCCGTACAGCTCTGTGTGCATTCGCCCTCCCCCCCCCACCCCCGCTGTCAGCCACCCCCCCAAACAAAACAAACACACATACAAAACAGAAAACTATATTCATCAAAAATGCTAAATTTGCGCACAGATTATCTCAGGGGATTTTATTTAATAATCCAGGACATTCTGCCTTGACGTTTATATGGGTGAGTACTCCCTGATTGTCAGGACAGTGTATACTGACATCACTACTCAGGCTCCCAAGATGTAGTCTGTGAACCGTCACCAGAATCACTTCTTGCATGTTGATGATCTGGAAGGAAATAACACAGCATCCTATTTCCATTCTATCAAAGTAAGTGCTTTTATAAAAGGTGAATTTCTTTGAAATACAAGTTTTACCACTCAAGGGGAATTATATTCTCTATAGTTTCTTTGAGGAATCAACTCTAGAAAGGGAGATAAAAAACAGACCTTTTGTGTAAGACCATGCACACTGCATAGCTACTTTCTTGAGATAGCATGTCACCAAAATTGTCATGTGTAACTCCTCTTTTGAGCTTTTCTTTTTTGAAGAGATATTCAATAAGTTGTTTGCTTTAAGCAAAAGAGTGCCAGTTTTGTATACCATCACATACATCTATCTGGCCTGGTTGTGCTGGGATTAGAGCCCAGAATTTTCTTTTTTAACAAGAACTGGAGGTCCCCTCATATTTCATTCCCCTTTCATGATTGTTTCCACACCATAAAATTTCTGGAAAATATTACATTGCTGGTGTTCTGCAGCTGTAATGTTGTGTGTCAGCAGATATGAGCCCTGAGTTTGCTCTGCTAGCTTGCTTTATAAAACTTGTTTTACACAGTTTTAAACAATAATTCAGTGTTTTCATGGTCACAATAAATATAAACCATAAACATGTATTTGCTTTTTTTCTGTTGCAGAGATTTTTGGTACAACACGCAATTGTGGAACATTGTATTCTCCTTAAATTTCCTACGTTTTACTTATTTTTGCATTATATTTATTTTTAGTGGAATCACCTATGAATTGCAAGGTGATTCATAATTGAGTTCCATGTGTGAAATGTTCCAACACCAGTCCTTTAATCAGCATCCATTCCCTCAACGACTGTTCCCAAATTTCCCTCTTGCCTCTTCTCCCTCACTCCCAGTCAGATTATCCTGCATTACTCTCACCTTAAGTGGCCCATGAACTGCTAGAAATTTTAAGTGAGATCTGGGGTAATGGACCTGCAATACAAGCTCAGAGTGGCGTGGACATTTTAGTTGGAGGCAGGGACCAGTTGTTTGTTATTCGCTAGGCACCTATTGATTGAACACCTCACTCCTACCAAGCAAAGACCTGTGAACAATACAGTAGTCCCCTGCCCTGTGGACACTAGTTGGGAGGAGACAGTGGTCAGAAAATGAAAGCCGCAAATACATTACATAATTTTAGGAACTAGGAAATATGCAGAAGAAATAATCAGGACAGGGATAAGTGGAGAAGGTAGAGCTCAGGAATACCCTGTGTTCACTTGTTGCACTTTCTGTTCTGTTGCACCCTGTCTCTCATCACATGTTATCTCTGAACTTGTATGAAAAGTTACCTCAGAGTTTACCCCCAGTGGACCTGTTTTCTTGTTTTATTTGACTGCCAATGTTTAGGAGTCTTCTTCTTTCTTTATTTTAAAGATTTGACCTTGTGGATAACTTTATTTTAAAAACAGTTCACATAAACCTCAGAATTCTGCTTTTTCTGAAGAAAATAAAAACTTCTTTCAGCACACTGGTCACAGTTGGCAGTGGGTGAATGACGTAAGAGGGGCACACGATGTTCAGGATGCCCTTGCTCTTGCTGATCTCCCTTCTGCCTCCTTCCAGGCAGGAGTGCTGCCACCCTACAGAGCCCAGTGCAGTGACTCACAGTATTGCGACCCTTGCCAGCTGAATGGGCACTTTTGCATGCTTTCTCCTCTTTGCTTCTCTGCCAATCCCTTTGTGTCATCTCTCTTTTGGGGCTGTAAGGGGCTGTTCAGGTGATAAGCTTATCACAGTCCAAGTTTCAGAAAGAATTAACTGATCAAAAGGTGAACTGATCTTTTTGCAGTTTCATATTACCTTCACATTAGCAACTTTATGGGATTGATGTAACAGTTTATTTTCACTTCTGACAGTTTCAGGTCAAAATATCTAAACTGTTGAGCTATGGGTTCCTTATATTCTGTCTCTATAAAACTTAAGTCTAATCTCTTATTATTTTATCTTTGACATGTAATTCCTACTGCCAATTCTCCCTATCTCCTTCCTTTGCTACAATGGAATTATTCTAAACACGTGCTATTTTGTTCCAGTTGCCCTGATTTTATTTCTGTGTGGATTTTCAGAGTATCATGCCATTTGTTAGGTAGAATGTTGTGTTAATAGAATGTCATATCCTCTTATGGAAGGCAGTGTTCCCTAGCTTAATCAGTACATACCATGCATTTTATTTATGTGCCAGGAGTCAGAACTTATTCCTGATGCTCAAATTATTACTGACAGTGCTCAGGGAACTGTATTTGCTGCAAGGAATTGAACTATGATTGTCCATATGAACTATGACTATCCCCTGTTCTATCTCTCCAGACGCCCCCCTCATGAAGTCCTTGACTCACCTCCCAAGAATATCAGTGTACAGCAGTTCTCTCATACGTGTCTCAGCGGCTTCAACCAGTGGTGGCCTAAAATTTACCCACTTGACTTATAAAAAGCATTTCCAAATAGATGTGACTATCATAAGCATATTATTAACAAGTATTATAGTTAATATTTAAGTGTACTTTTGAAATACAAGAATAACCTTTCTTTACTCCATGGTAGATAGTAGATTATTTGCTGGTGATGCTCTCTCCATGTTGCATGTAACTTTACTCTTGTAAGAAGCACACCTCTGAGTATACTCTGCTTCTTTTTGACATAATTTATGAGGAGCAATCTAAGATTCATGATCAAGGCCTGTGTTCATTCTTCTGAAAAAGGATCTTTTCACAAGCATGCTAAGACTGTTGCAGGGAACCAGCTTAGCATCAGGTGGGGACTTATTTATGCAGACCTCTGTGTCTACTCCACAAATGCTAACTCTATATCTATATTTTAATAGGATTTACAGGAAGTTCACATGTCTTTTAAGTAGGAAATAGTCTCTCTAAATACCAATGCACAGAACTCTCCTTTCGAAAGGCACAGAGTGGCTAGATGAATCAGGAAATCTGCTGCCTAATAAAGACATACTTGATGTCCCATGACAAATAATTTGTAGATAGCAGGATTTTTTTTAAAAAATTATTTATTGAATCACCATGAGAACAGTTACAAAGCTTTCGGATTTAAGTCTTGGTCATACAATGATGAAACACTTGTCCCTTCACCAGTGCACAACAGGAAAATATTTTTAAGAATTCTAAAGACTCAACTAAGAAACTCCTACAGAGAATAAACCAATGCATCAAAGTAACAGGCTACAAAATCAACACCCAAAATATGTTAATTTTCTGTGTGCAAATAATAACCTATAAGAAGAGAATAAAATGACAGCCTCACTTAAAATAGTAAATTGACTTCTAAGGAGTTAATTTAACGAAGGAGGTGAAAGACTTATACATTGAAAACTGTAAATCACTATTAACAGAAGTAGAAATGGAAATAAAAATTCATGGATTGAAAGAATTAAAATTAAAATGACAGTGGTGCCTAAAGCATTATACATTCAAATGAATCCTCATTAAAATTTCAATGACTTTCTTCAAGGACTCAGAACAAAGTACTAAAACTAGTTTGTAATCATAAAACTCTCGAATAGTCTAAACAACCTCGAGAGGACCGAAGATGAAGATGGGAAATATTGCATTTCTTGACTTTGAATTATACGATAAAACTATAATAATCAAAACTGTGGTACTGGAATAAATATAGGCTGTTGGACTAATGGAACAGTATTGAGAGCCCAGATATAATCAGATGTATGTTAATCTATGACAAAGATAAAAAAAAGACTATAACAAAGAATCTGGGTGTTTGAAATGGAGTTGAAAGATTTTTTTAAAAAATGGTGTTATAAAAACTAGATAGCCACATGCAATAAAATGAAACTGGAACCCTATGTTACATCATTCACAAAAATTAATTCAAAGTATATTAAAAACCATAATCCATAAAATAAACTGAGAAACATAGGCAAAAGACTCCAAGTGTCTTTAGTGATTTGACTTTATTGGCAAAGATGACAAAAACAAAAACAAACAAATGAGCCTAATCCAATTAAAAAGGTTTTACCGGACAAAAGAAACTTTGGTTAACATAAAAAGACACTGTAATGAATGGGTGAAAAAAAATTGCACACCATATATCAGATAAAACAATATCCAAGGTGTATAAAGTACTCACAAAGCTCAGAAATTGCAACAAAAGCCAATAATCCCATCAGAAGATGAAGGGAGATAACAGACACTTCCTTCAAGGATGCCTGTTTGGCATATGAAGAAATGTTCATTGTTCTTTATCATCAGAGAACACAAATCAAAACAACAATGAAATATCTCATACCAGTGAGGACGGAATGTGTAAAAAGATCAGACGCTACCCTGTATTGGCAAACGAGATGCATAGATATTTTTTTCCTCGTTGTTTTTGGAAAGATCACCTGTCTTAGCCTCTGTTGAAAATAGTAAAAAATTCCTTGAAAAGTATAAAAGAAAGGGGGTGGGGTGGGTAAAAAGATAGTACAGGAGGTAGGCCACGTGCCTTGCATGTAGCTACCCTGGGTTCCATTCTCACACCCTGTATGGTCCCTGTGTCTCCAGGAGTGATCCATGTGTGTGTGTATGCATATATGTATGTGTGTGTATGTGCATATATAATGGAAGGTACCTGTAAGAATAGATGAAATCATGCAGTTACTGTAACTGGAGGGGGAGCATATTAAAAAGTTAAATACATTTGAGGGGGAAGAAGAATAAACATAGGAGGATGATCGCACGCATCTGTAGAATAGAGAGAAAAAACAAAGGAATAGATGAAAAATGACAATCCTCTGGACTTGGATCAGAAAATTTATTAACGTGTGGTGCGGAGTGAAGATCTGACCGAAGTGACACAAGGAAAGTGGTGGAGGCTTGGGCGCTTTGTTGTGATGCACACTGATTTTGTGTATCGTCATTCTAAACTGATGCATTGTTAGAACTTCATTACCTGATCTATGGTAAAAAATATTTTTTAAATACTCTTTTATGTTGTATAGAACTGTTTATTTTCCCAGTGTTTTAAAGTACATCATATCCCTTGATACTCCCTCTAACCTTAAAAGGTACACAGACCTATTAGTATTGATAATGGAGGAACAAGAGTTAGAGAGGCAGGGTTCTTGTTTCAAGTGCAGTGAACAGTATGGAGTAGGTTTGGCATATCTAGAAAGACAGCTCTATTGTTACTGAAAGATCATATTCACGTGTTTCACTTGTCATCCCGTTGATCTTCGATTTGCTCGAGCGGGCGCCAGTAACGTCGCCATTTGTCCCTGTCACGTGCAAGTGTAGCCCAATGATATCTGCTTGCTCCAGGAACAGGAAGAGCCTCAAATTGTTCATTCAGGGTTTTGATGAAGTCTGACCATCTTGTTGGTGGGCGGCCACGTAGTCTTCTGATGTCCTGTGGAACCCAGTCGGTAACAGCTCTAGTCCAGTGGTCATCTCTGAATTGCATTACGTGTCCAGACAGTCTGATTTTCTACGCCTTGGCAAACGAGATTCTTGATTGTCGATGGAGGTCGGAACTCCGGATTCCTTCATTCACTTGAGTGAAACGTGATACTCCTAGCATGGCTCTTTCGATTCCTCTTTGGGATACCTGAATAGCGTTCTCATCCTGTTTGCATAGGGCCCAGGTCTCTGAGGCATATGTTAGTGCAGAAAGAATGGTGGAGTCGAAAAGATGTGCCTGGAGTTGAAGGTTCTTCGTCCTCTTAACCACTTCAGTGCTCTTGAAGGCATTCCACGCTGCTCTCTTCCTCCTGTGCAGTTCTGACGCCAAATGGTTCCTCATGTTGAGTTCTTGACCTAGGTACACATAGCTGCTGCATTCAGATATGTTCGTTCTGTTGAGAGTAAATGGGACATCAGGGACTAGTTCGTTTTTCATAAACATCGTTTTGTTGAGATTCAGCTGTAGTCTGACCTTTCCACACTCGTGGTTGAAGCCGGCCAGCATTTGTGTTGCTTGACTAATGAGAACGATGTCATTAGTGAAGTAGAGGTGGTGTAGTTGCCGACCATCTATCTTCACTCCCATTCCTTCCCATTCCAGTATTGCATGATGTTCTTGAGGCTGGCACTGAAGGGTTTTGGTGAAATGGTATCACTCTGCCGAATCCCTCTCTTTATGTCAATGATCACTTCCTTGTAGAATGGTGAGATCCTGGTGGTGCATCTATAATACAGCTCGCGGAGTATCTTGATGTACTGAGTTTGAACACCCTGTTTGGCTAGGGCTTCAATGACTGCTTTAGTCTCAACAGAATCGAAGGCCTTCTTTAAATTGATAAATGTTAGACAGAGCGGCATCTTGAACTCTCTTGAAACTTCAATGAGTTTGGTCACTGTGTGGATATGGTCTATTGTGCTGAATCCTTTTTGGAACCCGGTATGCTCACATGGTTGTCCTTCGTGTAGTTTTCTGCCAATCATATTCAGAATGACTCGAGTGAACAACTTGTAGATGACAGACAGCAGGCAGACTGGGCGATAGTTGCCAATGTTGTGGATGTCTCCCTTCTTGTACAACAGAACAGTCCTGCTGGTTTTCCATTGGGATAGAACCTTGCATTCAGACAGGTAGCGTGTGAAATGCTGAGCCAGGGTATTGATGAGTACTGGCGGCAGGTTCTTCAGGTGTTTGGGTCTGACCTTGTCTGGACTGGGTGCTGTATGCGTATTTACCACCGAAATGGTGTGTCAGATTTTGGAAGGGAGGATGTTGGGAATCACATATCCATCCTGCGGAATTTGGTATGTGGGCAGGTGGACGTGGCTTTTGAGAGATCCGAGTAGAAGTCATGAATAATCCTCTCTATTGCCCTTCTGGAAGATGTGATAGATTCATCGGACGTTGGAGGGCAGTCATCTTCGTCTTGTAGTTGGTGGAGGACAGGCGAGCGTTGCGAATAATTTCCCGGTTTCTGCTGCATCAGCCAACACTGCTACTTTTTTCTCTTTGAGGTCTTCCTTTATCGCTTCTCTGCACAGCTTTGCGAGCTTGGACGTTAGTTTGTGGTTGCTTGTGCCAAACCACGTTGGTGAATGAGCTCGAGAGTTTCCAAAGACAAGCGTCTGTTTGTGGCTTTCCCATTCTTGGCATTCTTGCGAAGTCATGGAGATGCTTAACCAGTCAATCGTATTCCTCATTGATGTTGTCAACGATGACATCTTCCCACATTGCCGCAATTGTGCCAAAGAGCTCCCAGTTGGTGGTCATTCTGGGAGTTCTCTTCTTAAACTTAAACTTTTCAGACCTCTCTCCCTACTCTGTGAAGTAGAAATTTGCATGAAGGAGACAGTGGTCCGATCCCATTTGGAATTTTGGGACAACAGCGCCATTGGTCAGGCAAAACCTTCGATTGAATATGATGTGGTCAATTTCGTTGTGGACCTCTCCACTGGGCGACACCCATGTCCAACGTTTAGATTCAGCCTTCTGCAACTGTGAGTTACCATGGATGGTCTTTGTCAACATGATGAACTCAGACAGTCTCTCAACTTGTTCATTTCATTCTAGGCCATGGGACCCAATGTAAAGTTCTTTGGGCAACCTTCTCAGTTCTATATGGGCATTAAAATCACCAACAATGACCTTGTAGAAGGTGTGGTCTTTTTTATAGAACTTCTCCAGCGCCATGTAGAACTTCTCAATTCCTTCTTCATCGTAGTTGGATGTTGGTGCGTAGACCACGAAGATAGAAACTGCTGGCAGTGAGCCACATCTACTTAAGTGTAATTGTCCGATTCGGGTTGTTAGGCATTCGAATGAATCAATGCTCATGGCAAAATTCGTGTTGACAAGGACACTGACGCCACTGACACCTCTGTTGTCGTGGCATCAATCACATCACGCAATTCTTCTCCAGTGTCAAAAATGGTGTGATGTGATTGATGCCTTCTCATTTCGGTCAGACCAGTGGTGTCATACTTGATTTGCGCTTGTACCATCAGGTCCTTGATGGATGCTTTTGATGCGAGCATACATGTGTTGAAAGTACAGACAGTCATTTTAGTCTTTCTTCATTTTGGTATTCTATTTCATCCCTTAGATTTTATCAGCCTCTCCTTGCTCATCCTTCTTAACGCTGCTGTATTGGGGGCTCTTTCAGTGTCAGGCAAATGAGGCTTATTGTTGTTATTCTTCTTGGCATATTGAATATGCCACGGGTAGCTTGCCAGGCTCTGCCTCTGAGAGGGATGGAGGCTTTTAGGGTGGCCTCCAATCTCCCTTACAGGTGTTCCCATGGTTCATACCATATTTGAAGCCCATCAGATATGGTGCAAAAATTATGGAAAATAGGTAATTTAGTGTCTTATGCTATGGCCCGAAAGCGGCCTGGAGTGTGGTGATGGTTGGGTAGTGGAGGTAGTGGAGGTCTGTCGGTGAGGTATTAATCTGGCTCCGGTAGGGTGGGGTGTCTGGGTTTGATCCCTGAAGCACTGGAGATTGGAGGAGGCAGACAGAGGATCTTGTTTCCCGGGTCTTGTTGAGCCTGGAGTCCAAGTTCGCAAAGATCTGCTTTACCTGGGTCTCTGGGGCTTCACTCATTGTGAGGTTTGGCCCGAGTGTGCAGAAAGCGGCCTGGAGCGTGGTGGTGACTGGGTAGTGGAGTTCCTAATCTTAAAATAATAGAAAAAGTGTATGCCTAAATTACTGCTAAATTGATTTATGTGATCTAAGATTAGACTGGTGCTAGAGTTTATCCTCTGGGATAATAAACAAAAAGTCAATTACTTGCATATGATTGATATGTATAATAAATTACAGTCCCTGGGAGCTAAACTACATGATTCAACATATTTGTAGACCTTAATGTTTTGTCTTGGAAAAAAAACTGCTAATAATTGTATAACATGTACTTTTAAGGAAGGTGAGGTCAGTGGCCCCCACAGGTGGCTTATGTTGGGAGGGCGTGGGAGGGAGGGGAAGATCATTAATTTCTTCCAATCTGCTCCTGCCTCTCTGAGGCCACCTTGGAAGACTCGGACTGATCACACCTGTGGTGAGCCCCTGAGCAGCACTGGCCAGATTCCTGCCAGAACACCAGGTGGACGTCGAGCCACACTTGACGTCCACTTGGTCTTCTAGGTTCTGGAATTGATACCCACTACCTGATTTACCTGGGACCCATGAGCTCAGGGTGGAGGGAGGATTGGCTTGTTGCAGGAGAGGAAAGTATGTCCTAGGTCTTGCCAAGGGTTACCAGGTTTTGTCTTTTGTCGCAGAAAAGAATTTCAGGAGTAGATGACAGTAAAGTAAAAACAGATTTTATTTGAAGGCATTTAGGAAGGGGAAGGAGGGAGAGAAATCAGGTGCTCAAGAGAGAACACATGCTTCTCCAATGGTGAGGAGAGCCCCTACTCTACACATCCCAGGGCTAGATATAAAAGCATGAAAGTACACATCTCAGTGGGGAGATGCGGGTGACACGTGCTCAGGTACCACTTTTGCTGGGCCACGTCACAAGCAGCACATGGACTCGGGCAGCATTTGCATCCTTTCTCTGTTCAAGGAGGCTTCTACAGGGGTTTCCCAGCCTGCCCCCATGTGGAGCTTCTATCTAGGTTAAAAGTCCATTGCTAGGAAGCTTGCCAAGTGGGTAGAGTTGGGAGTGGTCCATGGTCTTTGAAATTTCTTTCCTAGCCTTCTGCTGGAGCTTCTCAGGGGTGGCGGGCAGGGGAGGAAGGGGCCCAGCCTTCTCTGGGTCAGTTACTGGTGCCAGGCCAGGCAGGTCTTATCAGGCCTTTGTTCCTGTGCTCACAGGGTGGGCCCTGGTAGCCTTAAGGCTAGGTAGTTTTATTAGATCCTAGGAATTCCATTTCCAGTGGGGCCCTTCCCTGTCTACGTGCCTACATCAAAGGAACCCAAAATTTGTAGTTTTAAATTCTATGTTTCAGTAATTCTTTAATAATGTAAGAATAACCCTTGGTAGTTAAATATATAGAGAACTCATTCAAGTTCTATATAATTACTCTTCCCATGTTCTAAAATAGTCTTTTTAAGGACCAAAAAGAATATAGTGGATAAAACACTTGGATGCCTGCTTAAATCCCAGGCACCGCATATGGTCCCCTGAGTGCCACCAGGATGATACCTGAGAACAGAGCCAGGAATAATCCATGGACTGCTGGGTGTGTTCCCAAACTGAAAAATATATAATCTTCGTATTCAAAACAGTTGAGTCAATGCTCTGTATCAGCTCAGCCAGTGTTGTCTTCAACAAAAATCATGCTTATTTTTCCTTTATCAGTTGTAATGATTTTTGCTATAGCATTGTCTCCAAGGCAGACACAGTCACCTGAGATTGGATTTTGTTAAAAAATTGTGGTATTGGGGCTGGATCGATAGCACAGCAGGTAGAGCATTTGCCTTGCATGCAGCTGACCCAGGTTCGATTCCCAGCATCCCATATGGTCTCCTGAGCACCACCAGGAGTAATTCCTGAGTGCATGAGCCAGGAGGAACCCCTGTGCATCATCGGGTGTGACCCAAAAGGCAAAAAAAAATTGTGGTATTTGGAGGCTAGAGATATAGTACAGTGGTAAGGTGTTTGCCTTGCATGAACCTGACTTGGGTTTAATCTCTAACATCCCATATGGTCCCCTGAGCACTGCCAGGAGTAATTTCTGAGTGAAGAGCCTGGAGTAACCCTTGAGAATCCCTGGGTGTAACAATAAAGCAAAAACCAAACAAATAGAAAACGGTGGTATTTGAAGAAGATACTTGAATATCCCACAATGTGGATACATTGTGGCATGTAGACTGGAGCAGTAGCACAGTGGGTAGGGCGTTTGCCTTGCACAGTGGCTGACCTGGGTTCGATTCCTCCATCCTGGCAAGCTACCAAGAGTATTCCACCCAACACGGCAGAGCCTGGCAAGCTACCCTGGCAGCCTGGCATATTTGATATGCCAAAAACAGTAACAACAAGTCTCACAATGGAGATGTTACTGGTGCCCACTCAAGCAAATCGATGAACAATAGGAAGACAGTGCGACAGTGCTACTAGAATATCCAAAATTCTTAGTAGAAGTTTCAGGTGCCCTGGAGAGAATCTGTAAAGTCAAAGGGTTGTAATTAGAGGTGAAATGGCTAACTTATTAGAAAGGAACAATTCTAGTTGTATTTAAATTTATGGATTTCACAAAAATATTCAGTGCTGATAACTATTAGTTACCTTGAGGAGAGATAACATGGAATCAATTTGGATTTGCGTTGAGAACTCAGTGGATAGCGTTTTGAGAACATCGTGAATCATCAGTACCAAGAATGCTACAGGGAACTGGGAGAGGCAGATTCCAGCAGAGGGGGAGATGCTGGGTTGTCCTAGGGGGAGTCATATTTCCTTCTTGCTTTTCGGGTGTAAGCCCAGAGCTACATTGTCTGTCTCAAGGAAGATGTTCAGTGCCGTGTTACAAATTTTCCTCGGAATCCTGTAAACTACATCTCATTTTTCCAGCACTCCCTCTATTCCCTGTGAAGACAGTGACCTTGGTGCCACCATCTCTTGTCCCTGCTTATGGTCTTGTTTACCCCCACAGAATCTGTACCAGAACAGGTTTTTGGGCCTGGCTGCCATGGCATCTCCATCGAGAAACTCACAGAACCGACGGCGCTGCAAAGAGCCACTGCGACACAGCTACAGCCCTGGCCAGCTGCACAGCATGGCCCTGAGGACAGGCCCCCATGGCACTGTGACCATCCCCCGTTCCACCAGCGACACCGACCTGGTCACCTCAGACAGCCGCTCCACGCTCATGGTCAGCAGCTCCTACTATTCCATAGGACACTCGCAGGACCTGGTGATCCACTGGGATATAAAGGAGGAGGTGGATGCTGGAGACTGGATTGGCATGTACCTCATTGGTGAGTGAACATGTTTAGCCATACCCGCTACATAGTCTCCTAGGCTAATGTTCTTGGAGTATTGTTTGAGTTTGTGATGTGTTCTTCGTAATCTCTAGATAAACATGACTTTTCTTTTGTCATGAAGGGAGTGGGTGCAGTATCTAGACATGGGGAGATGTGTGGCCCTCACTGATGTGTCACTGTCACCAAATCACCACTGCTTTTCTTCTGCCACAATCACAGCAACTCTATGACAAGGCAAAGAGCAATATCATTGATCTAACAAGAAAATCACTTTTGATTGCCCTATTAATGCAGTAGTTCATAAACCAGATGAATGATAAATAGCTTTTTCTCGTTCTGTTAATTGGCACAGAATGTATAAAGACTATGTTTTAATGAAAGCTTGAACTTATTTACAATTACACATTTCCACTGGCCTCCTGTGTTGGCTTTAAGGATTGGGTTCCCAAAAGGAGAGAGAACAAAAGGGAATGCCCTGCCGCAGAGACAGGGTGGGGTAGTGGGGATGGTGGGAGGGAGACTGGGATCATTGTTGGAGGAGAATGGGCACTGGTGGAAGGATGTAAATGATCACTGTATGACTGAAATGCAGACATGAAAGTTCATAAGTTTCTAACTGTACCTCACAGTGATTCACTAATAAAAAATTTTTAAAAATTTTAAATTTGGGTTCCTTATCTCCAAAAGTCAAACATACATTGACTTTTTCCTTAGGATCATTAAAAAAAAAAAGAAAAGGTATATTTGCTGCCTGCCACTGAATCAAGTTTAACTTATAGATCTATTCTCTTGGATACAGAATGGAAGCAAATTGCCCGAATTCCCAGGCTTCAGTCAGATTAGTCATGGCTTTTAGTCATATACTCAATTGTCTTAGTTGTATATTATACAAAAAAGCTTCTTACCAAAGCAGTTTCCAGGAGAGTGATTCTCAAATGTCAGCAAATAAACAGAATCATACACCTTGGTCAAAGTCGAGTACATAGGAGATAGAATCAGTCGGTATCAGTATTTTCAGGAAATAGTCTTGCAGTAAAAGTTACTTAATTTTGACAAGTAAAATATAATTGTTTATAGGTTTTATACTTAGGGTTAAACATATAGCCCATGGCTTACCCACATGAAGGGGATGGTACTGTGTAATTGGGTTAACAGATCTAAGTAAGAGACTACAATTAATAATTCTAATCACTAGAATGACAAATTAATGAGCATGTCTATAGAAGTGTTTTCATCTTGTTATTTACATTCCAAAATTAAAACATTATTAGCCCATTTTTTTAAAGGGCCATGCTGGCAGTATACCCTAGCAGCATGGGCCTGGTAATGCTATGGATTGTTCTTAGAACCGAACTAGGGACCTCACACTTGCCAGGGATTTTTCTAGGTAGTTTCTAGTGGAGTAAAATAGTTGTATTCCTAGAGAAAAGAAAGGGAAAGAGAAGACTGTGCTTATGGAGGAAAAACACAAACTTTTCCAGGTTGAAAAACCCCACTTTTCTGAGTTTTATCTCTGGATACTTAAATTCCGCTGTTTTGTGTGTGTATGTGTGGGGTGGGAGGGATGTGTAAGGTGGTGGGTGGGAGGGCCTCCCAACCATGCTCAGAAGACCTGGGGTCCCCACTACCAACTTTCACCATCAGGCTAGTGTTCCCTGGAAGGGCCTACAGAGCAATACTGCCCAGGCCCTGCGATTCTTGGGGCTCTCTGGGGGTGACCTGACAGTGCTTGGGGCTGCGGGGTGCCAGAAAGCCTTGTCTGGACCAAATCTTGTCTGGACACGTGCATTCTATATATATTTTTACATTTTAATTTAATTCTGATTTCCAGTCTCAGCTTTCATTTGTTTTGCCTTATTCATTTATTTCCCAACTGCATTTTTTGTTTAAAAAGTGGCTTTCAGGGGCTGGAGTGATAGCATGGCTGGTAGGCGTTTGCCTTGCATGTGCCCAACCCGGGTTCGATCACCGGCACCCCATATGGTCACCCCAAGCACCGCCAGGAGTAATTCCTGAGTGCAGAGCCAGGAGTAAGCTCTGTGCATTGCTGGGTGTGACCCAAAAAGCAAAAAAATGAAAAATAAAAAGTGGCTTTCAGTATGTGCTTTTCATTGTTATCTGTATCTCTGACTTTTAATATACTTGAATAGCACATTTACATGTATTGTACTTACCATTATATTAGTACTTATTTTTTGCCATACTTATAGGTCTTTACTTCCTGCGTTTCCTTGTTTTACTTTTTCTGTTTTTCACTAAATTGATCCATTTATTTAACAGCTATTTGTACTTATATTTATTTCTGGTGATTATTTAAATAATAGACCAGTGGTTCTCAATTAGGGGTGTTTTACCCCCAGTAGGCCTCCAATAATAGTAATGTGTAAAGACATTTCCAGATATCACACTGTAGGAAGTAACTCCTGGCATCTGTTGCATAGGGCCCAGTGATGCCACGAAACACTGTTGTGCACAGATCAGCCTCATGCAACAGAGTATCTAGCCCAGAACATCAACTGTTGCCTAGACTGAGAAATCCTGTCTTTGTTCATACTTAGGTCTGCTTTCTGTTGTTGATTTTTAACCATATCAATACCTCTTATTCTAACAGGCCAGTAGCTTAACCAAGATCTTTTAATATTTCCTTGGTATTCCTGGATTTTTATATTCCAGTTGTGGACAGTTTTCTTTTTATCCTTGGTATTTCTTGGTCTTTATTATGTATTTTATATTTTTATTTGAGGTTTCTCATTCCCATATTCCAGTTTCTCATATTCTCTTTTTGAATCAAAATTTACATAATACAGTAGGATTGGAACAATGATGGATAAAGACATAAATATTACTTCCACAAGTGTAGCAGTATCCTGTTTAACGATATCCTACTTCATGGAACATGAGGCATGTTTTTTTAAATTTAAAAAAAAATTTATTGAATCACCATGTGTGGAAAATTACAATGCTTTCAGGCTTAAGTCTCAGTTATACAATGCTGAAACAATCATCCCTTCACCAGTGCCCATATTCCACCACCAAAAAAACAAAACAAAACAAAACAGTATACCTCCCATCATGCCCCCCCCCCGTAAATGATAAATTTCACTTTACTTTCTCTTTACTTTGGTTACATTCAATATTTCAACAAAAACTTCACTGTTATTGTTAGGAGTTCCCCACTAGAGTCAGACCTGCTGTGAAGAGATATGAGGTCACGAGGCTGCTATTGCAGTCAGGGAAATTTCTTCCAGATATTGGATCATTGCAAGCTTGTAACTCTCATCTGTGGTCCTTATAATATAGCGGTCGCCACATCCTTCTCCCCCCTCCGGCAAGGAAAAGGCGAGAGAGAGAAATACCTTTCCCCTCCTGGGCAGGCATGGGGCCGCAGCTTAGTTCTCGGTCTGGAGACATTCTGCAAGGAGCTGCCGGTACCTAAAGTAGTTTAGCTGGCCTCTGGAATCATGCTCCTGCAGCTGCGGAGAGGCCGCACACGTGCGGCCCCCGGGATCACATCTCGGTGGCGAGCAGGGCCTGTGCCGCCCACCTTCCCGAGAGCACCCTCATGTCCCATTGCTGCAGTTCGTAACTCTCATCTGTTGTCTATGTTATGTTTTAGTGAATTTCAGATAGCACTTTATCAGGAAAAAGTTCACTGCTATTAAATAAGAATGGAAACTGTCTATTTGCCCCCTGCATAGAGTGTCACATATATAGTAAAACGAGAGTCTTTGAAGCCACTTTACTTAGTTTAATTGAGCACTTCATACACTATCTGGAACAAGAATAACTTTTTAATTTTCCCAATATCTGTACTTCAGTTGAAAAACACATACTATGAGTTGAAAGAAGTTAAGTACAATTTTTTCCCCATCCATAAAAAATAATTAAATTGTGAAGACTTAAAATGTAATGTTTTAGTGATTGGCTTTGGCCAAACACATGCACCCAGAAGCTCCCAGACAGGCACCATATGTGCAGCAACTCTTGAAGAACAGAATTTTTCCCTTTACATCTGATGCCCTGTACTTCCTTGTTGAGGTGAAGCCAGGTAGAACATGCATACAAAGAAACAGTCTGAGGGGGAAACACAGAAGAGTGACCTGAAGTGTCAAGACCTATGTAACTCCTTTTCCCTGGATCCCCTTTGAGTAGAAAAGAGCAGGGCTTCTACACCTCACTCAGTACTGCAAAAGGCATGTCAGTTCTCTCTGGATCTTCTGACCTGATGGTTAACAAAACTGTAGTCAAGGCAGAGTGGAAAATTCCTTGGAGAATTTTTTGAGATATGGTCATCGAAAAGCAAGTTCTCTGAGAAATGGAGGTCACATTTGAATTTTTAATAAATTATTATTTTTTCAGTTGAACTCAGGATACTTAGGTAATGGATCAGTTTTCTTTTTAAATATATTCTGGACTCACCTACCCATTTTGCTCTCAAGAACAATTTGTCTCTTTTTGTTTCTACACTTTCCTATAAAGATGGCATGTGGAAATTATAATTTTTATTTCTAAGAAAAATCAAGAGAAATGCAGTAGTCATTTCTTGGATGTACTTATTGACAGGGACACACCCAATAGAAGTCAGAGCTTAACTCCTATATTTGTGCTTAGAGATCACTTCTGGTGGGTTCAGGAGACTATATGGGATCCTGGAGATCAAACCCAGGCGGGCTGCATACAAAGCAAATGCCTTACCCACTGTACTATCTCTGCACCCCCTAGTTTTGTTTATTTCTGTACATTTACAGAAGTAAATTTCTGTAAATTTATTCTTATAGCCCCCAAAACAACAACAAAGCAAATAAACAAAAAAGAAACTTATAGAAACATATAGTTTACAACAGTTTTCCTCAGGCATCTCATTCTTTTTTCCATATACAAAGTAACAATATTTGATTTATGTTTGTTTTATTTTAGTCATTTATCAGGGCTCCAGGGGCTGGAGTGATAGCACAGCGGGTAAGTGTTTGCCTGGTACGTGGCCAACCTGGGTTCGATTCCTCTGTCCCTCTCAGAGAGTCCGGCAATCTACCAAGAGTATCCCGCCTGCACAACAGAGCCTGGCAAGCTACCCGTGGCATATTCGATATGCCAAAAACAGTAACAAGAAGTCTCACAATGGAGACATTACTGGTGCCCGCTCAAGCAAATCGATGAGCAATGGGATGACAGTGATACAGTGATAGTGATCCAGAAATATCCAGAAATAAGTTTTACTGATATTATGACTCAAAATTTTAATAATCCACAAAGATATTTTCTCTATTATAAATGGTGGATCAAGAGATAGGATTTTATACACTAGAATAAATATTATTCAGTATATGTTATCTATTTTTGAGGAATTTAATATATTTCAATATGTCTGTACAAAATGAGTAATGACAGAAATTTAAATATTTCTGGCCTAGATATTTCAGATTATTAATGATTTTATACATGGAACTTTGTAATAGCCCTATTTTGGCTTAGACAGTAAACAGAAATATATCATGGTCTAAAACATTATATATGTATGTATATATATATTAGCTTATTTAATTCTCCCAATATTCTTTTGAGGTTGATAATAGTACTAGTCCCATTTTGAAATAAGGAGTCAAAGATAGAGAGGGATTAGTTAAGTTGTCCATGTTAGCATAGTTAGCGGTGGTAACCGTGACCTTCCTGCTCTAAGAGATCTGTTAGTGTCCATATAATCTCTTGAACATATCTATCAGAAAGAGACTTCCACAGTCACAAAGAAGAAAGGCCCTTGGGAAGAGAATTTGCATTGCCATTCTTTAATGTGGTTGTGAGTGTAGCTTTGCCCCATTATCCATTATAGTCCTCTTCTTTTCTCAAGTGCCTTTCCCTAGTACAGAATCTGGTTCCCCAAAACCACATTTTCCAAACTTGTACAACTTGTACAATGCTGGCCAACTTTGACCGTGAGTGTGGAAAGGTGGGACTGCAGCTGAACCTCAACAAGGCTATGCTCATGAAAAACGAACTAGTCCCCGATGCTCCATTTGCTCTCAATGGAATGAACATCTCCGAATGCAGCAGTTATGTGTACCTGGGTCAAGAACTCAACATGAGGAACGACTTGGTGCCAGAACTGCACAGGAGGAAGAGAGCAGCGTGGAACGCCTTCAAGAGCATCGAAGAAGTGGTTAAGAAGGACCTCCGACTCCGGGCACATTTTTTCGATTCCACTGTTCTTCCTGCACTAACGTACGCCTCAGAGACCTGGGCCCTAGGCAAACAGGATGAGAATGCTATTCAGGTATCCCAAAGAGGAATCGAAAGAGCTATGCTTTTCACATGAGGCTGACACCCAAGAACATAGATACAAGGGCCAGGGGGATTGCCCCATGGTTGGAAGATTGCTTCATGAGCGAAGGGGAGAAGGCAGATGGAATAGAGAGGGGATCACTAAGAAAATGATAGCTGGAGGAACCAGTTGGGATGGGAGATGCATGCCGAAAGTAGATAATGGACCAAACATGATAACCTCTCCGTGTCTGTGTTGCAAGCTATAATGCCCAAAAGTAGAGAGAGAGTATGGGGAATATTGTCTGCCATAGAAGCAGGGGGAGAGTGGGATAGGGGGGGTATATCCGGGATATTGGTGGTGGGGAATATGCACTGGTGGAGGGATAGGTGTTTGATCATTTTGAGATTGTAACCCAAACATGAAAGCTTGTAACTATTTCATGGTGATTCAATAAAATTTTAAAAAAATTAAAAAAAAGGAAAATCGGCACAGGTGGAGGGAGGGATGGGTACTATCATTGTATGACTGAAACGTAAGCATGAAAACCTGTAAGTCTGTAACTTTGTCTCATGGTGATTCACTAATTAAAAATAAAAAAAGAAAGAAAGTGCTATGCTTGGAGTATCATGTCTCACTCAAGTGAGAGAAGGAATCTGGAGTTCTGACCTCCGTCAATGATCAAGAACCAGGGACAGGCTGGAGCAATAGCACAGCAGGTAGTTCGTTTGCCTTGCACGCGGCCGACCCGGGTTTGATTCCCAGCATCCCATATGGTTCCCTGAGCACCGCCAGGAGTAATTCCTGAGTGCATGAGCCAGGAGTGACCCCTGTGCATTGCTGGCTGTGACCCAAAAAGAAAAAAAAAAAAAAAAGAACCAGGGACGCTGTCTCATTTGCCAAGACATCAAAAATCAGATGGGCCGAACATGTAATTTGATTCAGAGACGACCGCTGGATTAGAGCTGTTACTGACTGGATTCCACGGGACGTCAAAGGACCGCGTGGCTGCCCACCAACGAGATGGTCAGACTTCTTAGTCAAAACCCTGAATGAATGATTTGAGGCTCTTCCTGTTCCTGGAGTGAGCAGGTATCATTGGCACGTGACAGGGACAAATGGAGACGTTATTGATGCCTGCTCGAGCAAATCAAAGATCAATGGGAAGACAAGTAATACAAGTGATACAACTCCTATAGCTTTATTCCACTGAAGGCTGTACTTTGGGATAAGCCTGTGCAAGATGGGAGGGCAGAGGTGAATGACAGTCCTGCTATTTACTATGGCTAGAAGAAGCATAGGTTTGAGGCATTGAACTCTTCCGTAAAATTATGTCTTTTTGTGTGGAGAGGTGTTGTTGTGTGGCCTGTTGCCAGAGTCACCTTTCTTTTAGATCATGGCTCCTGTGCAGGGTTTTGTACAAAGCATGCTCTACTGTTTGCCTCTTGCATGCAGCCACCCTGGAGAGCCAGTGTATTTTATGTTCATCTCTAGAGATGCCACCAAAAGTCCATTTCTCCAATATCTAATTTCATACATTCATCATCTTTGCATAATTGTCCTGACTGTACTGGTTTTCTGGACTGTTTTCCTGTACAACACTGAAAATTAATTATACTGAATTCACAAACAAGCACTATTAACATGCATAACAATTGATAATGAACACTTTTGGGGAAGGAGTTCACATTTTAGCATAAATGATTCAACAAGAATATATATTCTATTTTCTTATGTGATATTTCCATGGGACAGATAAGAATTGCCAGGCAACCAAAATGATACAGCTTTCTTGCTTACTTGACAAAAGAAGCCATCATGAATGTGGCCCATGATCCCTGGCACACAAGTTGCTGATTACTTGTATGTGGTTTTAAAAGGTTAGAATCTCTTGTGAATCAATGGTCCATTGCAGATTTTAACATCATTGCTTATGCCTGGAATGACCAAGACGGGAATTTTTTTCTTATCTATGTGCCTCACAGGCTGTTTGGGCTTCATTTTTCTTTCTGAGCCACTAGCGTACTTGTCAGGTAGAGAAACTGAGATGTGATGGATGACCTGGATCTGTCTGGTTTCAAATCTCCAAACCATCTTTTTTGTACCCTTACATGGGATGATTCAAGAAAAGATCCTTTATCTTACTGCTAAAATCAGTATGTAGGTCTGAAGGGGATCATTATTGTGGGGCTCTTGATCAGGAAGAACAATAACAGGACAGAGGACTTAGTAACAAAACTCAAGTTCTTATTTATTAATGTTTTCCCTAGAAGTAGGGAAACATATGTTCTCCATATGGTCTCAGAAGAATCCAAATCTACACTTTAAAAAGAAATATCGATTCATAAACTTTTTGGCAACTTTCAGGACCTTTGTAAAGAGATGGCTTTGTTAATAGCATTTCTGCAGATGAGGAGTGAGAAGAGCCAGGATAGTCCTGTTCTGTCCCCCAGCCCTCAGGAGCTTTGTTCTCCTTTGTATGGGAATGGCCATTTTGCAGATGGATCTTTCTCTCTCTCTTGCCTTTTTTGGGGTCACACCTGGCAATGCTTAGGGGTTACTCCTGGCTCTGCATTCAGGAATTACTCCTGGTGGTGCATGAGAACCATATGGGATGCTGGGGATCGAACCCAGGTCAGCTGCGTATAATGCAAGTGCCCTACCTGCTGTGCTATCACTCTGGCCCCTGTTTCTCATTTCTTTCAACTCCTACTCCTCCATGGAGTCTTTCTGCTCTGCCTTTCCTTATGGAGCTTTGATGGTTCTGCTCAAGAATACACTCCCAGGGCTGGAGCAACTTGCTTCCTTTTTGTCACCTTAACCCCCCTCTACTCACCCCAATCCTCCCTGTTCATTTTTTGTTTGTTTTTGTTGCCTTTGATTTCTAGGATTAAGTGAATAGGGAAAACTGTCCCTGACTCTAAAGGGGGTGGGAGTAGCTGAATTCAAAATAAAACCTCAAAATTAAATTACATTAAATTAAATTCAAAATTAAATGCCTCATAAAGCAGGAAGCAAAAGAAAAAAGAAAAATACAAGAATACAAGCAATCAAGACTCTCCAATAATAAATGGGGCTGGAAATCAGTGGTTAGTGCCTGGCAGGTGAGAAGGTGACAGACTTTGGTGATTTTCAATTTCAGAGTCTTTTTTTTTTTTTTTTTTTTGCTTTTTGGGTCACACCCAGCGATGCTCAGGGTTTACTCCTGGCAGTGTTGGCGGGACCATATCGATGTCAGGAATCGAACCTGGGTCTGCTGTATGCAAGGCTAACGGCCTACCCCGGCCCCAATTTCAGAGTCTTGGTTAGAAGCATTCTTACCTGTCCGGTGGAACCGCAGAGTGCTCAGATCCCTGTTAAAGGCTGTAGAAGTCCACAGAACTGGTATCTCTGTTACGGAGAAGCGGGGCAGCTGCTCTTGCTAGAATGCCTTTATCAGGTGCTCCCGGTTTGGTCCCAGCCAGCCCTCCCGGGTCCCCACTGCCGGGCAGGATCCCAGGAACACACCGGACCTGTCATGGAAAGCCGAAGCCGCAGGCTTGCCTGGACTAAGATTGGTGCACTGCGTTAGCACCAGTCTCATTGTTTAATTCTCCGCCGGTTAAGCTGCAGCCTCTCTCGGGATGGAGAGTGAAACCGAGGTGGAGGACGCGTTGGTTCCGAAGTGGAAGCTCCGCGGCCGAACACGCCCGATTTTCCGCCAGGCACGGCCCCACCGAGCCTTACAGGGAAGGGTGGTGCGATCACTGTCCAGAGCAGCAACTCTGGGGTCTGGAGCTTCCGGAGTCCACGCTCGTATCGCCTGTCCCCCTCACGGGCACCATCTCTTCGACCCAGAGCGGGTCCAACCGGGCTGAGGGGCGAGTGTGCCGGTGCGGGTCCGGCGTGGCCTCAGCAGGTCCAGGATGCCGGCCAGCAGCAGCACCAGGGTTCAGGCGAAGCGGTAGTGGCGTAGACGAAGGGGAGACGGGGCTCCCGTGGGCCTGCCGGACCCCTTCTTGCCGTAGATCCTTAGAGGCGAGTCGGGAGGTGGACAGGAGTGTTAGTTTCAGAGGGAAGCAGAGGTGATACAGGACGGCTTGGTCCATCTATGCCGGACAGAGGAGTGTTGAGCTCTGCGGGGGGCCAAGGGTCCGCCTGCACCCTCCTCGCCTGCCTGCAGAGGGAGCCTCTGAGCCATCCCCGCTCCCAATTACGGAAGCAACCCAACCGCCAAAAAAACCCAAACAAACCAAAAAAAAAAAAAAAAAAAAAAACCCAACCCTAAAACAAACAAAAACAACAATGAAGACAAAACTTAAGCAAAAGGCTAAGCAATGACTCTGTCCCTCACTGGCCTACAAATTTTGCAAATATTGTACTTGCAGAGGCTAGGGTGGCCCTGAATCCAAGAAATCAAAGTATGTTTAAACTTTAAAAAAATTTTTTTAAAGGCCGGTCATTCTTCCTGGGATCTTTAGGAGATAACAAGATAGCCCCAAAGGCTCAGAAGGATCGTGAGGCCCCGCTTTCACGGCCTGTATTCATTCTGAAAATCAAGATCAAGCAAGGTTTTGCCCTTCTGCTCCACAGGAGGTTTCTGACATCTCTCAGCTCACCTTAGGACACCGTTTGACAGGTGTACTGCCCCAGTCAAACTCCTCACATGGCACTGTCCCGGGAGCAGGTCGCCCGGGACCAGGCACTTGGCACCAGAAGTAAGAGCCCCTACGGGCTCGTACCACACCCCCCCCCCCGCCCCCGCCACCGCCTCCTGCCTCACTGGGTCAGAGCATGACAAGCTGCCCATGGCTAATTCTTATGCCAAAACCAGTAACAATGATGGGTCTCACTCCCTGACCCTGAAAGAGCCTCCAGTGCAGCACCGTTGGGAAGGACGAGGAAAGAGAGGCTTCTAAAATCTCAGGGCTAGGATGAATGGAGAGGGTACTGAGACTGCTCAAGAAAATCGACGATCAGAAAAAAAAAATCGACGATCAACGGGATGATGATGATGATGAAAAAGATGGCCAGGTAAATAGCACTGTAATCTGGAAAAAATAAATGCAAAACAGTTCAGGTGTCTGCCTGTCCAGGACAAAAGCGGCTCATTGAGGGGAAAGACCAAGATCCATTTTTATTTGTTTGTTTGTTTCAGCCATAGTGCAGAGTTTAAGTGCAAGAATCCAAAGGTGAAAACATTATAAAACGTGGGTTTCTGGTTTCTCTTGACCCATGCACAAGAACTGACTAGGTGCTGGGGCCAGAACCTCTGTGTGACTGTGAGATCACATCTGTGAGATCAGAGGAAGGCACTCATCCGAGGCATGAGCTTCCCAGGTCCTCTCTCAGTACTTGCCAACTGCTTATGGTGCCAGACTGGGATTTCCCCTTGGTTTATCAGAAATAATCCTGCATTGAGAGTTTGTAGAAATTATCCCAAACACCTTACAGTACATAAGAGTGGATGACCACAGAAAAAGAAAATAGCTTCCAAAAAACATCTTGTGTCTCCTGTTCTGATTCTGACCCATCAAAAACCTTTCAGGTCCCCAACAACGCGATCCATGTCCAAAGGCACTACCACGAGAAACCATCCCTCTGGACAGCAGACAGGTGTCCCAGGATCAGAGATGTGTCCCAGGGCAACCTCAGAATGATGCTTGGGGGATGTGGTGGGGGAGGGGTGTGGAAGTACATAGGGAAATGGGTCCAGAACATGTGTAAGAACCCAAATCCTAAATACCCAATGACCACACACGTCCATGGAATAGAGGGTGACAAATGACATATCATGGGAATCGACAGATAACAAAGGCAAACCCTTGGCCTGGGATGACAAAACAAAGAGTGGGAGTTGAGAAGGGACTGGGTGAGGGGGGACGAAGATAGACCAGAGGTGAGAGAGGGACAATGGCAGAGAATGTTGTGGGCACTTCGGTGGTGATGGGATGCTGTGACTTTGTATATCGAGAGAAGAAACTTTAACGTGATTATAACCATATGACCTAAATTAAATATTTTTAAAGGGTTGGAGAGATAGTTCAGGGGTTAAGGCACTAGATTTGCAGGATGGCCAACAGTGGCTTGACCCCCGGCACCACATATGGCCCCTGAGCCCCACCAGGAATGATCCCTCAACACAGAACCAGGAGTAAGCCCTGAGCATTGCTGAGTGTGGCCCAACTCTCACCCCTATCCCCAAATTAAAATTTTTTTTTGAAAGACCAAATTCCATTTCTCACACTACATACTACCACTCCCACTGCCATCCCCCACCACCTTCCAGCACCCCTGGTCAGAGGAGCACCCAACTACCAAGCTGAACACAAAACTATCCAGTCTACTTGGCCAAGCGTCGCCAGGAGTAGCCCCTGGGCTCCCAGACCCTGCTTGGCAGTCCCTTCCCCCAAAGAATGGAGTGTCCGTTTATCAGTCAGTAGGATAGTAAGAAGAGCTCAATCCTAAAGGCTGATTTGCTGTGGATTTCTGAGATTGCAAACCTAAGAAACAGACTCCAACCTATAGCACTCCAGAGACCTTTCTGCTTCGACATAAGTCTCCAATTGTGACACTTCATGTGATAGTGACAGGGACTCATCAGCTTGGTGGCGGGAGGGATGTGGATCATTTACATCTCTGTGGTGCCAACAAACATCCGAACTTGAGGGGGCAGCTTGAAATGTTTACCTGAGTGGCAAGAAGCGTGTCTTATAGAGCATGGTTCCTAGGGTTCCCTGGATGTCACGGTCATACAGCAGCTGGGCTGTCCACACGTTTGGATAGTTGTAGGGAAAATGGGATCCTTCATGAAGGACTTGGTACACCCAAGTCGATTTGAAACACTGATATTTGTGTGGTGAGAAAGGGGACAATGTTCTCTTAAAGATGAAAAGAACAAATTCTCAGGTGTTCCTTTGCACACTCCACATGGATGCCAAAGGAGTCCCATTTGTCCCCACTTCACACCTCGGCCCACTTCATGCTTCACACTTCAAAGCTCAGCCAACTGAATCATCTCAGTGATCACTGGGAAAGAGAAGCACCTTGAAGTGGTGATGAACTTGCGGCTGTTCCTTTTGCTGGGTTTGTCTGCATTTCTGCAGTGCCGGGGATGGAACCTCTGGCAGAGGCATGCACCTTACCATGGAGACACATCCCTGGGCCAATCTTTAATATATATATTTATTATTATTATTTTTAATGTACCATTATCTTCAAAGAACACACTGGAATGTCTACAGATGGATCATGTGGTTTCAAGGACCAGCTTCAAAATAACACACGTGGGACTGGAGTGATAGCACAGCTGGTAGGGTGTTTGCCTTGCATGCAGCCGACCTGGATTCAATTCCCAGAATCCCATATGGACCCCTGAGCACCGCCAGGAGTAATTCCTGAGCAAATGAGCCAGGAGTAACCCTTGTACATCACCGAGTGTGACCCAAAAAGAAAAACACACAAATGGGTTTGGGAGAGTTTTGATTCATTCTACAGTTTTATTTTTGTTTAAAAACAATTTTCTAACTAAAACACTCCCACACGGCAGAGCCTGGTAAGCTACCCATGGCGTACTCGATATGCCAAAAACAGTAACAATGATGATCCTCATTCCCCTGACCCTGAAATTGGGCTACACTAGCACGTGACACGGATGAATGGAGATGTTACTGGCACCTGCTTGAGCAAATCGATGAACAACAGGATGACAGTGATATAGTGATATGTGATATTTGCAAGTGTTATTAGTGAAAGGAATGAGACTTATTAGGACCAATGAGCAATCACTCAAAAAGTGTTCAATATGTACAACAATATGTTCTCTTTAAAATATGTGTTATTTTGCCACTATTATCTTTTTTGTTCACACACTTACTTCATTATTTTTTGTACCATATAATGCCTTAGTATTTAACCCATTATTATTAATAACATTTTAATAAAATTGAATGTTTTCTGGGTAAATCTATTTAGTAAACTATTAGAAATTTCCTGACAGCGGGTAGGGCGTTTGCCTTGCACACGGCCAACCCGAGTTCGATCCCCGGCATCCCATATGGTCCCCCAAGCACCGCCAGGAGTAATTCCTGAGTGCAAAGCCAGGAGTAACCCCTGAGCATTGCTGGCTGTGACCCAAAAAGCAAAAAAAAAAAAGAAATTTCCTGAAAACATAAGTGATGTCACCAGCTTATTTTCAAGGTTTAACACTATATCTAGAGTGGAGTAAGTACTTGATACACATCTGTCAAATATATAAATAAGCTCCATTATAGAAGTTATATCAGTATAAGCAGACCAGGGAGTTAGGAAAACATTATACTTTTGTTTTTCCAGAAGTGAAACAATTACTGTAAAAGACATATTATTCAATCATGTGTTTTATAGGTCACCCCGTAATCACACACTGCGACTATACAGACAGGCAGATTTCACAAACAAGTGATTTTCCAGGGGATACAAATATCCCATTAATGTCCCATTAATGAGGAAGAGATGGTGTTGCTTTGCCTGATCATCTTTGGCAAAGCAAAGTGAAATGAAAATGTGCGATCAGCACAAGAGATCATAAACAGGTTGACGAATTGTTTCACTTTATTCTCCTCTGTGGGGTATGAGTTATTAATTCCCCTCTTAATTTATTCCCCTTATTTGAAGATACAGAAATGACAAGAGTGTTAAATGGCTCAGAAGTTCTTGTGAACCACAAGACCTGCCTCTTTACTCCTCATCACCACTAGCTTTCCCATTTTAATTACATGTGAGATATGAAATTCAGGACATCTCAGCTGTAATGATCAGATATGATCTACCCTCTTTCTACAAAACTGGGGTTCTGGATCTGCCCTCAGGAAGCTCTAAGTTCTGGTTGTTGTTCCAGTCACAGTAGTTAGATTTGGTTTATCAAAACAGATTTTTCGAAGCTTCAGATACACATAGCATAGATTAAATTCTAGTGAAGTGGAAATGTCCCATGGAATTCTGATCAAGATGAAATTCATATCTGTTATAGCTTGCACTCAAAACATGGAGTATAGACTAGAGTGAGTTCTTGCATCTCCCAAGAATCCTGCATTCCACTCCAGACACTAGTTTTAAGAAAAATGTTGGCCTAGGTCAACCTTGAAGTCAGAGTACAGGGAGGACAGAGAAGTAAAGAAGTTGATGGGGGCAGAAAGAAGATGAGGAACGGAAGTAATGGGAAAATATGGGTCAGGTTCCTCAATACATCAGTAATGTAGGGGAACATAGTCTATCCAAAGCATCGACTCAAACTGAAAAAATGAGATCCAAATTACAACCACCAAGCTTTATAATATACTGGTCAAGAGGGCAGGCTGTGCAAGGGGGTATGGGAGGGAATCTGGGGAAACTAGTGGAGGGAAGCTAACACTGGTGGTGAGATTGAGTGCTAGAAAATTATATGCCTAAAACTCAACTATCATTGATGTGTAAATCAGATTCTTTATAATTTTAAGAGTATATTGTTGCCTTCTATATGATGAGTGGAGAAAGGACAGAAAAGGGAAAATGCAAAATTTCCCCCTACCTCCTCTCAGTACATTCCCACAGCAGCTGTCTCTCATCTCAGACTTTGAATAATATATTGAAACTGTATTCAGTCTGCCCTACTCCACTTCTATCTCTACTAACTTTTTTCCTTGAACTTTATTTAGTTAATATCTCTTATCATAAGATGTAATGAAATACTTCTTCACCTTGTATTTAATACATCGATACTGGCTCATACCAGTGACTCACATTTGAATGTGGTAGAATTAACATAAATTGTAGTGCTAGCATCAACAGATTCAAATCTTTCCCCTTAATTGTCCATTTTTTTTTTGTTGTTTTGGGGCCACTACTAGTGCTTATCAGGGCTTCTTCCTGGGTCTTCATTCAAAGATCACTCTTGTGGGTTTGGGGAACCATAGGATCACTCCTATGGGTTTGGGGGTACAAGGCAAGCATCCTACACACTGTAATATCTCTCCAATCCCAATTGTTTATAACTTTAATTCAGAAATATACGTACTAGTTTTACCCAACACGGAAGATTTTGCATCATTGCCAGTATGGCAGATGTCTCTATAAGTATCTGTTGCATGAACAAATGAATGCAAAAGTGACTGTAGGAGAGATGTATAAATACATGAGTGGGTTCCACTTATAGGTTGATTATGGATATCCAGGTAGAGAAATAATGAGAACTGGGTACCAAATGAACTATCATTGGATATTTCTTTTTGTCTTTTTCTTAGACCTGCATAGGGACCAGTTGATGAAAGCTTTTTGCTTTGGAATTTCACACATGCAAGGGACATTGAAAAGTGAAATAAACTGCCATAAAAGCATTTTTTTATTTTGGGAAATATTTAAGAACCAGCTAGAAGGTCACTTACTAAGTGTGTATGGAAGGAGCTTCCTCCATTTAAAAAGGAGTGATTCAGATGGTACTGAAATTCTGGTCTCTGATTCTGTGATTCCAGCTGTTTTGTTGTTGCTGTTGCTGGAAGTTGAAATGATATAATTTACTCTTTTTATTTAATTAGATATGATATTAATTCTCTTGCTTCTCTGTTCTGCTTTTTTCCCCCCTGGGAATACAGATGAGGTCTTGTCAGAAAATTTTCTGGACTATAAGAACCGTGGAGTCAATGGTTCTCACCGGGGTCAGATCATCTGGAAGATTGATGCCAGTTCTTATTTTGTGGAACGTGAGTACTTTTACAATTCCTGTTTCTCAGAATGAAGCAGAATTCTCTACTCTTTGTCACATTGACTCCATTTGGAAATATGTGTTCATTGCAACACTATTTACAATTGCTAGAATTTGGAAACAACCCAAGTTCCTGAGAACAGAGGAGTTAATAAAGAAATGATGGCATCCTATAAAATGAAATACTATACAGTGTTAGGGAAAAAATGAAGTCATGAAATTTGCCTATACATGGATAAACATGGAGAGTATCATGCTGAGTAAACTGAGTCAGAGGCAAAGGAGCAGATAGAATGATTGTACTCATTTGTGGAAACAAACATAATATGAGACTAATATCCAAAGATGAGTAGAAATGCATAAAAATGAGGGCCAAGAAGACTGGTCTATGATAGGAATATTGCCACAAGTTGTGGGCCAGTGCAGTTAGGACAGAGAAGAGACCAACATGACAATGATAGTTGGAAATGATCACTCTCTGGATAAGGACTGATTCCTGGAAGGAGGTAAAGTGATATATATGATAAACTTTTGGTAACAGTGCCAAAAAGGAGTGAGTGGGGAGATGGAGAAGAGGGAAATGGAGAGAGAGAGAGAGAGAGACAGAGACAGAGACAGACAGAGAGGCTAGGGGTGGGGGATGGGAGACAAGTTGTAGACACTTGGTGAAAAATGTACACTGGTGAAGGAATTGGTGTTGGAGCATTGCATGATTGAAACTCAATCATGAACAACTTTATAACTTTGTATCTCACAGTGATTAGATTAAAAAATAAGCTGTCTATATGTTAAAAATTAATTTGGCTATATTAAGCCAAGGGCTGGAGCGATAGCACAGCGGTTGGGCGTTCACCTTTCACGCCGCTAACCCGAGTTCGATTCCTCCACCCCTCTCAGAGAGCCCGGCAAGCTACCGAGAGTATGGAGCCTGCACGGCAGAGCCTGGCAAGCTACCCATGCAAATTGGATATGCCAAAAACAGTAACAATAAGTCTCTCAATGAGAGGCGTTACTGGTACCCGCTTGAACAAATCGATGAGCAACGGGATGACAGTGACAGTAGATATTAAGCCAAATTAATATAGGAATTAATTTATCAATAGTGCCAATAAAGGCTATTCTTTGCTGGTTTTGGTACATAGTGCTTCCTATATATTTTATTTATTTAATATTGTTTTCATCAAGTAAAAAATATATGCTGTAAAAGGTGTTATAATAATATATGATTTAAAAGGTGTTATAATAATAATCTCTGTAAGATATATAAAATATTACATTCAGTGAAAATCTATTCAAATATGCCTTCCATCGAGCATTCTATGTTGAGGTCTTTAATTCATTTTGATATTACTTTTGTGCATGGCGTTATGTAGAGGTCAGAGTTCATTTTTAAACATGTAACTGTCCAGTTTTTTCAGCACCACTGGTTAAAGAGACTTTTCTTGCTCCACTCCACATTTCTTGCTCCCTTATCAAAATATTCAACTCTATTCCATTGATCTGCAGGTCTGTCTTTATTCCAATACCAGGATTTTTTTTTATACACAAGGCTCAACCTTTAACAACATGCTAGTGACCTCTTATAGAAGGACTTAGTGGCCCCTGGGTCAATGCCATGCTGTTTTAATTACTACTGCTTTGTAGTAGAGTTTGAAGTTGGGGAAGGTGATACCTCCAATCTTCTTTTTCCTAAGGATTGCTTTAGCTATTTGTAGGCATTTATTGTTCCATATGAATTTCAGGAGTGCTTGATCAATTTCTTTGAAAAATGTCTTGGGAATCCTTATAGGGAATGCATTGAATCTGTATAATGCTTTGGGGAGTATTGCCATTTTAAACAATGTTAATTCTCCCAATCCATAAGCAGGAAATGTGTTTCCATCTCCTTGTATCCTCTTTTATTGACTTTTTGTAGTTTTCTTTGTACAGGTCCTTTACCTCCTTTGTTAAGGTGATTCTGAGGTACTTGATTTCTGTGGCACAATTGTGAACGGGATTGTATTTTTGATATAACTTTCTTCTCATTCATTATTTAAAGCTGGGTTGGCTACATGCAATGGAAGTGCCTTAAAAATTGGTTTGGGAACCTCTATGCAAGCTGCTTCTCCACGTTCAGTAACCTCAGTTATGACTTGATAGAAAAAAATGAGGGATTATAAACTGGTCTTGGTCCAGACTGCTAGGGGCCAACCTGAGGACACAAATGTTCCAAATGAATAATGACAATTAGACGATGCAATGTGGCAGTGAAACAGCAGTATTTCAGATAGGAAGAGGATTTAGGTGTGAGGAGATACAGCCATCGATTCTCCCTAGTGTTCTCCCAATGTGGAAGCCAAACTGTTGTGTACAGTAACTTCATCCCAGTCAAATATGCATCACACATGAGGAGACATCAAAATCATTCCAGCATCGGGGCTGGAGCAATAACACAGCGGGTAGGGCATTTGCCTTGCACGCGACTGACCCAGGTTTGATTCCCAGCATCCCATATGGTCCCCTGAGCACCGTCAGGAGTAATTCCTGAGTTGCAAAGCTAGGAGTAAAACCTGAGCATTGATGGGTGTGACCCAAAAAGCAAAAAAAAAATCATTCCAGCATCACCAAGAATGTAATCCTCTCATTAAGTAATATATCATAAAATGAGTGCCCACACATTGTAGCAGAAAACAGCTAGACAGGTATAAACAAATCCTTCAGATTTACTGCAATACAGAAAAATGCTTCTGGCCACCAGAGGGATAGGTATCAGATTTGTTCAGAGATGAAAGCTCTTAATTAGAACAATGAATTGTCAATGCCACAATTAGTCAAACTGACTTTCCTGGATTAACCTAGAGACATTTCGATAAGAAAGCAAATGGATGCATACACCTGTCTATCTTAACCCATAGTTCTGTAGGCTTTGGGGGACTGTGTTACTCTCTAGAGAACTTAGAGGTAGATAAGAAGACTCCACCTCTAACTTCTCAGGCTCTTACATTCCAGTCAAGGTGACAAATACATTCTGCATAGGTGTTTGGGGACAATGATGAAAAGCACCCTAACTGGTTTTGGGACATCAAATTAAATACTACCCCTTCAGTAAGAGGAGCTAGTAGCCAGAGTTGGACAGGGAGAGGAAAATAGAAAGTGAGGTAGAGTGGTAGTGGGATAAATCTTGGCCAGAGATTGCACCTGTGAAAATACATAGATGTGGATGAGGAGGTATGAGGAGAGGCAGGGTAGGCTAAGAAATATTTGAGGATGGAATCCTCTTGAGAAAGAGGAAGAGGAAGAGAAAACATTCAGTGTGTAAGGCTAAGGATGGGTTTGAATTCTTTGGTAACAGAAATTCTTTTGCATTGTCATCATCAATATGTCCTTCAAGCAAAATACATGTCCCCTTCCTTTGGGATTATTTGGGTTCTGTGACCCTGTGCTGGTTTTCATGCTGATAGCATGCTATTCTGGCTTCCAGCAGAGATTGATTTATTAGTCTAGTTTACACTTACTATTTCATGGAATCTGTGAGACAACTGTGCTGTGGGAAACACAAGGTGACCGTGTGGAAGGCTGCATAGAATCGCCCTGGCTGGGCCAGCTTCCCCACCCATCCTTTCCCAGGGTGGAGCTAAGGTCTGGCCAAGCTGCCGACAATCTGAACAGCATGTGAGACCCACAAGTGAGCTACACAGTCAAGCCTAGTTGCTGCTCAAGACTTTGAGAGATGATAACACAGTTCTGTTTTAAGCCACTAAGTTTTAGATTCAATTAGTGTATAAAGTAGTAATAGTAGAAATCTAAATGGGAGGCCTTATAAGTCAGGGGAACACAGCCTGATAAATATCAAAGAGGAGTCCTGGTCTACAGTGTATCTGTAGAGGGTTGTCACATGGGAGCTATGGTGGCTTCAGAGGAGGAAATGAATTCAGCCAGCTGCTGAGAAAGAGTGCAGACTGAAGAGAGAGTGACTGCTTTATTCGGGCTTATTTAGATGATCATAGATTTGGGTCTAAAAGTCCCTAGTCCCAGTCAGCTTTGAAGTCCTGGGAATGCTGGTGACTGGTGACTGGTGACTCACTAGTGGATCTGCATCAGTGGAAGGAAGGCAAACCATCCAAAGCAGCCTTTAGGAAAGGTGGCTCTGAGTTGGCACTGAAGGGGCGGCATGATGGAGAATAGAAATTGATCAGAACATGTGTAATTAGAAATACAAACATGTGTTCTCATTTAATACTTGTGCCTAATTTCTTAGCAAGGAACTTTCATTTTTTTATGCTGATGAGATCACATGATTAAAAAAGAATACATTGCAGAAACTTGAAAGTGATTTTTATCTCTTGGGCATAATAAAATAAAATAGAAATTCATTCCCCCCACCACGCCCAGATTAGTTCTCTGTCCCTGTTAAAGATGTTTTGTATATAAATGACTTGCTTTTACTCAAAGGTCATAGACAAACGGAGATAGAATAAACAAGGGCTTCCATTATCTCCTCCTCCAGAGAGAGCTTCCATAAAATATGGATGGAGCATCATTTCACTTACTATCTCCTTGACTGAGACATGTAACAACTTTCTCATAAAGCCCTGTGGAAGGTAAGGGTAGATAGAAACTGAATTTGACAGAATATGTGGGGCAGATGAGGGGAAACTGACCTAACTAACACGCTGTGTCTGACTGAGCCTGCAGCCAGATTTGTGAGATTGTGTCTTAAGGGTATGGCAAGATGTCCCTGGTGTCCAGTTAGACAGACATAGCATATGGGTGTGAAGGTGACTGGTGCTACTCCAGGAAGTTTCCTGGGAGCTTGTGCATGAGTTACTAGATCCAGTCCTAGGCATGTCATCTGGGTTAAGGCTGCTGTCCTAAATAGAGGACTAATAATAGTAATAGCAGAAGCAAAGAAAACATTGCTTTCTTTTCCCCATGTGCCAGACAGCTCACTGAATGCCTTGCAGGGGTATTACTCCATTTAATTTTCATGACCTTACAAATACACAGTCAGTTCTTAAAAGAGTTGAATCCTGAAGAAGACCCACCCGCTTCTGGGTCTCCATGCTGGAGGCCATTCTCTTCATTCTCCGCTGAGAAAACTGCAGGATCTCTGTAAACCTTGCTTGCAGCACAGCCCCTGCAGTGTCCTGTGCTGAAGCTGGGTGAAGAGCAATTAGAAGAATGTGCAAAGCACAGATTGCCAGTTCCCTCCCTGGGAGCAGGGATCCCAAACTGGTCTCAAAGGTCACCATAGTTCTTTTAGATACTTTGTTCCAAACTAGGGATTATAAAATTCAACTTATATGAAGGTCTAAGCTGGCACTGGACCAAAAGACACCTGTGTTTCCTGCCACTTGCAGGGAGTGTCGACATAAGGGGCCAGTCAGCAGTACGATGCTTATGTCTGATTAGGCTTCTTTGTATGAAAGAAAGAAGCCACATGGCCACTTCTCACAACAAAAAGATGTATCGTGTGCAAGGGTCTTCTCTCTCCTTTTTCTCATCTGTACACTTTCCTTTTGGACAAAGCCTATTCCAACAAAAAAATGCTGAAAATACCAGAGTGATGCTTCCAGTTCAGCGAAGGGGCTTATGCATGCCCTGTAACATGTGCTGGCTTGTGGAAGCCTGCATCACTGCCACGCACTGAGAGCTCCTTATGGTTATGAAATGGCACATACACAAACCTGAACTTGAAGCAACATAGAGTGCAGGAAATATATCCACTACTCTCAGCAGTACCTTGCAAGCTGGCATGGGGGATCACAACACTTACAGAGAAGGAAACAAACTAAGAGAAAACCACCACTCCAAGCCAAGTATGTCATAGCTAAGTGGCTCCTGTTTTCACCAGGGTAAACAAAACCATCCCCTTCCCTAATCCACATCTGAATGAATGCAGGTGCTATACACTTCTCTGAGAACTCTGGGACATAACTCTAAAATTTGACTAAAGATTTCAAGCAGCAACAGATTCCCAGCAGGATTCCAGGCCCATTCCATCCCAAGCTACAGGCACTGACTTCAGCGTGAACTCTTTATGGCAGTATAAGCACAAGCCATTGCATTTAGATCTTTACCCCTAAATCTCATGCAGCACAAACCACAGTAACAGAGCAGGAAGTTGGCCATACATCAGTATGGAGACAAAATCCAAACACAGATTTAAAATACCCTAAAACTTTCTAGACTCCTAGAGGAAGATTTCAAAGCACATTCCTCTCAACCCTTTAATAATGTAGAAGAAATCTGGTGGATTATAGTTCCAAGCATTTTAGGCTTAACCCTGGGTTGTCTTTTCTCCTCCCACATAGAGTTACACCTACTACAGTGTTCCTGGGGCACACCCAGTTCCACCAGGGCACTCCCAGCCCTTCATGTTTATCTTTAACCTCTCCTTTGTGTTCTTCTTCCCCAATCTGTCAGTCACAAATATCTCCAAATCAGACTGGGTAACTTATAAAGTCAAACCTGGTGGCATTGGATTTTGTATATGTAAGTGAAATATTATTTGCTTCTCTTTCCTTTATTCCCTTTGAATATTTTTATTTTAGAGCAATGTCCTTTTTGTATGGACATAGATACAATGTCCTTTTGTTATATTGGAGTTAATTGACTCTAAAATATAAACTTCTGGGCATCCATCACATTTACTTGACTTAGGCCTTAGTTGCCCTTAGATTGACCCAATAAAGATCTTTTCAGTTACTTCTTTCTGTGTCATGACAGACTTGTTTCATAACTGCACTCAGCCTGTTATACTTTTTATGGCCCTTGGGCTGTCCCCTGTTGAAGTCAGGCTAGCTTACTGCTCTCCCCAGGTACATCCAAAGCCCTCAGTGGGACCCATCTTTTGGGATGTTAGGAACTAAGGCCAACCTAAGAGCAACCGAGGCTTAAGTTAACTAAATATGAAGGATGCACAGGAGTCCTTTAACATATTTTAGAGTTGATTTACTCCTTTATTACAAAAGCATAGCAGAGCATAACAGTCTTTATGTGCCTATACAAAAAGGACACTGCTATATTTTTCACTATATCCCATCACTGTCTTTGGACCTGGAGGATTTTATTTGATAAATCTGCAGTAAATCTTATGGACACTCCTTTGTATATAATTTCTTTCTTTGATCTTGCAGCTTTCAGTATTCTATTTCTATGGTTTTTGTCATTCTGATTAGGACGTGTCTTGGAGTATTCTTGTTTGGATTCCTTCTGGCTGGTACCCTTTGCCTCTTGGATGTGGGTGCATGTACTCTCTAGCTCCGGGAACTTCTCAGCAAGGATGTCTTTGGCTGTTGCTTCTTCATCAGGGTTGCCTTTTTTGGCCCTTGGGATCCCCAGTGATTCTTACATTATTCCTCTTTAATTCATCCCAAAGTTCTCTTGTCTTCTGTTTGTTTGTCTGAGGCTTTTCCCCCTTCTTCTGCTGTTGCCTGGATATTTTCTGCACCTCATCTTGGAGCTCTCTGATTCTGTCCCCAGCAGCTGTTCCTCTGTTGCTGAGGATTCCACTGAGTTTTTCATTTCACTTACCAAGATTTTCAATTCTGTTATTTCTGTTTGTATTTTCCTCATTTCTGCTCATATGATTAGTATTTTATTGGTGGTCTGTCCTGTTTCCATCATTTCTTTGAGCCCCTCATACATCTTTAACAGTTCCTCTATAAAGTCCTTATCGGAGAGCTTATATTGTTGATTACTGGTTGAGTTTTCTGGGCTACCATCTCACTAAGTGTGGTGGGATTGTGTGGCATTTGCAGTTTGGAGTTGTTTCTTGTGATTTTTTGTGTGGCTGTGTGACTACAGTTTGATGCCTTTGCTTATGGTGAGCTATAGAGAGGGGAGGAAATGTGCTGTGGAGTGGAGTGTAAGCAAGGCTAATCCTGACCTGGAGAGGGGGCAAGATGGTGATCCTGAGTACCAAGTCAGCTCCTGTTGCTGGCTGCTGCTGTGCTAGCCTCGGTGTCCACTGGGACTGGGTAGGGTCAAGCCACAATCTTTGTTTTTTAAAGCCATCATAGGTGGAGTTTACATACAACTTTTAGATGAGGCCTGCATGGCTCAAGGGAGGTGGGTAGTAGTTCCTGGGGAAGTGTCTTCTCTGACTCTATTTCTTCCTGAAGAATACCATACTTATTAATCTCATTTTACTTTTGTCTTCCAGCTGAAACTAAGATCTGCTTCAAATATTACCATGGAGTAAGTGGAGCTCTGCGAGCTACCACCTCCAGTGTCACAGTCAAAAACTCTGCAGCCCCTGTAAGTACAATTTCTTCCTCTTGTCAGACTTGCTTCTAGTACTTCTTAATTTTATTATTTTTCTTATGTTGTGTAAACATACAAAAATAAACTGATTATGAATGGTATAGGGATGAAAAATTAGATCTGAGAACTGACCTTCCATGTCCTTACAATTATTTATAATTTTCTTACCTCATCCCCCTTTTGATTTAGGCACCAGATAATGTTATCACAATACTGTTAATAGCACAGCTTCAGGCATGTAGTGTTCCAGCTCCACACTCACCACTACTGTTGGCATCCCTCTATCACTCCACCTATGTCTCAAGGTTCATTCTCAACCACTACCCTAACCCTATGACAAACAGATTAATTTTAAAACTGGAATGATAATTTGGTCACCCACTTATAATAGTGTTGACATTTGTGGTTTTAATGTACATAATTGTGAGTTTCCAAAGAAAAGGTGCAGTGGGTGCACAGGGGACTTGAGCATTCAGTGGCTGGGAGAGCCCCCTCCCCAGGCTGGACAACGGCAGCAGCAGTGGATGGGGGAATGGAAAAATAGGACCCGGGCCGCAGACTAGTTGGCTGTCAGTTTATTTCTCTCTCCTCTCTGGTGTAGTACAATCTCTCCCCTTTACGGTGCAGGCACAGTTGTCGTTTTGGTCGTAGTTATGGTCATCATAGTTCCATCATCTGAGTCTCCTTGTAGACCCAAAAGTCCTCTACTTTGTTACGTCTTCTTCTTAGTCTCATAGGAGTCTCATAGTCCTCTGCTTCCAGTCACTGTTGTCATCTGGTTCTCCCTCTAGCCCCAAAGTCTCCAAAGTCTCTGTTCTCCTCTTCTAGTCTTCAACGTCTAGTCTTCGATCTCCTAGTCTTCAATATCTAGTCCTCAAAGACCTCAAAGTCCCAAAGTCCCCATTCTCCTCCTCTAGTCTTCGACATCTAGTCCCCTCTTACCCCTTACAGCATAGTTATATAGAAACCATGAAGGGTGGGAATACACAAAGGTGGGGTTGAACATTATCATAACAACAAACAGATGTAAAGCCACTCCATTAGGAGATTAACTGAAGGACAAAAATCTCATCTGAGGGTTCAGCACTACAGGTTACTAGGGAATCCGCTTAAGGGCAGATTCCATCCAGGGTGTATTGCTTTCTCCTTTCCTCAGCTACTAATTCATTTAAACAATCATAGTAAATTTACTTCTTATAACATTTCTAGTCATTTTGTATGAACACAGTAAGAGATATATTAAACGTAAAGGTTGGCTCTTCCTGGGGACATCTTGCTGTCTATTCCAGATTATACGTTAGTATTTCCTAACCCCAGCAGTTACTTCCTTTTGGGTCATGACAGTTTGTTCATGACTGTGCTCTTAACTTATAGTTAAGTATTATGGCGCTTAGCCTGGCCCATTTCAATGCCAGCGTAACTCACAGCTTCCCCTGGGTCCATCCAGTCCTTTGTCAGGACCCTGCTCTTAGAATGGTAGGAACTAAGGGCAACTGAGGCTTAAGTAAATATGGATGCCCAGGAATAAATATTATTTTGGAGTCAGTTAACTCCCATGTTACAAAGCATAGCATCAACTGTCTTTCTGTGTCTATACAAAAAGGACATTACTAAATAAACCATGCAAATGACATGGTTTAAGGAAAGAAAAGCAATATAGGGTTATAAGTGTTTTGTGGAATTGGGTGTGCCTCAGGGGCACTGTCGTGGGAGCAGCCCAGTGAACCTTAAGCTCCCTGCGGGTAGAGCAAGGACAACCCAAAGTTATCCAACACATAATTACTTTACCTCACCACCAAGGTTTCTAATACTCTAAACAGATGTCCTTATGTTAAACCAATTTGTATCATTCTTCCCTCACTCTACCCTCTGATCATTTGTCAATCTGAGTCTTATAATCCAGGCCAAGAGGTAGCATCATTTGATACCTTCCATTCTCTTTCCTTGTTTCTTTATATACTCAGATGAATGAGATCATCTGGTATTTTCCTTTTAACTCTGAGTTACTTTAACAGAACACACTCCAGTTCTACCCAAGTTACAGTGAACTCTACGTTTTTATCTTTTCTTATGACTTCAAAATATTCCATTCTGTACTTACATCTCAGCGTCTTTATCTATTCATCTGTATTTTGGATATCTGAGTTGTTTCTCTATCCTGGCTAATATTCTAAGTGTATGTGAATATGGTTATATGTGCATTTAAATATTTAAATTTTATTAAAGAACAGTGATTTGCAAAGTTATCGATAGTTGGGTATTAGTCCTAGCATTATTTCCATTACCAGTGTCAGTTTCCCTCCACCAATGCTCCTATGATCCTTCCCGTGCAACTCCCTCTCCAGCTGCCTTTATAGCTTGGTGGTTACACTTTAGATCTCATGTTCTCAGTGCTGTTGAGTCTGTGCTTTGGGTTGATAGCTACACCACTCCTCTACATAGGTATACCTGTAACTCCAATACTTTCCTTTCTTGGCTTCTTTCTTCCCTCACTGATCTGTTTCCTTCTGTCTTTCTCTTAATTATTCCCTAGTGTTAGGGTGATCTAGGCATCCACCCTTTACTATATTAGATTTTTATTCATTTATTCTATAAAACACAGATTAATGAGATTATCTTTTGTTTGACCTCTTTCAGACTTCACTCAGCATGATATGTTCTGATTCCATCTAGGTTTTAGCAAATTGCAGAATTTCATCATTCCTTGCAGCTCCCCGGTGTTGCTGGCCCCAATTCGGGTCCAGAGCATTTTCCGGGCCGCGTTTCACCTATGACTTTTACAGGTGACATTTCAGAAAGTCTTGCAGGATTTTTTCAGTTGTCATAATGTACCAATTCTTGTTTTTCTGGAAAGGTTATCTCCTTCAAGTCTAAATAATAGCTTATCAGGGCAGTGGACTGTAGGTTGGATGTTTTTGTCAGTCATTTGAATATGTCATTCCATGTAAAAAACTAAGGCACGCCGACGGGCGCGCGCACTCTCGGGCTCTCCGGGCGGCTCTGTCTCACCGCCCGCGTTCAGTGCCCTGGAACCACTGTGTGTGCTGTTGGTCAAGGGCAGGCGACGGAAGGAAGAAGGCCAAACCGGTTGCTCGACCAGTTTATTTCATTCTCTCTCTCCACTTCTCTCCCTGCTCTGGATCTCTCTCTGGATCTGTGGATCTGGCCCCCCAACCCACTCTTACAGCCTAGTTAAAGTTCTCCAGCACGAGGGTGTTGGGGTGTACACATAGGTGTGGTCACCATCAATAGAGTTGAGGTTCCTTTCCCTTAGGGGATGCTTCTCCTAGGACTTAATTCTCTTTCAGCAGGAGGATCCATCCAAGGGTGGAGTTCCATGAGTGTGTTTCTCTTCTCCTCAGCCAGCAAACATATAAGAATTCATAATATTAATCGTTTTGTATGGACACAATAAGAGATGCATTAAAGCTTATAGAATTGCTCTCCTGGGGCCATCTCAATCTCAGACTATAGTGATCAGGCCAGATCAGTCTTTCCTATCCCTAGCAGGGTCCTAGTCTCATCATTACTTTTGGATCATGACAGCATTTGTCTATGATCAAGCTCTTAACTTATAGTTAAGAATTAGGCACTTTGGCCAAGCCCATCTCGATGCCAGGGTAGCACATAACTCACCGCTTGCCCTGGATCCTTCCCGTCCCTCGTCGGGACCCTGCTTTTGGGGTGCTAGGAACTGAGGGCAACTGAGGCTTAAGTGGAGAAAGCAGATGCCCAGGAGGGAATAATATTCAAAGCCAATTTAGTTCCAAGTTACAAAAACATAATATTGTCTTCTTGTGTCTATACAAAAAAGACATTTCTTTAAAGTAAATTATTCAAAAGGCATAAAGAGGAGAGAAAGGCAATGTTATAATATTCAGTGTCCCAGGAAGGTCTGACCTTACAAATTAGCAGTCAGATTAAGGGAAAGCCGTGGATTAACTGTTTTGGGGAAGAAAGCATAGAGAAGTGATTATAGCTAAACAAAGGGATGGGAGAGATTTGGGAACACCTTGATGGGTGAGACTGGGGTAAGCCTAAGCTCCCGGAAAAACCAGGACAAGCTACTCGTGGCAAGGGGGGAGAGGACAAAGTAATGTCATCCTACAATTCCACCCTTTCCTGGCTTATACGATATATGGATAGCATGATACTTTCCATGTTGATCCACCTATATGCAAATTTCATGACTTCATCTTTTCTAACAGCTGCATAGTATTCCATTGTATAGATGTACCAAAGTTTCTTTAACCAGTCATCTGTTCTCGGGCACTCGGGTTTTTTCCAGGTTCTGGTTATTATAAACAGTGCTGCGATGAACATATAAGTGCAAATGTCATTTCAACCATACTTTTTTGCTTCTCCGGGATATATTCCCAGAAGTGATATTGCTGGGTCGAATGTGAGCTCAATTTCTAATTTTTTGAGAAGAGTCCATATTGTTTTCCAAAAGGGCTGAACCAGTTGGCATTCCCACCAACAGTGTAGAAAGGTCCCTTTCTCTCCACATCCTCTCCAACAGCGGTTGCTTTTGCTCTTTTGGATGTGTGCCAGTCTCTGTGGTTTCTATTGCACTGTAGCACTGTAGCACTGTAGTCCCGTGGCTCATCAATTTGCTCGAGCGGTGTAGAAAACATCAGACAGGGGGCGCTGGGGAAGAACCCCGGCAGCTCTCCCCAGCGGTGGCCCAGGTTCAGGGGGTCGGTCCTGGGCCACTCGCTCACCCAGCCGGGGCGGCCCAGGCCATGGGGCAGATGAAAGAGGAAACGAGGACCAAGCCGGTTGATTGATCAGATGCTGTTTATTCCATTCTCTCCATGCACCTGTTCCAGTCTCTCTGAGCTCCCCATTTCTCCTCTCTCCTCTCTCTCCCCCAGCACTCTCCCTCTCTGGCTCCTCATCGCTCTATCCCAGCTCTCTGGATTCTTCTCCCTCTTCACTAGTCTCACCTCCTACTTGTCTCTCCCCACCTTGCCCTCTAGGCTACAAACAGTCTGGTAGCAAAATCAACATAAGAAAGCCCTCTCTAGTGAAACACCTCTTAAGGTGTTCTCTTTTCCTCAGTCAAAAAACTCCATCAACATCTTAATACTAGTTATTTTTGTATGGACACAGTAAGTGATACATTGAAGCTTGTAGGGCAGCTCTCCTGGTAACATCTTGCTACACACTCAGACTGGCCAGATTAATCATTCCTAACCCTACCAGGGTGCAAATCTAGTCATTACTTTTTTTGGATCATGACAGCATCTGTCTATGACCAAACTTTTAACTTAAAGTTAAGCATTAGGCACTTTGGCCAGGCCCATCTTGATGCCAGGGTAGCACATAACTCACCGCTTGCCCTGGGTCCGTCCCATCCCTCGTCTGGACCCTGCTTTTGGGGTTGCTAGAAAGTAAGGGCAGCTCAGGCTTAGGTTGAGAGAACAGATGCCGAGGAGGAAAATATTATGTAGAGTCAAATGACTCCCAGGTTACAAAAGCATAGCATTTGCTACAGTCTTCCTGTGCCCATACAAAAGGACATGGCTCTGAATAAACTATGCAAAGGACTCAAGGAGAAGAGAAAAACAATATTTACAACTCAACAGAACACAAAGAAATTAACAAATAAAAATAGAGGAATGGGAGCACTGTGATGGGAGTAACCCAATAGACCTAAACTGCCTGAGGCTATGTTATCCTACAGTGCGGGCACCAGTAACGCCTCCATTCTGAGACTTGTTGTTACTGCTTTTGGCATATCGTATACGCCATGGGTAGCTTGCCAGGCTCTACCGTGTGGGCGGGATACTCTCAGTAGCTTGCCGGGCTCTCTGAGAGGGAAGGAGGAATGGAACCAAGGTTGGCTGCGTGCAAGGCAAACGCCCTACTGGCTGTGCTATCGCTCCAGTCCTATTACTCTGAAAAATTGTCCTCCCTCCCTCCAATTCTTACTAGCAGATCCTCTGCTAATGTAAATTGTTTTAATCAATAGTAGCCTAATGAAATCACAGCACTGTGGCCTCCATTTATTTACCTAGATTTGATTAAGGATGTTGGTTTTGGGGTTTAATTATCCACTTAAGTGCTTGTTTTGTTTGTCTCTCATTGTCTCCTCACAGATTTTTAAGAGTATTTGTTCTGATGAAGTTGTCCAAGGACAAGGAAGTCGGAGGCTGATAAGCTTTTCTCTCTCAGGTATGTTTGACTCCCATTAAAGTATTGTGAAGAGAATAAAAATGCCAAGTAAGTGTCAGAAAACCTACTTCAATTTGATTCTTACCTACAGGTTACTCAGACTTTCCGTGCTCAGTTTAATCTGAGAATAAAAAATTAAAATTTACAAAATAAAATTAAAAAGATCTGTGCCATTTCCCTTGACTTCAGAAGGATATTAGAGAATTCAATAAGTAATAGTTGTGAAGCAGCAATAAGAAGAAAAGCAACTATTCTAATTTTTATCCATTGCCAAATAGTAGTAATTAAGAATTCATTAAGAAAATGTAGGGGAAAGGCTAAAGAGAGAAGTAGCTCAGTAGTCAAATAAAATTTCATAATAATAAGAAGTTGTTGAAACAAATAAAAATGAAGTGCTCAAAAAAACATTTGTGGGAAACCAATAGCATCCAAATAAAGTGTTCAGATTACTTATGTTTAGGGAATATTTGAGTAATTTAGTTACTTTTAGCATTAATAATGTAACATAGTTCTGTAATAAGCTAACAATGAGGAATACTGGTTGAAGACTCCATAGATAATTTTTGTACTTTCTTTGCAACTCTTTTTGATAAATTTTAAATACTTAAAATATTAAATATAAATTAAAATTTAGTTTCTCTGAGTAAAATACAAATTTCAGAAGCCTGTATATTTAGTTCCTCCCTCAGTGTTCTTTGTGAACACACAGTAGTCTAAAGTTCTAGGACTTCAATTTAGAGTATGAGTTAGGGATTTGAGGTTTAGAAATTAAGCATGAGTATCCTTGGCAGATAGGTCTTTTCATGTTTTAGTGGACAATTGTGTGTCTGAATGTCCACTGGTAACTGACTATATCAAAGTTCCAGGATACAAAGTAGTATATGTAAAATGTGTACTGCTTTTCCATATACATTCGATGATCAGTGGAATTTGAAAATTAATACACATCATCATTCATATTAGTAAACCAAAGTTAAAATTGTTACATATAAATCTAACAAAATAATTATAAGATATATTTGAGGAAATCTATAAAAATTTGATGAGTAAAATCAAAGAACTAAAAACTGAAGAGGGTGCATATTAATTGACAGGAAGATTCATTGACAGATTTGGTCTATAAAATCAATACAATACAAATAAGAGCTCTTGAAGATTGTTTTATGAGTATAGACAAACTCATTCTAAATTAAATGTGTCATAGTAGTCACAAGAATATAAGAGGAAAAGATCAGTGTTGGAGGTATGGAATTACCCAACTTCGAGACTTACTTTAAAACTACTGTAATCAAGGCAAGAGTGATAGTACAGTGTACAGGGCACTTGTCTTGCATGCGGCCAAGCTGGATTCAATCCCTGGCACCCCATATGGTCCTTTGAGCACCGCCAAAATGATCCCTGAGTGCAGAGTCAGGAGGAAACCCTGAGCATTGCCAGATATGACCCCCAAACAAACAAACAAAAAATAGTGAACAACAGTAATCAAGATTGTGTAGTATTGGTTTAAAAGAATAGACAAGTAATATCAATAATTTCTACATAAATCAATTGTTCTTTGACAGAGGAGAAAAGACAATATAATGTAGTAAAATTTGTCTATTCATTGATACGGAAATTATAGGATATCAGCATGCAAAAAAAAGTCAACCTAGACACAGGCCTTACAACTGCCATGAAAATTAATTCAAAATTAATCATATACATCAGTGTAAAATAAAAATTATAGAATTCTTTAAAATAATATAGGAAAGAACCAAAATGATACTGGGGAGTGTGATACCTTTTGAGGTATAAAACAAACTCATGTTTCGTGAAAGAAGTAATTGATTAGGTTAGCTCCATTAAAATGAAAAACTTTGCATTTTTAAGTTTCACATATAAAAAAAATCATTCTCTATATGTCCCTTTCACTCAGTATGATATCCTATGGTTTCATTCTTGTTGCTGCAAGTTGCTTGATTTTTTTCTTCTGCAAAACTGCATAGTATTCCATTGTGTATATACATAAATACACCACAACTTCTTGATCATTTTATCTGTAATTGGGCATTTGGGTTATTTCCATATTTAGATGTGCATATATCCTTTAGATTAATGTTTCTGTGTTTTTGGAATATATGCCAAGAAGTCATATTGCTGAATCATATGGGAGATCTATTCTTATTTTTCCAGAACTCTCTGTATTGTTCTTATGTTTGTCTGTATGGAAACACAGGGGTTGAACCAGATGACATTCCCACCAACAATGGATAAAGGTTCTTTTTATCATCACAACCTGTCAACACTATTTCCAGACTTTTTGATATGTGCTGTTCTTACAGGCATGAGACAACATCTACACAGTTGAGTTGGGCGAGGGAGTGGTACGAGAGAAGGAAGTTGGACTTCTTGGGGGAAGGAGATGAAAACACTGGTGATGGGTGTGGTGAGGAAATTATGTGTATGAGAAACCACTATTAATAGTATTGTAAACTTTAGAATATTAATGAAAATAAAATTAATTTAAAATTTTGAAACTTTGTTGTCATTGTTCAGGGGGTGTCACTGGCCTGCAGTGACCTGAGGGTCCCCTGGTGCATTCAGGGCTGTTCACTATTCCCCCGGCCGGCTGACCATGGATGAAGGAACAAGGGCCACTGGTTGGTAATCAGTGGCCTTTTTTTCAAGTCTCACAGCATTAGTTATAGAAAAGTCTTGAAGGGTTAGGGTAGCAATTACACATAAGTGTGGTGTATTGCTTTCTCCTTTCCTTAGCTAGTAATCCATTTAAACAATCACCTTAAATGTACTCCTTAATATTTCTAGTCATTTTGTATGGACACAGTAAGCGATGTATTAAGCTTAAAGTTTGGCTCTTCCTGGGGACATCTCGCTATATATCCCAGACTACAGTCCTCAGGCCAGGTTAGTCTTTCTAACCTCAGCAGGGTCCTTATTCAGTCACTTCTTTTTTGGGGGATTATGTCAGTTTGTTCCATGAATGTCCTCTTAACTTATTATGTCAAGTGGCCAGAGATCTCTGTAGAACCTCCAAATGTTAAGTGGTCACAAGCCTGAGCTCAGCCACCAACTGAGACAAAGAGACAGGACAGATATTTCAAAGTTTTATTCACACACCAAACACACTCATAACAGACTCAGAGCTGAGGACACTCATACAAGGGACTCAGCACTGAGGGTTCACAAACTGGGACTGTTCTCTGGGCTTGGAACTCTAAGCACTGGAGACTCAGCGCTGAGAGTTCTCAACCCTCAGAGACCTGAAACTCTAATTGTCCTCAGGGAGAGGTTTTTAAGCCCTATGCCCTCCTACCTGCTTGTCTGGGGACCCCCTGCCAGGTGCATTCTGCTGGCCTTGAGCAAGCCACAGAGGTATAGGAGCAAAACAGAGCAGTTAACATAACTTGTTACACTTACTGGAATCACCCTTGTTATTTGGGGTCAGATGCCATGCTCTTGGGGCCTGGCATGCTTTTCTTATGAGGTTGTAGAGTCATGATCTCGAGGTACAAAATGGAGTCCGGCTCCAAATGGAGTTGCTGTGTTCCTGCTTCTTTCAGTTATACTTCAGGCACTTAGCCTGGCCCATTTTGATGCCAGGGTAGCTTATGGCATGCCCTGGGTCCATTTTTTGTCCCTCACAGCCATCCCCCTGCTTGGGGGGTGTTAGGAAATTGGGGCAACTGAGGCTTAAGTCAAGTAAATATGACTGATGCCCAGGAGTAAATATTATTCTGACTCAGTTAACTCCCAAGTTACAGAAGCATAGCATTAACTGTCTTCCTGTGTCTATACAAAAGGACACTGCTTTAAATAAACTATGCAAAGGACATAACAGAAAGAGAAAAGCAGCATTTCGCTTACAAATACAAAACCCAGACCCCTTAGAAGAATTTGACCTTCAAGTTACAGGATCTGATTTGGGGATATAAGTGACTAACAGATAGGGAAAGAAGAGCACAAAGAAGAGGTTAAAGATAAACCCAGAGGATTAGGAGTGCCTCATGGAATTGGGTGTGCCTCAGGAGCACTGTGATGGGTGTAGCTCAATAAACCTATGCTCCCTGCGGGTTTGTCCTCCATAAGAACAAACCAATGCTGCTTCTTAAAATACTTATAATTGTAATCCAACAGCTATAAGGAAAGATGAAATGTTTCCATTTCTTATAACTTGATGGAACTGGAGGGTACCATATTAGGCAAAGTATATCAGAGGGAGAAGGACAAATACTGGATAATTGCTCTCATGTATGATATAAAAAGAAGTAAAACAAGGAAATAGTGTTAAGTCATGGCACTTTCTTTACCTTAGCTTATAAAGAGGTAAGTGGAGTAACCTAAGCACATTGGTGAAGGGTCTTGAACAATTTGGGTAGCGGTAAGGGGTTGTAGACTGTGGGAATGTACAGTGGTAACTATACTTTCAGACCATAAACATTGACACTGTTATAAACTTTGTTACTTAAGTACAATAATAATTTTAAAGAGACATCTTTTGAAGGATTATTATCTGGAATATATGCAAATTCTTAAATTTCTACAACATGGAAACAAATAATCTAAGTGAAAAATTAGACAAATACCTTAGTATAACTTCACCAAAGATTTACAAATGGCAAATAAAGATACACTAGGAAAATAAAAATTAAGATAAGAGGTAGTGATAGTGTCCACCTTTGTCTTGTGCCTGATCTCAAAGAAAAGGCATTGAGTTTTCCACCATTGACTATGATATTCACAGTGGATTTGTTGTAGATGCCATTACTATCTTGAGGTATGTTCCTTCTATTTTTATTTTTGAGGGTATCTGTATCATACAGAAGTGTTGGATCTTGTCAGAAACCTCTGTGCATCAATTAATATGACCATATGGTTTTTATCTTTATTTTTGTTGATATGATTTATTAATTAATTTGTGTATATTGAACCATCCTATATCTCTGAAATGAGTCCACCTTGATCATGGTGCATATTTTTTGATATATTGCTGAATTCAGTAATCTTAACATTTGTTGAGGAATTTTGCATCTATGTTAATTGGAATATTAATCTGTAATTTTCTTTTTTAGTAGCATATCTATTGTAGGTATCAGTGTAATATTTGCTTCATAAAAGCTGTATGGGAGATTCCTTTACCCTAAATATTTTGCCTGAGCTTGAGGAGTAGGCCATTATGTCTGACATTTTAGAACAAATCTCTTGTGAATACATCTGGATCTGCTTCTGTTCTTGGAAATATTTTTAATTAGTTTCAATTTCTTTAGTCAATGTTGGTCTATTCATGTTTTCTGTTTCCTCTTGGTTCAGTCTTGGGAGTTTGTATTATTGTAAGAACTCATCAATTTCTTTAATTTCTCAACCTTGGTAGCAAACAATTGTTCACAGTGACCTCATGATTTTTTGTATTTCCGAGGTGTCTGTTTTGATTTCTCCCCTGTAATTTCTGATCCTATTTAGTTTTTTCGTCTTCTTTTTTTTTTTTAGTGTTCTTCTTTTTTAAAGTTTGTCAATCTTGCTTACACTTCCAAAGAGTCAACTACTGACTTTACTGACCCTTCATACTGTTTTCTTGTTTCCTATATTGTTTATTTCTGCTTTAATTTTCATTATAGCCTACCTTCTCTTGCTTTGGGATTTATTTGTTGTTCTTTATTCTAGTTATTCTAGCTGACTGGTTAGCTTGTTGATTTGAGCCCTTTCTTCCTGGTTTGCCCTTAAGTAGTTATAAATTTCCCTCTCAGTGCTACTTTTGCTATATCCAATAGATTCTGGTAGTTGGTATCTTCATTCTCATTTGTTTACAGTAACCTTTTGTTTCTTTTAAAAAATTTTTCTCTTTGACCCAATTGTTATTTAGTGGTAGCACTGTAGCACTGTTGTCCCGTTGTTCATCGATTTGCTCAAGTGGGCACCAGTAACATCATATATATGACTATATATATAATATATATTATATATAAAATCAATATATATATATTGATTCACTGTGAGATATAGTTACAAGCTTTCATGTCTGAGTTACAATCACACAATGATCAAACACCCATCCTTCCATCAGTGCACATTCCCCACCACCAGTATCCCCAGTATATCCATCCCCACCTTTCTCACCTTCCCACTGCCTCCATGTCAGACAATATTTCCCATACTCTCTACTTTTGGGCATTATGGTTTGCAATGCAGATACTGAGAGGTTATCACGTTTGGTCCTTTACCTACTTTCAGCACACATCTCTCATTCCGACTGATTCCTCCAACCAACATTTTCTTAGTTATCCCTTCTCTATGAGGGACGGTGTAAAAATTATTTTTTAATTTGCAATTATTTATTGTTTTGCCACTTTCTTTTTATTGTTGATTTCTGTCACTGTCACTGTCATCCTGTTGCTCAGCAATTTATTCGAGAGGGCACCAGTAATGTCTCTCATTGAGAGACTTATTGTTACTGTTTTTGGCATATCCAATATGCACAGGTAGCTTGCCAGGTTCTGCCGCGTGGGCTCCATACTCTCGGTAGCTTGCCGGGCTCTCCGAGAGGGGCTGAGGAATCGAACTCGGGTCGGCCACGTGAAAGGCGAATGCCCTACCACTGTGCTATCGCTCCAACAATGAGTCTTCAATATTGAGTCTGAGAAAATACTTGATAGGATCTCTACTTTTGTGATTTTTGTGAATTTTCAAGTTGTGTCCCAGCATGTGATTTATCCTAGAGAATGTCCCATGTGCATAGAGTAGAATATGTATTTAGTTTTGGGGGATAGTGGGTCCTAAATATATCTATTAGATCCAGATCTTCCTGTTCGTAATTTAGATTTTGCTTCTTAGCTAATGTTTTTCCTTGCACTTCTGTCCAATGAGGAGGGTGGAGTATTGAATCTCCCACTACCATGCGCTGCCATCAGTGTGTTTCTCAGTTCTTTTATTAGTTGCTTTATGAACGTTTATGAACCTTCATATGTTGATAAGAATTAAGTCCTTGTGATCTGTTTTTTCCTTGATCAGTCTGTAATGTCCTTCAATATCTTTTATTTGTTTTCCAACACAAATCCCACCAGCAGTGTGTGTGATCTTCCCTCCACCAATGTTCCCAGTTCCCCACTCACTCCCAAGCCTGCCCCCTTAGCAGGCAGAAAATAATTTACTTTATATTGCTGTTATAACAAAATGGAAAATAAAATTATTAAAAATATTTTACCGAAAGAAAATTTTTGAAATTTTTATATCTTAGAGTGGTGTTATTGAAGACATTGTCTGAGGATTTACGAGCTGGTTGGTCTTGGTTGAGCCCTCTGTGTTCTTATCTTTACTTATTGGGCTTACTGGGCCTCTACAGAACTTTTTCATCAAATTTGTTGTCCTTCTCTGGGCTATCAGTACTGTGAAATTTGGAGGTAAAATGAAGTCATATATGTGGCCACATGCTCCTGGAGCTATAGATCTGGGAAAATTCAGTGGCTAGGCATTTCCTCGAGATTAATATTTATTTTAAAGGCTATTTAGTCTGAAATAAGTATAGTTGTCCCTGTTTTTTTTTTCTCTCTATGCCATTAGCCTGTATAATTACCTTTCACCCATTGACTTTGAGCCTGTGTTTATCATGGGAGTTTAAATATGTCACTTATAAAGAATAAAAGGGTATTATTTCCTGATCCATCTTGCTACTCTGTATCATTTTATGGGGGAGTTCAGATCATTGACATTTAGGGAAGTTATTGATATGAAGGTTTTGCTGCCATATTTACATGTAATGTTGGTTTGTTCTATTCATTATTGCCTTTTTAAAAATCTGTCTTTCTGTTTCTCCCTATATTTCTTCCCCCAATATCATAATTTAGTTTCAACCAAAATGATCAATTTATTCTTAAAACTTTGCCCTCTCTTGGGGGTCAAAGCAATAGTACAGTGGGTAGGACGTTTGTCTTGCACAAGGCCGACCTGAGTTCAATCCCCTGCATCCCATATAGTCCCCCAAGCACCACCAGGAGTAATTCCTGAGTGCAGAGCCAGGAGTAACCCCTGAGCATCACTTGGTGTGTCCCCAAAAGCATAAATAAATAAATAAATAAAAACCAACTTTGCCCTCTCTAAGAATGTGTTTTCTCAAAACTTTTCTTGATATATACTATCCTTTATTTAGGTTAGGCTTTCCTTTTTCCCCTTCCATGGTTTATGTTTAACTTTGTTCTTTAACTCTCTCACTTCCTCTTTATTTCTCATAATTTTATCTTTTTTCATTTAGTAAAGATCATATTTATTGTGAAGCCTTAGTTTTTGATATTCTTATGTCTATAATTTATAGAATAATTTTTACCTAGAACTATCAAATTTCCTCCCTTAGGTTCCATGTAGTTCTCCTGAGGTGGCACTCAACTTCTTACACTATCTTCATCTGTATTAGGGACAGTGATAATCCATTTCAGTAAGGGATCAATGGTCCTCAGCTGATTTTCATAGTGATCACTAAGTCAGTTGTATTGATTAATTATAAGAATAGTAACCTCAAGTTATTTACTACATACCATCAAGAGTTATATTCAAATAAGGTGGAAAAAATATTTTTCCAGGTTTTGATGGACTTCTGTGAGTCAGGCCTGATGTGATCTTTAATTACAGTAAAACACATTTAATTGAATAAATCCTTTGTTTTATAGATTTCCAAGCTATGGGACTAAAGAAGGGGATGTTTTTCAACCCAGACCCTTACTTGAAGATTTCCATTCAGCCTGGGAAGCACAGCATCTTCCCTGCCCTCCCTCACCACGGGCAGGAGAGGAGATCAAAGATCATAGGCAACACTGTGAACCCCATTTGGCAGGCTGAGGTGAGTTCTGTGAACCTTGAGGAGAATCATACATGACAAAGTGAAATCATGACCATGAAGCAACTTATTCATGACCCTGGGGTTTTTTTTTACCTTTTTTTTTTTAAACTTAGGTTTTATGGTTCTATTAGTCTTTAAAGGAAGCCATATTCTGCATGGTTTGCACTCAGAGATCTTGACCTAGTCCCTCAAGGAGACAATAAGAAGTCATTCATTGCAGCTACAGAGAAAGCATATAGGTTCTTTATCTGATACAGAAGCTGTGCCTCAATGAAGGGTAGCTCTTATTTTTGTAGGAAAAGGAAATAAGGCATTTTAATCTAAGTGCTCTCACATTCTAGTCAAATGTTATGATCTGTAAGCAAAAGAGCTTGGTTGTGAATGTATTTTTCTGGATCAGTTCTAGAAATTCTAAAACTGTTTTGCTTCCAGGTTATAGAAATCAATAAATGCTAGAATATCTCCGGAATGTGGGGGCCAGGCTGATTGAGTACAGAGTGTGAGACATTTGCCTTGCTTGTGACCATCTAGGTTCAATCCCCAGCACCCATATGTTTATTGAGCCCTGCCAGTGATCCCTGAGCACAGAGTGAGGAGTAAAACAAAACTGCCGGGTGTGCTTCCCCCAAAAGAGAGTATCCCTAGAGGTTATATTTTGTTTCACTTAAGTAGATTTGATGCCAAATTGTTCCCATGTTCATGGTTTTCACAGCACTAGACAAACCTTTCTAGAATATCAAATAGTTGAGGTTTGTTTGTTTGTTTGTTTGTTTTGACTAACAAAGGCCCTTTGCCAGTCCTAAATGTGTCTCAAGCTTCAGGCAGAAACTAGAAGTTTCCTTAACAAAACCATGAGTTAGGTTCAGACTTTGAACAGTACTCTCATCAAGAACAGAACGTTGTCATAATCTATACTTTTGGCTTAAGGATTGATTAAATCCTTATTTTATGCTTAAATTTGATAATATAATCTATTAACTGTGGGAATTTGAGAGAATGGGGGTTTTTGGTGTAACAATGGCCACACTATCACATATGATTAAAAATGTAGATAAATGTTGTCATAAATCTTGGTTTAAATCCCGGCTTTTCTATTTATGAGTTCTGTAACTTTGACAAATCAGTTATCCTCAATCTGAGCTTCAGATTATCACTTCAGATATTTGGATGGAAATGTGCCACTCAGAGATTAGTAACTCACTGTGGGCGGGGATTATGCCTCTATTCCTCAAAGTAGATTATCTCTGACGTTGAACTTTCGAGTATTCTTGACATAAAAGTGTCGGGAGACAGTCTTTTCATTGTCTCTTAAATTGTACCAGCTGCTTACTCGAATTAATTAAACCTTATTCAAACTTTCCAAAAGGGCCAGATTAGCGCTTTTAAATGTACATAAGGGAAATTAGGTTTTATTTAAACTCACTATTTTAGTTATTCCCTGATTCAAAAGTGTTGGTCGTGCATTTAGTGTGGGATAATTAATCTTAAAATGTTTGTTCTTTAATTCCATTTTTAAGTCAATTATTTATAGACTCATCATTGTATTCCTAAAAATAATGAAGATGTCAAGGAAATTTATAATGTATGGGGAAATGAGATGTCTCTTCTGAATAAATTTCGAGCAACTTGTTCTAATAAATTCAGTCACAAAGATATTATAAATTTCAAAAAGCATTTTTAAAATCCAGTTTTACCAGAATTAGTTGGATAAAATGTAAACAAGGGTATACTCCACGTTTTTAAGTGATTTCTAAATATTTGATTTTTATTATGCTTTGGAAATATCCTGGAAAACTCTCATGAATCTGATACTCATTTTTTTTTGTCTTTTTGGGTCACACCCAGAAATTCTCAGGACTTACTCCTGGCTCTGCAGTCAGAAATTATTCCTGGGATTGCTTGGGGGCCATATGGGATGCTGGAGATCGAACCTGGGTTGGCCGTGTGCAAGGCAAACGCCCTACTTGCTGGACTATCACTCCAGCCCCGAATGTTATTCCCTTGAACTCCTCCATTCTCTCTACTGTGTTGATTAAAGATAATGTTTAATACATATTTATGAAAAGATTAAGATTGATAATAACTTATCAAGTTAGTAAAGTTAAATAGTTGTTTTATTCAAGCTGTGAATTGGAAAACTGTATTGTGAGCACCTTAATTAGACTACATGCCTGGCACCCAAATGTGAAATCCATAGATCCTTTTCTGAGTGTAAAATCTTCTGTGACCTGGCATTGCTCACATCTGTGTGAGTTTGGAATCATTTGACTCTAATCTAGAGGAAGACTTGCCTGCTATCTCTGAAAAACAACTCCGAATGAAGGTAGTCCTCAAGGCAGCTTGTAAGTACTGTCACTGTAAACACAAGTGCAGGATCTTCCCACTGCACAAACCTTAACAGAATACTTGCATCTTCTGCATCTTCTTGTTATAAAGTCTGAGAATGTCACTAGAGGGCAACAAAAGTTGAAGGGCCCCCCCAACAACATCAGATCTCTGTAATCTGCCTGAAAATGCCTTTAGGAAAACTCATATTGATGCTTAGTGATCTGAAAATAACATTGGAACAAATAATAAACTTGAAGAGAGCCTAATTGCAAAGATAAAAGAAATTGTTAAAATAGAAATTAAAAGCCTAAACAACATAGTTGTAAGCCTCAGAGCAATATTGATAAAGCTGAAACGAGAATTGATACACTCAAAGACACAGTTAAAAAGAAACTCCAGTAGGAAGGAGAAAGTATGAAAAGGAAAGAGAAAAACTTTAAGAGAATAATAAGAAATATATTGACAACATCATGATTACAGGAATTCAAGAAGGAAAATAAAAAACTTCTTAGGTGAAGTGAAAAACTCACTGGAAGTCCTCAGCAGCAGAGTAACAGCTGTTGAGGACAGAATCAGTGAGCTCGAGGGGTAAAGAGAATCTCCAGGTAACAGCAGAAGGTAGTGGAGGGTGCGGAGGGAATCTCAAAATAAATGAGCAGATAACAGAAGAGATTTGGAATGAATTTAAGAGAAACATAAGAATCATTGGGTTCCAGGGGCTGGAGTGATAGCACAGCAGGTAGGGCAGTTGCCGTGCATGCGGCCGACCTGGGTTCGAATCCCAGCATCCCATATGGTCCCCTGAGCACCACCAGGAGTAATTCCTGAGTGCAGAGCCAGGAGTAACCCCTGTGCATCGCCGGGTGTGACCCAAAAAGGAAAAAAAAAAAGAATCATTGGGTTTCATAGATACAGGAAGACAATCCTGATGAAGCATTATTTAGTTTCTCTTTCATTTTTAACTTCGTTAGCAATCCTGGTCTATATTTTTTCTTCAAGTTCATCTATATGGGTTTCTCCTTGAGACTCTGCTACTATGGCTTGCTAGTGTGTTCTTTAGCTCCTTCAATTCCATTCATATGGAATATTTCATTCTCAAAAAAAGTCCTTTGAGTTGGCTGAATTTCTCATCTAGTGATTGCTTAATTTTGCAGGCAAGTGCTTGCTTAATTTCTGTTGCCAGTGCAGTGAGAGTTGATTTTTGGTCCACATTGCCCAGTCTCAAGAGTTTTGATTGGCTTGGGAACTTGTCTGTTTTTCTATCCATATCTGCAACTGCAACTGCAACTGAGTTCCTTAGTTTCCCCACTGTTCTTCGAGTTCTGTGCATGTTAATGGTGGAGGGTTTGATTTCCAGTTACTTGAAAACTGATCTGTTGGGTTATTTATACCAGACGGCTACTAATACTATATCAATACTATAGCATGCAGTGTTGTTTGAATATAACACAAAATTGTCAGCTAGTTACTTGGTTAATTGAGATTAAAGGTTGTGTATTTATTTTTTAATTTAATTTTTGGGTCACACCCAGCGATGCTCAGGGGGTACTTCTGGCTCTGCATTCAGGAATTACTCCTGGCGGTGCTTGGCAGACTGTATGGGATGCTGGGAATTGAACCCAGGTCAGCCGCATGCAAGGCAAATGCCCTACCCACTGTACTATCACTCCGGCCCCCGGAGCGTAGGCTTATTGAGCTACTCCCACAACAGTGTCCCTGAGGCACACCCAGTTTCATCAGGCACTAATAATCCTACATTGCTTTTCTCTTTCCTTTATGTTGTTTGTATGGTTTAGCAATTTACTTTTTGTATAGACACAGGAAGACAGTTGATGCTATGCTTTTGTAACATGGGAGTTAATTGACTCATAAATAAGATTTACTCCTGGAATCCATCATATTACCTGATGTAAGCCTCAGTTGCTTTTACTTCCTAAGACTCCTAAAAGGAGGTTCCAACGAAGGGACTGGATGGACCCGGGGCAAGCAGTAAGCTACCCTGGCATTGGAAAGGGACAAGCTAAGTGCCACAAGAAGTATAAGTTAAGAGCATGGTCATGGAACAAATTCTGTCACGACCCAAAAGTTATAACTAAATAAGGACTTTGTTGGGGTTAGGAAAGACTAACCTAGCCTGAGGACTATAATCTGGGTTATATAGTGAGATGTCTCCAGGAAGAACCAAACTTTAAGCTTAATGTGTCTCTTATATGTTCATACAAAATGACTAGAAATATTGACCTTTAAGGGATTGTATGTCTAGGTACAGGGAAAGAAAATGCAGCAATATGGGAAGATGCTATCATTGACAACATCGACAAGGAATATGATTGACTGGTTCAGCACCTCTGAATAAAGGAATAAGCTAGCCATTTATTGAACAATTTATGAACCCCTCCAATGGCTTCCTGACTTCAGACATGTTAACCATTGTTTACATTAAGTACATGAAGGACCGTTAATAAGTACATCAAGATTTAACAGGTACATAACATGAGCTAAATGAAACAGCCATGCAAAAGTGCTTGAGAAAATCCAGGAAGACTAGGGATTTAACTAATTTTCTTTCCCTGTAACCTAGACATACAATCCCTTAAAGATCAATGGTTGAATTAAGGGGTTTCTTCTTAGATAATAAAAAGTATTCAACAGGCTGTACAATCTCATAGCCTGCATACTTTTTTCCTAAGAGGTGCCTTTCAGTCTTTAACAGACTAACATGATCTCTACAATTATGATTAGAATATTCTTATGAAAATTATATTGATACCCTCTCAGTATGTAGTTTATACTTTAGAATTAGGAGAAATCTGCACTTGACAAGTTGTTCAATACCCAAACAGATGTGCAGATTACCTATGGTCACCTCACTGGGACAGGATAATGGAAGTAACTGCAGGAAGGCCACTCTGCTGGAGGTGGTTTGTACCCACCTCCAGCAGAGTGGCCTATTTGGGCAGTATAATTCCCTAAGTTGCCATTTGAGAAGAGTTTAACTTCATTTGGTTAGGCAGGACCTGCATAGCCTTACGCAGACTTTATCAACAAGTTACAGGTGGCTGTCCATACATAGGAGAGAATCAGGAGGCTGCTGATGCATTAATTTTATTATTGGCTATAGAAAATACTAATGAAAGTTGTAGAGCCATTTTCAGAGGAATCCACCCCCACGGAGGACACAGGGGATGTTATGGGGACAATGTCCAATTGTTTGTAAAAACGCGGGAAGTGAAAATCACAAGACCTGGTTGGCTGGCAGTAGTGATACAAGGGAGTGGTACATAGGAATGCTTTAATTGTGGAAAAACTGGCCATTGGGAATCAGAATGCAGGTCTGGACCCTTACATAAAAAAATCAGGGAATCACCAGGAATATGCCTGAGATGTAGAAAAGGAGTACACTCAAATCAATGCTGATCCAAGTATGATAGAGATGGAAATTCCTAGCCTATTCAGGAAATGGGGTGAATGACCTTCTTCCCCAGGCCCTGAAACAAAAGAGGGAGGACTAGGCAATGCCACTGCAGTATTTGGATTACTAAGGTCTGCCCCCAAAAGGTTGGCTATTATCTCTAGTACTTTTCATTCTCAAGCACTTTTATGGTTGGGTTTACCACATTATTTGCTGCAGTCCAATGACACTCAACATCAAGTCATATCTTCATCGTCTTCTGCAGCCATTTTACCTTCCTCTTGGATTTGCCCATTTATTGGGGAAAAAAGTCATTTTTTCCCCTTAAGAATTTTTTTTTATTTTATAAAATAGTTTACAATATTTGATTACATTTAATATTCAAACACTAATCCCACCACCATTACACTTTTCCACCACCATATTTTGGATGTTTCCATCCTGAACTCCAACCCCTGACCCAAAGTAGAACTGAAATAATATATTTTGTATTGTTTGTTATGAAAAACCGCTGAAAATACTACAATAAAGTATCCTTAGGGGAAAGAGTGTGGAGTTTGTTGTATTTCACTGAGGGGCCATGAAGCCCTTCTATGAGATCGGTCGACCTCCACTACCCAACTGCTGAAACGCTCCAGGCCACTTTCCAGACACTCAGGCCAAGCCTCACGCATGAGTGAAGTCCCACAGAACCAGGTAATATGAAATTTTGTGACCTTGGACTCTAGGCTCAATGGGACCCGGAAACAGAGATCCTCTGCCTGCTTCCACCAATCTCCGATGACCCAGGGGTCACAACCATAAGACTCACCCTGTCGGCGCCAGATAAATTTCTCATTGGCTGACCTCCACTACCCAACTGCTGCCTCACTCCAGGGCACTTTCTGGACTGCACGGCCGCACAACACGTCATAAACACTTCCTACCCATTTTCCATCATTACCACACCATATTTGATGGGGTTCTAATATGGTGTGAACCCACAGAGAATGGCACACATCCAAAAGAGCAAAAGCAACCGCTGTTGGAGAGGATGTGGAGAAAATGGAACCCTTCTACACTGCTGGTGGGAATGCCGACTGGTCCAGCCCCTTTGGAAAACAACATGGACGATTCTCAAAAAATTAGAAATTGAGCTTCCATTTGATCCAGCAATACCACTTCTGGGAATATATCCTGGAGAAACAAAAAAGTATAGTCGAAATGACATCTGCCCTTATATGTTCATCGTGGTACTGTTTACAATAGCCAGAATCTGGAAAACACCTGAGTGCCCGAGAACAGATGACTGGTTAAAGAAACTTTGGTACATCTATACAATGGAATACTATGCAGCTGTTAGAAAAGATGAAGTCATGAACTTTGCATATAAGTGGATCAACATGGAAAGTATCATGCTAAGTGAAATGAGCCAGAAAGAGAGGGACAGGCATAGAAAGATTGCACTCATCTGTGGAATATAAAATAACAAGTAGGAGACTTACACCCAAGAATAGTAGTATATAATGCCAGGAGGTTGGCTCCATAGCTTGGAAGCGGGCCTCACATGTTGGTGGAAAGTCATCCCAGATAGAGAAGGGAACACCAAGTAAAATGTGATTGGAGATCCTGCACAGGGAGGGAGATGCATGCTGAAAGTAGACTAGAGACTGAACACGATGGTCACTCAATGCCCCTGTTGCAAACCACAACACCCAAAAGGAGAGAGAGAGAACAAATTGGAATGCCCTGCCACAGAGGCGAGATGGGGTGGGGGGAATGGAATGGGGGTGGGTGGGAGGGATACTGGCTTCATTGGTGGTGGAGAATGGACACTGGTGGAGGGATGGACTCTCAAACATTGCATGGGGGAAAAACAAGCACGAAAAGGTGTGAATCTGTAACTGTACCCTCACTGTGATTCACTAAAAAAAAAAAGAAATAAAAAAAAAGAAAAAACAAATATGGTGTGAACCATCGGAACACCTATAACGGCGATTAGAGACTGCCTTAAAAGCCTCCATCCCTCTCGAAGAGTCTGGCTACCGAGAGTATCCTGCCTGCACGGCAGAGTCTTGCAAGCTTCCTGTGGCGTATTCGATATGCTAGTAGCAATAACAATAATAGACCTCATTCCCCTGACCTTGGAAGAGCCCCCAATACAGCAAATTTAAGAAGGTTGAACAAGGAGAGGCTGATAAAATCTTAGGGCCAAACTAGGCTGCCAAAACAAAGAAGGACTAAAATGACTGTTTGCACTTTTAATGCACGTATACGGGCATCGGAAGCATCCATTGAGGACCAGATGGTGCAAGCGCAGAAGACCAAGTATGGCATCATTGGATTGACCGAGACAAGAAGGCATCAAACACATCACGCCATTTTCGACACTGGAGAAAAACTGTTCCTCGGAACATGCGACAGTAGAGGTGTCGGTGGTGTCGGTGTCCTTGTCAACATGAACTTGGCCATGAGCATTGATTCGTTTGAATGACTAATAACCCAAATCAGACGCGTACATTTGAATAGATGTGGCTCATTGCTGGCAGTTTCTATCTTCGTAGTCCACACACTAACATCCAACTACGACGAAGAAGAAATTTAGAAGTTCTACATGGAGCTGAAGAAGTTGTCTAAAGAAGACCACACCTTCTACAAGGTCATTGTTGGTGATTTTAATGCCGAGATAGGACCTAGAAGGTCACCCAAAGTACTCCACATCAGGACCCATGGCCTAGAATGGAATGAACAGGGTGAGAGACTGAGTTCATCATGTTGACCAAGACCATCCAGGGTAACTCACAGTTCCAGAAGGCCTAATCTAAAGGTTGGACATGGGAGTCTCCCGGTGGACAGTTCCACAACGAAATTGACCACATCATATTTAATCAACGGTTTTGCCTGGCTGATGTCGCTGTTGTCCCAAAATTCCAAACGGGATTAGACCACTGTCTCCTTCATGCAAAATTCTCCTTCACAGAGTGGGGAGAAAGGCTGCAAAGTTCAAGAAGAGAACTCCCAGAACGACCACCAACTGGGAGCTCTTTGACACTATTGCAGCTATATGGGAAGATGCCATAATTGACAACATCTACGAGGAATACAACCTCCATGATTGTGCGAGGAATGCAGAGAGAGAGAAAGACACAAAAAGTCACCTGTCTTCGGAAACTCTCATTTGCCAACATGGTCTGGCACGAGCCTCAGGCAATCACAAGGTAATGTCTGGGCTTGCAACACTGTGCAGAGAAGTGATAAAGGAAGACCTCAAAGAGAGAAGAACAGCAGTGTTGGCCGATGGGGCAGAAGCTGGGAAAAGTATTCGCAACATACGTCTGTCCTTCGCCAACTATAAGACCAAGATGGCTGCCCTCCTACATCCTGGTGGATCTGCCAGGCAATGGAAAAAGGTTATCCACAACTTCTACTCAGATCTCTTCGATGGCCATGGCCACCTACCCACATACCAAATTCTGCAGGATGGATATGTTGTTCCCAGTATTCTCCTTTCCAAAATCCGACATGCCATTTCGTCGGTAAAGAGCGTATAGCACCCGGTCCAGACAAGGTCAGACTCAAACACCTGAAGAATCTGCTGCCAGTACTCGTCAATACACTGGCTCAGCTCTTCACACGCTACTTGTCTGAATGCTAGGTTCCATCCCAGTGGAAGACCAGCAGGACTGTCCTGTTGTACAAGAAGGGAGACATGCACGACATTGGCAACTATTGCCAGATCTGCCTGTTGTCCGCTGTCTACAAGTTATTCAAGTAATCCTGAGTAGGATTGGCAGAACACTAGATGAAGGACAACCATGTGAGCAAGCCGGGTTTCAAAAAGGATTCAGCATGATTGACCATATCCACATGGTGACCAAGCTCATTGAGGTTTCATGAGAGTTCAGGATGCCGCTCTGTCTAACTTCATTGATTTAAAGGCCTTTAATTCTGTTGAGACTGAAGCAGTCATCGAAGCCTTAGACAAATAGGTGTTCAAACTCAGTACATCAGGATTCTCCACGAACTGTGTTACAGATTTACCACCAGGATCTCACCATTCTACAAAGAAGTGATCATTGACTTAAAGGGAGGGGTTTGGCAGGGCCACACCATTTCACTTAAACTCTTCAGTGCCACCCTCGAGAACATCATGCGATGACTGGAATGGGAAGGAATGGAAGTGAAGATAGATAGTTGGCAACTACACCACCTCCACTTTGCTGATGACATCGTTCTAATAACACCAAATATCAGCCAAGTGGCACAAATGCTGACCAGCTTCGACCATGATTGTGGAAAGGTTGGATTGCAGTGAATCTCACGAAGACAATGTTCATGAGAAACGGACTAGTTCCTGATGTTCCATTTGCCCTCAACAGAACAAACATCTCCGAATGCAGCAGTTATGTGTACCTAGGTCGAGAACTCAACATGACAAATCACCTGGCACCTGAACTGCGCAGGAGGACAGTGGCGTGGAATGCCTTCAAGAGCATCGAAGAAGTGGTTAAGAGGATGAAGAACCTCTGGTTCCAGGCACATCTCTTCGACTCCACCATTCTTCCCTGCACTAACATATGCCTCAGAGACCTGGGCCCTATGCAAACAGGATGAGAACGCTATTTGGGTCTCCCAAAGAGGAATTGAAAGAGCTATGCTAGGAGTATCACGTTTCACTTTAGTGAGAGAAAGAATCCAGAGTTCTGACTTCTGTCGACGATCAAGAATCAGGGAGCTGTCTCATTTGCCAAGGCATAGAAAATCAGATGGGCTGGACACGTAATGCGATTCAGAGATGACCGCTGGACTAGAGCTGTTATCCACTAGATTCCATGGGACGTCAAAAGACCATGTGGCTGCCCACCTATGAGAAGGTCGGACTTCTCGACCTTCTTGAGAAGGAATGAATGGTTTGAGGCTCTTCATGTTCCTGTAGCAAGCAGATATCATTGGGCTACACTAGCACGCGACAGGGATGAATGGAAACATTACTGGCACCCGCTCGAACAAATCAGCGAACAACGGGATGACAAGTGATACAAGTGATATCACTAACACGTTGTTAAAGGTTCACCTTGTGTGCTATATAGTTTATATGTTTATATATACATATATGTATATATATGTATCTGTTAAAAAATGTATATTTTCTTCTAAGATTGGTTGCCTCCTATTTGACCCTATCAAATGTGGTGCAGTAATCATGGAATATAGGTAGGGTGTGTGGTTTGAATATTGTGCTGCCATGATTGTGGCCATGTGGTTCAGGAATAGATTCACACATGGGTGAGCCTTGGCCCAAGCATGTGGAGATTCGCTGTGAGTAGACAATGGCTTGGTTTTGGAGGTTTTGGCTGCCGGGGCTGGGTCCCCTGGGGCAGGGCCAGATTTCACCCGCCCCTCTCTGGGATACCCCAAGTGAAACAGCCTGGCCCGGGATCCAGCAGCATGATTATGTTGAGCATCATGTTATGCTCCCTTCTGGGAGAGAAGGACATGCACCAGCCAGAGGTGGTTTATGGGCATGATTGCTGAGTCGCCGGAGAAAGGGGGGTATGGGTGAAAGATCTCCATTCCCCATCCCATTGAACCCAGAGTTCTCAGCCACAGAGTCCTGCATACCTGGATTTTACTGGAGATTCACTCATGGGTGAGACTCAGCCTGAGTGTGTGCAGTGGCCATGAGCATGATGGCGACTGGGTTCTGGAGGTTTTCTGCTGCTGGGGCTGGGTCCTTCGGGGAGGGGAGGTGTCTCACTGCCCCCCTCCAGGGCACCCCGAGTGAAACAGCCCTGCATGGGGTTCGGTGGCATGGTTATGGCAAGCATCATGTTATGCTCCCTTCTGGTAGAGAAAGACATGCGATCTCAGAAAAGTCATCTTTATTAAGGACCAAGTTAACATAACTTCAGGGCAAACTATCCTATTTTGGTATGTATTTCTCTTCAAAATACATCCTAGTGTTTCCCAGATTTGTAATTCAAAGCTGCCATGATCTGGAAACCAAGGGCAATACTGTCAGATAGATAATAATTATAATGACGTGATAGTCTGAATATCCGCCCAGAAGCAGTGCCAAGAGCTTTAAGTACTCAAACATAATTCTCTTGCTCTAAGCTCAGCTCAGTGAGTTTTCCATTTCTTGCTGACATTTTCAGTTCCTTTCTTCTGTGGCTATGAACCCTTTCAGTATAGCTTCACTTTCTCACCTTGAGATATCTAAGAGCTGGCTGGCACCACACTAACTTCATAATACTTGGCAAACTTCACAGGTCACTTCTCTGCAGTGTTTCCTTCCTATTCTCTGGATTACACTGGGGTGATCACAATGTTGTGGGTTTTACTGAAGTTTTTTAAACCCCTGGTCTGCTTGGCCGGTCACAGAGAATGAGATAAACAAACTCACATACACACCAAGGACTGACCAAGCTTTAGGGTCACCTGAACAGTTATCAGTGAGCACACAGGCTGGCCATTTATTCAACCAATCTCAATACAAACGTGCAAGTCACTGTTTAAGTTGACAGTGACATTAGGACAGTTGGTAAGTACATCAGAATTCAGCTGGTACACTCAGAGCAGAGGCGGGGATATTTCACACACCCAATCAACAATTTCCTTTTCTACTTTTACCTGTGTTGCCTTCTACATCAAGAAGATCCTAATCTGTTCTGTTTCCCCTCACTAATGTTTGCTTGCCTGTGGCTGCATATTTTTTTGCCTTCTTTTATTATGAAAGACCTAAACTACCCTAACCTTGCGGTTTCATTAGGAGGACTATATCCCACAGGAAAAATTTTCAAAAGGAGGCAAATGGTAAAGGCAGAAAGATCATGATGAGGGAAAGAGAGAGAGTGAGATGTGTGTGTGTGTGTGTGTGTGTGAGACAGAGAGAGAGACAGAGAGAGAGAGAGAACATTCAAAAGAGAACACTGGTTCTCCAAAGGGGAGAGCACATCAGGTGATGCATGCGGGCTACCACCCAGAATAGTGGGAAGCACCACTTGCTTTTTTTCAAGGTTGGCTTTATGTGTTTTCTTCCAAACTGCAGTCCTCCACCCCCTTCCTCCCATGGAACTTTCTGTGGAAATAGAGTCCATTCTATGGTGTTACCAAGAGTAAGTACTTATAACTTGGTCCACAACTCACGTCCTTATCATAACCCTTTGTTCCTGCTAAAGCATCTTTCTGGAGCCTGTGCTGGCACCAGTTAAGGTCTTATCAGCCCTCAGTTTCTGTGTCCACAAAGTCTGTCTGGCCGTAATGCTTTTCAATGCTTTAGGACTAGTGACAGAGTAACTCCTTTAAATCCCATCTTGGTTTTATTAATCCCCAAGAATTCATTCAGGCATCCTCACATCTACCTGCCTCCATCACTGTGCCCAATTGTGAATGATCACTGTATTACTGTCATCCCATTGCTCATCAATTTGCTCGAGCGGGCACCAGTAACGTCTCCATTGTGAGACTTTTGTTACTGTTTTTGGCATATCGACTACGCCAGGGGTAGCTTGCCAGGCTCTGCCGTGTGGGCGAGATACTCTCAGTAGTTTGCCGGGCTTTCCAAGAGGGGCGGAGGAATTGTGTATGATAAAAGGATGTATAGTCTTTATAGTGAATTCTGTGACTTTATGAGGTGATATATTTTGAAATGTAGTGGCCCAGGATGTAGACCCATGGTCAGTCATGTGGGACATAAATGCAGCAGCAGTGGCAGCAGCTGACTGTCTTCTTTTGATATTATCCCTATGGACTTAGTTTCATTGGTGGAGCCTCTCCTTCCCACCACCTTCCTCTCAGGAATCCTGCTTGGACCTGGAATTTTACACATCACTGTTTTTTTTTTCAGGGTCCAGAGATGGATCTTTTGTGTCAGAGGTCTTCATGCCTTTGGGCTGGTTTAGGTTTTAAATACTTTTTCCCAATTACAGGGACCTTCCTACCTTCCAGCTTGCAAGAGTGAGATGTGAATTTGAAGTGCACCTTAGGTATTAGAAGTAAAGATACAGTGAGCTAGAGAGACAGTATAAGAAGCTGTGATTCTTTGTACCACATGTGGTTACCCACTGGAAGTGACCCTAGAGAACAGAGCCAGGAGAAAGCCCTGGGCACTTCTGGATGTATGCCACATGCCCATGCCCCTGCAAAAAATAAAGATACAAGGAAATTTCAAAGTTTGTAAATTCTAACAGAGTTCCATGAAATAATTCCCTGGCAACACAATTGTGAATCCATTCATATTTGTGAAATTTAGCCCAGGTCAGATAAGGTGACTCTTTAAGGCCAATTGACTTCATTAGTTCAATCCAAAAGAACAGAATAACCTTATTATTTTTTTTTCTTTTTGGGTCACACCCAGCGATGCTCAGGGGTTACTCCTGGCTCTGCACTCAGGAATTGCTCCTGGCAGTGCTTGGGGGACCATATGGGATGCCGGGGATCGAACCCGGGTCGGCCGCGTGCAAGGCAAACGCCCTCCCCGCTGTGCTATCGCTCCGGCCCCAGAATAACCTTATTTTTTAAGTACTTCATTTTAATGAATAAACAGAGCTCACAGTATTTCTATAACCTTCAGATATGTCTCTTTTCTCTGTATAGATGGTGATATATAGATACATATGTAGAGATAGAGCTAGATTAAGATACAGCTATCATCTAAGACAAGAGAGTTGGAAATGAGCCCATTCTCACATCTCTCATTGATTAATCTATATGATATTTTGTTGCAGCAATTCAGCTTCGTGTCCTTGCCCACTGATGTGCTGGAAATTGAGGTGAAAGACAAGTTTGCCAAGAGCCGCCCCATCATCAAGCGATTCTTGGGAAAGCTGTCGATGCCTGTCCAGAGACTCCTGGAAAGACATGCAATAGGGTAAACTGTGACTCAGCATCATTAGGCTTCAGCAGGACATGCCCAAGACAGGCCTGTAACTGCAAAGAGAGACAGTCTTACAGAGATTCAAACTAAAGTGATAGTGTTAACTGTCAGTGGGCTTTCCCCATCAGTTATGTTGTTTAAGCCACAACATTTAATTAAACTAACACCACATTTCTTTCCTTTACCCCTTGTTTATGTATCTGGTTACTAATGCAAGATGTTTAAAAGCCTATGATACAATGTTGTGTCATCAAAGCAGCATGTTGTGTCATCAAAGCAGTTATCTATATGGGAAAAAATATAAAAATGTTTTGCTACAAGGAATATTATTTATTTTGTATGCCTATGTTGAGTGTCTATAATTTAATAATTTCCAACATTTCCATAATAAGACAAAATTCTGGACCATTAGAGTATAGTTCTTTAAGAAACAATGGTATTTATAGAAAATGCCATATAATATGTATGAAAGTTTATAATAATTATAGTGGAACAATAATTTATCTCTGGCAGTATTCAGTTGTACTGTGTATGTTTCCATGTCTTTTACATTATATTCATTCTTTTTTATTATTAAATGAAATTCTGACAGATGAAAATCCTTATCAAAGTATATATTTCCCTGTAGCAACTATATTTAAAAACATTAGGTATAGCTCTCTGACTATAAATGTATGCAACACAAAAATACCAATAAGATTATGGCAAAGGGATGAGAACAGTTTGGAAGAATTTACAAGTATCTTGTTCTGGGGTTTTCAGTGGGACATTGAAATAGAATGGAATTGATTGGAATGGAATAGAATTCACTCCATTAATGAATGGCCATCATAAGTAGATTTAATTAGTACCATTTAGCATGTATGTAGCTGTGTATCTAAAGACAGTGCTGTTCAATCTTAAGACAAATCAATCTGATATAAATGGAATCACAAAACTGTGTCAAGCACAGTAAGATATCAACTATAGAAATGTTCATTTTCCATTTATGACTGTAGCGATTAAACAAATAAGGTACCAATATACTGTATGGCAGTTCCTGGGACATAGCTGGAGTTTTATATAGGACTCGTATTTCTTGTGATCATCATTATTTAATCTTCATAGTACTTTATAATTTAAGCATTCTCACCATTCTTCCAAATGAACAGTGAAGTCTTAGGATAGATAAACATTACAGGAGCATAAGCCTTGTGAGTAGTAGAGACTGGCTGAGATGCAGCAGGGTTCAGACCTTCACTGGTTTCTCTCCAAAGCCCCCCATGCCCTCTTCTGAAACCTGCAGAAGTCCTTGGGATAATTTATGGTTAATTCACACTTTTTATTCCTCTTATCCTTGCCCTAGTGTCTATACTCTCAGCTGACTAATACCTCTGCCAGGCAGTGGGCTGGAGGACATAAAGTGGATTACTTATGTCCTATCACCAAGCCCTCTCCTTGTTTACAGAAATTAGAGATTCAGTGGTGTCTGCTAAGATGAATTGATCTTCTCTGCTCACTACAGCCTCAGAAATAAACATACTTGCCTTTCCATGATGAGCTCTTTCAAAAGCCAAAACTACTATCTTATTCCTCTACCCAGTTATCCTGCTTTGCAGGTCCCCTACTTCCTCCTGTGGGTAACAGCAGGCAACTGACATAGGAAAGGGTCTCCTATATCAGAACTATGATCTTTCATAATGTTTTTGCCTCCTGGTAACAAGCATCAGTTATGCTTGTGCTTAAACTCTGTGCAAGCAGAAGCAACAGCAGTTGTTAGAAGTCCTATTCTCTCATACTCCTTAGGGAGTGACAGGCAATACCTTGAGTCAGGGGGAGAACCTCTTCCTTCTGATGTCTATTGCGTTTCACAGCCCTTGAAGACCACTTTTTCAGTACTGCAAAATGCCTTCATCCCTCTTTGGGATAGAGATATCCCAATTGGGCAAGGCTATGGAAGCTATTCAGACTATTCAGACCAGGGACACAGAGGAACCTCGGGACGCACATCCACCTCAAACTGCAGCTTCCCTCTGCCCTCAAAATCTATAATGGGAAATCTGTCCATCTGTATCTGTGGCTTAGGGAGCCCTGCGTTCCATCTGCAGAAGCATTTCTCTACTCTCAGATATTTGCTCTGTCCTCTCTGGGCACATGCACATGCTCATCTCAGTGCTTTGGTGCTTCTCTATCATTCATCCCTTGGCCAGTCACTCTGTCTTCCTTGAGGTCCTCTAACCCTGTTCATCTGCCATTTCTTCGTGGTCTTGCCCAATACTCCAGTTGGATGAAAGCCATCTAAGAGCAGAATCTATTGTAATGCTTTGTAGCAACTGGAGCCCTTTTTATATGGCACAGGCTAAAAAGCATTTGCTCACTACATGAGTAAGAAGCAAGGGAAAGAAGACACTGGAAAGCACAAATGCAAAGTTTAATCAATCTACTCTTTTGTCTGGGGCTTCCTCTGATATCAACTAGTTTTTGGATTCAGGATATCTTTCTTGCCTACACAGGAAAAACGAGTAAAAGATATCCACATCCTTGTTTGTTCATGGACTGATTAGTTTTAAAAAACAAATCAGAAAAACAAACAAACAAAAACAAATCAGAAACTTTCTCTGAAAGAAAATATCTCAGTTTTGTAGGTAACTCACTCATTGTTTCAATATCCTGGCTTCACCATGATAGTGTGAGAGCTGCCATAGACAATAAGAAAGTGGATATGCATAACCCCTTTCCAATAAAACAGATTTGTGGAAACTAAAATTTTAATTTTAGATAACTTATATGTGTCACATACTACAAGCATTTTAAAATGTGAAAAACGCATGGCTGTATAATAACCAGTTGGTAAACCAGATTTGTTCCATGAGCTATAGCTTCCGGACACTTGCTTTATATTATTTAATGAGGATTTACTTGAAGCTTCTCATTGCTGTCAATTATAGGTACCTTTACCTTAGGACTATCTCATCTTAGGACCCCCTGTTAGCCTCCCTGATCTTGCCACCCTCACCCGCTAGCATAGAAAGCACACTTACATCATTCTTAGCAGAAGAGTTATTGACCAGATGAATTATGGTGCTTATTTCCTTCCAGGGACAGAGTGGTCAGCTACACACTTGGTCGAAGGCTTCCAACAGATCATGTGAGTGGACAGCTGCAATTCCGATTTGAGATCACTTCCTCCATCCACCCAGGTATTTTCATCATGAACCTCATGTCTGGACTAGCCTCGTTCCTTTCTCTCATACAGTAACCATGGCTCTCTCCAGACATGTGCTAGGTTTTGTGATTCTGTTTTCTACACTGGAGGCCCAGAATCCAGTGATCTGTTATAAAATCCAGGTTGTGGTCCCTTCCTTTGATTAAGAGGCTCATTTTCATTCTGGTGAGGGTTACATAATGGAATGGGGATTGGCAATGAGATCAACATGAGTAGGAAGCCATATATAATTTGTCATTTTACTATTAGTGCCCATATAAAAACTACTCAGTAGATAATTATTGCTTATATGAGTGAATGAATATATAAGAAACATAAGTAAATGGATATATCATATTGTCAAAGAACATTTTTATTCAATAGTTTTATAATATTAGGGGGAAATAAGAGCTATAATAATTAGACAGCTCCCAGTGTTCAGTTTTTGTAGTAAAAACTCTTTCATAGACAGTACAAAGGGCTGTACTGCTGTACAAGCGTCTCATGTTGGAGGACTGGGTTTGGACGCTAGTACTGCGTAATCCCCAAGTATAACTGAGGAGTGACCCCCAAATATCAAGTCCCTGAGCACTGCTAGTAGTGGCCCCCAAACAAAGAAACCTTATTTCTAAATAAGAATGATGATACTTCTCATAATTACACTATGCTTTTCTTCAGATCTCCCATCTGTTAAGTGTAGATCACTCTGAGAATTGTTTGGTCCTCCTGGGTCACATTTATTTATTAGCTTGCTTATTTTTATTGTAGATGAAGTGGCATGACAACAAGTATTAGTGCTTATGCTTTATATATATATGTGTATATATATATATATATATATATATATATATATATATATATATAGTCACTGCACCTCCAACAACTACCAAAGCACCAAATACGGGCCACATTTATGAATTTCTGTTAGATCTATTGAGGTTCTGAGAACACTCTGGAGTTTATTACTGCTTATATGCTAAACCCCATCTGTACTTTTTAATGCCCAGTATACATATAATTCAGGTGCAAGAAACTTCCCCACCTTACCCTTTTATAGTATCCATTTTAAGAGTGAAATTCACTCTTCAGTGTAGCATCAAGAACACCAGAGCTTTACAGTCTACCAGACAGATTGTTTTCATTTGAAGAGTCTATTGACCAGTGCCTGAAATCAGAAATTCACATCTGGCAGAAATCCAGCAGAGCAGCTGGGGGAGAGCAGAGTAAACTACAGTTGCTGCTACATAGTTATTCGGTTTGGAGAACTTGTTTTTCTTTTCCCTAAATTAAATTTTGGAAACCTTCCAGCCCGAGGTACTGAATGACGGTAGTTGAAACCATTGTCCAGTTGCCTAAGACCGGACTTGCCCATCCTGCCAGCCGGGGTACACGTTTTTTTAGGAATAAGCCTGCTTGTGATCAGTAGAGAACTGTACTGCCCACCTGTTTCTGAAGCCATCCAGGTACCAGATGCTGCTGAGCAGCTCAACATTTTTAAAAATCAAAAGTGAATTCACAAAGTGAATTCCTTTGAAGCCTGGGATAGAATCACTGTAAAACATTTTAATTGAGGTATCATAGTGTACAGTACTGTTGAGGCCCTTGATTTACAGTCGCAGAGCGGCTACGCCACGCCTCCACCATGGGCCAAGGCCCCCCGCCGCCCGCCTGCCCCCATGTCCCTCCCTGTCCCCATCCCTGACCTCCGCTCCTCACCCTCCTCCGCGTTCTCCAGGTCTACTGAGCTCGACTCCCGGTTTGCACGGGAGTTGTCCGGGCGGCGTCGGGGCTGGGGTCTCTGTTACCAGTTCCCACAGAATTCTGCCCATCGGGTCACCTGCCGCCCACCTGGCCGGGGGTTCACCTGCGCGCTCTTTTCACCCGCAGATGACGAGGAGCTGTCGCTGAGCGCCGAGCCCGAGGCGGCCGGCGGCCTCGAGAGCGGCGCGGAGGCGGCGGGAGCGGAGCGGGGCCCCGGGCCGGACGGGGAGCCGGAGCCGGAGGCGCGCGCGGAGGCGGCGGCGGAGGCGGCGGAGGCGGCGGAGGCGGCCCCGGCCCAGGGCGCCGAGCGCGCCGAGCAGCCGCCCGCGAGCCCGGCCGAGAGCGCGGAGGGCGCCGAGCAGCCGCCCGCGAGCCCGGCCGACGGCGCCGAGCAGCCGCCCGAGAGCGCCGAGGAGCCGCCCGCGAGCCCGGCCGACGGCGCCGAGGAGCCGGGCGAGGCCGGCCCGGGCAGCGCGGCTGAGCCGGGCGGAGAGCCGGAGCCCGGGGAGCCCGGGGAGCCCGAGCCCGGGGAGCCCGAGCCCGAGGAGCCGGGCGGCCAGAGGGGCCCGGGGCCCGGCCAGGACGCGCCGCCCCGCGCCGCCGCCAAGAGGAAGTGCCGGCCCTGCTCGCTGCCCGTGTCCGAGCTGGAGACGGTCATCGCCTCGGCCTGCGGCGACCCCGAGACCCCGCGCACCCACTACCTGCGCATCCACACGCTGCTGCACAGCCTGCCCTCGGCGCAGGGCCACGCCGACGACGACGGCCCGGAAGACGAGCCCACGCTCAAGGACGCGTCCGACAAGGAGGCGCCCAGCGAGGGCGACACGGTGGCCGCCGAGCCGCCGGCCGGCGCGGGCAGCGAGGGCGACTGGAGCCCGCGGCCGGGCGCCGGGCCCCGCTGCGAGGCCTGCGACGCGTCGTGCTGCAGCCCGTCGTGCCACAGCTCGTCCTGCTACAGCACGTCCTGCTACAGCTCCTCGTGCTACAGCGCCTCGTGCTACAGCCCCTCGTGCCACCACGGCAGCCGCTTCGCCAGCCACACGCGCTTCTCCTCCGTGGACAGCGCCAAGATCTCCGAGAGCACCGTCTTCTCGTCCCAGGACGACGACGACGAGGAGAACAGCGCCTTCGAGTCGGTGCCCGACTCCATGCAGAGCCCGGAGCTGGAGCAGGAGCCCGGCGGCGGCGCGGCCCCCTGGCCCGCCGGCCCCTCGGCCACGGCCGCCGAAGGTCTGGAGTCCCCCCTGGCAGGGCCGAGCAGTCGGAGAGAAGGTTAGATCTCAGACTCGGTCAGAGGGAGGCTAGGAGCGGGTGCACGTAGGCGTGTCTGTGTGTAAGTATCGAAGCTAGGCGTCCCCCGTGGACACAGGAGGGCGCAGGAGCACGTGTGCTCTGCTAAGCAGCTCTCTGGAGCTGCGAGTGTCCACGCCAGCCTCTTGGAGCTGGCGAGTGCCCACGCCAGCCTCCTGGAGCTGGCGAGTGCCCACGCCGGCCTCCTGGAGCCGCGAGTGTCCACGCCGGCCTCCTGGAGCTGGCGAGTGTCCACGCCAGCCTCCTGGAGCTGCGAGTGCCCACGCCAGCCTCCTGGAGCTGGCGAGTGTCCACGCCAGCCTCCTGGAGCTGCGAGTGTCCACGCCGGCCTCCTGGAGCTGGCGAATGTCCACACTAGCCTCCTGGAGCTGGCGAGTGTTCACGCCAGCCTCCTGGAGCTGCGAGTGTCCACGCTAGCCTCCTGGAGCTGGCGAGTGTCCACGCTAGCCTCCTGGTGGACAAGACCAGCAGCACAAGCTCAGTAGGAAAGAGCGTTGTCCAAGGGAGGATGAGATTTAGCTGCAGGCCTCCCCCGATATCAAAGGTTAGCAGTAGACGTTAACAAAGCATAAACATTTATTTTACCCTTTTAAATAAATTTTAAGTTTTAGAATTTAACTAGCCAGTGTTCACATGGTATGTGTAGCCTACACCCGTTTGTCTATTTCTGTCAGCTCAATTCTAGGTCTTGTTGGTTTTGTCTGTTGTTTGGTTTGTTTGGGTTTGGTGGTTTGTCTGTTTTGGCTAATGGAAGAGAGGAGCACTATAAATACATCAATCACGTTGTTTCAGGAAATGTTCTTTCTTAGGACAGTGGAGTCATGTAAATTAAATTGCTTTTCCTTATTCAGAATTGGGAACCATCTTCCACTGAGTTGACAGTGAAACAGGGAAAAAAGTGGGAAGACATTAAATATGAAATAATCCTCTGATTTTAAAGAGTAAAATGTAAATTATACTTTTCTACTTTTGAAATAGCCTACAAACTGATGGCATTGTCTCTGAATTGTAAATTCACCAAGGGCCAGAATGAGCTGTTATTTATGTTGTGTTCTCCTAACCCAAGTCTGTCTGGAATTTACACAGTTTTTCTTGGAACCAAAAATAAGCACAAAAACAAAAATCTTAAATATTCAGCAGTGCGTAATTTGGAGAGAGGCAAGGATAGGATAAAGGATATAAGGACAATTAACTTATTAATAATAGCATATTGATAAGGAAGTCGGTAAAGAAAAACTCAAAGAAGAAAGCAATACTGACTTACAATGAACCTAGTGGCATACAATTGGAGAGGTACTCATGAGAGAGTAGGGGGGCAGGGTGATTCCTTCTGTAACAAGGATGTTTTATGCACCACTTTGTTCTGAGCCAGATTGGCATCAGATAACATACAGAAGGCAAACAGTAACGACAGAAAATTTTTAAATAAGTATAACAGAAGATTTCTGGAAACAGAACTAAAAGGACACAACTAGAAGCTGGTAGGAGTATTTGAAATCAGAGATTAATAATTTTTGTTCTTTAAGGAACTAGGTAGTATAAGAGGCAAAAATCAATAAACTGTTCTAACTAAAAAACTTGTGTTTAAAAATATTTTCACATTTTAAATCATGAAATAATTGAATAATTTAAATAATTTAAACTGAAATCTATATCCAGTTTCTAAAATGAAGTTAGATTTGTAGTTTGGCAGCCCATTATACCTTTGGAATGTATTATTTTGTCAACCCTGTTTGGAGAGAGTCACACATGACTCACTGAAAATTGACTCAACATGAGTTTATGTAAAAATCATGTGTTTTTTTTTTTACATTACCCATTCCCTTGATCAATAAACAGTTCAATGGGAGAAACCAAACACTTAAAGGAGAAGAAAGGAAAATGTCTTAACCTTACAATGAAGTGCTTTGCACAGCAGTTTTAGAGAAATGTCCAAGCTTGTGAACACTTAAGACTCAAAACTATGAGTGATTAGGAAACACCTACATGCTTAATTCTTCTGGTGGTGACAGGGACGATCTGGAGACTCCTGGGAGAGGCTGTTGATCTCAGGAAGCAAATACATCGACATAGGATTTTGCAACCAGCCTTCTTTTCAAAGGGCTAGTGTGTCAGTGGCATGCCTTCTGGCTTCACAGGCCACTAGACTACCAGGAGCACATGCTCAAAGAAAGGACTTTGGCAACACCAAGCTGATGCTCTCTTCTTTCATAATAGGCTATGGGCTCCTAACCATAACTTCTAAGATTGTGAAATATTTCACTAACTGCCAGTATATACTACCTGTATATATCTGTTGCACCACATTGCATCTATCTTGCCTCTTGTCTATAGCAGTTTATAGGAAATATTTTAACTTTTGCTTGTTCTTCCATATAGAAGCCTTTTTTAACCTTAGTATAAACTTCTTTGTAAAACAATCTGCAGTTGAATAAAAAGCATTATAATGTTGTGATGATGAGCTCAGATTCCAGAATCAGACTCCTGAGTATATATTCAATCCTATTTATTTCAAACACCGTTGGAGAGATTAAATTAAGTGATACATATAAAGCACTCAGCCTCTAACAGAGTAAGAGTTATTCCAAAAAAATTACTTTTGAAGATATATGTTTCCTTCTCAGAAGTTCTAGCACTTTGAACACTTGCTTTGTGTGTGAGGCAAAGATAATCATGTGAAACTGTGTCCTTGTGCAGAACAGGATTGCCTGCTGCTTATGTGCACCCATTCCATTTCATTGGCCGACATGTGTCAGTCACACCATTTCATTTGCTTGGGGTTCGCAAGCAGATGGGGTCAGCTCCATGAACCTAGCCAGCAACAAATGTTTACTAGCTTGGAGGAGTAATTAATCTAATTGATTCAGTTCATTTTGACAAGGTAAGATTCTTTTTCCAGAAACTAAATTTAAAATACAGCAGCTAGTGACATACCAACTGTATCATTGCTTCTTTATTCCACACACATGAAAAAGGACAAACACCAGAGTGTTATCTACTCATCTCTGAAACAGGAGTCAGTTCAGTATGTTACTTGCATTCTTTTATGTGTACTGTTGCTCCTTGACTTTTCTTAGGGGATCAGAGAAAAACAAGAATTTGAGCAATGGAATAGTTTGTACAAGAGACAATATTATATATTTAACATTTTAAAGCACAGCTTTATTTCCATATGCATCTGTGATCTTATTTTCTAATTATCTCTAGATATGAAGCTGCTAGTTAAATTTCACATGGTTTCCTTATTTATTTAATTAGTTCTGTGGATCTAGAGTGAGGAAATAGTAATCATCTTTTCACATATGCTTGAGATCCCACAAAGATCTTAACCACTGCCTTTCAGTTCTCTTTTTTAACCCAGGATTAATGGAATATTGCTATCTATGTCGTCATGGAGGGAAGTACTTCAGCTCTAATGAGAAAGTTAAGATTGTATAGGCAGAAGGAGTTCTGTCTCCTGGCCTGAGCCCTTGTGGGCCTCCAAAGGTCAAGAGCAATCGCCTCTGATTGTGTGACCCAAACCAGTCAAGTGCTGGAGGCCTGCTATCCACATGGCCACTTTGTACACACTATGACCAGGACCAAATGACATCTATTTCAAAATTGCTCAGTTCATTGTAATTGTTCTGTCTCTAGTTACCAAGGCATGTATTCTGTCAAGATGTTTATTTCTAAGATTTTTCCTTATCCATTTTCTTCCTTATTCTATTCCACTTATGTGTTTCAAGTTTTTCTCTCAGTCTTTCTTCCTTTTGTATAGTTCATTTGTCTCTTGTCCTTTTCTCTTTCCAAAACATACTGGCTTAATCTGATTCTTCCTCAGAAAACTCAGGATATTCCATAGCTACTTGGCTCCACACTGAACCCCGAGCTTCCATATTACAGGGATACTCTTGGTCCATCAGTTCCTTAACTTCCATCTTGAAAGGCATATTTTTTTAATTCACACCCCCACCCACCCACACAAACCCTGAAATACAGTCTTAATGGTCCTCTGATGAAATCTATTCAAACAAAAAGTTGTAATTTTTGCATAGATTTAAGGAAATTATGGGAGGTTGTAAATGCTGCACTTCCCTCAAATAGAACTGTTTCTTTTGCTATGCTAGAATGAGGTTATGTGCATTTTCTTTTCCAATACTACCTTCCCAAGAAAACTCATGTGGTTACATAATCAGATTTTAATCCTACATTTTAGTCTGTGGTTTTAAAATAATTTCCTGTTTTCTCCCTCATAAATGATTGTAAATATAGCAGACTGACACAAAGGATAGATTGCCACTCTTTGAAGGTTGTTTCTTATAGTTTTACATTCAAGCTTTTTTTTTAAGAAAAAAATGCCATTGCCACAAAAAAAGAATGAATCTGAATGTCTTGACTATCTTGTTCATAGGTGAATGTATTACACTCCATAATTCCCAGCCAGTAAGCCAGCTTCCTTCCTTGAGGCCTGAACATCATCACTACCCAACAATCGATGAGCCTCTTCCACCAAGTAAGCTTTAGTTTTTAAAATCTGTCTTAATTCTTCATATCAAGTCAAAACAGGTCAGTATGTACTGTATATAGACATTCAGACCCAATTATATATCATGCACTAATATCAAAATCATTATGATACCTGCTATAAAGAGCGTGGTTCTTTTTGAACAATGGTTTCAGCATATGTTCTTGAAGAGTTTTCTGTGTCCCTCAAACTACTCAAATTGGAGAGTATCCTTTCCCTATAAGATGTAACTAGTCTTTGCAAACAAATAATGACTCTTAATTCTCTAATTTTATTATTTTTAATAAAAAATTTTACAGCTCAAGATAATAATTCAGTCATCCTCCAGTGACCCTATTATGTTTGACAAAAATCACCATATAATAAAACAACTTCACCTATCAGTACCCATGAACTTGCATTTTCTTTACTACAGCTTACCTCAGTGGGCAATAGCTTCAAAGCTCCTAGGGGTTTCTGTGTTAAATGTCTTCTTTAAGGACAAGATTTAATATCATTTATCCTGGAAACAGAAGTGTATCACCATATAATTAGTCTTTTCAACTTGCAAAAATTATTCAGTCTCTCAGATACTTAGTTTTCTCATTTGTAAAGTTTTAATTCCCTCATTTGTTAAGTGCTGCATTTGGTCTAGGTGTTCTCTAAAATTATTATTCCAGCTTTGATCTTTTAGTATTACATTATGTAAATTTGAGAGCAGGATCTGACAGTCTAGACATGTAGTTAGTGTCATTTGTGTTCATAACTCTAGAACATCTCTATTTGAGTGTAGGCTTGTTTTCAAATATGGATAACCTTTATAGTTTGATAAATGTTATGATTGAAGCATCTTTTCAGCATGCTAGGAACAGTGTTTCTTTAGAAGAATCAGTGTTTAATTTAGCTTTCAAAAGAAGAAATGCTTATTCTGTAATTTATCTATTCTTGGTAATGGGACATATTTTACATTTACATTTTCTAATTTAGTTGTAGTTTATAAACAATAAAACTGATGAATGTCTTCAGTAAATATACTAATTTGAAGGACCACCATATTTTTTTAGGCTACCAAGCCAAATGTTATATCTTTTAACTTTGGATGCCTGATTTCTTTCTCCACTTATTTATAGATAATCCACAAATCAGTAGTAAAATTTTGTCATTATAGACAGTTCCTACTCAGCACTTATCTGAAAAAATATCTGTGACATGTTCTTTCTAGAGAAAGGATCTTTGCCATACATCATATAAGCTATTGATCTGTATATGCATTATTGATATGAATTATCAACTGAAATTATTACTAGCTTATTAGTTTGTATACTATATTAGTTTTGTACAAGTTTGATAGACAAACTTGAATTTATCTGTTTTGAAAAATTATGTTAGGGCCAGCAGAATAGTACAGCAGATAACTGTATGGCCTCCCATGTGGCTGGCTCAGAGTCAATTCCTGACATCCCAGTAAAGTCCTCTGAGCACCCCCTTTACGTGATCCCTTAGCATACAGCTGCGAATAAACCCTGAGCACCACTGACTATGGCCCAACCCCGCACCCCAGTTATTTTACATAAGTAGTCTTAAAAGTGAAAACAAATTTCTCCAGAAAGGATGCACTTTGTTTAAATCTATACAACACTGAAAAATATTAGAAAATTAAGCCTGGCAGATGAATTTTCTTAGATAATCTTAAGCAGCACATGGATTGTGAGTTCAAAGTGTCATTGTGCAACTTGTGCATTCAGTGGCCAAGACCACCTCCCCAGGCCTCCCCAACAGAGAAACAAAGAGACTGGGGACCACAGGCTGAAGGGTCAAAATGGCCTGTTTAATGCAGCGCTCTTAGCATACTTATAGAACATCTGAGGTGGTTCAAGGTATAGGACTGCACATTGGTGTAATTGATCATTTACAGAGATAAAGCGTTTCAGCAGAGGCAATTTTCTTGAGGGATTAACTCAAGGAGACACTCTGTCTCCCTGGAACATCTATATTGCTTTTCTCTTTTCCATTAGTTTTACATATTAAACTATTAGCTTCTTATTAATACTTGCAGTTATTTGGATAAACACAGTAGGAGAGACAGATTCCAATACTTTGTTCTCTGGGCTCTGAGGGCAAGCAAGGCTTTTACCATAAATCCCAAACTAAGTCCTCAGGTTCAGTTCAGCTTCTCCTTCCCCATGGTCCTATCTCTTAAGTCATAACTGCTTGCATCAAGACTGTGTTTTTATGCTTCTTAGATTGTCCCATTTCGATGCTGGGGTAGCTTTACCACTTGCCCAGGTCCATCCCAGTCCCATGGCAGGACCTCTCTTTGTGGGGTATTAGGAACTATGGCAATCGAAGCCTGAGTCAAGTAATTATGACGGATGCTTAGGAGTAGATATATTTCAGTCAACCAACTCGCAAATATTTGTAGCATAACATTAATTGGCTTTCTGTGTTTAATCAAAGAATATTAGCACTTTAGTGCTGTCATCCCATTCATCGATTTACTCAAGTGGGCACCAGTAACGTCTCCATTGTGAGACTTGTTATCGTTTTTTGGCATATCAAATACTCCATGGGTATCTTGTCAGGCTCTGCTGTGCAGTTGAGATACTCTCAGTAGCTTTCTGGGCTCTCTGAGAGGGACAACACCCTACCCACTGTGCTATTGCTCCAGTCCAGCAAAGAACATTGCTCTATGGTAAAATAGGAAAAGGCTATAGCGGAAATAGAAAAGTAAGTAATTACTACAAATATAAAGTCCAGAATTACCAGAATTTTTGACTTATAAGTAACCAAGACTGACTGGGGAATGTAAAATGAGGGGTAAAGCACAATGGAAAGGTTAAAGATAAACTCAGGAGTTTAGGTGTGCTTGCAAGAGCACTGTAAATTTCTCTGCAGGGGAGGGGCAACTCACTGATGAAGCCTAAAACACTTAGAGTCAATATCTAACAGTGAATGACTTAATTACTGGTAGATGTTTGTTCAACATATATTTATTCAATGACTTATTGAGCATCTGTGTAAGTCTCTTTTTAAGCTTAGCTAAACAAACAAGGATCCCTGCCTGTTGAAGTGATCCCTGCCTGTATGAAGCTTACAGTATATAGACTGAAACAGAAAATAAACAGTGTAAAATGAGGAAGCAGCATATATGGCACATTACATTGTGATACCAAAAAAAAAGTAATACCAAAAAGTTATACCATGAAAACACAGAACAAGGTAAAGGAAGTCTGAAGTATGTAGTGGTAGCTGATTTATAATTTTGAGTAGAATTTTTAGATTCCTTCACTAAGTGACAATATTTGAAGCTACAACTAGAGGAGGTAAGAAAATTATCCATATAAGGTCTTTCTGCATATAGAGAACAATCCGCCAATTCCTGTGTGGAAAAAAAATACTGGGTTTGAAGAACAGTGTCGGATTAGAGTTTCTGGAAAATATTTAGGAGGGAAGATAATAGTAGGTAAGAAGGTCAGAGAGGGTCCCAGATAAGGCAGGGCACTGTAAACCATATTAGGGCTTTGGCTTATACTCTAGATGAAAGGGGGACATTGTAAGTCTTGAGCAGAGAAGTAACATTATCTGACATCGATTACTTTAAAAAATGATTGTAGTTTAGGAAAGGTGGTTATAACAGTGTTAAAATATGGTCTTCATTAATGTCAAAATCACTGACCCTACCCCCACCAAAGTGTCCATGGCCCTCTGCCCTTGACCTCACCACCGCTTGTGACCTCCAGTCTTCATTTACCACTTCTATCTCTTCTTGGTGATTGGTTTTGTAATTAATTTTTAATTGTAAATGTACTGTACATGATTTAGATTTTTAAAGTTTTTCTTTTATTTCTGTGGCTTGAATCAGTGTGGAAAAAGAGGATATAGAGAGGGATAGTCAGATTCTGGACATAAATTTAGTAGATAAATTTTCTAATAAATTGAATGTGAGGTGTAAGTGAAAGACAGAAGTTTTTTTTCAAGAATTTTAGCCTGGCCTGATGGAAGCTGCAAATGGAGAATATATTTTTTGGGAATTTTCTGAAGTTTGGAATGTTGTATTTGAGATTTTATCCAAATAGCGGTGTGAAGAGTCAATTATTTAAATTACTTCAGTTCGAGAAAATCTAGACTAGTGGTTTTTCATGGACTTTTGGTGGTCTGTAGGCATAAAATGATTGAAAATAGCCACTGTCTGACGGTTAACTGGTGGACACAAGTAGTGTCTCACAGACTGGTTATGGGACAGGTTATACTCAGGTATAAATAGGTTCAAAATCGCTGTTTTGGAGTACAAATATGGAATTGTATTTGTTAAAGTAAGAAAAGGGGGACCAGAGAGATAGTATAGCCAGTAGGGTGGTTTTGCCTTTCATGCAGCCAACCCAGATTCATTGCCCAGCACCGCCATATTGTTTCCCAAAATGTTCTGCCAAAAATGATTTCTGACACAGAGCCAGGAGTCCTCACTGAGCACAGCCAGATGTGGATGAAAACCATAAAATGTGAGGAAAGGTACAATTTTATAGGACTTTGTTAAAGAGAAACTAAAGCTGGTACATTATTGGGCATTACATTGTGTTCAGACTTTATGGAGAACATAAAATTTATGTATATTTGATAGGTCTTTCTGTCACCAGTAAATGACACAACTGAATCATCACTCTAACTTGCTCCAAGGATCATAAAAATATTATTTTCAGGAATCTAGGAAAGCATCACAGCGCTGTGTCCATTTAGGCATGCTGAGGCCAGAAGAACTGTCTGGAAAGTGTTTCTTCGGAGTAAATATTAGTCTGTGCTTTGCAAAGCAACTCAGAAAATATGTCGTTAATCTCTAGTTAAATGTAGATACTGGGGCCAGAGCGATAGCACAGCAGGTAGGGTGTTTGCCTTGCATGCGGCTGATCCGGGTTCGATCCCCGGCATCCCATATGGTCCCCCAGGCACGGCCAGGAGTGATTCCTGAGTGCAGAGCCAGGAGTGGCCACTGAGCATCGCTGGGTGTGACCCAAAAATAAAAAAAATGTAGATATTATTTTATGACTAGTTTTAGAATATGTAATTATCACTATACATTCCAGGCATTTAATACAAAAGGACTGATCTCTCTTGCCATCCTTCTCCAGAGTGATTTGATATAACACTTGTTCAGATAAATTATATATTGTATTGTACCATTCTGTAGATTTTCATTAGAGTTTAGATCTCTATTTCTTTTACCTAGAGAATTTATGGATAGGAGCTTTATCTTAAAGGAATTTTTACTTTATTATGGGATATCCAGAATCAGGGATTATGTTACTATTATATCATAAGAACCTGGCTGCAAAGTTCCTAGTTCAAGTGAATATTAAAAGAAGATTGTTCAGTAGAATAGGATATCATCATTATTCATCCTTTGATCATAGTCTTGCTAGGTTCTAGGGAGGAAGCTGTTCAGTTATTAATTATTCTGAAATTTTAATAATTTTTATTATTATATTGGGATCAAATATTTGTGTATATATGCAATTTTTAAATTTACAACTAACAGTTTATATCTAGACTATATAGTAGTAGTCAGTTTTGATTAAAACATCCTGGAACATATTTGTGTAAGCTGACTTTTTACTTTAATTTGTCTTATAAGTTAAATTTTTCCCCTAGTATGCTAATTTCCATTAGGCATTAGTTTTAGGCATTTTAGAAAATGCAAGGCATAAGTCAATGTTCATAGGATATGCACATATAAAACTACTGTGTAAAAGCAAATATATTGAGTTTTTGACTTAAAATAAATTGAGTTGCTATGTCATTATCTGAATGATAATTTTTCTGAGAAATTAATACCTAATATACTCCCCAAAGCTATGGGTTTTTTCTTTAAAAAGCTGAATGATTTTCCTTTGTTTGCAATCATTTTTGCTTTTTATTCCTTAATTCTTTGGCTTAATTTTATCATGAACTGTTATTTCCATATTTTTTACATTCAAAATCTCAAAGCTTTGCCCATTTCTGCGCAGCAAACATTGCTCTTCTATGATAAGCTCAGAAATATATATATATATATTACTACAGCTCTTTCAATTTTGAGGTTGTTTCTTTCATCCAGCCTACCCCAGCCCATGTATTATGTAGGAAATCATTTATGTGTTTAGGTTCTTCACTTGATAAGTAAAGGAACTTATTTGTACTTTGGGTTTTGCCTACTGTCTTAGATGATTATTTCTTAGCAAAGGTATTTAAAAATTTGATATTTATTAACAGTCCTTTTGGATCGGGTTAGGTTTTGATCAAGAGATATTTGTCAACCACAGGTGGATTGGTGAATATAGAGCTTATCAGAAGGGTTTGAAACCTAGGTATCAAATCCTTTAATTTATCCTTCTGAGGAATAGCAGTCAATCAATGTTACTAAGTATTAGAGGTCATCTGAAGTGTTGGGCACAAGTTGAGCTGATTTGAGAATAATTCTCTCCCCTGACCTTCCCTAACCCTAACCCTGACCTTCTCTCAGATTTAGCAAAGAGAAGTATCTAAAGAATCATGTGTCAGCTCAAAATGGAGGATGTTTCCAGTCTTTTAGCTGTCATTTGAGTAACCAACAATACTTACAGGATGGAAATTTTTTAAGAAAGACCTGTTAGCCATTAGCCACTTTCTTTAGAAAGTAGAATTTTACAAGACCAGTGCTCTAACCTCTGAGCTACAGGGTCTAGAAAATAGAATTATAACATAGGCCATATTTGAGAAACCACATTCAAGTAGCTCAGTAGAAAATATGAGTGTAGTAGGCTCCTTTCTGGAATCATGATTCTATGTGAATATTTCTAAGACATCAGGAAGATGGAGAGATAGTGCAGGGACTATAGTCCTCACCTTGCATGCAGCAAGCCCCCTGAGTGATCCCCAATACCACATGTGCCCACAACCACCACCAGAAGTGACCCCTGAGCCAAGAGTAATCCACGAGTACTGACAAGCACGGCCCTCAAACCAGCTAACAAAACAAACCAAAGGGGGTATCTTGGGTTCTGTGGGCAGTCTACCCAGGAGCGAACAGCCAATGGTGCGTTCTCCATGGAAGTGCTTATCTGTTTCATGTGGCTCAGTATTTGTCCTTGATTTTTCTTTTTGCATTTTTATTCTATCTAGACTGGGAAGCGCGCATTGACAGCCATGGCCGGGTCTTTTACGTGGACCATGTGAACCGCACAACCACCTGGCAGCGCCCAACAGCAGCAGCCACCCCTGATGGGATGCGGCGATCTGGGTCCATCCAGCAGATGGAGCAGCTCAATAGGCGGTTGGTGATCAGCATGTCATGAGCTCTGTAACTACCGAGAAAGGAGGGCAGCAGCTCAAAAACTCCCTTACACTTTTCTACTCAGGTGATATGAGGAATGGGGAGTAAGATCTTAAGACATCCACTCACAGGAGGTACTTGGAAATCTAGATTTAGAATTTCGTAGCAGGAGACAAGCTAAGTATCATTTGAAGACAGAGAATCTTATTAACTTTTGATGATTCAGGCTTAAGAAGTCACTAAAAAGAAGTCTTAAAAGGAAGAATTCACAAACTACCCCACACAGGTATTCACTGAACTCTCCAAATTATATGCAGAATTATACATAAATGACATAAATGTATGTTTTTCTTCCCAACTAGTGTACTTCTACCATAGGATTCTAAAATGTGTGCAGAGCTCATGTACTTGAAAATATCCAAAGAATATATTCCACAAAATGCTGAAAGCTACCTGGAGAAAAAGCTGCTTTATAAATCACTTTAGCCACATCTACCCTAGTCTGATAATTGTTATATACTTAGATATAATATAATCTACGGTATGTTATTTCTTTCAAAACTTTATCTTAAAAAGACATTTAAAAACAATTTTTTATAATTGTTCTGTCAGTTTATACATAAGTCTTAATGTGTTTAACCTGCAAACAACACCTAAATTGCATCTTTGTCCTGTTTTAATTTGATGTGTGTGTCATATCTGACATTTGCTTCTTTAGGGCCAGGATGATGGCTTGAAGATGATCTGAGAATTGCCTTAGAAATTTAGAATTTAGATTTAGATTTCTAAAATTTAGAATACATCTTAGAAACCAAACAGTAGGCTCAAATTTATTTGTATCCAGGTGCTATCTTATTAGTAAAAAATAGTAAGAAAGTTTGAGAGAGACTACAAAGAATAAGTCACTCTATTCAAAGGACATACCTATTGATAATTAAAAAATTTCTTTGAGGAACTAGAAGATAATGCATTGGTTAAGGCACATCACTGGCATGCATCCGACCAAGTTTTTTTTTTATGGATGATTTTTTTTTAATTAGTGAATCACCGTGAGGGTACAATTACAGATTTACACATTTTTGTGCTCATGTTTCCCTCATACAAAGTTCGAGAACCCATCCCTTCACCAGTGCCCATTCTCCACCACCGGTAAACCCAGCATCCCTCCTACCCTCCCCAATCCCATCTCCCCCTACCCCACCCTGCCACTGTGGCAGGGTATTTTCCTTTGTTCTCTCTCTCTATGTAGGTCTTGTGGTTCGCAATAGAGGTGTTGAGTGGCCACTGTGTTCAGTCTCTAGTCTACATTCAGCCCGCATCACCCTTCCCCCACATGGCCTCCAACCGCATTATACTTGCTGATCCCTTCTCTGAGTTGCCCTCTCCCCAGAATGTGAGGCCAGCCTCCAAACCATGGAGTCAACCTCCTGGTACTTATTTCTACTATTCTTCTATTCTTGGGTGTTAGTCTCCTACTCTGTTATTCTATATTCCACAGATGAGTGCAATCTTTCTATGTCTGTCTCTCTCTTTCTGACTCATTTCACTTAGCATGATACTTTCCATGCCGATCCACTTATATGCAAAATTTATGACCTCCTTTATTCTAACAGCTGCATAGTATTCCATTGTATAGATGTACCAAAGTTTCTTCAACCAGTCATCTGTTCTAGGGCACTCGGGTTTTTTCCAGATTCTGGCTGTTGTAAACAGTGCTTTGATGAACATATAAGTGCAGATGTCATTTCGACTATACTTTTTTACTTCTCTGGGATATATTCCCAGCAGTGGTATTGCTGGGTAAAATCCGACCAAGTTTTTTTTTAATTAAATCACTGAATTACAAAGTTATGAAGATGTTTATGATTGAGTTTCAGACATATATTGTTCCTACATCAATCCCTTCACCAGTGACCACTACCCTGCAACAATGTGCCTAATTTCTCTCCCATCCTCTACTCTGCCTCCGGCAGGCACTTTTCTGACCCAGATTTGCTCCCCAGCATCACAAAAATTCCCCAAGTAAACTGGATGCGGTCCCTACTACTCTGTGCCCTGTGCAGTTCTCAGCCCTCCCCAGGTCTTAAGCATCACAGCACTGTTGGCCCTTCCTCTGAGCCCAGCTGGCCAGGAAACACAGGTGGGGCTCCCAAGCCTCCTAAGCATTCTTGGGACCCTCCCTTGAAAAAAATATTCATTCACATTTAATTGATTAACTTTTTAAGAAATACACAATTAGGAACTTAAGAGCAGGTAAGGGTTTTTGTGTGACTGATCTGGGTTTGATTCTCGGTACCATACATGGTCCCTGGAGCACTACCAGTGGTGATCCCTGAGCACAGAGCCAGTCTTGATCACTGCCAGGCATGGCACCCAAACAAGCAATAACAACAACAACAACAACAACAACAAGAAAAATGTGCACCATTCATCCCTGTTAAAAATACACAAAGATGAAAAGTTAAACATCTGGCTTACTTTGTACACAGAGGGGCATACTGTTGGCAAAAGCCCCAAATGTCTTTGCATAAGCGTTTGAAAGGCTTTTCATCATAGCTAGCTGAGTTTTTGCTATTAGTGAAAGCAATGGATTGTTTTTATTTGCTCCATATTTCTCTGCAATCATAGAAACAAAATAAACATATTGTAAATAATTTTTAAATCCCAGTTTTATTAGACATAAATGTGTACCAAAATCTACAAAAGAGTTATGGTGATTACAAAAGTCTCCGATAGCCAAAAATTTTGAGGACTCAGCCCAAGTTTGTTTTCTGTAGACAGTGTTGAGATTTTATAGTCAAAAATAGTCTCTAGGGCTTATATTTTACTCATTTGTTTTTATATTTATTTGGGGGCCATACCTAGTGGCACTCAGAGCTTATTTCTAGAGGAGTTGAGGGGTTCTGTATTCCAGTGTCAAATCAACTGTGTTTATACCATATGCAGCGCTGGGGACTGAACCAAGGTCACCATATGCAAGACAAATGTGTTTTCCCTGTACTGTCTCTCTGGCTCCGTATGTTTACTTTAGAATAGGTAAATAAGAATTACTTAGCATATTTTTAAATAGGTGGTACATCATCAAGCTATACCCATCAGAGTTGCAGTTTTAACACTAAAAAATATCAGAAGTAAGCATCTTGACAAATAATATAAAAATCATAGTGACTGGGAAGGTAGCTTGAAAGATAGAAGGGACTGAGCACATATTTTGCATGTGGAAGCACCAGGATCCATTCCTGGCACTGCATGATCCCCTGAGCACTGCTAGGAATAGCCCAGAGCACCAAGAGATATTCAGACAACACACATAAGATTCAGGGGCCAGAAAGACAGTCCAGAAACTGAAAGGCACAGAAAGGTGTATGCCTTTCATGTCGTTGGGTCCTCCCTGCCCACATGCCCACACCCAGCACCACTGTGTGTATCTTGAGTGACCACCAGTTTCCTTGGGCCTGAGCATTGCACTTCTCAGATCCAGTGACCTGAATGCCTCTGGGTATGGCCCTCAGGATCCCTGAGAACTTGAGTTCCCAACAGCAAAAATATCTGTGAAAGCTTGTGTGTTGAGTTTGCATAGTATAAAAATTATATACTTTTATATCTCCTGAAATATTTTTCTTATAATAAAAATATAGCATAATTTTTATAATGTGAAAATTGGATAAATTTCATCATTGACAGTCCTCTCATTAGTTTTATAGGAAGTGAAGTGTAATTCCTGGCCACTCCAGTAAGGCTGAGCACATTAGGAAACTTCCCAAATAGGAAGTTATATTTGATGTGTTCTTCTGAACAGATAAAAAGAAAATGAATTGAAAAAGAAAGGGGGGAAGTGCCTATTTTTCATTAAACCCCAGCTTAGGGAAACTTTTTCCTTACTAGGTCACATCCAAGCATTTAAAGTTTTTCAGTTATTGGTATGATGATGGCAGCCACTGAGTTTCTTTTATCAGTATCGTATGTGGTTATACACAGGGGTCAGTGTTTGGTAACCTGCAGTTAATTGTGAGTATTTACAGCAACCACTGTAAGTACTATCTCAGGGAAAAATGGAAATGTTTCTCATTGTTGCAGGAGTTGCCCTTGGTTGATGGGTGGTTGTGAAAACCAACTGTGTTTATACCAGAAGTGTTTACACAGAGATAAATGTGAAGTATATAAAAACAACAAGCAGAGTGACCATTTTCATCTTTGTCAGTCCTCAAATGTAGCACACATTTCTCCTCCCTTTGTGACTTGGCTATGTGTTTTTGATTGATGCCAATCCCTAATGTCCTCAAAATCTCACGCAGAATCTATAACTGCCATTGATACCAATCCCTAATACCCTCTTTCAGAATCTTTAACTGCCACTATAACTAACAATCCTTGCTTGATTTCTTATTTTAACTAACTTAACTTATAGTTTAGGAAGTTATAATAGTTTTTTAATTTATGGTATTTATATAAAAATCACTATAGGAGACTGGAGTGATAGCACAGTGGGTAGGGCGTTTGCCTTGCATGTGGCCGACCTGGGTTCGATTCCCAGCATCCCATATGGTCTTCTCAGCACCGCCAAGGGTAATTCCTGAGTGCATCGCCAGGAGTGACCCCTGTGCATTGCCAGGTGTGACCCAAAAAGCGAAAAAAAAAATCACCAGACCCCACCACCATCCATGTGCCCACAACTATTCCTGCATTTTTCATCCCATCCCACCCTGCCATACTGTGGTAATAGTTCTGTATTCCAGTGTCAGGGGTTTAGTCAGGTTAAGTACTTGCTGCCCTCTTATCTTTATTCTATTCCACAGATGAATAATTTGATTTTTTAAAAATTTTATTTTATTGAATCACCATGACAAAAGTTACAAAGCTTTCAGGTTTAAGTCTCAGTCATATAATGATCAAACCCCCATCCCTTCACCAGTGTACCTGTTCCCCCACCAAGAACCCCAATATACCACCCTCTCACCCCACCCCCCGCACCTGAGTGACCAATGATCTTCACTTTATTCTCTCTATACTTTGGATACATTCAATATTTCAACAGAGAACTATTATTATTTGGAATTTTTCCCCAACAATCAAACCTGCTGAAAAGGCATCATTTGATAGTTTGTTTTCCATTGCTGTGAATGAAGATTATAGGAGCTCGCGCTGTTGCTGTTGCGGCCGCACAGATTTGGATTTCTGTTGTTTTAGCTCAGCTCACAGTCTAGATGCATTTCTATAAGTCTCTGGGTGCCAAAATGGGTTAGTAGACCTCCCGGATCATAGTCTTTAAGGAGCAGAGGGGCTGTGTCGTGCGCAGCTGCTCCGGATCTCATCTGGGCTGAGGGTGTGCCGGTAACACCCCTATCCCATGATCTCTTGAGCGCCATGTCAAGCAAGTACCTCTGGGGTGTGAGTCCTAGAAAATGGCGGATGCCACGTGGGCGCTGCTGCTCCTGTCACTGCTATCATCCTCGTAGAAAGAAAGCGTTGGGAGAGAAAATCCTTCCCCCACCCCGGGCGGCGTGCGGTCATAGCTAAGCTCACAGTCTAGATGCATTTCTATAAATCTCTGGGTGCCAAAATGGGTTTGATAATTTGATTATTGCCCTCCTTCCTCTGACTTCTTTTTTTTAATTAATTTTTAATGTTAAAAAATAATTATAGGCACCATGGTCTATAAAACTGTTAATGGTAGGTTTCATGTATAAGACACTCCAGGACCACAACCTCCACCTAAGTGTCAGTCCCGCCCCAAGCCCCCTCTGTGGGAAGCACCCTACTGAAGGCCAATTCTCAGTGTTGTTGCCTTTGGGCATTTGTTACCTCTGATTTATTTCACTTAGCATGCTACCTTCCCATTCCATCCATGTTACAGCAGACACACTATTTTATTGTTTCTAGCCCTATTATGTATATATCACAACTTCTTGATCCATTCTTCAGTAGTTGGGCATTTGGGTTTTTTCTGTATCCTGGCTATGTCCTGATATAGTGAGAAAGGAGCACTTGCTTGAATGTACTGCTTCTGTGACTGTTATTTTTTTCCTTCTTGCTTTATTCATTATCTCACTCTTAATGCCTAGTATGGTGTCAGAAGTTTAACAGGACTAATTCTTGAGTTGATTTTTACACTTTCATGATATCCTTAATTAACTAATACTAGTTCCGCAAATATTCGTTGCTATACAGAAAATATGAATATGGACTCTCTATTGTGGTGCTGGAGATTGAATCCAATCTCCATGCATGGAAAGCAAGTATTTTCTCTTCAAATGCTCAACCACAGTTTGAATTTATAGTTATTTGGATATAATAATAATAAGATAAATGTATATTTCAAATGGAAAATATATCTAATCCTACCACTCCAAGTTTTTTTTTTAATTGAACTTAGTTAAATGGTTTTGTTAGTTTAATGGTTTTACAGTATAAATTGAGTTGAGGCAATGAAGTTAATTTAATTTTCCATATAGCTGCATGTTTACTTGTTTTTTAATCACTATTTTGATAATAGTGATTATTATCAAAGGGCTCATTAAATATTAAGATTGCTTTATACTAGAGTGTTTCTTTAGGGTTATATTCCCAAGGACTGGAGTGATAGCACAGCGGGTAGGGTGTTTGCCTTGCATACAGCTGACCCAGGTTCGATTCCTCTGTCCCTCTTGGAGAACCCGGCAAGCTACTGAGAGTATCCCGCCCGCCTGGCAGAGCCTGGCAGGCTACCTGTGGTGTATTTGATATGCCAAAAACAGTACAAGTCTTACAATGGAGACATTACTGGTGCCTGCTCGAGTAAATTGATGAACAATGGGACAATAGTGCTACGGTGCAGTGCTATATTCCCAAAATATTTTTATGTTATTTTTTTACCATAATTCCTCTCAGGTGAATTATCTATTTCTGTCATACTTTTGTTTGATTTGGCTTGGTTTTCAACAACTTTTTTTCTCGTTCAGTGTTGTGTTTTTATGTTCATGTATGATTGTGTGTTCATTTACATATTAGATGTTATAATGGACTTTCTTACAAATTTCTGTTAACTATTTAATGTAAATATTTAACCTAACACACACAAACAGAAGGAAGTAATTGAGAGGAATAGTTCTTTATGAGATAAATTGACCACTTTTTGTTTGGTGAAGCAGAGTAAGACTCTGGACCTTAGTCCTGTGTCCTGTGTGCTGTGTCTGTAGATAGCCCTGCACTTTAGCCAAGATTGGGATAGAATCTTATTTCTGATATTTGAGACTGTTGACTCAGGTGCGAGATAACCAAAGTCTGAGGACATGTGAAATAAGTTGTGTCATTGCTGACATTTTCATTGTGAAATAAAATAGCATTTACTCATGTTAGCCCTCTACTATGCTTACTGCATTTTTGAAGGAAAAATGGGGCTGTAACTCAATGTATGTCAAAGTCCTACTCCAGTAGTCTGTTGTTGCACAGCAAACTAATTATTGACAATCTTTATAGTAGTTCTTTTTATTTTCTGGGGTTCTTACCAGCCCCCCATAGCCCCGGCAGACATATTAACTTCTGTCTTTCCTTTGTTCATGAAAAGGTATCAAAACATTCAGAGAACCATTGCAACAGAGAGACCTGAAGAAGATTCTGACATCCAAAGTTGTGAGCAAATCCCAGCAGGAGGAAGTGGCGGAGGTGGAGGAAGTGACTCAGAGGCTGAATCTTCTCAGTCAAGTCTCGGTAGGAGAGGAGGGGTCCCAACATTTCTGGGGTGGTCTCTGTAGCTGTGTAACACAGCTTGTGGAATAGCACCTTTTCTTAGGGCAAAGAGAACAATGGAATAGCCAGAGATCAGAGTGTAGGCAAAAGAGGCTTAACGCCAGCAGTGGGAAACTGGAAGTCTCTTTCCAGAAAAGCAAGAAAGTGTTCACAGATGGCTGAACACCTTCCTAGGCATATGAATTTCAGGGACATAGCCTGGGTTTTCTGCAGACCTGTGTATCAAAGCAATTCCTTCAGTGGCTTAATGATTTCTTATGAGCAATTTTTTTTGTTGGTGTCCTAAGGATTTTCCACTGACAAAACATTAAATAAGAATTCATGTTCTACTTCTGGGCCAGAGAGATATAGACGCTAAGGTCTCCTGTCTTGCATGCACCTGACCCCAGCTTGATTCCTAGCACCACATATGGTCCCCTGAATACAGAGCCAGGAGTAGCCGCTGAACACTGCTGGCTGTGTCTGTTACAGATCCTTCCTCCAATTTTCTTTTTTTTTTTTTAAATCATGGTTGGAGATGAAGAAATAGTATAAGTTCAAGCAGTTTTACCAGTCTTATAGGCAATGCACTTGCTGCATGTGGCCAACTTCAGTTCAGTTCCAGGCACCTCATATGGTTTCTCAAGCACCAATGGGAGTGATCCCTCAGCACAGAGCCAGAAGTTGGTCACGAGCATGGATGGGTGTGTTCTTCCTCCCCTAAAGCTCATGGTCTACTTCAAAAGAGTTATAGGACAATGCCAGGAATAATGATTTATTTGCACTCAGGAAAAACGCAACTGTCAATGAAAGAGAAACCCAGTACTAAAATGGTTTTCTAGCAGGTATGTGGTCATATACACTAACTTTTCACCATGTGCCAGAGGGAGCCACCAGGATGAATGTGCCTGAGTGGCACTCAGATGACAGCTATTCAAGTGGTATAGGAAACAGGGGTCTGAGTTTTGCTCTTGTAATGACTTATGACTGTCACAGTAATATACAAATAATTTATTTTATTTTTAATTTAGAGTAAATAAAGGCAGAGATACTTGTTTCAAAAAAAAAAAGCTACGGCTAGGGCCTGAAGGTGTGGTTCAGTTGTAGAGCACATGCCTTACAGGTATGAAACCCTTGGTTCAACTGGTCTGGAATGAAAATTAGAAAAAACAATAACTGAGAACAGTGTGAGAAAACTCTCAAGTGCTTCCTATGCTGCTAGGTTTCAGCTCTCCCTAGAAGGTGAAGCACTGGACATTTCCGTGTAATCTTACACTTAATTGCCTCTATTCTATTTATTCTATTTAAACAGACACAGTAGCAAAAATGACTACTGAGGCATACCTATCTTCATGTTCTTTCACCCTCAGAGAGTTCTAGGAAATTGGTCAAGTAATTAAACACATAAAAAAAGAAGCAGGAAGTAGATTTCTGGGTTTGATATTGGATCTGTTGACAAATGTCACAAGTGTAACAACTCAGACCTGAGTGGCTTAATTGCACTTGGCTTGAATGCATCTCACAGTTAGAAATATGTTCATCCAGGTGGCTTTGAGAATGCATTTGAGGATAGATTTGTATGTGTGCCTGATCAGCTGTGGGCCCACTGTACCCTCAGCCACTGAGATGGCTTTACTGGGACAAGTTGTCCTTGCTGCTCATGGTTTCTTGTTTTATATCAGGCTAGCTTGTTTAAAGGAGAGAGGGAAAAAGAGTGAGAAAAGCAGAGAAAGAACACTCTGGACTCTTGGAATCTTGGCTCAGAACTAGCATGTTGTCACATCAGCCAAATTCTGCTTTCATAAGGCAGGAGCTACAGAGAAGAATTGTGACCATGTCTCTAAATAATCTGTTATAGTTATAGATTGTAACTTATTAGAAAAAAAAACAAGAAAAATATCTTTGGGGCAAAAGGGAGGAGATATTTAAGAAACTTGAGCCTAATTAAGGTTATTCAGGAAGAATAAGCCCCCCCCCAAACTATGACTTGACTTTTGTCTTGGGGGGGTTACTGTGGAAAGTTCACAGGAGCTAGCTATTCTTGGATCTCTGCTAGCAGTGATACCTCAAAGTCCTCTGGGGCCGTACATGGTGCCAAGGAGTCAAACCAGGTTTGATGGGTTACAAGGTAAGCACCTTAATCTCTGAACAATCTCTCTGCCCTAGAAATGATTCTTAACTGATTTAAATTATTTTAAATAACTTAAATGATTCTTAACTATCAAGTGACTCTAAACTGTTAGTGAGTAAACTAATTGTTAAACTAACTTAACTGCTCATGTTAACTATTGTATAAGATATGTGCTTGCCTTGCTCATGGCTGACCCAGGGTTAACACCCAGCACACCACAGAGTCCCTGGAGCCCTGCCAGGAATGATCTCTGAGTGGCAAAGAATGATTCTCTACTGTTAATTATTAAGAATTAAATGGTTCTTACTTGGTAAAGCAATATGACATCTCGTCAGACCACTGTGTTATCTGCTTATGTCACTATGATATCTGTGGATATCACTGTGATAACCCATCAAATAACTGGGGTACCTGACTAGATTACTGTGATTCTATAGACAATACTCCTTTCCAGCTGTGTAGATGATGGTTTGTGTGCAGTTGTTGTATAGACAAAAGCACTCTGTTTGAAATGATTTTTTCCAGCGCTCTCCTTTCTTGCTTCACTTTTCCAGATCTAAGAAGAGAAGGTGCACTTTCACCGGTGAACTCACAAAAAATCACCTTGCTTCTGCAGTCACCAGCAGTCAAGTTTATCACCAACCCTGAGTTCTTCACTGTCCTGCATGCCAATTATGTGAGTGCTCCAAAACACAAAGGACACCTCATCTGCCTTCTACTAAGACCTCAAGTATAGTTTTCTGAAATTCTGTGGTAAAAATGGTAGCACTTAACCCAAGCAAAGCAGACAAACAAGCAAAAAAACACAACACAATTCATTACATTCATTTTAGTTTCTGTCTAGTTAGAAGGAGAAAAGCTGAATTTAGAAGTGCTGAGTTTCAAAACTCTTCAAGTTTTTGGCTCAAATATTTAACTGTCAAGGAAAGTTCTTTTTTAGAAAAATATACCTTTCTATTATGGTTGCATTTTAAAGAAAAAAGACATTCCCTATAGCATCAGTCATGTTATAAAATCACCTCATTAAATAAATTTAAAATAGATTTATCTTAGATAAATGCCCAGATTTTATTTTAATATAATTTATTTTTCAGATGCCATATCTAAGTTGTTGTGATTTTTACCTAGGTTACATATCTTCCTCTTTCTCTTTGTATTTTCAAGAAAGTGATAACATGATCTAACAATTCCGTTAACTCTTTAATTCTTTAGTCTACTTTCTGAACTGAAGAAAGTGTTTGTTCTGAATAAACATATTAAAGGAGGACAGGGTTTGACTTCAGGGGAAAACACAAGACTTTTGGAACATAGGCCAGAGTATTAGGGAGTAGTCCTATAGGAAGGATTGATCACTTATTCCTGATGTTTGAAGATGGCCAGGGAAGAAGTTCCAGACAGGTGCAGAAAGGATACAGCTTTTAGGGGTGTGGGATTGAGTCTGGGTACCTGAAGTGTGGTGTCAGGCCAAGGTGGGAAGAAGAGCTAAAAAACACCTGAAAAATCATAGAAAGGAACCCAGTAAGTAGCAGGAACTAGCAACAGTCTTAGGAGTTCAGATTATATGATCCAAGAATTTGATGGGACATTTTCTTTGCCAAAATTGTGAAAGAGACCCTGAGAGCCAGCTGAGAAATGGTTGTGGCTGGCTTAGGGAGTGACGAGGAGCATGGAGAGGAATGGTTCAGTAGTTGTTATGTGGAATCCATGGAGCTGGGGACCACTATGATGGAGGGGGGAGATGAGGCCTCAAGGAAGTTTGAAACTTTTCTGTTTGGGCCCCTGAATTAGATCTTGACTCTATGGACAGCATTTTGATTAGATTATGGAACTTTGACCAGTGGGAAAGGAGAGCAGTATTTGGCCAGCTATACTTAAGGAGTCTCTGGGACATTCAGTTGGTTGAATTCATAGTAGTTGCCCAGTAGTGAAAGGGTAAGTCACTAGGGTACATAGACTCCCGGTATAATACCCTCTGTCCTGGGCACCAGGTGGCAGGCAAGAGCTACTCTGCTACCCTGCTCTGACTGTAAGCATAGTTTTCCTTTCTCCACATATGCACTGGTACCAGTTCCATGTCCTCAGTACCTTAAAGTTGTCACTTGGCCTGCTCTACACTCAGCAGTTGTTATGTATGATTTAGAGGAGTGACTCTTGAAGTCCAAGCTGACATCATCAGGAACCCTAAATTAAATAAAGAACCCAACCAAGGGCAGAGAATGCAGCTAGGGTGCTCAGAGAATTTCCAGAGACTCAGAGAACATGATATCTGCTGAGGAAGGGGAGCCTTTGAGATCCACCAAGAGGTCAGCAGTGTCCAACACTGCCAAGCTTCTGGGAGAGGATGTTGGGAGCAAGTGCATGTGCACAGTACGTGTTTACAACCTAACCAAGATCAGTGTTTTGAGGGCTCCATCTTAGGGTTCACAGTAAAGTGCTGGGTAGCAATCACATTGTGTCTTGTTCAAAGCATACTTGACCTGTGTTTTCCTGCCTCCTGCCCCAATTGGCTCTGATATGATCTCAGAGTGCCTACCGCGTCTTCACCAGTAGCACCTGCTTAAAGCACATGGTTCTAAAAGTCCGACGAGACGCACGCAATTTTGAACGCTACCAGCACAACCGAGACTTGGTGAATTTCATCAATATGTTTGCAGATACAAGACTGGAATTGCCCCGGGGCTGGGAAATCAAAACAGACCAACAGGGAAAGGTGAGTGTTGTGTGGGTCTTTTCACAGAATGGACTCTTAAACCTAAGGAAGATTTCTGAGAGAGTGTGTGGAGGGAGGTATATGGGTAGAAGAAAATTGTGCATCAGGGATTTGCTGTTAACCACCATGTCAGGGATTTGCTATTAACCACTATTTTTTCAGACCACGATGCACTGAAGATAGAAGCTAATCACATACAGACGGGGAGAACCAAATCAAACAACTGGAAATTAAACAACTCAATGTTGAACAATGAGTGGGTCAGGAAGGAAGTCAAGGATGAAATAAAAAGATACCTGGAGACAAATGATAATGAAGACACAAGCTACCAAAACCTATGGGACACAGCTAAAGCTGTGTTAAGAGGAAAATTATAGCTTTGCAAGCATTCCTCAGGAAGGAAGAAAGGGCCTACATAGATAACTTGACTTCACAGCTCAAGACCTTAGAAAAAGATCAACAAAAAGAACCCCAACTGGGCTGAAGGAAAGAAATAATAAAACTAAGAGCAGAAATTAATGACATGGAAACCCAAAAAACAATCTGAAAGGTCAATAAAACCAAGAGCTGGTTCTTTGAGAAAATAAACAAGATCGATAAATCACTAGCAAGACTCACAAAGAAAGAGAAAGAGAGAACCCTAATAAACCGAATCAGAAATGAAAAGGGGGTCATCACAACAGAAACTACTGAAATTCAAAAGATCATCAGAGACTACTTTGAAAGTCTGTATGCAGAAACAAGAGAACCTAGAAGAAATGGATAAATTCCTGGATTCCTATCACCTCCCAAGACTGAACCAAGAAGACTTGGAATACCTGAATAGATCCATTAATATCAAGAAAATTGAAACTGTAATAAAAAGTCTCCCCAAAAACAATAGCCCAAGCCCAGATGAATTCACTAGCGAATTCTTCCAAACATTTAAAGAGGACCTGTTACCAGTTCTCCTCAAGGCTTTTCCAGGAAATTGAAGAAACAGGAACTGTCCCAAACAGTTTATTTGAGTCACATATCTCCCTAATACCAAAAGCAAACAAAGACACCACTAACAAGGAAAATACAGGCCAATATCCGTAAGGAACACGGATGCAAAGATCCTCAACAAAATATTAGCAATTAGAATCCAACAACTCATCAAAAAGATTGTACACCACGACCAAGTGGGATTCATCCCAGGGATGCAAGGATGGTTTAACATTCAGAAATCAATCAACATAATCTGTTGATTATCTTATTAATTAATAAGATATTAATTAATATTATATCTTAATATAATTATATATTATCTGTTGATTATCACAGCATGGTACTGGAACAACGATCCGCAGACCAATGGAACAGGGTGGAATATCCCTACACACAACCCCAATTGTATGAACATCTAATCTTTGATAAGGGAGCAAGAAGTGTGAAGTGGAGCAAAGAAAGACTCTTTAACAAATGGTGCTAGCATAACTGGATAACCACTTGCAAAAATAATGGGTTTAGATCTCGACCTATCACCATGCATAAAAATCAGATCAAAATGGATTAAAGACCTCGACATCAGACCAGAATCCAGAAGGTACATTGAATACAAGGTTGTCAAAACCCTCCATGACATTGAAGCTAACAGTTTATTCAAAGGTGACATGCCACTGACCAACCAAGTGAAAGCAGAGATAAACAAATGGGACTATATTAAATTAAGACGCTTCTGCACCGCAAAAGAGACAGTGACCAAAATACAAAGACAATCTACGGACTAGGAAAGAATATTTACCCAATACCCATCTGATAAGGGATTGATATCAAGGATATACAAAGCACTGGTTGGAATCTACAAGAAGAAAACATCTAACCCCATCAAAAAATGGGGCAATTAAATGAACAGAAATTTTCTCAAGGAAGAAATACAAATGGCAAAAAGGCACATGAAAAAAATGCTCTTCATCACTAATCATCAGAGAGATGCAGATCAAAACAACCATGAGATACCACCTCACACCATAGAGACTGGTACACATCCAAAAGAACAAAAGCAACCAATGTTGGCGTGGATGTTGGGCGAAAGGAACCCACTTACACTGCCGATGGGAATGCGGAGTGGTTCAGCCCTTTTGGAAAACAGTATGGTCACTTCTCAAAAAATTATAAATTGAGCCCCCATTGGACCCAGCAATACCACTCCTGGGAATATATACCGGAGAGGCAAAAGTATAGTCATAATGACATCTGCACTCGCATGTTCATCGCAACACTGTTTACAATAGCCAGAATCTGGAAAAAACCCGAGTGCCCAAGAACAGATGACTGGTTAAAGAAACTTTGGTACATCTACACAATGGAATACTGTGCAGCTGTTAGAAAAGATGAAGTCATGAAATTTGCATATAAGTGGATCAACATGGAACATATCATGCTAAGTGACATGAGCCAGAAAGAGAGGGACAGGCATAGAAAGATTGCACTCATCTGTGGAATATAAAATAACGGAATAGGAGACTAACATCCAAGAATAGTAGAGATAAGTACCAGGAGGTTGGCTCCAAGGCTTGGAAGCTGGCCTCACATGCTGGAGGAAGGGGCAGCTCAGATAGAGAACGAAACACCAGATAAAGTGTGGTTTGAGGAACCGCACAGGATGGGGGTGCGCACTGAAAATAGACTATAGACCAAACACTAGGGCCACTCAGTGCCTCTATTGCAAACCACAACACCCAAAAGGAGAGAGAGAACAAAAGGGAATGCCCTGCCACAGAGGCAGGGTGGGGTGGGTGGGATGGGGTGGGAGGGTGGGAAGGATACTGGGAACATTGGTGGAGGAGAATAGTCACTGGTGGAGGGATGTAAACAAAATGCAAACATGAAAGTTAATAAGTTTGTAACTGTACCTCAAGGTGATTCACTAATAAAAAATAAAAATAAATAAAATTAAAAAAACACAAAGAGGCAATGAGGAAAAAAAGAAAGATGTGAGGGCAGAGAAGGGGGAAAGTATGTGTTCAAGAAACAATGCAAAAATAAAAAAGGAAAGAAAAGAAAAGAAAAAAGTAATTAAAGAATAATAAAAAGAGACAATGCAGGCTTGTCCAGAAAGAAAACAGGCAAGTAAAATACATGTTCAAGGGAGAACATAGGCTTAAGTAGCAAGCCTGTTTTACTTATTTTTCATCTTGAACAAAGTTTTATGATCATTACTTTATAATTCCATGGTGCAGAGTGTTGAATCAAGACTCCTGCTGAGCAAACAGATGCACTGGGACCCCAGTTCCTCCATCTAGTTTTGAGTAGATGAAAAGAAGGGGCAGAAATAAACTTAATGACTGAGACCTGTAGTATTCATTATATTACTGTCTTCATCTTATCTCATATGCTTGTTTTGCTGGTTTTTCTGTAGTCTTTCTTTGTGGACCACAACAGTCGAGCTACCA